>NC_137087.1:37457511-38128090 GCF_951640355.1 Cnephaeus nilssonii | reverse complement strand
CAAGAGGGAGGTTTGGGTTTCCCCGGCGATGGAGGAAGCCAAGCTTTCTGCACACCCTGGCCGGCCCAGGCCTCCGCTTAAGGCTACAAAGTTTCAATTATAGAAGATAAATAAATCCCAACAGAAATGGCTGCGGCCACAGAGCAAGAAGAAGGCTTGGCTCCACTCCAGGCTGCAAAGTTTCAATTGTAGAAGATAAATAAATCCCAGATACCAGGGCCTCCGCTTGGGTCACCGAGGGGTGTGGCCAGCCTGCAAACCACCACAGGCCCCTCGCCCAGGCTGCCCCATGCCCCAAGGGAACCCCTACCCTGATCTGGGACACCCTTCAGGGAAAACCAGCTGGCCCCCACCCGTGCACCAGGCCTCTATCCTATCTAATCCTATCTAATAAAAGAATAATATGCACACTGACCATCACTCCAACACACCAGATGGGTGCCCCCTGTGGACACAAGATGGTCACCACAAGATGGCTAGCAAGGGAAGGCAGTTGGGAGGGACCAGGCCTGCAAGGAAGGGCAGTTGTGGGCGATCAGGCCAGCAGGGGAGGGCAGTTAGGGGTGACCAGGCCAGCAGAGCAGGGAAGTTGGGGGGGACCCAGGCCTGCAGGGGAGGGCAGTTAGGGGCAAACAGGCTGGCAGGGGAGCAGTTAGGCATCAATCAGGCTGGCAGGGTAGTGGTTAGGGGGTGATCAGGCTGGCAGGCAGAAGCAGTTAGGGGCAATTAGGAAGGCAGGCAGGCGAGCAGTTGGGAGCCAGCAGTCCTGGATTGTGAGAGGGATGTCTGACTGGGATCGTGCCTAAACGGGCAGTCAGACATCCTTCGAGGGGTCCTAGATTGGAGAAGGTGCAGGCTGTGCTAAGGGACACCCCTTTCCCATGCACGAATTTCATGCACCGGGCCTCTAGTATTTCCTATAAGATGATGAATGAAATTTGAGCCTTTCTAATCTCACTCCTTATTGTTTTTACTCTAATTCTCTCCAATCTAGCCACATTGGTCACCTTATAGTCCTTGAACTAGTTAGGCACGTTTCTACTTCCAGGCATTTGCCCTTGCTATTCCTTCTATGTGGAAAGAAGTGAGGATTCTTTCAGAACCCGAAAAGTTAACTCTGTGAATCCTTCCTTGATTGGTCCATTTAAATTTTAGATTTTCTACCCCAAAATATTTCACATGTTCCTTACTTTGTCTCTTTTTTCCTTCTTAATCCTTATCATTAACATGTGATTTATTTATTTATCTTGTTTCACATCTTTCCCTCTAGCACAAGGGTGGGGAACCTCTTTTATTTGCCAGGGGCCATTCAGATAGTTATGACATAATTTGCTTAACATAATTCACTTAATATAAATTTATGTTGCTATGAAAAAAGTTCCTAGATTTATTTGAATTTCAAGTCCCGCCTGTGGTTGCCAAGGCAGAGCCAGACCCCTGCTCTAGAATGTAAGCTCCAAAAAAACAGAAATCTTTTATCTATTTTATTCACTACTGTATGTTGAGTGCCTAGTACAGTATCTGGCACAGAGAAGATATTCAGTAAATATTCGTGGAATGAATGAATCACAAATCTGAGAAATAAGATCTAATATTTCCAATATTCAAATATTTGGATAAAAGTGCTTATATAAATAAAAGCCAGTCGAAACAATTACTAGTTACCATAAATTCCTAATGAACTGTTAACTTAAAAAAATCTTGTTAGCTACAAGCAATAAAGATTCTATACTTAAAAATAAAATAATCTCATATAAAAATTTATACCAACTAGATGTTTATTATTTGTCTTCTACTGTGCCTAGCTTTTAAATAAACACTGTAAAACACTTACTTTTTAGCTTTATATAGGTGGGGAAAATGTCAAAAGATTGCCATCTGCAACAAACACTTATTTTTATAGGCTCTCATGTTTAATTCATCATTTACTCAAGCACTTCTTTAATACCACTAAAAGTTATGATATAATAGAGCTGAATGGGGCCCAAGATCCTGCATTTTAACAAGTCCCTCAAGTGCTTCTGAAGAGGGTTCTTTTATACCACCCTTTGAGAAATGCTGCTCCAACCCATGCACAGATACCACTTTTAATGACTCATTAATAACATGAGAGAGAGGGAAAAAAAGAATGTGAGGCCCATGAGTTTAACCATAGAGTTCTTTCCTATAACAAGTTAGGTAAACAAGCCTTAATTATTAACTGTTATTTGGTTTAGCCATCAGCCTAAGAAACAGGTAATGTAATACAATAATAGTTCTCATTTTACTAATGCACTATTCTTAACTTGTGGCCCTTACACCATCATCTTTCTGACTTCACTCTTTACTACTCTCATTTCCATCCACCCATCCTGGCTATATGGCCCTTCTTTCTATTTCTTGACTACTCCATGATTAAGGCATTTACACTGTTGCCTCTGCCTGAAATGTGCTCCCCTTTGAAGACCTTCAGCCCTCATTCAGAGTTCATAATTAGTAAGGAAAACATCTGCATGCAGATTTTTCTGGGAGTTGTCTTAGTCCCTATAATAGTAAATATTCTCTGACAGTTGAGCAAGACAATCCAAATGGTACTCCACAGCTAGAGACAATGTCAGCAAAATGTTTTATAGATCAAGCAGACACAGATTTAAGCTATATAGCAGTACTATTTTAAATAAATAGCAGAAAAAGATTTCTACCTCTTCTCATTAGTTTCCACTGCATCCCTGGATCTCTGTTTTGCAAATAACTTGGCCATTCTTTTAGCTTTATTCTTTTGTCTATTGCTCATTCCTGCTCGAAATTCTGAGTCAATAAGTTCAGCTGCCTGGAGAGTCTAAAAGAATAAAAGAACAGAGTTTGAACTTAAGAAGTCAAAATAAATATCCATAGTCTCTGCCCCAAAAGAGGAGTAAGTCTATAAATTTCACTATATACAAATTGATCACTTTCTTTTTTGAGAGATTCATGCGACTCCACTGTATGGCTGTACCATAATTTCACTCTCTTCTTCCCTGTTCTTCCAAATCCCAACAGATGCTCATGTTTCTTAATTTTTCTTATGTCATGGATCTGACACAAATGTATGATCCTAACCCACAAAAAAGACATGAGATTTCAAAATAACCATAATACCAATCAAAAATTGTAAGAATAAAGAATGTCAATGAAAGAAACTGATAATTATCATCTGCTGAAAAAAAAATTTTTAATTATAGCCAGAAGTGATTGGTCCAGCATCCTATAGTCAACTTACCCCAATAAGCACCCTTCTTCTAAAGCACTCACTGCCTACTGTTTTTTTATCTCTTCTCCATTCATGTTAGACATTATAAAGGCTATGAAGTTAGAACTGCTTTGAGCCCAAGCCTAAAGATCCTTTCTGCCATTAACTGATTACGATTCAAAGGAAATTTACCATTCTACAACCAATTAAGGCGACTGTATGGATGCCATGCTACAGTCTTGACCCAGGGACCATTGGTGCACATATAAGGCAATGCAGCAGTAATGAGCTAATGCAGCAGTAACTCCTCCCAAAGGTCCACTACAACCAAACTTGGATCCTTCAAACCATAAACTGGCAGTTACCCATCCCATGTCCAACTATTCTGTATATTGACCATTTTCTCTAATATACCTGCCCATTCATTTTCTTTTATTTTTTTTTAAATTTCTTTATTGATTAAGGTGTCACATATTTGTCCTCATCCCCCCATTTCCATCCCCCACCCCTCCCTGCGGATGCCCCCACCCCCCTGTTGTCCTTAACCATTGGTTAGGCTCGTATGCATGCACACAAGTCCCTTGGTTGATCTCTCCCCCCTACCCCCACCCTCTCCTACCCTCCCTCTGAGGCCCGACAGTCCGATCGATGCCTCCTTGTTTCTGGGTCTGTTCTTGTTCATCAATCTATGTTGTTCATCATTTCCCCTAGATGAGTGAGACCATGTGTTACTAGAAATATACTTATAAGAACCGAATGTGAGACGAGCAATAATAGTTATGCTGACAGGCAAATGAATCAGTCTGTAGTAAGTTTCTTTCTGGACCAACACTTCTTTTGAGACCCAATTTCAATGTCCACCAGTTCCTTATGTGTACATGTCGGCACTGACTTTTCAGCTCTGGATGGTGGACAAATGGTGGTAATGCAGGTCCGACTCCCTCTGGTTTGGTCTCGCCCGGACGCAGGGGCGCGGCTTCACCCGGACCTGGGACCCAGCATCACCCAGGTCCCGGGGCGCGTGGCCTCACCCGGACCGAGGTGTGTGCGGCCTCACCCGGTCCCGGGATCCAGCCTCATCCGGACCCAGGGGCGCGTGGCCTCACCCGGACCCAGGGGCGCATGGCCTCTCCCAGACCCAGGGGCGCGGCCTCACCCGGATCCAGGGGCACACGGCCTCACCCGGACCCGGGACCCAGCTTCACCCGGATCCAGGGGTGCACGGCCCCACCCAGACCCGGGACCCAGCTTCACCCGGATCCAGGGGCGCACGGCCTCACCCGGACCCGGGACCCAGCCTCACCCGGATCCAGGGGCGCGTGGCCTCACCCGGACCCGGGACCCAGCTTCACCCGGATCCAGGGGCGCACGGCCTCACCCGGACCCGGGACCCAGCTTCACCCGGATCCAGGGGCGCGTGGCCTCACCCGGACCCAGGGGTGTGTGGTGCCCATTCATTTTCTTACACCATGCCCAATTACCACACTGTGATAATACAGTACTACACTTTTGTTCTCCTTTGTTTAATTCTATTTTCTTTTTTATTTACCCCATTTTGTCCCTCATTTCTTTCCACTCTTTATTGGTTGTCATTATATTTTCTGCCTCTTTATACTTTTTTCCTTTTCCCTTCCAGTATGTGCAATATTGTTCTTTGTCTGCAAAGGTAATTCATCATCACACACCCCCAACCCTAAAAATATAAAGTTGACAAATTCTAATGGTTAAGAGAACAACTATTATAAAGGCAAATAGACCATTCTCAACTTAAGTAAAAGGCAAGGCCAAGGGAATTAGAAGGTGGTTTTATAATTGCAAAGCAGGAAATACTAGCAGGGCTCACAGAACCCTAAAAGAATATTGCAAGGGCAAGAGGAAAGGGTACTGAACCCCTGAAAGGTAGTATTTCACTTGTATGTTAATTTTTCTGAGGAGAAAGCCACAGCTTATAATGAGTCTGGGGCATTAAAAAAAAAAGAAGTGCACAGGCATCTATGGAAAATTGGAAGAACAGAGAGAAAACGGGCAATACAGAACAAAAGTATGGTAGAGCCACTAACAAAATAGCCTGAGGCTATTACAAAAGAATGTGATCAATCTGTATATATTGATATTTCAGTTACATGAAGTCAGTAAAGGTAAACATGGCTTAAAGGGGCACACATACTTGTCTACACATAGAACATTTCAGGAAGGATGCATAAATAACTAAAAAAGGATTGCCTATGGGGCATGGAGACATGGGTATCTATCAATTATTGGAAAGAAACTTCTTTTACTTCATATTGTATATCCTTTTTAAATGTTTAAGTCCTTTTTATCATGTTTGTTACTTTCTCAAATTAAAAAATGAATCACAGCTCTAAAGATTTTAGATTCATATCTGAGTATGAAAGCCCTTACTATCCCACTCTCTCAAACATTTACTTTTTTTTCCCTTTGCTAAAGAACAAAGGAAAGAGCAACTGGTGCAACTAGGATTTCTCAATATAAGAGGCTCCATAAGGTCCACCACAGCTCTCTTTAACAGTCCAGTCTCTACAAGGTAGGTTGAACTTCTATCTCTTTAAAATCTGTCACCAGAAACCCAATTTATAAAGACATCAGCAATGAACAGAATTAAGGACGGCATTTTTTAAAAATTGCAACTGCATAGCAAAATGAAATCATCCCTTTGTATTATTGTTTAAAATCAAACAAATAAAGGTTTTACCTACAGGTTGTTTGTTTACAAAGGCTGCTGAAGTTGGGGTATAATCTAAATCTTCATCATTAAAGAGTTCTTCAGTACTCATTCCAATGGCTTCTCCCATATTAAGGCCAAGTTTTTTCTGTAATAGTTTTCGTTGGCGTGCTATCCTCTCTTTAGGATCCACTTCACCTTTAAAAAGAAAAGAAATACATTTCCTCCAAATCAGTTAAGAAGTATTCTAATACATGAAGATCAGACTCTATTAAAATACAAAAGAAAAGAAGAGAAAAAAGCCCAGCTGGTTTGGCTCGGTGGGTAGATCATCAGCCTGTGAACTGAAGGGTCCCAGGTTCGATTCCAGTCAAGGACAAATGCCCGAGTTGCAGGCTTGGTCCCCAGTAGGGGCATGCAGGAGGCAGCCAATCAATGATTCTCATTTTTGATGTTTCTATCTCTCCCTCTCCCTTCCTCTCTGAAATTAATAAGAATATATATATATTTTTAAATTTTTTAATATAAGAGAAGCTCAAATTAAACTGACTTAAAAAAAATAAAATAAAATACAAAAAAATTTTTAACTATTAAAACACCCCTATTGCCCTGGCTGGTTTGGCTCAGTGGATAGAGTGTTGGCCTGGGTACTGAAGGGTCCCAGGTTCGATTCCGGCCAAGGGCACATGCCTGGGTTGTGGGCTTGGTCCCCAGTAGGGGGCGAGAAGGAGGCACCAATCAATGATTCTCATCATTGATGTTTCAATCTCCCTCTTCCTTCCTTTCTGAAATCAATAAAAATATATTTTTTAAATAAAAATTAAAATAAAACACCCCTCCTGACAATAAGCAAACCATACTCAGTCTTTAATAGTGGATAATTTAATGTCATAAGTTCTATTACCAAACCATTAGAAAATATTTTTCATTGAGACTTCCCCATTGCCCTACTGTCAATTATCAAATATATATAAAATGAGATCTATTCCTATGGAAAAATATAATCTTATTTTAATTTTAATATAGCTACACCTTGTACATTCTCTGAAAGATCTAACCAAGCTAAGAAACAAAACAAAAATTTAGTTTTATTTGACAGAAAAGATCTCAACAAATACATGCTTATTCCAAGTGAGGCTTTTATGTATTCTGAGATGATATACCCCTAATAACAAAGATAAGGCATAAAAGTAGACAGATTTTAAATGTCCCAAGTAAAACCTATAATACTTCACTGGAAAACAGATCAAAAGGTATTATTTTAAAAACTAGAGGCCTGGTGCCCGTCCCTCAGCCTGCCTGCACCCTTTCGCAGTCCAGGAGCCCTTGGGTTATGTCCAACAGACTGTTTAGGCCCGCTCCCCATGGGCCAGCAGTCGGGACATCCTTAGCACTGCTGCAGAGGTGGGAGAGGCTCCCGCCCCATACCTGTGGGAGCACACTGACCACCAGGGGGAAGCTCCTGCGTTGAGTGTCTGCCCCCTGGTGGTCAGTGCACGTCATAGCAACCGGTCATTCTGCAGTTTGGTGGATTTGCATATTACCCTTTTATTATATAGGATATAATTTTGTGCTTAAAAATAGCTAAGTTGCAAGATATGGCTCTACACAATTAGAAAAAATGTTAACATTTTAAAAACTGTAATGATTTGCTTCTAATAAGTTCTTATTGGACTAACCCTCCACAGATTTTAAGCTCTAGACAAAATATGAAAAAACAAATACCTGAAGACATTGACTGGAAAGAGTACAAAAGTAGGCATATACTTTAGAGAATTCTCAATACCTACCTGGAAGAAGGGCATGCACTGGGTGAGTCTCCCAATTTTGCAGTTTTTAACCTGAGGGTAAACCCAGTACACGGTGTATGGGGCAGCTAAAAGCTGGATAAAAAACCCAGTCTCTCTGGCTTGAAAAAGTATAAGAGAATCAGGGGTCACTACAGCCACTGGACGATAGAGAAAACCCAGAAAGTAAAGAGCCAGAGAGAAAGAGCAAATTCTGTATAAACTCAGCCAAATCTCTGGCTGAATTCTGAACTTTGCACACACAGGGCAGACTCCACACAGTCCAGCTAAAGCTAAAATTTGATCTGATATTTCAGCTGTTGGAATCTGTAATTTGAGTTTCACCAAATTAAATGCATGCTAAAACTAACAAGCAAACAAAAACCAAATCAACCAAAACACTCTGGAAGACTATAACAGATTCCAGCATGTGTGAGGGATACAATCCAAAATTAACTGACATAAAAAGAATCAAGAAAATGTAACCCATTCTCCAAAGAAAAGACAAACTCTGAGATAACCCAGATGTTGAAATTAGAGGGCAAGATTTTTCCTCCTCACCCAAGGACACTTTTTATTGATTTTAGAGAGAGGAATGTGGAGAGAGAGAGAGGGAGAGAGGGTGGGAGGGAAGGAGGAGGGGGAAGCATCGATGTGAGAAAGTAAGTTTGACCAGTTGCCTCCTGTGCGTGTCCCGACCAGGGATCGAATCTGCAACCTGAGTATGTGCCCTGCCTGAACTCAAATCAAACCCTCCACCTCTCAGTGTATGGGACGACACTCTCACTAACTGAGCCACATCAAACAGGGCAATGACTATATTTTTAAGTTGCTAGTTTAACAATGCTCAATGTAAAGGAAGATATTATCACAATAATGAAAATATAGGATACCTCAACAGAGAAACAGAAACTATAAAAAAAGATCACCTTCGAGTACATTGAGGACCTGTCTGAAGACATGGAATGGAAAATTATCTATATGGGTTCGGCAGAAAGTGAAAAATACGATCAAGTCGTAGACTCTGTTTTAGTGGGCCCTGTTCTTAGGAGAAAGCATATGTTTGTATTTTAGGCTGATGTACCTAATCCAGGACTAATTCCAGATGCAGAAGTGATAGGTGTGTAACAGTGTGCTAATTACATGCACCGATTGAGGTCAAGAATTTATTAGATTTGGCTATTATGTAAATAATGAATATTATCGAGACAGAATTAAGGGAAAATCCACCAGTAAAACTAGTCTTTTCTAAGTTTCAAAGGAACATTTTGGCATCGAATCCCAGAGTCACACGATTTCACATTAATTCAGAACACAGAAAAACTGAAAGATGCAGAAAACAATAATCCAAATCTACAATCACTTCTTTCAAAGGATGCATTACACCTTCAGCATCAAAGGAATGTCCGTCCACGTCAGAAAACTCACTAAATGTCATGTTAGAATCCCACATGGACTGCATGTGACCACCTGCCATCTCTTTAGTACAAATTAAGCTATAAAAACACCCAAAACTATTTCCCTAAAATTTCGTAAGTCATAGTCACTGAGATACAATGTGAAGAATTTGTTTAAAAAACATCCTGTAGAATGTTTATAAGAAAACGAGTATTTGAGCAAATCGTAGAATATAAATACAACTATTTTAAAGTAATTTTTATCTGTTATTTGTTCTGAAACTAATCTGATTAAAACATATATACTAAAAAAAGTAATAATAAAGAAAAGAAGGGGAGGGGAGATTTAAAGAAACAAACAACTCAAAAATGAAATTAAGAAAACAATTCTAGCCCTGGCTGGTTTGGCTCAGTGGATGGAGCGTTAGCCTGCGGACTGAAGGGTCCCAGGTTCAATTCCAATCAAGAGCATGTACCTTGGTTGAGGGCACATTCCCCAGTAGGAGGTGTACAGGAGGTAGCTGATTGGTGTTTCTCTCTCATCAATGTTTCTAACTCTCTATCATTCTCCCTTCCTCTCTGTAAAAAATCAATAAAATATATTTTTTTAAAAAGAAAACAATTCTAGCCCAGCTGGTATGGCTCCATGGTTGAACTTCCAACCTATGAATCAGGAGGTCACCATTCGATTCCCAGTCAGGGCATATGCCCGGGTTGAGGGCTCGGTTCCCCGTGTGGGGCATGCATGAGGCAGCTGATCAATGATTCTCTCTCATCATTGATGTTTCTTTCTCTCCCTCTCCTTTATTCTCAGAAATCAATAGAAATATATTTTCTAAAATTCTACTTACAACAACATCAAAAGCAAAAATTAAAACTTATATTTTGAAAACTACAAAATATTGGTGAAAGAAATTAAGGAACATTCCATGTCCATGTATCATTGTCAAGAATTTGTTTAAAAAACATCCTGTAGAATTACTATAATTCCAAAACTGATATACAGAATCAACACAATTCCTATAAATATCAGTTAGCTTTTTTGCAGACATTGAAAAACTGATTCTAAAATTCACATAGAAAACCAAAAGGCTCAGAATATCCAAAACAATCCTAAAAAAGAACAAAGTTGAAGGCCCATGCTTCTTTTTTAAAAAAATTTTTTTTCTTTATTAAGGTATTACATATGTGTCCTCATCCCCCCCATTGCCTCCCACCTCCCCACTCATGCCCTCAACCCAGGTGTCTGTGTCCATTGGTTGATCTCTCCCCCTTACCCTACCCTCCCCTACCTTCCCTCTGAGGTTTGATGGTCTGATTGATGCTTCTCTGTCTCTGGATCTGTTTTTGTTCATCAGTTTATGTTGTTCATTATATTCCACAAATGAGTGAGATCATGTGATATTAATCTTTCTCTGACTGGCTTATTTCACTTAGCATAATGCTCTCCAGTTCCATCCATGCTGTTGCCAATGGTAAGAATTCCTTCCTTTTTACCACAGCGGAGTATTCCATTGTGTAGATGTACCACAGTTTTCTAATCCACTCATCTGCTGATGGGCACTTAGGCTGTTTCCAAATCTTAGCTATTGTAAATTGTGCTACTATGAACATAGGGGTGCACATATCCTTTTTGCTTGGTGTTTCTAGTTTTTTGGGATATATTCCTAGAAGTGGGATCACTGGGTCAAATGGGAGTTCCAATTTTAGTTTTTTGAGGAAACTCCATACTGTTCTCCACAGTGGCTGCACCAGTCTGCATTCCCACCAGCAGTGCATGAGGGTTCCTTTTTCTCCTCATCTTCACCAGTACTTGTCGTTTGTTGATTTGTTGATGATAGCCATTCTGACAGGTATGGTACCGCATTGTTATTTTGATTTGCATCCCTCGGATGATTAGTGACTTTGAGCATGTTTTCTTGGCCTTCCTTATGTTTTAAGTCCGTTGCCCATTTTTTAATTGGGTTATCTTTTGTTATGTTGTATGAGTTCCCTGTAAATGTAGGAGATTAAACCCTTATCGGTGATAACATTGACAAATATGTCCTTCCATGCAGTGGGCTTTCTTGTTGTTTTGTTGATGGTTTCTTTTGCTGTACAAAAGCTTTTTATTTTGTTGTAGTCCCATTTGTTTATTTTCTTTTTAGTTTCCATTGCCCTAGGAGCTGTATCAATGAAGAAATTGCTTTGGCATATGTCTAAGATTTTGCTGCCTGTGGATTCCTCTAATATTTTGATGGTTTCCCATCTTATGTGTAAGTCCTTTGTCCATTTTGAGTTTATTTTTGTGTATGATGTAAGTTGGTGGTCTAGTTTAATTTTTTTGCATGTATCTGTCCAATTTTCCCAACACCATTTATTAAAGAGACTGTCTTGACTCCATTGTATGCTCTTGCCTGCTTTGTCAAGTATTAATTGAGCATGGTGGTTTGAGTCGATTTCTGGGTTCTCTATTCTATTCCATTGATCTATATGTCTGTTCTTGTGCCAGTACCAGGCAGTTTTGGGGACAGTGGAGGCTCATGCTTGTTGGTTTTAAAACTTACCACAAAGCAAGAGTAAACAAGACTACGAGGTATTGGCATAAGGACAGACACCAATGGAATAGAGTTGAGAATCCAGATATAAAACTGTCTATGACCAACTGATTTTCAACAAGAGTGCCAGACAATTCAGTGGGGGAAAGAACAGTTCTTTTCAACAATGGTGTTGAGACAACAGGATAGCCACATGCAAAAGAATTAAATTGGACCCATAACCCCACAACACATAAAAATTAATTCAAAATGGATCAAATGCCTAATAGTCAGGGCTAAACCTATAAAACTCTTAGAAGAAAATGTAGGGGTAAGTGAGCTTAGATTTGGCGACAGTGTCTTATATATGACACTATCAAAAGCTTGAAAGGAAAAAGATAAACTGGACTTGTTCAAAATTAGTAACTTTTGTGCTTCAAAGGATACCATCATGAAAGTGAAAATACTACCCACAAAATAAAAGATGTTAGTAAATCATATATCAAACAAAAGGTTTGTATCTGGAATATATATCTTACAACTCAGTAATAAAAGAACAATATTCCACTTAAAAATGGGCAAAGGAGAGATGCAAATTAAAACGACAAAGAGGTATCATCTCACACCTGTCAAAAAGGCTACCATCAACATATCAACAAATGACAAGTGCTGGCGAGGATGTGGAGAAAAGGGTACCCAAGTACACTGCTGGTGGGAATGCAGACTGGTGCAGCCATTAAGGAAAACAGTATGGAGTTTCCTCAAAAAATTAAACATGGAACTGCCATTTGACCCATTGATCAAATACTAGTATATCCTAAGAGACCTGAAACACCAATCAGAAAAAATGTATGCATCCCTATGTTCATAGCAGCACAATTTATAATAGCTAAGATCTGGAAGCAGCCCAATGCCCATCAGTAGATGAGTGGATAAAAAAGCTGTGGCACATTTATACCATGTAATACTAAGCAGCAGTAAAAAAGAAGGATCTCTTACCCTTTGAGACAACATGGAGGGACCTGGAGAGTATTATGCTAAGCGAAATAAGGCAATCAGAGAAAAACAAGTATCACATGATCTCATTCATATGTGGAATCTAATGAACAAAATAAATTGTTGAACAAAATAGATCCAGAGACACAGAAGCATGGAACAGACTGTTGAATCTCAGAGGGATGGTGGAAGTGGGTGAGTGGGTGGGAAAAGATCAACCAAGGAACTTGCATGCATATATACATAACCCATGGACACTGACAATAGTATGGTGAAGGCCTGGGGCAGGGGGTGGGGATAGACTAGAAGGGGTCAATGGGGAGAAAAAAAGGGGACATATGTAATACTTACCACAATAAAGACTTTAAAATAAATAAAAATCCTATATAATAAAAGACTAAGATGCAAATAGACCGCGGTGGAATAATCAGTACAAACAACCGCTTGCTACAAGGTGCACGGACTACCAGGGGGCATGTGCGGAACATGGCAGGCGTTGGTCATGGTAGGATAGTGGAGCAGGTGAGTAGGGGCACCAGATCAAGGCTGGGCGCTGGTCGCTGTCATTGGGGCAAGCCTCTGATGGTTACTGAAAATTCTTTGCTCTTTGCGCGACACGGTCCTGCCCGGCATTTGCACCTGCTGCCAGCACCGGCCCCGCTTGCACTCGCTTGCCAGCACTGGAGCCGCCACTCGCACCCACTGCCAGTGCCGGCCCCACTCACACCCGCAGCCAGCGCCAGAGCTGCCACTCACACCTGCTGCCAGTGCCCGACGCCAGTCCTGATCACTCGGCACCATCGGTGAGTGCAAGTGGCAGCTGCTGGCCCTGATCGCCCCTAAGGGCTTCTCCACCGCCCCCTGATCCTGAGGGGCGATCGGGACAGCAGCCACCACTCGCATCCCCTGACGACGCCAGCACCGCTCACACCCACTGCTGGCACCGGCCCCAATGGCTCCGCACTGTCAGCGGGGGCGAGCAGGACCGGCGCCGTCAACACATGGGAGCGGCGGGAGCGGGCTGCTGGGAAACAGAGGACTGGGGACTGCAGGGGGAGGGGCCAGGCCCCTGTGCAGAGGATGGGCCGAGACCTGCCCCTGTGCCTACCGCAGCCTCACGGCCCACAGTTCCGTTCAAGGTGCACGAATTCGTGCACTGGGACCCTAGTGTAAAATAAAAACATGGGCAAAGGATTGAAATAGACCAGTGATGGGCAACCTTTTGAGCTGGGTGTGTCAAACTTCGCCAAAAAACTGAGCATAACTTGGGTAGTGTGTCACTTTGAGGCGGCCGCGTGTCTTCAGAAATGGCTACGCGTGTCAGTGCTGACACGCGTGTCATAGGTTCGCCATCACTGAAATAGACAGTTCTCCAATGATATACAAATGGTCAATAAACACATGAAAGATGTTCAATATGATTATTAGTCATCAGGAAAATGCAAATCAAAACTACAAGATAGCACTTCACTCACTAGTATGGATATTAATCAAAGTCATTTAATAACAAGTTTTGTCAAGAACGTGGGGGGGGGGGGGTAAGAGATCAACCGAAGGACTTGTATGCATGCATATAAGCATAACCAATGGACACAAGACACTGGGGAGGGGGGGTGAGGGCATGTGCCAGGGGGTAGGGGAGGCCGGGGGAAGGTCAATGGGGAAAAAAAAGGGAGACATATGTACTACTATTTGTAATACTTTAAACAATAAAAAAATTAAAAAAAAAAAAAAGAATGTGGAGAAATGCCCTAGCCAGTTTGGCTCAGTGGATAGAGCATCAGCCTGCGGACTGAAGAATCCCAGGTTTGATTCCAGTCAAGGGCTCATGCCCAGGTTGTGGACTCGATCCCAGTGGGGTGTGCAGGAAGCAGCCAATCAATGATTCTCTCTCATCATTGATGTTTCTATCTCTCTCTCCCTCTCTCTTCCTCTCTGAAATCAATAAAAATATCTAAATATATATAGAGAGAAAATATATAAAACATAAATATTAAAAAGGACAAATACTGTATGATTCCACTTACATGAAATACCTGGAGTATTCAAATTCATAAAGACAAAAAATAGAAGAGTGGTTGCTAGGGGCCGGGGGAGGGGGAGAAATGGAAATTGTTTAATGGGTATAAAGTTTCAGTGTTTTAAGATGAAAGAGTTCTGGAGACTGGCTGCAGGACAGTATGAATGGACTTAATATTACTGAACAGTATGTACAGTTAAAAATGGGTAAGATGATAAATTTTATGTTATTTACCACAATTAAAAAATGAATACATCCTATAACAGTAATAAAAACTCTTTTAAAACAAGTAAAGCCCCAGCCCAGCCAGCATGGCTCAGTTGGTTGAGCATCGACCTATGAACCAAGAAGTCATGGTTTGATTCCCGGTCAGAGCACCTGACCAGGTTGTGGGCTAGATCCCCAGTATGGGCGTGCAGGAGGCAGCTGATCAACAAGTCTCTCTCATCACTTACGTTTCTATCTCTCTTCTCACTCTCCCTTCCTCTCTGAAATCAATAAAAATATATATATTTTTTAAAAAGCAGCAGCCTTAGCTGATGTTGCTTAATGGTTAGTGTCCACCCCTGCACCAAAGGGTTTTAGGTCCCATTCCCAGTCAAGAGCACATAACTGGGTTGCAGGTTCGATCCCCAGCAGAGTGCATGTAGGAGGCACCCAACAGATGTGGCTCTTTCACATCAATGTTTCTCTCTCCCTGTCTATCTTTCTCCTCCTCCTTCTGTCCCTCCCTATTCCTCCTCTCTCCCACACTCTCTAAAAGAAAAATTCAATGGAAAAATACTAGTGTACTTGGGTGAGGATTAACAAACAAAAAAGAAGTATTGCTCTTTCTGCCGCCATCTGGGTTCCACGTTCCCCGCATAAAATGCCCAGTGAAGCCACAGAAACCGTCCCTGCTACAGAGCAAGAGTTGCCACAGCCCCAGGCTGAGAAAGGGACTGGAACAAAATCTGAGAGTGATGAATCAGTACCAGAGCTCGAAGAACAATATTCCACACAGGCAACCACACAACAAGCCCAGCTGGCGGCGGCGGCTGAAATTGATGAAGAACCAGTCAGTAAAGCAAAACACAGCCGGAGTGAAAAGAAGGCACGGAAGACTGTGTCCAAACTGGGTCTTCGACAGGTTACAGGAGTTACTACGGTCACTATACGGAAATCTAAGAATATCCTCTTTGTCATCACAAAACCAGATGTCTACAAGAGCCCTGCTTCAGATACCTACATAGTTTTTGGGGAAGCCAAGATTGAGGATTTATCTCAACAAGCACAGCTAGCAGCTGCTGAGAAATTCAAAGTTCAAGGTGAAGCTGTCTCATACATTCAAGAAAACACACAGACTCCAACTGTACAAGAGGAGAGTGAAGAGGAAGAGGTTGATGAAACAGGTGTGGAAGTTAAGGACATAGAATTGGTCATGTCACAAGCAAATGTGTCAAGAGCAAAGGCAGTCCGAGCCCTGAAGAACAACAGTAATGATATTGTAAATGCTATTATGGAATTAACAATGTAACCATCTAAAAAGGAGGACACTTTTTGTTTGTGTTTCAAAAGAGTTACTGCAGCTTGGTTTGAAATTTGTACTGTTTCTATCATTAATAAAGTTATGGCTTCTTGTGGGGGAAAAAAAAAGTACTGATATATGCTACAATATGGATAAACCTTGGAAACATGCTGCTAAGTAAACAAAGCCAGTCACAAAGACCACATATTTATGATTCAATTTACAATAAATGTCCAGAATAGACAAACCTATAGAGACAAAAAGTCACTCAGGGCTGGAAAGGTGAGGAAACAAAGTAGGGGGAAAAGGGTGATAGCTAAAGGATATGGAGTTTCTTCCTGAGGTAATGAAAATATTCTAAAATTGACTACACCTATCTGAGAATATACCAAAACCCACTGACTTATATAGTTTTAAAATGAGTAAATTGTATAAAATAATGTGAATTATGTCTCAATAAAGCTACTTTTTAAAAATGTTAAGGCTGCTCTACCCAGAAGGAAAAATACTAGGCTCCAAATTAGTCCTCTTGTTCCAACGAAAGTTACTGGGAAAAATAACCTACATAACTGCAAAGGAAACTAAGACCAGCACCTAAACTAATCATGGATGTGTTCATCACATACATGAGACAAACAAAGATGAACAGACATTTAAAGAAAACCAATTTTAGGGTTTTAAATAAGCATGCTGTGACATACCAGCATTTAAAACTGAGTTCCGGGGTTTCCAATCCTGGTTACATATCAGAGTCACAAGTGTAGTTTTTTCTTTTAAATACAATTTCCTAGAGCTCTCCAGAGATCTATTAAATTGGAATCATCTCAGGGGGAAGACCCAAACACATTTTTTTTTTAGTGTCCTTTTATTCCTGGATTAGGGACAAAGATGTCTGATAATGTCCATGGGTACCTTAGTAAGATTAGTATACTTTCTGTTAAGAGAATTTTTTCAAGTTGAAAAGTTTCTACCTCCCTTATTAGAAAAACTATTGCTTTTCTAGAACAAATTTTCCTAATTTTCTCTAAAAATAATTAAACCATATTTTCAAAAGAAATCATATAAGGAAGAGGGAATGGGTACTTAAAGTTTTCTTAAGATGTACAAATTGAAGAGCATTTCATTAAGTTAGCTGGATAGATATACTTTGACTAACGATTAATTTAATTAGCAACAAAACACAGTTCTGTTTTGGTTTTAGTCAAAAGAACAATTTATTTACTTACAAATCCATTAAAAACATCAAGTTTTTTTCCACTCAAGGCATCAATCTTGAATGACCAAAACATTTATTTTATATCCAGATAGATTCTGTAAGTTTGAAGATAATGGGATAATTACCTACCGAAGATTTATTTTTCATTTTTAGTTTTTGCTTGGTCACCAGCAAGAATAGTTCCAATTATTTAAATACTTAAAACGTAATAAAAACTATCATATAGCCTCTCAGATTTCCAGAATTGTGAGAATATTACCACAATCTCGCTTTTAAATTCGTTTCAATTGAGGCTCTTTGGTAACAATTTAAAATTTCTATATTACATGGCTACTGAATATTAATATGTACCATTAATAATGAATAGAGGGTGGGGCAAAAGTAGGTCTACAGTTGTGAGTACACAAAGCACAGAGTTTCTTATTGTAATACTAGAGGCCTGGTGCATGAAATTTGTGCCTGCACCCTCTCCAATCTGAGACCCCTCGAGGGATGTCCAACTGCCCACTTAGGCCTGAACCCTACTGAGATCGTGCCTAAACGGGCAGTTGGACATCCCTCTCACAATCCAGGACTGCTGGCTCCCAACTGCTCGCCTGCCTGCCTTCCTGATTGCCCCTAACCGCTTCTGCCTGCCAGCCTGATCACCTCCTAACCACTCCCCTAACAGTCTGATTGATGCCTAACTGCTCCCCTGCCAGCCTGTTTGCCCCTAACTGCCCTCCCCTGCAGGCCTGGTCACTACTAACTGCCCTCCCCTGCAGGCCTGATCACCCTTAACTGCCCTCCCCTACAGGCCTGGTCACCCCCAACTGCCCTCCCCTGCAGGCCTGGGTCCCCCCAACCCAAATGCCCTTCCCTGCAGGTCCAGTCGCCCCCAACTTCCCTCTTCTGCTAGCCTGGTCACCCCTAACTGCCCTCCCCTTCAGGCTTGATCACCCCCAACTGCCCTCCCTTGCAGGCCTGGTCCCTCCCAACTGCCCTCCCTTGCTGACCTGATCGCCCAGAACTGGCTACTGAATATTAATATGTACAGGCCTGATCTCTCCCAACTGCCCTCCCCTGCTGGCCATCTTGTGGTGGCCATCTTGTGTCCACATTGGGGCAGCCATCTTGTGTGTTGGAGTGATGGTCAATTTGCATATTACTCTTTTATTAGATAGGATAGAGGCCTGGTGTACGGGTGGGGGACAGCTTGTTTGCCTTGAAGGGTGTCACAGATCAGGGTGGGGGTTCCCTTGGGGCATGGGGCAGCCTGGGCGAGGGGCCTGTGATGGTTTGCAGGCTGGCCATGCCTCCCAGCAACCCAAGTGGAGGCACTGGTATCTGGGATTTATCTATTTTTTTAATTGAAACTTTGTAGCCTTGAGTGGAGCCAAACCTCCTGCTTGCTCCGTGGCCCCAGCCATTTTTGTTGGGATTTATTTATCTTCTATAATTGAAACTTTGTAGCCTTGAGTGGAGGCCTGGGCCGGCCAGGGTGTGCAGAAAGTTTGGCTTCCTCCATTGCCGGGGAAACCCAAGCCTCCTGCTCACTCCGTGGCCGCAGCCATCTTGGTTGGGTTAATTTGCATACTCACACCTGATTGGCTGTTGGGCATGGCTTTGTGGAGTGATGGTTAATTTGCATATTACTCTTTTATTAGATAGTATTTATTTATTATTTTTCCATATGAACAATTGTAAACCTACTTTTGCCTCACTCTGTACATATAGTACAAATTCAGTTAAGGGAAGAAAAATATTCATATGGTAGCTTTAGACCAAGTACTTCTGATTATCTTCCCACTCATAGCACCTCCAAATCCTACCTGCAAACTTCAGTTAATTTATATTTCATGACATGTTATATTTTGCATGACTAATACATAGCATATCAAGTGATAAATTAGTTTGAACATGTGTTTCAGACTTCCTTTTGTAGGACTACTACATACCTGATTTTTCATCTTGTACTTCAAATTCTGCACCAGCAGATCCCAATAGTGATGCCCCATGTTGTAACAATCTACATATATCAAATCTGTCAAAATTCAATCGATCTGTAGTAGATGAATCTTCCATAGCACTTTCTGAAGTAGGTTCTAGATAAAGTTTAAAAATATTTAATTTGATCACATAGCCAAAATGTAAAATGAAAGAAAACAGCATTACTTATGGTGGATGGGTAATATTTCAAGAAAAGTAAAAGGAGAAGTAGAAAAGCTACTGTGGATTTACTTATGATCAGCTCTTATTTATGAATAAACTATTTAGTCAGTGGCTCCCCTCCTACAAACTATCAGAATGTTAGTGGATGTATGTATAGCTGTTTTTTACTACAAAAGCACAATGTTATATGAAAAAATGCATCCCCCTTCATGTTGAAATACGTATAATAAATATCATGCTGTCTCCACTTACTATTAAATTGTTTAAAAAATACCAAGGTGACCCAGCCAGTGTAGCTCAGTGGTTAAGCGTCAACCTATGAACCAGAAGGTCACGGTTTGATTCCCGGTCAGGGCATATGCCCAGGTTGTGGGCTCGATCCCCAGTATGGGGCATACAGCAGGCAGCCAATCAATGATTCTTTCTCATCATTGATGTCTCTATCTCTCTTTCCCTCTCCCTTCCTCTCTGAAATCAATAAAAATATTTTTAAATAAAATAAAATAAAAATACCAAGGTAATAATTTGAGTTTATTATAGTGCTAAATTGAAAGATAAACATATTCATATAACTAAAACTAATAAGCATTATTCCTCCCTATAACTGAGGAATATCTGGAACACAAAGCAACTACTTATTCAATAGCACTCACTACTCAAAATATGAAGCTCCCAGAGACATAGAAGCATCAAACAGACTGTCAAACCTCAAAGAGAAGGCAGGGAAGGTTGGGGGCAGGGAGAGATCAACCAAAGCACTTGTATGCATGCATATAAGCATAACCAATGGACACAGACAGTAGGGGGGCGAGGGCATGTACTATGGGGCGGGAGCGGCCGGGGAGAGGTCAGTAGGAGAAAAAGGAGACATATGTAATGCTTTCAACAATAAAGAATTTAAATTAAAAAAAAAAATGAAGCTAATTATAATCACCTGTTAAATTGCTAAAATTATATCTGAGGCCTAAAAATAACTACAAAATGTTCTGTATCCTCTCCAAAAAGGTATGCCATTATAAATTTTAAAATATATTGTTAATTGTCCATTGGTTTGTTGAGCTGGTATTTGTATATAAATTCATCCATAAACAAAGCATAATTGCTTCACTTAAAGAGAACTGCTACAAATATTTTAAGTTTTCTAGTGATGATAAGCAATCTTACTATAAATTTTAATGCCAGTGTAACTAATAAGTTTTGTAAAAAAGAATCTGAGCTCTACCATCTCTATATACCAAAATAATCAGGTATAATAACCTGAAAAAGAAAAATCTCTTTTCTAAAACCAAGTTATAACTTCTTCTGGTTAAATATTTCATTTGATTACAGAAAAGATAAATTAACATAATCACTGAAAATAATATGTGCCAGCAAATTAGAGCAAAAATTTTAGATAACTGAGACTTATAATAAAAGTGATAGCATCAAAGAGACTTGAAAATGAAACCCAGCTGCACCATATTAAATTTTTACTCACTTAAAATTTGCATCTTTACACATTTTTAAAAGCATACAATCATTTTTAAATATCATTTCAGGAAGTCAGAAAATATTTCCACTATAAGGCATCTAAAGGACACATAAAAAAACTAAGCATCCCGGTCAGGGCACATACAAAAATCAACCAATAAATGCATATATAAATGGGACAACAAATCGAAGTTTCTTTCTCTCTCTCTTCCCCTTCCTCTCTCTCTCAAATCAATAAAATTAAAACAACAAAAAAACTAGGCATAACCATCCAAATACCCATACATAATTGTGATTAAATTTAGAAAATAATTACAGTATTCTTCCACCAACAAAATAAATAGACTGCTTCAAAGATTTACTTTGTATTGATTTAATTTTATTTTTTATGACATAAATTCCTTCAGGGAAGTAATAACCTCTGTAAGTCAAGCATACTGTAGAATTAATAATTTTTTTTTAAAATATATTTTATTGATTTTTTACAGAGAGGAAGAGAGAGGGATAGAGAGTTAGAAACATCGATAAGCTGCCTCTTGCACACCCCCTACTGGGGATGTGCCCGCAACCAAGGTACATGCCCTTGACCGGAATCGAACCTGGGACCCTTGAGTCCGCAGGCCGACGCTCTATCCACTGAGCCAAACCGGTTTCAGCAGAATTAATAATTTTTTTAAGAATGTTTTTATTTCAGAGAGGAAGGGAGAGGGAGAAAGAAACATCAATGATGAGAGAGAATCATTGATCAGCCGCCTCCTGCATGCCCATGCTGGGGATCGAGCCTGGAACCCTGGTATGTGCCCTGACCACGAATCGAATCATGACCTCCTGGTTCAGAGGTTGACACTCAACCACTGAGCCACACCTGCAGCCTAGAATTAGTAATTTTAAAAAATAAATACGAAAACATTTTGTTTAGTAGTCTTTTTTTTAAGCATATGAAAATCACCTTATTCAATGTCATTTTTTGGTAAGGCTATATCAAAAGCATAAAAAATAAGACTTAAAATTAAAATTATTAAAATATAAAATGTATAGTTTAGTTAATTCTACAGTTAGGTGTTTTACTGCAAGTAGGTTTTCCACAAAAGCACCTTGTTTGGTTCTTGGCACTGGATTCCACTCAGGTACATTTTTCACTATAGCTTCAACAGCTTGTCCTGCTGCTATCCGAGTATCCCAATTTGTACTCCTTAAGTATATCAGCACCTTAAAAAATGATAAAACGAAACAGTTATATACCAAAAAATGTTGTTTGTTCAAGGTAGCCAGAACAGAGAAATACAAATTTACATTTTATTAATGTATTATAATTTAGCAGTGGTCAAATTTATATGAAACATCTTGAAATTATTAAAATAATAAGATTATATCATTCACATGAATCACTATGCCTTAAAAAGAATTTTTAATAAATGAAGACTTAAGTACATTTGAAAAATAACATAGCTTTTAACATGCTAAAAAGCAAAGTGTATATTATTAAGTCTTATTTAATGCAAAAAGTTATAAAAATCTAGCAGAAAGAATAAGTGAGGTAAGATTGCAATAAAATCAATATGTAAAAATCAATGGAAAGTGTTCCTATAAACTTTCAATAAACAACCTGAAAATAAAATTAAGAAAATAATCCCATTTAAATAGCATCAGAAATTATAAAATACTTAAGAATAAATTTAACAAAAGAAGTACAATACTTGAATACTGAAAATCACAAAAATTCAAAATATTGTTGATAGAAATTAAGTAAGATCTAAAACAGAAAGATACCTCATGATCATGGATTGAAAGAATCAATACTGTTAGGATAGTTAATACTCCCTAAATTGATCTACAGATTCAACAAAATTCTTCAAAATCTCAGTTGACTTTTTACAGAAATGAACAAGTTGGCCCTAAAATTTATATGGAAATGCAAGGAACTCAGAATAACCAATCTTGAAAAGAATAAAATTGGTTGATTCACACTTCTTGATTTCAAAACTTCCTATAAAGCAACAATTACCAAGACAGTGTGATACTGGTAAAAGAACAGTTATCTAGATTAATGGAATAAAATTGAGAGTCCCGGCCCTGGCCCAGTAGCTCAGTTGGTTAGAGCAGCAGTCGCCAACCTTTTAATCCGCGGACCACTGGTTCGTGACCGCTGGGTTAGAATATTATCCCGATATGCCAAGGTTGCAGGTTTGATCTCTGGTTAGGGCACATACAAGAAGCAACCAATGAATGCATAAATAAGTGGAACAACAAATTGATGTTTCTCTTTCTCTCCCTTCCTCTCTCTAAAATCAATTAATAATAATAATAATAATAATAATAATAAAGAGTCCAGAAAAAATACTGTGTGTCTATGATCAACTGATGTTCAACAAGAGTGCCAAGACAATTCAATGAGTAAAGAGTTTTTATCAACAAATGGTGCTGGGGCAACAAAATAATGATTTTGAACCCCTACCTCACACCATACACAAAAATTAACTGAAATGGGCCATAAGTCTAAAAGTAAGAGCTAAAAACTATTACATTCTTAAAACATAGGGATAAATCTTTGTGACACTGGGTTAGGCAAGGGTTATTTAGATACGACCCTAAAAGTACAAGTGATTTTTTTATTTATGCACAAGGTGATGTTTAAAAAAAATTGGGACTTCATCAAAAGTAATAACTTTTGTGCTTCAAGGACATCATCAAGTAAGTGAAAAAACAACCAACAGACTGGAAGAACATATTTGCAAATCAAATACCTGATAATGGGCTTGTATACAAAGTATATAAAGAAGTCTTACAACTCAATAATAAAATAACAAATATCCCACTTTAAAAACAGGCAAAGGATCTGACTATTCTCCATAAAAGATAAACAAATAGCCAATAAACACATGAAAAGATGTTCAAGATTAGTCACCAGAAAAATGCATGAAAAGTACGAGATATTACTTTACACTCACTAGTATGTATATAATCAAAGTTAGTTAATAAGTTCTGGCAAGGATGTGGAGAAATCAGATCTATCGTACACTGTTGATGGAAATCTAAAACGGTGGAGCCAATTTGGAAAACAGTCTGGCAGTTCCTCAGGACCGAGCAATTTTACTCCAGGCATATATCCAAGGGAAATAAAAACATGCAACCACACAAAAACCTGCACATGGATTTTCATAGTAGCATTTTCATCATAGGCCGAAAAGTAGAAACAACCCAAATGTCCATCAACTGATGAATAGATAATAAGATATACCCATATGGTATATCCATATCTATACAATGGAATATTATTCAGCAATAAAAATGAATGAGGTAATGAGACATGCTATAATATGAAAGAACCATGAAAATATAAAATATTTTTTAAGTAAAAGAAACCACTCACAAAATGTCACACAACTATATAAAATGTTCAGAATAGGCAAATCTATAGACAGAATTTAATCAGTGGTTGCCTAGGACTGAGTATGAAAGAGGGAGTGATGAAGAATGACTGCTAATGGGAATGAGGCTTCTTTTGGGGGAGATAAAAATGTTTTAAAATTAGATTTCAGTGATGGTTGCACATATCTGTGAATATAATTTTAAAAATCATTGAACTGCATATTTTACATGGGTGAATTGTATTATATGTAAATTCTATTTCAATAGAGCTGTTTTAAAAACAAAACTGAAAGGCAACAAGAAAACACTGAAGGGAGAGAAAAGAGAGAGTAGGAGGTAAGAAGGTGCTCAAGATAAACTTGGCCTCTTTTGGAATTATTTGATGGCAGCCAGTATGCTGGGGTCTCAGTTACGAAGACCAGAACTCACTTGGGAGGCTGGAAACTTTTTCTCAGTTCAGCATAGATTAGTCTTGTTCATTGTTTCCAGTTTCAGCTCATTCAGTCCTCTCTTCCCTTGGGATGAGAAGTGGGTATGCTTCCCTATCCCTCCACCTTACACATGAGTATAATATTGCCTAATATACATCCTTCTCCATTCTGAGAACATGGTACCTGTAGATGTCTAATCACTGTCTCTCCATCTACATCTTGGTTAGAAACAGTAGTATCTAAGCAGGGAATACATTGGAAAGAGAGTCACTGTTAACCCTTCTGGCGGGAACCACATAGTACAGATTTATATATTTCAACAAGGGGCTTAGAACTCCTACTCATAAGAATCAGGGAGGAACAAATGAAAATGAAAAAAAGGGGTAAGATCAGTGGGAAGAGAGGTATCACGGGGCTTCGAATGTCTGGGCTATCATATTGCCGCCCCCCCCACCCCCACCCTGCAACCTATTCCCTATTCTCCCCTCCCCCAAAGCACTCTTATTTTTACTCTGCATGCCAGAGAATTAAACATATGGAATTTGCTGCTTGCTATCATACAGACATACTTCCACAAGCCCAGAGTTCAGTGAAAGTACAGTCATTGCTTGAGGAAAGAACTTAGGCTAGCATTATGAAAAGTGACCCAACAAAGCAGAAAGCCTCCACTTACTAAGAATATAATGACAACTAGGTTCTCATATATTTTAATCATGCCCATGAGTACTCGTCCATTTTAAGACTGCCAACTGTGATATAATTATTAGCCATTAAAAACAAGTTAGACCACCAACAAACTAGATTAACAACTTAGTTCATTACCAAATTGGGTCAGATTCAAATTTGTGCCACAGGTAAAAGATTTTATGTTATCACATCCCTTAATTAAACTTGATGCAAAAAAACAACACACAAACAAAAATATTTTAAATCTTGCAACAAACAAAATAAATACATTATAAATAGCAAAAATCTAAAAATATTTGGAAAAATGTTAAGATATTTAATGGAATTTGAACACTATAAGCTGTCACTAAAATAAAATAAGACAATTTCTGTCTTTACTTTCGTTATCTATGGACAAATTTTCACAATTGTATTATAATTTTTTTTTAAAAAAGCGTTCTTACTTTAGATAAGAGATTATGTAGTTCATGGGGATGAAGCTTTACCACTTCTCCAAGTTGCTGTGCAGCAGCTTTTCTTGTAACTGGAGTAGTGCCAGTATCCAGTAAGATAAAAAGACGGTCAAGCCTAAAATGCCAAAAATACAATGGTTATTCTGAAATGTGTTTTCTCATATGTATGAGTTAATAAATGTACTGAGCATCTGTGAACAAAGTCCTATGCTAAGACTGCAGGGGAATCTCTACTCTCAAGCAACTTGCTATGGCAAGGCAAATATACAAATAAGTAGAATATAGAATACAGTAAGATACATGTCAGAAAAAACATACAAAGTATTTTAAAGAGTGGGGACAGAGAAAACAAATATTATATCCCCAACTGTGTAATACTGAAAAGGCTTCGTAAAAGAATTGGTATATGAGGAGGACCATAATGGTAGAAAATAAGATTTCAATACTGGTGGAGATGAGGTGGTAAAAGGGAAGGGGGAGAGACACCTGGAAGAAATACCACCACCAAGGCAATAAGAAAAGGAAGACTATATTTAGAGAAGTGACTAATAGCTTGACTGTAAAATAACAGTGGGAGACAGAAGCAGCTAGAGCTCTAATGTGGAGATCTTTGAATGTGTAGTTCAACCATGAAGGTGTTGAATTAAGAAAGTGATGAGACTGGAGCTATGTTTTAGAACGTTTACTCTGGCAGCAGTTTGAAGCATGAAATAAAATGGAAAGAACCTTTTAGATAATTTAAGGCTAAAAGTGAAGACCTGAACTATAATCATGGCAAGACTAAAAAGAGGTTGAGAGAAATGCTGAAGTAAATCACACATGGTATAGTAATTAAGTGAAATAAATGTTAAGGAAATAAAAAGATTCTGAGACTCTGAATCTTAGAAAATGAAGATGTTGTTACAAGAAATGGGAAGAACTAGTAAGGAAATATTACAAGATGACAAGTTTACCTTGGCCGGTCGGCTCAATTGTTGGAGCATCATCCTGTGCACCCAAAAAAAAAAGGTGATGGGTTCAATTCCCTGTCCCAGCATATACCTAGGTTATGTGTGCATAGGAGGCAACCTACTGATGTTTCTCCCTTCCTTGGCCGCCCCATTCCACCTTCCTCTCTCTTTAAAAATCAAACAAACATATCCTTGGACTAGATCCAGAGACATGGAAGCATGGAACAGAGTGTGGAATCTTGGAGGGAAGGTGGGGCAGAGGAGGTGAGGGGAGGTAATCAATCAAAGACCTTGTATGCATATATGCATACACCCATGGACACAGACAGTGGGGTGGTGAAGGCGGGGGGGTGGGGGGTGGTCAATGGGGGAAAAAAGGGGATATATGTAATACTTTCAACAATAAAGATTTTTTAACAAGTTAAATATATTAGATATAAAATAATTAAAAAATAAAGTGTAGAGAGGCTCATATTTTACTTCTGGGATTATTTTTCTTTTATAGACAGCTAAAAAGTTACAAAACAAAGTTCTGAAAATCTTTTATAAGATAAACCTCTAAGGGGGGCAAATGAAATGGGCAGGGATTTTCTTTTTTCTGCTAGTATTTCAAACTAGCCAGTCACTAATAAGTACAAAATCATTATAACTGGTAAGAAATATATAACTAAAATAGGTCTTTTTCTGTCAAGAAGTCTAGGGGTACTATGAAAACTTTTCAACTGCTTCAGAACAACACTAAGAGGCAAGGTTCAAATTTTATAGTTAAGGATATGTAAGAAGGACAGATATCAAGAAAAATATTTGAGGCAATTTAAGCCGTAACATAAAGAAAAAAAGAGTAATACAGCACAGTTTTTGTTCCCTATATAGTGAATGGCACACTGAATGATCATAAAGAAATTTTTATAGGACATGCAAAAATTAACTTACTTTATACAGAATGTCCCATCTTATTCACTCAATGCTATCTATATACTTGTCTTTACCCATTTATTTATCAGTTTTTACTACAGGATTTGGTGAAGAGTGACTCAGGGAGATAGTGGGACAAAAGAAAAGGAAAAATTTTTTTCTGACAGTGGTGTTCTTAAAAAGTTCTAAAACTAAGTCAAACCCCAAACCCCATCCCCAGAAAGTGATTTCCCACATACATCCCATACATAACTCTCAGAATCCTTTATTTTCATCTTTAAAAGTGATTACAATGTTAAAGTTTATAAGAACCCTCTCTGAACCAACAAATAATCTGCACATTGCCATGACAATATGATTTTTGAATGTCTATGCTCATTGGAAAGAAATTTGTGAAAATTTAAACATCTACAAACAACTTCCTATAAGTATCTAGACAAATATTCATTTATTGTTTTTGTTTTTAAATATATTTTTTATTTCAGAGAGGGAGATAGAAAGAAACATCAATGATGAGAGCGAACCATTGATTGGCTGCCTCCTGCACGCTCCCTACTGGGGGATCGAGCCTGCAACCCGGGCATGTGCCCTTGACCGGAATCTAACCCGGGACCCTCCAGTCCGCAGACCAACACTCTATTCCACTAAGCCAAACTGGCTAGGGCAGACAAATATTCATTTAATATTCATTTGCCTGCTATATTCTATGGCAGGCAAAATTACCAAAAGTTAAATGTTTTACTATAAAAAATACATTAGTCTTTGATCAAATTTTGCTACAATGGACTTATAATTGTACTAGAGGGCCCAGTGCACAGATTTGTGCACCAGTGGGGTCCCTTAGCCTGGCCTGCGCCCTTGCGCAATCCGGGACACTTCGGGGGATGTTGGACTGCCAATTTTGGCCCGATCCCCACAGGCCAGGTCGAGGGACCCCACCGGTACACAAATCTGTGCACTGGGCCAGTTTTGGCCCAATCCCCAGAGGCCAGGCCGAGGAACTCCACCGGTGCATGCCTCTAGTATGCACATAAGTTCTTTGGTTAATCTCTTCCCACCCTCCCTCCTCTCCTCTGAGATTCATCAATCTGTTCCATGTTTCCATGCCCCTGCATTGAGCATCTGCCTCCTGGTGGTTGTGTACGTCATAGCCACTGGTTGAAGTTGCTTAGGCTTTTATATATAGACTAGAGGCCCGGTGCACGAAATTCGTGCACTTGTGTGGGGTCCCTCAGCCTAGCCTGTGCCCTCTCACAGTCCAGGAGCCCTGGGGTTCCTGGTATGCATGGTAGTCATGAGTACTGGCTTTAAGGAATGTACCCAGTGCCTGGGGTACTTAGCATTGCCACGGAGGCAGGTGAAGCTCCCACCATTGTCGCTGTGTTCGCCAGCTGTGAGCCTGGCTTCTGGCTGAGCAGTGTTCCCCCTGTGGGAGTGCACTGACCACCAGGGGGCAGCTCCTGCATTGAGTGTCTGCCCCCTGGTGGTCAGCATGCATCATAGTGACCGGTCATTCCACCATTCGGTCATTTGCATATTAGCCTTTTATTATGTAGGATTGCTGCATGTACTCATGTATTCTTTATAACAATTATCTAGAGGCCCAGTGCACGAATTCATGCACCAGTGGGGTCCCTTGGCCTGGCCTGCAGGATCAGGCCGAAACCAGCTCTCCAACATCCCCTGAGGGGAACCAGATTGCAAGAGGGCACAGGCCAGGCCGAGGGACCCCACCAGTGCCCAATCGGGGCCAGGGAGGGATGCAAGAGGTTGGCCAGCCGATGAGGGACCGCGGGAGGGCTCCAGGGCGTGTCCGGCCCATCTTGTTCAGTCCTGATCAGCAGGACACCAGCAGCAAGCTAACCTACCAGTCAAAGCGTCTGCCCCCTGGTTGTCAGTGCATGTCATAGCGAGCGGTTGAGCGGCCTTAGCATATCATTAGCATATTACACTTTGATTGGTTAAACAGACAACTGGACACTTAGCATATTAGGCTTTTATTATATAGGCTGTTTCTTCAATATGTGTACAGTTCACAAAGATTTAGCACTTTCCCATAGGAAACAGTGATAAAATGAAAAACAAGACTGGAAATTAGAGAAGCTTTAAAGGTCCTACTTCTGTCACTTATTAGAGGACTTAAGGAAGCTAACTTTGCTTAACCTCTTATTTTGGAGGTAAAACTAGATATTTTAGCTGTATTTTACAGCATCACATCTTTGCAATATTTTTGTATTTTTTCTTATATAATGTTTTTCATATCTTTGACACCTGATGTCAAGTTCCTTAGACATCTGCAAAGATTTTAACTACTTCATAATTCCTTTTCCATATGGAGTTTGTGACTAAAAGCAAAGCTGGCCACAAAATGAACATTCTAAGGAAGTGGCAATACTAACCTGTTTATAAATCCATGTGTAAAAAGTTGAAAGAAAATTCAGTTTTCAAAATTTTCCCCAATCATTTCCACATTCTTCAAACCCCAATTACCATTCCCTATTCCTTAAAAAGGAGCAGATGCCCTGCCGGTGATGCTCAGTGGTTGAAGATCAATCTATGAACCAGGAGATCATGCCTGGGTTGCGGGCTCAATCCCCAAAAGGGGGCGTGCAGAAGGCAGCCAATCGATGATTCTCTCTCATCATTGATGTTTCTATCTCTCTTCGCCTCTTCCTTCCTCTCTGAAATCATTTTTTTTAAAAAAGGACTACTTCACTGCATAGACAGATCTCCAGGATATGGAACACAAATGATCTCAAGTTCTCTTTTAACTACCTCTAAAGATTGGTCTTTACACTTATCCTCTCTATTAGTATCTTGAACCAATGCTTAAAAAGGACCTCTTTTATTTCCTCCTCATACAATTTAATTTTTACCAGTCACGTTTCTACTCCTTCTCTACTACTGAAATAGCACACCTGAAAGTCACCAATGAACTTGCAATATTCAAATCCAATTTTTTTATAAATCCAATTTTCTTGACTATTCTATGACATCTAACATCAGCAAATACTCCTTAAATACTTTCCTTTCTAAATTTTCATATTTTATTACCCTGTTCTTCTTTGAACTCCATTCTTTCCTCGGTTTCCCTATTCTTAACACATTTAATATGAACATTCTCCCAGATTCCATCCTTGGCTGCTCATCTCTCACCAGTTTCTCCCTTAGGAAACTTATTATTTGTTAAGACTATAACACAGTACAAATAGTCCCTAACTCAGGCCCATCTGGAAGCTCTAGTGCAGGCGTCCTCAAACTACAGCCTGCGGGCCACATGCGGGTATTTTTGCCGTTTTGTTTTTTTACTTCAAAATAAGATATGTGTAGTGTGCATAGGAATTTGTTCATAGTTTTTTTTAAACTATAGTCCGGCCCTCCAACGGTCTGAGGGACAGTGAACTGGCCCCCTGTTTAAAGTTTGAGGACCCCTGCTCTAGTGCCACACTTTCAACTGCCTGGTAAGCATAATCCCATACTGATGTGATATTATTTGCCAGATTTACTTCCTAAAGCAACCTTTGGTCAAATCACTACCTTATTCTAAACGTTTTAATGCCTATTAGATAGCAATCAAAAACAAAAAAGTCTCTCCCAAACATGGACCTTTTTGGTGTTCATAACTTTGTCTATACTGTTTCTTCCACTTAGAATGCCTTTTCTTGTTTCAATTCTTCAACTAGCTCCCATCCATCAAGATTTAAGGTTGTGCCGAAACCGGTTTGGCTCAGTGGATAGAGCGTCGGCCTGCTGACTCAAGGGTCCCAGGTTCGATTCCGGTCAAGGCATGTACCTTGGTTGCGGGCACATCCCCAGTAGGGGGTGTGCAAGAGGCAGCTGATCGATGTTCCTCTCTCATCGATGTTTCTGGCTCTCTATCCCTCTCTCTTCCTCTCTGTAAAAAATCAATAAAATATATTTAAAAAAAGATTTAAGGTTGTGCCCTAGCTCATTTGACTCAGTGAATAGAGCATCCGCCTGCAGACTGAAGGGTCCCAGGTTCGATTCCAGTCAAGGGCATATGCCCAGGTTGTGGGCTCAATCCCCAGTAGGGGGCGTGCAGAAGGCAGCCGATCAATGATTCTCTCTCATCATTGATGTTTCTCACTCTCTCTCCCTCTCCCTTCCTCTCTGAAATCACTAAAAAATATATTTTTTTTAAAAAAAAGATTTAAAGTTGTTTACCCTTTTGAAACCATTTCAAACTACTAAACCATAGAGATTACTTCCTCTTCTGAAATCCACATGAATTCTCATCTTAAATGGCCATTTTGGTATTTATTATGCTTTGCTTTGTGGCATCTCTTACATTGAGTTGTCACATTATGCTCATTAGGCTTCACCTCCTTTGATGATTCTTTTTACCCTCCTCCCCCACAATACTTTGCACAGTGTCTTTGCACAGTATTTAAATATAGTTGAGTAGTTGGTGTTTACAGTAATTAAAATTATAAAGAAAAGTTCAAATTTCTTGGGAACAAATTTAGGCACCATTTTTAAGCAAAAAAAGAGTATGCTCGTCAAAACCGGTTTGGCTCAGTGGATAGAGTGTCAGTCTGGGGACTGAGGGGTCCCAGGTTCGATTCCGGTCAAGGGCATGTACATTGGTTGCAGGCACATCCCCAGTGAGGGGTGTGCAGGAGGCAGCTGGTCGATGTTTCTCTCTCATCAATGTTTCTGGCTCTCTGTCCCTCTCCCTTCTTCTCTTGTAAAAAAATCAATAAAATAAATTAAAAAAAAAAAAGAGTATGCTATATTAAATTTTTTTGCTTCCTTTGAGGAAAAACCTTAATTTACAACAGATGTATTACATAAAAACAAGTTATAAAAATAACAGAACTGATGGTAAGATAATATTTCAGTTAATGTAGAGATTAGCATAACAGTACTTCAGCATTCTGAACATCAAGGCAGTTATGTCTACTCCAAACAGCAAGTTGAAAGAGACCATGCAGTAGGCACTATATTCCTTCAGTAATTTCCACCCTTCCTAAACTTTCCTTTAGTCCTCTGCTACCTAGCTTCATCAGAACCACAAGCTGCCCAAAGACCAACTCCTCTCTAACTTAATGCTGCTCTGTCTCAGCCACAGTTACTCCTGCCTCTCCTTTCTGCAAAGCCTTTTATCCCAATGCCATGTCATGTCACCTGTGCTCCTCCACTAGCCAACTGCCCTGAGAGTAGCAGATCAGCTCACTCTCTCATCCAGTTCCAGGACTGTTTATTCTCACATATTTTACCTGTGGTAAATAAACATGTCTCCCAGAACAGAGGAATGAAGACACAAGATGCTTCCTTGGACCTCTTGACTAACTTTTGGAGTTCTCCATTCCTCTCTCCAGGACAGCAGATTAGACACCACATAAAAGGCAGAACAAAGAGATGCAGACCACGATCTGACAAGAGGGCAGTCTGATCTGTTACCCCACGGTAGACAGCTATAAGGCAAGCAGGGTAAGCATCAGAGCCAGGCCACAATGGAAAAGGCTGGTATAGTGAACTGATGGGAAAGGGACAAGGGCTTGAGACAGGGTCAGTATTATGTTGGAAGGCAGACAGGGCCCCTGGTGAGGGAGAGGTCCTGAGTGAAGCTAGGTGGTCAGAAGAAAAAGGAAGTTAAAAGAAGGGCTGATTGAGGGAACACAGTACTTACCACAATACTTCTTTCAGCTAAACCTTCTCTTGCAGACAGCTAGTAGGAAAAAATGCCATTATTCATTCTCTGAAGACAGACAGATGGAGAAGAAAGAGGCAACAGATGTCAACTGAATAAAAGGTACCAAAGAAGATAGAAGAATAATTTAAATAAAACCTAAGGTAATTATATTTGACAATGTCCACTACTTAGAAATCTACTGATAAGGAATCTAGCCCGTTTTGAATTTAGATTTTAATTCAGAGAGATAACTACACAAGACATGATTCATGTTTTGTTTAGCAACGTGTGATTTCAGGCAACTGTTCTAAAAAACTACATAGGAAAAGGAAAGAGTACTAGAAGTTTGTAGAGGTTATACCGGCAGCTGCAATCTAATCCCTCTTCTTTTCAGCTCTCTGCATTATGATACTTCGTAAAGACATAAAAAGAAACTGAAAGAAGTCATACAGGGCGGGCTAAAATAGGTTTACTGATGCAATTCAAATAAATAATACAATAATTAATAAATAATACAAGAATAAACTGTGTTTTGCATACTCACAACTGTAAACCACTTTTGTCCACTCCTATATATTATTACTATGCCCTAGATTACTACTCCATCATTAATAAACAAGTATATGTTGCATTTCCACTCCTAAGCCAGTTGAAGATGAAAGAAAAAAGGTATAAAATATAACTTCCTTAATCTACTTCCAATCTCAATATTCTCAGAATAAACTTAATCTCTAAAAAATTGTGGAAGGTCAACCAACAGAATACCTCACAAGAATGGCTTTGTAACCTTAACTAAAAGAGAACGATCAGTCAATTGTGTCCATTTTGTTAGATATTTTTTACATTTAGCAAAAAATTACATTAAAATTTAAAACAAATTATTTAAATTTTCACTTTTCTGTGTTATAATGGGAATAAGGTAAGAAAATAAATATCTAACATGAACACTGTCCTAAGTCCCACATATTAGCATTAAGAAAGTTACAGTCAAAAGAAAAAAATTTCCAAGAAATTCTCTAGACTGGTGTTTTAAAGTGCAAATCTTCTAATTCAAACTATGGGTAATTTGAAACTATGCTAATGTTATGTTCTTTAAATAAGGATGTAGATTAATTTAAGATACCACGTAGAACACAAGGGTGAATATGAAAATGTGAAACCACACCAAAGCCAGGGGCACAGCCAGGTGCATGCTAGATAAACTGTATTTCCCCCACAACCACACTAGAACCGTGGTTGGCAAACTGCGGCTCAGAAGCCGTATGTGGATCTTTGGCCCCTTGAGTGTGGCTCTTCCACAAAATACCACGGCCTGGGCGAGTCTATTTTGAAGAAGTGGCGTTAGAAGAAGTTTAAGTTTAAAAAATTTGGTCTCAAAAGAAATTTCAATCGTTGTGCTGTTGATAATTGGCTCTGTTGACTAATGAGTTTGCCAACCACTGCACTAGGACATAAATTCCCTGGGAATGGGGACTCCATTTTTGTTCTCTGTTTTATCTCCAGTACCTAGAACCTAGAAAATGTTCTGCAAATACTTGTTAAATGAATGCTTAAGTATATGTATACACTGGTGTGGCTCAGTTGGTGTCATCCTGGGCACCAAGAGGCCTCCAGTTGGATTCCAGGTCAGGGCATGTGCATAAGTTTCAGGCTCAATCCAGGGTAGGGGGTGTGCAGTAGATAGTGGATTGATTTTTTGCCCTCCTATCTATGTTTTTCTTCTCTCCCTTCCTCTCTCTAAAAATTAATAGCGATATATTTCTTTTTAAATACAACCAAGTTATGTTATCTCCTTCAGGACACTTTTTCCTAATCTCTATCCCTAACTAATAGCCTACTGCCTTTTGTATGATTTTATCTTTTTTGTTTGTTTTATAAACTTTTTAAAAAATATTTTTATTGATTTCAGATTGGAAGGTAGAGGGAGAGCAATAGAAACATCAATAATGAATGAGCATCACTGATTGGCTGCTTCCTGCATGTCCCCCACTGGAGACTGAGCCTGCAACCCGGGCAGAGCCTGCAACCCGGGCATGTGCCCCTGACCAGAATCGAACCCGGGACCCTTTACACTCTTATCAACTGAGCCAAACTGGCTAGGGCTGTATGATTTTTTCTTAAAGATAAAATATAGGTTCTTTAGCAGAACTACCTGTGGTTTTAAAACTTAATACAAAATTATACACTTTCCCCTTGAATATCAAAATTTGTAGATGCTCAAGTCCCTTATATAAAACTAGAGGCCCAGTGCATGAAATTCGTGCACGGGTAGGGTCCCTAGGCCTGGCCGGTGATCAGGGCCAATCGGGGCCTTCTGGCTGCCAGCCGGGGCCTTCCTTCCCTGGCTGCCTTCCTTCATTCCACACCACCCCCTGGTGGTCAGCACACATCATAGCAAGCGCTCGAACTCCGGGTCTTCTGGTTGAACTCCTGAGGGGACACTTTGCATATTAGCCTTTTATATATATAGATAGAAGATAGAAGATGGCATAGTATTTGCACATAACCTACATACATCCTCCCATATATAGCAGGTCCTTGAATAACATCATTTTGCTTAAGGTTGTTTTATTATAATGTTGATGAGATGATGAGATGCCACAAGAAATTAACTCTTGTTTATATTAGTTAGCATATGGTAAAATGGTTTCATTGTAAGTTGTTTCCCTTCAAGTCTTAGGATCCATCAACAATGTTAAGTGAGGACTTACTGTAGTTTAAATCATCTCTAGATTACTTATAATACCAAATACAATGCAAATGCTATGTAAACAGTTGTTACAACTGTATTGTTTAGGGCAGGGGTGTGACCATATAAAGCCCACAAAATCATTTGGTCTGCCCCTGCCAAGGCAACCACAGGCGACACTAGAAATTCAATAAACCCAGGAGCTTTTTTCATAGCAACATAAATTTACGCTCAGTAAATTATATTAAGCAAATGATGTTATAAATATCCAAATGGCCCATGGCAGAAAAAAGGTTCCTCACCTCTGGTTTAGGGGATAACAAGAGTCTGTACACGTTAAGTACAGATGCAACCATTGTAGGCCTAACTACATAGTACACAACAACAACAATGTAACTTCTTTCCCCCAAATATTTTAAATCCAGATCTATGATTGCTTGAATCCACAGATACAGAACCTGCAGATATGGAGCACTCACTATAATTCATAATAGTCCTTTCTGTCAATCCTATAATGAATTGAAATTAGTAGTAAAAGAGGAATAGGCTTAGCAAACACAAGAAACAGATGCTGTCCTATAGATAATTTTAGCATTTCCCCTGTCACTAGGAAGGATCCACTGGAACTTCCCCCACATTAAGAAACTTCCTTTTACTTGGCAGAACAGACCTGTTGAAACAATGTTTCTCCTAAGTATCAGCAGTGCAGGGAATTAACAAAACTAAGCAAAGTTCTGTTCATATGTAGCAATTTGTTTCTTTCATAACAAGATATGTTCCGATTTTTTCCTGAATCCTTTCTGAACACTGCATCATTTTCAAATGCAAAGGTATATGTCACAAGTGTAAGATGTAGCTTCTAATGTAGTCAAATCATAATTACTGTCTAGACATTTTAGACATGAACCTCATTTTGTTTAGCTTATAACACTGAGGAAAAATTTTCTATATTTAAAATTTTCCTCTATATGATCAAGGAAAAACTGTTCATATTAACTAGTCAATGTAAAACAACAGCCAACTGATTCAGTTGTGGCATAAACAGGCAAAAGCATCAAAAACAATCTTTAAAAAATATCTGTATTAAGCCATCGAGCCCAACAATGTTATAGATTCACCATCTTCTGTAATGAGCATAATACTCCTTAACAATTCTTCTAAAACTACCCCAACTAGATAGTGACAGGTGATACTAGAGAAAGGAGCTCAAAACAAAGCAGCAGAATTCAAAGATTTAACAATTGTAATATAAATTGTCTGCAAGCAACACGGAAAGCAGTAACATATACTAATTTGTCTTTTTGCTGAGGCTGGTTTTGTAGGAACAAGTCAAGTAGCTAGTGAATGAGCTTAGCTTATTTTCCAGCATTCACATTTAAAGGGTAACACTGTTCTCTACTCCTACATTTATATGCTCCTTAACAATTGTTTATTAAGGGTCGAAAGGAATTACAATTTTTCAGTAATATTTCACTGCATTTTATTGGAGAACTTCAAATGCTATCATCGTGTATGTGCTGCTGAAGCGAGAATAAAATGCTATAATTGTACTTGCAGTTTTAGAGGGTCACAAAGTTTGTGGTGAGTTGTTTTTGCAAAATTTAACTCACCCATGTGCATTTCATCACATTCTTACAATTCAAAGTACAATAAATGTATAGGCCTTTATAAAACTATAAGCAGGGTCTAAAAAATGTGATCATTCAAAATGCAGTAATAGCCAATTTGCATTCTAAAATGCCACACTATCACAGAATTGTACCAATTATAAACTTTTAAAAATAACTCTAGCCCAGCTAGTGTGGCTCAGCAGTTGAGGATCGAACCAGGAACCAAAAGGTTGCCAGTTTGATTTCCAGTCAGGGCACATGGCCGGGTTACGACTCAATCCCCGGGGGTGGGGGTGAGAGGGGGGCAGGTGGGGGGGGGGGGTAAAGAGGGTGCAAGAGGCAGCCGACTGATAATGTTCCTCTCTCATCGATATTTCTATCTCTTTATCTCCCTCTCTCTCTCAAATTCAATTTAAAAATATATTTTAAAAATTCTAATAATATTTATTATGTTTTTTAAGTTATAAGCCTAGCCAATATTCCAGAAAAAAAATACTGTAGCTAAACTCAGAAGCACTCACTGGAAAACACTGGAAATATTCTACTATACATAAATTACAGTAAATCATTACAAGTATTAAAACAAGAAACAAAATCACTCATTTAAAAAAATGATGTACTGAGCACCTAGTAGGAGCCAGGACCTTCTGCAAGGGATAGAAAGATCAAACATATTCCCTTCTCTCACCAAGTTTATGTTAATCCAAGCAGGAAAGAGAACAACGAAACAATCAATTTCAAAGTATCCTATCTAATAAAAGAGTAATATGCAGATTGACCATACCTCCGCTACACCCAAAAGCCACATCCACCAGCCAATCAGGAGCAAGTATGCAAATTAACCCAACCAAGATGGCTGCGGCCACGGAGCGAGCAGGAGGCTTGGGTTTCCCCGGCAATGGAGGAAGCCAAGCTTCCTGCACACCCTGGCCAGCCCTGGACTCCACTCAAGGCTACAAAGTTTCAATTATAGAAGATAAATAATTCCCAACAAAAATGGTGGCAGCCACAGAGCTGGAGAGAGCAGGAGGCTTGGGTTGCCCCTGGTGATGGAGGAAGCCAAGCTTCCTGGCCTGCCTTGGCTTCCCCTCAAGACCACAAAATTTTAATTACAGAAGATAAATAAATCCCAACAAAAGTGGCCGCGGCCACAGAGCGAGCAGAAGGCTTGGGTTTCCCGGGAGATGGAGGAAGCCAATCTTTCCGCCCGCCCTGGCCTCCACTCAAGGCTACAAAGTTTCAATTATAGAAGATAAATAAATCCCAGATACCAGGGCCTCCACTTGGGTCACCGGGGGGCGTGGCCAGTCTGCAAACCACCACAGGCCCCTCGCCGAGGCCACCCCATGCCCCAAGGGAACCCCACCCTGATCCTGTACACCCTTCAAGGCAAACCAGCCAGCTCCCACCAGGCCTCTATCCTATCTAATCTATAATAATAAAAGCCTAAGCGACCATTGCAACCAAACGGACAACCGAACAGGCTATGTGGGGTGACCAGGCCAGCAGGGGGGTTAGTGAGGGGCAACCAAACGACCGAACAGCAGGCTGCGTGGGGTGACCAGGCCTGCAGGGGGGGGGGGGGGGCAGTTGGAGGCGACCAGGCCAGCGGGGGGGGGGGGGGGGAGGGGCAGGCAGTGAGGGGCGACCAAATGACTGAGCAGCAGGCTGCATGGGGCGACCAGGCCGGCAGGGGGGTTAGTGAAGGGTGACCAAACAGCAGGATGCGTGGGGTGACCAGGCCGGCAGGGGGTGGGGGGGCAATTGGGGGCGACCAAGTAGCAGGCTGCATGGGGTGACCAGGCCAGCAGGAGGGTTAGTGAGAAGCAACCAAACGACTGAGCAGCAGGTTGTGTGGGGCGACTAGGCCAGCAGGGGGGTTAGTGAGGGGCAACCAGGCTGGGGGGGGGGGCAGTTGAAGGTGACCACGACAGCAGAGGGCAGTAAAGGGCGACCAGGCTGGTGGTGGTGGGGGGCAGTTAGGGGCGACCAGGATGGGGGGAGGGCAGTTGGGGGCGACCAGGACAGTAGGGGAGGGCAGTTAGGGGTGATCAGGCAGGCAGGCAGGTGAACAGTTAGGAGCCAGTGGTCCCAGATTGTGAGAGGGATGTCCGACTGCCGGTTTAGGCCCGATCCCCTAAACCGGCAGTCGGACATCCCCCAAGGGGTCCCGGATTGGAGAGGGTGCAGGCTGGGCTGAGGGGACCCCCCCTCGTGCACGAATTTCATGCACCAGGCCTCTAGTAAAAGAGTAATATGCAAATTGACCATCACTACAACACAAGATGGCTGCCCCCATGTGGACACAAGATGGCCGCCACAAGATGGCCAGCAGGGGAGGGCAGTTGTGGGCAATCAAGCCTGCAGGAGAGGGCAGTTAGGGGTGACCAGGCTGGCAGAGGAGGGAAGTTGGGGGTGACCAGGCCTGCAGGGGAGGGCAGTTAGGGGTGACCAGGCCTGAAGGGGAGGGCAGTTAGGGGCAAACAGTCTGGCAGGGGAGCAGTTAGGCATCAATCAGGCTGGCAGGGGAGTGGTTAGAGGGTGATCAGGCTGGCAGGCAGAAGCGGTTAGGGGCAATCAGGAAGGCAGGCAGGCAAGCAGTTGGGAGCCAGCAGTCCTGGATTGTGAGAGGGATGTCAGACTGCACACCCTGGCCTACCGGGATCAGGCCTAAATGGGCAGTCGGACATCCCTAGAGGGGTCCCAAATTGGAGAGGGTGCAGGCTGGGCTGAAGGACACCCCCTCCCCCCGTGCACGAATTTCATGCACCAGGCCTCTAGTCCTATATAATAAAAGGCTAATATGCAAATCGACCAAACTGCAGAACAACTGGTCGCTTTGATGCGCACTGACCACCAGGGGACAGGCGCTCAATGCAGGAGCTGCTGAGCTGCAGTGACTTGGCAGTGGCAGTTCTCACGTGACGCACTCCGAAACCAGAGAGGAAGGAGCCTGATTCCTCACAGGGCCATGCAATTCCACCTTGGGCCGTGGGTTATGTTGTTGCTGGGGCACTGCCCGAATCTGGTTTACTGCACAGATGGCGTTCCATACCCTGTAGAACAACAACTTTACAGAGTGCCCTCTTGCACTCCGGGACCTCTCTGGGGATGTCGGAGAGCCAGTTTAGGCCTGATCCCCGCAGGCCAAGCTGAGGGACCCCACCTGCCAGAGGGAGCCCCTCACTCCGCAGATGCGGGGGGGGGGGGGGGGAACCACGGGAGGTTGGCTCCAGGGCGGGTCTGGCCCTGCCCTTTCAGCCACCTTCTAACTAATTTCCTTTCCATGTGCACGAATCGGTGCACCGGGTCACTAGAGATAAATATTAGGATTGGCAGAAGAACACATTGGTGCAAAAAGCTCACATGAAGTAAAGCCAGAGAAGGCTTCCTGAACAAACTGACATATTGCCTTAGACCCAGAATATAAGGTTGGAATTAGCCAGACTTAGGGGCAGGACACAAGAAAGAAATGTTCCAGAAATAAAGATTAGGAAGTGAGAACACAAATTTGGAAAAGGGGAGAAAGGAAGCGAGAGAGACACAGAACTTGACACAAGATGAAGCTAAAAACGTGAAGCAAGAATCAGATCACAAAAGACCTGGAAAGATATGTTTATTGAGAAATTTGGACTTTATCCTATGTCATTAGAAAACTATTGGGATTTAAGCAGAAAAATGACAATATTAAAATGTGTATATTAGCAAATAATATGGCTGAAGTAAAGAATAAATTAGAAAGAGCTGCCATGGAAGGCAAGAAAATCAAGTGGTTGCTGTTGCAAGTGTCTGGGATTAGAGATGACGGTGGTATGAAGCAGGATTGTGGTAACTGGAATGGAAAGAAAAACAACTGACCAGACAAAGATTAGAAAGGTAGAACTGAAGATATTGGGTTTGGTGACCTGCTAGATAGAGGGGAAAGAGAGAGGGAGAAGTCAAATATTTTTTTTTAAATATATTTTATTGATTTTTTACAGAGAGGAAGGGAGAGGGATAGAGAGTCAGAAACATCGATGAGAGAGAAACATCGATCAGCTGCCTCCTGCACACTCCCTACTGGGTATGTGCCCGCAACCAAGGTACATGCCCTTGACCGGAATCGAACCTGGGACCCTTGAGTCCGCAGGCCAACGCTCTATCCACTGAGCCAAACCGGCCAGGGCGAGAAGTCAAATATTATCCCAAATTTCTGAATCTGGCAATTGAGGGAATGATGATGGTACCAACTTACTGTTCCCTTTCTGTTGGAAATATTTACAGGTCCTAAAAACATTATTACAGTTCCTTTTCGGTTATGTGCATTGATATAAACAGAGCAAAAAATATTACTGATTTAATTCTGGCAAATAAGCTTTTTATCTCTTGAACTATCTTCCACCTACTCTGCATGAAATATTAAAATGAGTCTGTATTTCACAAGCATACAGTAACAGGAGAAAACAAGATATTTAGTTAGTAAAGAAACTTTGCTTAGCGTATGGAGAAGGCCAGCTTGAAATTAAAGTTTGCAATTTAGAGTGAATCCGCAAATGAAAAAGGCAAGAACTGACAGTATCCCCAAAACACAAGAGTCTCAAAAGTGTTTTCTTTGAATCTATTATATTACAAAAATAAGCACAGGAGTAGCTCTTCCATAAAACCATGACAGGCTTTTTAAAAAGTAGAATTTAATAGAATTTTGGCAAGATGAATAAGAAAGAATCTACTGGGGGTGGGGGAGTGAGGCACTACCCGCTGAAATTCAATGTCAAGAACAAAAGGCAGTATCTCTTGAAACCCACTCATTCCTTCAGAAATGTAGGTGCCCTAACCTTCTGGTCAAGCAGATTAGTCTCTTTTTAAACACTTTCATTTTGACTCTATAAAACCATATCCAATACTGTGAAAATACACTTAGCTCTAAGAAAGGAATTTCAAGAACAACTCATTCCCTTACATACTGTATTACCTGGTAGACAAATATAATAGTAAAGCTTATGTATCAATGTATTTATAATGCACATATTTATGTATTTATATGGAAGGTAACACACTGAAAAGGCGAGAACTTGCACAGTCTTGTAACTTCCTGTATTTGCAAAAATTGAAAATACCACTTGTATTCTCTCAAGGCAGCTTTATATATCACAAAATAAAGAATTTCCTCACATTGAATGGGTTCCATTAGTCGATGAAATAAAAAGTAGATGCCCCATACTCCAGGTACCTAGCAACCCCCTTCACCCAACTCCCGTGGGCTTGTCCCACACACTATTTCATCAGTTATCTGGGGAGTCTGTGAGGGATGGGGGATCCTTTCTCTTGGAAAACAGATAAAAGCCTGAGCACATAGTGTGTTCAAGGACCATGTTCTTGGTTATGAAAAAAATAATGAAAACTATTTGTTTTCTGAACTATCATCTTTCCTTCCGTCTGTGTGGTAAAATGACCCAATTCTCATGAAAACGGACTTCAGGAACGCTGAGAAACTTGCTAAATCCTTCTAGTTGTCGTCACAGGGACTGCTGTCCCCTACTTACATGTCCAGAGACCCACTAAAATCAAACACCTGACGAAAAGTTCTCCCACCATTCTATCCTATTGCAGGAAAGGTATGCAAACGTGTTGGCTTTTCCTACAGGTCCCCTAGCCTAGACGTTCCTGTTGACAGGCAACACACATTTTTAAATAACTTAAGATGTGTGATATGCCTTTCACGGCTTTAGTTGAGGAAAACGGTACTAATACGATAATTTGCCCCAAGATTACCAGGCTGACGACTGAATGTGCACTGCTACACAAAAGGTAAACTCTACTGTAATGTTAAAAAAAAAAAAAAAGTCATCAGGAAAAAACACACACCTATCTCTAAAGCCGTAACTATAAAATGTTAACGTAAATTAGAAGCTCCTGTAGGTCATTGTACTCTAATTGCCCCATCCTGGAGCGTTCCTACCAGGTTTTCCCGTGAAATGGAGGTTAGGGAACAGCCCTTAAAATACGGAGATGAAAGAGGGAAGAGAAACCAGACAAGAGAAACACGGTGAGGAAAGAGAAAAACTGGCTCTCTCGTGGCAATCAGTCAATTACACACACACCAAAAAAAAACAACCAAACAAACAAAAAAACACACGTTTTGAACCATTCACGAGGAGGAACCCGAGCCCAAAGCCCCGCAGACTGAGGGGCGAACTCCAAGGCGCCCGAGCCCCGTGACAACGGGAACCGCTCCCTTCTAGGAGGGGGTCGCGGACTGGAGACGGTGGCTCGCCGGGGCCGCCTCCCCGCCGGCTGGTCGGGAGCGAGACCCACCTGGAGACGGCCATGGCCGGGCGCCGGCGGTTCGAGGTTCCCCGCGAGCTGGGCGCCGCGCCGCCGAGGCGCTAGTTTCCCGAGAGCAGCGCGGCGCAGGCCCAGACCGCGGAGCAGAGGGGAGCGGCTGGCGCGGCGCGGGGCGTCCGGGCGCGGGCTCTCGGGCATCTGCCCCCGGCCTACCGACGCTCGTCGCCGTACGCGGCCCGGGAGCAGGGGTCTGACACAGCGGAGGCGGCAGTCCTCCGACCCGCACGACTTCAAACCCGGTGCCCCCAGCCCCGCTCTCTGCTGACGCAGGCGTCCGCACGCCGGACCCAGCGTCAGCGCGCCGGAAGTGACGTCAGCGCCCCGCGAGGGGCTCCGCTCCGGGGTGAGGGCGAGGAGTGTCTGCAGTTTGGGCCTGGCCGCGAGCGTTTAAAAAAGGGGAAGAGGAAACCTCTTTGTGCTCACCTGGAGAGGGTCACTTCATTTTAAAACGAGGCGGGACGAAGGCCTGTGGGACCCCCTCATTTATGTTTTAGAGAAGGAAAAAAAAGGCGATTTCACCATAGTTCCGGAAGTTCAAAAACTTAGTTTCTAACTATTTCCTTTCCGCCCCATCCTCACCCCACCGAACTGCTTCTGGAGAAAGCAATTACGGAGGACCTTAGGGCGCTCTGGTCCAGATGGGGAAGCCAGTGGGAGGGGGGACATGAAGACAGATCTGCGATGGCACTTAAGACACGGTTCACATGTTTGCCCTGTTTGCCAGAAGTTCTGCATAGGTATATTCGAGGGACGGTCTTTTAAAAGGCAACTATTTGGCCAAGTTGGACTTCCCAATTGTTTCATGGTGATGGTGCCATCATTTTCTCAACCAGATGTGAAAACTCCCAGACTTTGTTTGGGGGGGTGGGGAAAGGGTCAGGTTTATCTGGTTATTCAGTCGCTTAATTCATTAGGTTTTTAAATTTTATCTTGTCACCTAGTGCAGGCCCTTATCACCATCAACTTGATTTTGATGAAAGTAGTCAAAGTAATATTTCTCCATGTTCTTCAGCCGAGCTCATCTTAAAGGCCACTAAGATGAATCTTCAAAAAAACACTGTGTTTATTGTGTCACTCCTCTGCTTGTAAAACTTGTACATTGGCTTCTCATTTCCTGAAGAGGCTATGTCTCAAGCCCTGAGTCTGTTTTTCAACTATAAAAGGAGGCTAATGAGCAGTACTATAGAAGGTATGGAAGTAAAATGAGGTCATGTATCTAGAAGAGCTTGCAAGAGCTTTGTAAACAATAAAGTAGTATATAAATGTAAGGAAAAAGAAACTAGCTTAAGTACCTGCTATACGGTAGGCACGTGGTATGCATTATCTCATATAATTCGTAGGCTTGCCCTGTAAAGTAAGTTTTAATCTTCACTTTATGGGAGAGGAAACTAAGCTCAGAATGTTTAAGTAATTTACTCAAGATCCAAGCTAGTAATAATATTTACTGTTCATTCACCAAGTATTTATTCATTCATCAAGTATTTATTTGGCACCTATTCTGTGTCAGACACTCTGCTAGGCACTTTTGTGCTATTACATCTGATTAAGCTGATGTTCAAATATCTTCACGTTTCACAGTCTCCTCCCACCTGCATTCGCAAATTTATCTCCTGCGACTGAAACGAAGCAGCAGGTACTATTTACTGACTGTACTATTTACATTCATTTATTCAACCAAAATTAAGTACGTACCACCTTGCTAAACTCTGTACTAGAAATTGTGACTTCAAAAGAAACCAGAACAGACAAGGTGCCCACTCTGGTTGAAGTTATAGTCTAGGAAAAAGAGAAAACAGATAAGAAAATACCATGTTTACATGTTATGTAAAACAGAATGATGAGATAGAGAGGCTGGTTAGAGACTCTAAACTGGGTAATTAGGAAAAATTGAGGAGTCACTTAAGGTGAGGCCCAAATGACAAAAGGGAGCCAGCTGTGTGAAGACCTGGGGAGCCTTCCAGGTGGAGGATACCCTAGGTCAGTGGTCGGCAAACTCATTAGTCAACAGAGCCAAATACCAACAGTACAACGATTGAAATTTCTTTTGAGAGCCAAATTTTTTAAACTTAAACTTCTTCTAACGCCACTTCTTCAAAATAGACTCGCCCAGGCCGTGGGATTTTGTGGAAAAGCCACACTTAAGCCGCCAAAGAGCCGCATGTGGCTCGCGAGCCGCAGTTTGCCCACCACGGCCCTAAATGCAAAAGCCTAAGAGAAGTCTGCTGTGTTGGGAGATGAGCTGGGAGAGGTAGAAAAGGGCCATTGTAAGGAATTGGGATTCTACTCTAAATGCAGTAAAAAGTTATAGAAGGTTTTAAGCATGTGAGTAAGAGGATCTGGTATACATTTTAAAAATCTTACTCTAATATCCAAGAAGTAATTAGATATGTAGTTACAAAGGACATTTAGAAGAGAGGAAAGGGCTAATATGATAGGTTTGTAAGGGATAGTGTGATAACCAAATATATTGATGTCAGCCTAATTGTTTTTAAGTCATTCTTCACCACACTTATCAGCTGTATGCCCAGGAGAGTTATATAACCTTTCTAAGCTTCAGTTTCTTCATCTGAGAAATAAAAATAATAGTACCACAGAGGGTTGTGATCAAGATTAACTGAGATAATGAATATAATGTTTATTGTAATAAAAACTAAAGATATTATTCATTACATTAGTTATTCTTTTTGTTAACTATGCGACCTTGAACAAGTGGCTTAACTATGTTTCAGTTTTCTCAGCTGTGAAATGGGGATAATAATAGCACTGGTCCACAACCCTTACCTGAAACCCCTGCCAGGTGGTTTTCTAGATTTAGAATTCTTTCCGTTTTGAGAAGTTATCCAATATACATGCCTTTTTTATATCACACCCCAACAGCTTCTAGGGCAGCACCTTATAACCAAATACATTTCTAGTTCTGCAGCAAAATGTATTAATAGGCATACTAAGAGGAATAAATAAAAGTCTGTAAATAACTACATGCCAGTTCAGATGAGGTTTTGCTTCCAAATGAATTGTTTTAAAGTATGGTTTTCAGACCTTTTTCAATTTCAGAATTGTAAATAATGAACCATGTACCATACTTTTAAGGTGCATGTAAAGTTGTAAGGATTAAATGAGTATATACATGATACACTTAAAAATACTAAATGCTAAATAAATAGCAGCTATTATTAATTTTATTATTATTAATCCTCATCCAAGGATATTTTCCACTGATGTTTAGAAAGAGTGGAAGGGAGGAATGGAGGGAGAGAAACATCAATGTGAGAGAGACACATTGATTGGTTGCCTACCGCATGCACCCCAACCGAGGCCAGGGATTGAACCTTCAACCCAGCTACGTGCCCTTAACGAGGAATCGAACCCAAGATCCTTTGGTGCACAGGCTGATACTAACCACTTAGAAACAAAGTGTGTACAGTGGGGTCACACACAGATAACTAAACCAACCACTGGCAATGGGGATGGAATAATCCTTAGACCACCCAAGAGATAGTTTCAGCTTCCCCTGAGATAAGCTCTACTGTGAGAGTTGGAAAGAAGGTTGTTTCACCTCCAGGCATCATACAGCCAGGGAAAAGAAGGAAAAGGAAGGAGTAAGAGGCAGTGCTTGTCTCAAGAAAGCAAAAATCTTCCCAGACTTAATATCTCATTGGCCAGAACAGTGTCATGTGGCCACTATAACTGCAGGGAATTCTGGGAAGATCGTGAAATGATACATGCACTAACTTTAGCCTTTTCTCATATGCTCAAAAGACCTTTGATATGAATATAAAAGTATAAATTATCCAGTGAAATTATTTAGAGGTTTACATCAAAGTTCTTACATCTACAGATACATTGTTGTCTCGTGGTAACCACAAAATACATTTTAGATGGATTATCTGAAATTTTAAAAATAAAAACAGTATAAAAAGTATGTATATTAAATTTTATATGTAAAATCCCAAATGAGATTTTATATGGATACACACTCTGCCTTTCTGTAGCCAAATGAGAGCCGGGTGGCTGTGGAAGGAGGGGAAACGGAGAACCAGCCTAACATCCTAACCTCAGGCCCATACCCAGGCGTCTGGTTGAAATAAACACAGGCACATTCAGGTTGAGGATCTTGAAATTGAGTTGTTAAAAGTCTACTTAGGCCTATACACTTCTTGAAAAGTTTTTGGGTATCCTCAGGGGTACATATGCTCCAGTTTAAAGATCACTGCTCTAGGGAAAACTGTACACAAGATTTCTACAAGAGTGTTCACTGCAGCACTGTTTATCAGCTAGCAAACTTAGAAATGGCCTACATGTCCATCTCGAGAATGATGGAGAAGTTAAATGTAATATAGCGTATGATGGGATACCAACAGCAGTAAACTAAATTAACTAGATCTATATATGCCAATATGGATGAACCTCAAAACCATAAGTTGAGTAAAATAAGCAAGATACAGAACAATATGTACAATATCAGACAATTTATATAAGTTCAAAAAACTATATTTACAAAGCAATACTATTTGTATTTTTAAATTATGAATTATATTCAACATACAGAAAAATATAGAGAATAAAATCTATGCATGTACTTACCCACCAGATTTAATAAATGCTAGCATTTTACCATATTTGCTTCAGTTACATTCTTAAGAAATTGAATGTGTAATTGGGGTCTTATATTTCTCTCTAATCCCTTTCTCCTCCTTACCTTCCCAGAAATAATTTATTATGAAGTTTGTGCCCTGGACGGTTTGGCTCAGTGGATGGAGCGTCAGCCTGTGGACTGAAGGGTCACAGGTTCGATTCCGGTCAAGGGCACATGCCCGGGTTGTGGGTTTGATCCCCAGTAGGAGTCATGCAGGAGTCTGCCAATCGATAATTCTCTCTCATCATTGATGTTTCTGTCTCTCTCTCCTCTCTCTTCCTCTCTGAAATCAATAAAAAATATTTTTTAAAAAAGAAGTTTGTGTGTAAATTACCTGCCCATGTTACCATTTTGCTACATATATGTGTATCTATATCCAGAATATATAAAGAACTCCTACAACTCAACAACAACAAAACAACCTAATTTTAAAATGGGCAAAGGACTTGAACAGACATTTCTACAAGGAAGATATACAGATGGCCAATAAACACATGTAAAGATGCTCAACAACACTAATTACGGCATTGCAAATCAAAACTACAGTGACGCCACTTGACACCCATTAGGATGGTTATTATAAAAACAAAAATATGCAATTAAACAAACAAACAGTAAATAGCAAGTATTGATAAGGATGTGGAGAAACTGGAATCCTTGTGCACTGTTGGTGGGAAGGTAAAAAGGTGCAGCCACTCTGGGAAAGCCAGTATGTAGGTTCCTCAAAAAGTCAGAAACAAAAGTACCACATGATCCAGTAATTCCACTTCTGGGTACCAGTATATACCCCAAAATAATTGAAAGCAACAACTCAAAGATATCTGTATACCCATGTTCATCGCAGCATTACTCACAATAGCCAAAATGGGGAAGCAACCCAAGAGACCATTGACAAATGAATGGATAAACAAAATGTGTACATACAGACAATGGAATATTATTGTTTTTAAAAGGAAGGAAATTCCAACACATGCTACACCATGGATGAGCCTTAAAGGCATTACGTTAAGTGAAATAAACCAGCCACAAAATGACAAATTCTGTATGATTCCACTTACGTGAGATACCTAGGGTAGTCAAATTCAGAGACAGACGTAGAACGGTGATTGCCAGGAGGTGGAGGAAGGGAGGAATGCATTATTGTTTAATGAGTATAATTTCCGTTTTGGAAGATGAAAAACATTCTGGAGATGGATGGCGGTGATGGTTGCACAACAGTGTGCATGTACTTCATGCCACTGAACAGTACACCTAAAAGATAGTTAAAATGGTTAATTTTGTGTTATGTGTGTTTTACAGAATTTATAAAAACTTCTGGTAAGCAGTTCCCCCCTTCTGACATGGCACAGCACATCGCTGTCTCCTTACATTGGGAACAACGTCTCTGACAGAAAGCATGGTCTCTGGAATGTGTAATTATGACCCCAGATAATAAACTTTTTCATTGTAATTAGAGCAGAATGTCACAAGATGTCACTCTTTAGCTGAGAAACTATTCCAATTGATTCAGTAGCTGATAGCAGGAATGCCAGAGCAACTAACAAAAGCCTGTAACTACTCCTCAGTACTTTACTCATACAAACATGATTTTCTGGGATAGTCATTTCATCTCTCTGGTATCACCAGAGTGGTAAAAACAAACAAACAAAAAAAAACATAACAACTTCCTTTCTTAGGTCAATATACACTATTGTATATTTAATATATGCTAATACATATTTAAGCACATTCTTCTAATTTAAAATATTTTGCTTTTTATAGTAGTACTCAAATTATAACTGTTTAAATACACCACCAATAGGAGTTCAGTAATAGAAAATACTGTCTGCAAGATGGATTTCTTGACATCTTGGGGAAGTATTTTAGAAAAATACTCACATGTGTAAAACAATTATAGTAAAAAGTATAAACTCTTGAAATTTAAAAAAATCACATTTATTACTGAGATCATTTTTTAAATGGTGGAATATCCTGATGTATATTTTAGCTTTGTTTAAATATAAAAATTTCAAGATTCAAGAATATGTCAATTCTTAAAGATTATAGCATTTGAATTGGTAATATTACCTTGCAACTATAATCTAAATAAATTATTTTTTATAAATCTTCTATTTTGGTAAGAAGTTTATAACTGATTTATAGTACCTAAAAATAATCTAAAGCTTAAATGTCCACTCCTGGGCGAACTGCTGGACTCTATGATACATTAATAAACTAGAATATATTTTATTAGTAGTAACAATTATTAGGATTAAATTATTGTGATAAGAAAGACTATTGGAAATGATGAGTGAAAATATAGAAGTCAGAATGATATAAAAAAGAGTGTAAGTAGTACCCGGTTTAGAATATTGCTTTAATTTTATTGTTTAACTGTTAAAACTTAGGTCTTTCTTATTTAACTTATGTTCAGATGATTAAATATGTTAAAGGAAAGAAAAGAATTACTTGTTAAAATTCACATGATTATTTTAAACACTGGAAGCTAAATATACGATTTATATTCATGTTACAGTGCCACTTCTATCATACGTGTGTGTGTGTGTGTGTGTGTGTGTGTGTGTGTGTGTGTTGGGAAATCTCCCAGTGTGAAAGAAGTCTGGGAGGGGCATAGTGGGAGAGACCCCTTCTGTCCCATTAATAACACGTTCATTCACTGGGAGTTGGCTAACACAGGCCTCTCTTCTACAGTCATTCCCGTTACCCTAATAAGGCTCCGTACCTCTGCTAGAACTCGGTAAGCTCCTGAGGAATAATCTGAAATTATTTGGGGGGGGGGGGTGCTTATTGGATGTGGAGAAGGGAGGCTGTGGAGGTGGTAATTATCAGGCATTGCTTTGCTTCCGTGTTTGCACGGGGTTTAAAATTTTATTTAAAAACGATTATTTAGACAGTAAACTATTTTTTCCCCAGAACTTTTCAGTGGGGCTGCTGCTGTGGCCCACTGGAAACAAGCGCCCGGAAAGTCTGGGGGAGGGATTCGCAGGTGTAGGTGCTGGGGCCAAGGGCTGCGCGGGGGTTCAGCCTCTGCCTCTGTCCCCAGGTCGCAGGGATGCTGCTGTCCTGGCCCGGCCACCGCTGAAGCACCCAGGGGCCCCGGAAGAGCCGACCTGAGCCATGAGTCCTCTGAGGCTGCGAGCATCCCTCCTGCTTCTGCTGCTGCTGCTGCTGCTGCTGGGTGGCTGCCTCCTCGCGGCCGCCCGGAGGGACCCGGGGGCGGCCGGCAGCGCCGCCGAGTCAGCCCGGGGTCCCGTGGGCGGCTCTACCGGCCGCTTCCTCAGCCCCGAGCGCCACGCGTGCAGCTGGCAGCTCCTGCCGCCCGCTCCAGGGCCGGCGGCGGGCAGCGAGCTGTGGCTGCGCTGCCAGGGCCCGGGCGGGGCGCGCCAGCAGTGCGCCTACCGCGGGGAGCCGGGGCGCTGCGCCGCCTACGCCGCCCGCGGCTCGCGCTACTGGAAGCAGGTGCTGGGCCGGCTGCGCAGGAAGCGGCGGCCCTGCCGGGACCCCGCGCCGCTCACAGCCCGCCTGTGCGCCGGCGGGAAGGGCCACGGCGCCGAGCTGCGCCTGGTGTCCCACGCGTCCCCACCCGCCGGCCCCACTACGGCCGGCTTCCCCCGGGACCCCAAACCCCGGACCGGGAACCGGGGGCGGACCCGGGAGCCCGCGATCGGCCCCGCCGCCACGGCCCCGCCTCCCCTGAGCGCGCGCCCCAAAGGGAAGCCCTCGGAGAAGAAGGCTAATAAAGGGGGCAAGGGGAAGGCGGCCTCGGACCCCGACGAGGAGCGACCCCTGGGGACGGGGCCGGGTCCCGACGGGCTGGACCAGAACGCGAAGTTCGCGGAGACCTACTGTGCGGAGAAGTGGCACTCCCTCTGCAACTTCTTTGTTAGTTTCTGGAATGGCTGAGGGGGCCGGCCTGGGGAGAGATATGGGGGGTGGGGGTCGGGGGAGGAGGCGCTCAGCTGCAGAAGGAAGCGAAGGGCACCTTAGGCCAGGAGACGATACGGGATAGAGAGTGGGGAGGAGTCCAGGTTCTAGAATGGAGGTGGGGATGGGGGCTTGGGATGAGAGTGTAATATAAGGGGATATGGAGAATCTCTGAGACAGCAGAGAAGTTTAACAAATTTTAAAGAGTCTGGACCCTGATTAAGACCAGAAGAAATAGTGGAAACAGAAGTAGGCATAACCTTAAATGCGTAAAAACTGTAGACCGGGTACAGAGAGACTGAAAAAAATAAGGGGGGGGGGGGGGGAGTGACTAAAATGATGTGAATCTCACGTGGGAAGCTGATACACTGTGTACTGTTTAGCGCACATATTAAAATGTAATCACGAACAATTGATAGCTCGAGCCAAGTTGAACTGTATAATGTCTTTTCACCTAATCAGCCGACAGGGTTTCCAACTGTGTGTTTTGTTTTTTTTCTTTCTGAATTAATATTAACTTGGACGCTGCTTTGTAATATAGATGATGTCTACAGGGATAGAAGCCATTCATTGGTCAGAATGGACTCTCACGAATGATTTTTGGAAGTGCTACTTTTAAACAGTGATGCCTCATGTTCTGAAACCTTCCCATTAACCTTCTAAATTCAGAAGTGAATTGTAGAAATTGAGTGCTCCAGTAGGTTTTAAAAAATAAGTTTTTTATAGTTGACCGTATTTTTAAAAACCAGCTAAAATGTAAGTATGTATCTCAGAGTCATTGGGATCATTATGGAAGCTGTATTTCTGTTTCATGTAATTAATTGTTAACATATTTCATCTTAAATAAGATGTAATGAGCGACTTTGCACATGTTAGGTTCCCAATAAAAACGGTGTGGAAAGATTTAAAGAACTGACAGGGCAAATGGAAATTCTGACTACTTTTGATCTAGTTCTGAGTTTATCTTGAAGTAAGTTGCTAAACTTATCTAGAATTGTTGGGAAAGACAAGAAAGAAGTCTATAAGTCAAGAGTCACAAACTGGCAAACCCTGGGCCCTATCATTGTTCCATTTGGCCTGCATGTGGTTGGTTCACCTTCATTCTTCCTCTCTTCTTTCCTCCCTCGCACATTGGATTTGTTGCCAGCATTTAAAAATTAGGTAATTTCATTAAAAATCCAGAATTCTGAATTGTGTTGAAAAATCAGATCTAGCAACATTGGACCCACCTTCCCGCATGGCAACAATTGGCTGACACCTACCGTTGGCTGCCCCTTTAGAAGAGGCATGTTTTCTGGAGTTCTCCATTGCTCCTACACATCTCATCAATCGACTTCATTCATGTTACAGGCCTAAGCCCATTAGACATTTAAGTCACTGACCAATAGAAGGTTTTTATCTTTTACCAACCTTCTGTTCTTCTTATCTCTCACCTTTAAAATCATGGTAAATGCAACAATCTTACAGATACCGAACATCTCTTGAACTTTTTCCTCTTTGTCTGGCCTCTAGGAAATGTAAACCAACGGTCTTTTACCGATTCTGTACATTCTTGTATTCATACAATTGGCAAAAAATATTCAGATTGCACACAGTTTCAGGCCAGGTTTATGAAATCACATTTGAGTAACATTGACCACTAGATAAAATTCATCTGGGCCAAGGAAAGGAAGCTCAGAGTAGCTGCAGACTACTCCCTAGATATACGGACCAATGTATACTTTCTTCAAAAAGATTGGCAAAGTTAGGGTGTCATCAGAAAAAGGTATTTGGGCCCTGGCCGGTTTGGCTCAGTGGATAAAGCATCAGCCTGCGGACTCAAGGATCCCAGGTTCGATTCTGGTCAGGGGCATGTACCTTGGTTGTGGGAACATCCCCGGTAGGGGGTGTGCAGGAGGCAGCTGATTGATGTTTCTCTCTCATCGATATTTCTGGCTCTCAATCCCTCTCCCTTCCTCTCTGTAAAAAATCAATAAAATATATTTTAAAAAAAGAAAAGGGTATTTGGAATAAAACAGCACTGTCTAGAACCATTGTTTTACCTCTCCATACAAGACAACTGCCAATTCCTTCCTGTATGTCCTTTGGCCGGTTGATGAACACATACCACTATGACAGAGAGAAAGGCCAAACTTTGTAGGCCAAGTACACTGTGTAGGTTGCTACTTCTCTGCTGATTTACTGTTTAAGAAGAGCTACACTAGCCCTAATCAGTTTGGCTCAGTGGATAGAGCGTTGGCCTGCAGACTCAAGGGTCCCAGGTTCGATTCCAGTCAAGGGCATGTACCTTGGTTGCGGGCACATCCCCAGTGGGGAGTGTGCAGGAGGCAGCTGATCGATGTTTCTCTCTCATCGATGTTTCTAACTCTCTATCCCTCTCCCTTCCTCTCTGTAAAAAAATCAATAAAATATATATTTATAAAAAGAAAAAAAGAAGAAGAAGAGCTATACTAAGACTCTGTCTCAGGAACAGGATACAGACTAAGAGGGGCCAATTGCTTGCAGTGGGAGAGAAATGGACAGATTCTACCATCAGCATCCCGGGTGACTTTGGTTAAGTTCCAATATCTCTGAAATGTACACTGAGGGGAGTTGGGCTTGGTTAAATCTGAGGTCCCTAAGGCACACTACTAGCATTCTGAAAACCTGTACATAGTTTTTCATAGAGAAGATAATGTGTGAAAATCAACAAGTGCTATATGTAGTACTACATGTTATAACCCCAGAAAGACCATGGAGTTAGAAAAGACCTAGAGAAAGACAACCAAAATGACCAGAGACCTAGAGAAGGTTTCTGTATCTGGAGCATCTAGAAAGACTTGGAAGGTTAAGCTAGAAGGTGAAACATGCAGGTGGGAAAAAACAGGATCAAAATCTCTAAAATAATGAGGAGGATGTACACGGGAAACATGGGAATTTCCCCTTGCGGGTGCCATTAGGAGTGAAGGGAAAGTTGCCAGACACACCCGGGTTAACGTCAGAGCTGGCACCAGCGGGGGCATCAGAAGTAGCAAGGCATCTGTAGCTCAGTCTACGGAAGACAGAGAATTTGTTAAAAGCATCAGACCATCTTGTTCTGGTTGTACTTCCCAAGTTATTTAGCACAGAGCTAAGAGGGAACAGTGGAATTTTTCTTAACTCACTTTGACGAGGCAACATTTTTCAAACCTTCAAAGTCTCTACCTTTTCAGTTTGTCCTTCACACCACCAACACATCTTCTAAAACAAAGCTTTCATTCAATGACTCAGCTTATGATTTTAAATAAAGGCAGGATCAGTGCTGGGGCTGTGGGAAGCTCTACTGAAGCCTGAGGCAAAAGGAAAACCAGTAATAATGATCCCATCTTCACTTCGAAATTCAATACTTTGTTCCTCCTGGATTGTTTTGCATTAATTTTGACTTTTAAAATATTGCATTAAAATGTTTATTTTGATGACTGCGTTTGTTGGGACTGCCTTATATTTTGCACCCTAGGCAAGAGCCTCACCCATCTCACTTGCCTCCTTCAAGTACTGGCCCTAGGAGGCAGTTCTGTGATGTGGGTGAGCACTGGTTTTGAGTCTGACATGACCAGTTTGAACATTAGTTCTGCCTGCCACTTACTATGTGTTATTTTGAGAAGGCTGTTTAACCTCTCCATCTTTCTCTCTTCTCTTGTTCAATAACAATAATGTCTAACTCCCTGGGTTACCATGAAGAATAAATTATATGATACATTGGATACTACTCAGCACCACACAATACTTGACATACAATAGGTACCCAGTAAATATTACCTCTCCTTTCCTTGAAGAAGAGTAAAGTTTAAAGTCAGTTAATTTAATTAAACAATAAACTAATAATTTTGGATGTTGTTCCAAATGCCCTGGACTCTGGTGCTAAGGAAGGGGGCAGGGCACGGGGGTACCCTGATGTAGTACCAGCCTTCAACAAGCTGGAATTTAGGATTACACCATGAAACCATTAGAAAACAAAACCTAACAACAACAATAAAAATTAGGTTTCTACATGTAAAAGATTAGGAACATGGAAGGTGAGTGTAGGTATGGTTATCTGGGAAGCCTATCTAGGAGATGTCAGCTTGAGGTAAAGAATGGTGTAACACAAGAATAGGGGAGTCCTAGCTGGTTTGGCTCAATGGATAGAGCATCCGCCTGCGGACTGAGGGGTCCCGGGTTCGATTCCGGCCAAGGGCACATGCCTGGGTTGCGGGCTCGATCCTCAGTGGGGGGTGTGCAAGAAGCAGCCAATCAGTGATTCTCATCATTGATGTTTCTCTCTCTCCCTCTCCCTTCCTCTCTAAAATCAATAAAAAATATTTTTTTAAAAAGAATAAGGGAGAAAAGAAACAATATAAACCTGAAATTCCTGGGCCGTGCCCTCCTCTGCTTCTACTAGTAAGTCTAAATCTTGGCAACTCATAAACATATCTGTGCTCCAGTATGGCCCAGGAAGAACATGTTCTTGGTGTGAACACGGTGAATTCTGAAGGTGCTGCCGCTGGACACTGCCAGCTAATTATACCGCTCATGACGGGCTCTCACTTAAAGGGAGATTGGAGCACTGCCCTCCATTTAATCAAAGGCTAATGTTTCAGTTTGGTCGAAGCGTGAGCTAGGTCTTTTTTCTTCTGCCATCACAAAAATATACTACAGCTAAAAGCTACTACGAGTTTAAGTGAAGGAGACCAACATGCATGGGTTCAAATCTCGGTATAGTTACTACTAACCAGCTGCATGACCTTGGACAATTTACTTCATCTCTCTGAGCTTCAGTCTTCCTCTATGTAAAATAGGGAAAAAATAATAGTAATTCCCCCGTGGGGTTGTTGGGAGGATTAAATAAGATGCTCATGAAAAGCACGGTGCCTGGCACCTTGCAAGCCTGCAATAAATATACCCTTAGTGCTCCCATTTCCTTTAGTATACCAATGCGGGCATCCAGAGGGACTTTCAGTCTTAAAGGGCACTTACACAAAATGGCAATCAGCAACCCTGCATCTCAGCGGGGAACAGCATCAAAAGAAAAAAAGCAGGAAATGTGTAGTTGTTGAAGAGAGAATTATCCAACGATGAGAACAATATGCAGTGTTCGCCTCCCTAATGCGGAAGCAAGGCGGGTATGTGAGATCTTCAATGAGGACGACTTGAAAGGAGAAGAGAATGTTTCTGGTCTTGAAGGCTTGGGGACTACAGCTGACCTCCCAGCTCTACGGCTTTCTTACAACTTCAAAGAACAACTCTCCTTGCCTCCTGATCAGGCTCACGGCTGCAGAGCTTTGATGAATTTACCCCTAGTTTGTCCCTCCTGTGACCTCTGGCTCACCACATTCAAACTCTTTCCCGTTTCAATTTTTAAAAGCAGGCATGAAAGCAGACCAAAGCCCTCCTCTCCTTTTTAAAACACGGTGTTGGCTTCAGCCATGTTAAAATTATTGAGTGGTCATCATGTACAGACAAGCAGGAAGAAAAGATGCTGGAAGATGCCATTAATAATAAGGTAAAATGCCTAAGTATAAACTCAATAAGAAATATGCAAGAGCTGTATGAAGAATACAGAAATACCTCGAAGGGCAGAAAAGAAAGCCATAAAAAATGAAATTACAGGTGAATTTATTATTATTACATAAGAAGCATTAACATTATTTTTTTCAATCTATAAATAATCTATACATTTAAACATGATTTCAACAAAACCACCAGCAGGATTTTGGGGGCTGTGTGAACTAGGCAAACTGTTTCTAAAGTTTTAAAGGAAAACCAAAATGGATTTGGGGGCGGGAGGAATGCAGGGTTGTATGTTTCAGAGAGGGGGGAAAAGGATGCTTTCATCGAGGGTACAACTTGAAATGGCTAAATACAGAATTTCCCAGAGGACTGTTGGCAGCCTAGTGCAAGGCAATGTAAATGACGTGAGGGGACTGTTCCTAGGTAACCACAGGAACTCTCCATGAAAGGCTAGAAGCTTCAGACCAGCACTTCAGTTAACAGTTGCCTCCTTTGAGCTGGGTGGTCACGTGATCGTGGTGGGGCTGAAGACCCTAAACCTTTGATCCAGATGTTCTTTTGTTTCCATGCACAATGACCACAATGAGGAGGATTCTTCTCCAAATCGAGACGGGGATAGGGCCCTTTTGCATTGATTTTAAGAGGCGGGGGAGAAATGAAGGGAAGACAGCCAGTGTGGGACCTCCAGGAGGGCGAGATGTCACAGTTTATGTTTTAGTCATATATAAGTATTCGTTGGCAGTGCCCTGGAATGGAATACTTACCAGCACTTAGAGGCAGCTATTTACCTTTCTCTCTTCTTATCCCTTCCAACTAATGCCCAAGGTTCAGGAATGCTTTCAATTAAATTTTTAAAAAAGGCAAAGCAAAGCTAAACAAAACACAATACAACAATACAACAGAACACACACACACACACACACACACACACACACACACACACGATTGGAGCATTTTGAAAACGTGCCAACAGCAGCATGCCTACAGCAAAAAAGATGTTTAGGACAGCATATCCTAATGCCTTAGCTCCGTGGTTGGCAACTGCGGCTCGTGAGCCACATGCGGCTCTTTGGCCCCTTGAGTGTGGCTCTTCCACAAAATACCACGGACTGGGCGAGTCTATTTTGAAGAAGTGGCGTTAGAAGAAGTTTAAGTTTAAAAAATTTGGCTCTCAAAAGAAATTTCAATCGTTGTACTGTTGATATTTGGCTCTGTTGACTAATGAGTTTGCTGATCACTGCTTTAGCTCATACCAGCAGTCTCAACCATGTGGGTATGCAACCATTTTCTTAGGTGGGTGTGGATGTTCCTGCAAAGCCCTGTTAAAATCCATAACATAAACCCTCAGGAAAATCTGGAGGGTGAAACCACTTTGTGTAACTGTGAATGCCTGGCACCTACAGTGTTATAAAAACTTTCAGTGAGTCACCAAGAATGAAGGAGGACCTCAGTGTAGGATGGCAAAATGTGTGCCAAAGTAGGCTGCCAGAGGAATGCTGGGGCAGACCGAAGGCTGGAGAGCTCTTATTTGCAAGCAGGATAATTAGCCTCCTGGGACCAGCTGTAGGGTGTTAAGAGAGGAGGGGCCAGCAGGGTTATTTGGCTGCAGCCTCAAGTTCCTAGCAGCCCTAAAAGGTGACTACAACGTAGTCATAGATTTGTTCAAAACAGCAGAGGAGGCCTTCTCTTTTATAGAGTAAGGGAGAGAGATAGAAACATCAATGACGAGAGAAAATCATTGATTGGCTGCCTCCTGCACACCCCACACTGGAGACCCAGCCTGTAACCCAAGCATGTGCCCTGACTGACTGGGAACTGAACCGTGACCTCCTGGTTCATAGGTTGACATTCAACCACTGAGCCGCACCAGCCAGACTGAAAAGCATCTTCTTATATGTCCCCTTATCTACCTCATGAGATGGCATTTTATGAGTGAAGAAACAGGTTCAGGGACATTCAGTGAATTCTCCAAGGAGAGAGGAGAGCTGGAACTTGAACTGAGTTATTTTCGTTATTGCACAACTGTCCCATCACCAGGCCATAGACCTTGAACACCTACCACCAATACCTTCATCCTTCATCTTCTATGGACCCTTGTTTCTGCTGAGTCACAGTGTCTTTCTGCCAGGTCTACATCCATAACCTTATGGAAGCATCAGACTTTAGCACGTAACCAGGGGAAACCACTTTCAGTGATTTTGTTAGAGGGGCTTAATCCTCCATCCTGGCCTGCAGACTCCATCACAGTAATCTGGCTAACATAAAGATGTGTCTGATGAATCACCTCCTTATTGGTAAAATGGTGATGTTGGCCTATATGGCCCATTCCAAAGTCAGTTCATTATGAGAAAAATAAGGACAAGATAGTGAATTTTGAAAGATCTGAATTTTTTAGATTAAGGATTATTCTTTATTCTGAGGTTATGTCCCTTCTAATTTTTCTTTATAGGAGTGGACGGAGATAGGTTTAAAATATCCTTTCTTTTGTAAAATGATAATGCTAGTATTATAGATGGTGATTTTAAAAATTGAATGTTCTCACTTGGTAAATGTCATTCCTCCAAATGTGTAGGAAGTTTTAATGGCTTTGGAATTCCAGATGTTGGGAAACCACTGGTTTAGGGGATGACCTAACCTTCTCTGACCTCCAGGGGTGTCACCAGTGATGTTCCATAGCCTCAGTGAGCCAACGGCTAGCTGATATAAGGTCTCCAAATGTCATTTAGTTAAAATGTTAGCCTTGTGCTCAATACACAGCCATGGCATATGAGTGTCACCAATTTCTACCAAATGACTTGTGAATATAGTGACAGTAAAATAATATGATGGATAAAACACCTTCCAATTATACAGGCTCTTTATGTGTTGAATAAAAAGATGTGTTAATATCTCAAAGGTAGTATACAGTGTTAAGAACATGAACTCTGGAGTCAGATAACCAAGGATCAAGTCCCAGCTCCACGTCTTACAATATCACATGCACCAGACAAATTCTAAGTCTCACTGTTCTCATCTTTAAAATGGGGGTAATAATGCCCTGCCCAGGTAGCTCAGTTGGTTATAGCATCGTCCCATTATGCCAAGGTTTCGGGTTCAATCTCCAGGCAGAGCACATATAAGGATCAACCAATGAATGCATCAATAGATGGAACAGCAACTCAATGTTTCTCTCTCTCTCTCTCTCAAATCAATAAATAAAAAAATAAAATAAATTAAAATGGAGGTAATATTACTGATGCCAATTCTATGAAATTGTTCTGAGCAATGTGTGTTTGCGTGTGTGTGTGTGTGTGATATAGCATGCACTCAATACACATTGATTGTAGATAAGCCAGGAGAGAGGCAATAGGACTATAGGAAAAGAATTCTGAGGTCCACATGTGTAATAAAAACGGTGACAGGACTTGGGAAAAGTTTTAAAAATACTTTTTTTAAAAAATATATTTTATTGATTTTTTACAGAGAGGAAGGGAGAGGGATAGAAAGCTAGAAACATCGATGAGAGAGAAACATCGACCAGCTGCCTCCTGCACACCCCCTACCGGGGATGTGCCCGCAACCAAGGCACATGCCCTTGACCGGAATCGAACCTGGGACCTTTCAGTTCGCAGGCCGACGCTCTATCCACTGAGCCAAACCGGTTTTGGCTAAAAATACTTTTAAAGTTGCCTATGAAGAGTACATACATTATGAATCCAAAGGGGAGGTAAGGGAAAATGGAAAGGAAGAGCCCTCTGGGACATGGCTCTGAAAGTGAGGGCCTCGGAAAAGGAGCTTTGTTGCATCAGGTTTGGGTCAGATTCCAAGGGAGGTAAACACGTTGGTTGGTCTGAACATGAAAACCAAGATGTGTACTGGAAGCTTAGCAACCAAGTATTTCTGTCAAAAATCTTGTTTTAAAAATGTGCTAACCTTAGGGAAAAGATAGATCTAGAATAACCACAGTACCCAAATTTAAATTCCAGAAATGTGCTATGCAGGCTAAAAATAATAAAAATCTTATAAGGAAATTACCATAAAAATAAATAACATAACTAGATGCAATGCAATCCATCCTTATTCTGGATTAAAAAAAAAACGTAGTTCAAAGGCATTTTTGGAACAACAGAGAAAATGTAAATATGGCCTATAATTTAAGTGATTATTACTTAATTAGGATTCATTTTCTTTGGTGTGAAAAATTATATCAGAGTAAAATGTCATGAGATCTACAATATACTTTCAAATAATTTAGGAGAAAAATATATATCTCTATACAGATAGTTGATAAAGTAATATAACAAAATGTTAACCAGAAATAAAGCTAGAAGGATAGAGGAATGTTGATTTGCATTCTTGCATTACATTTTCAACGATTCCGCACATTTGAGTATTTTCTAAATAAAAGTTTTAAGAAAAACTAACTGGAAATGGATCATTCGTCTACTTAGGAATATAACAACGTTACGGAGAAGGGGGGAAAGAGACAAGGCCACCGCCTCACTGTTCCCACAGGCAAAGAGCGGAGGCGGCGGCTGCAGTTTTAAGAGCTTGCCTGGTGCAGGCTTCCCTCTCCTGGACGCTGTGTCGTGACTGCCAGCAAGGAAGCCACCCACAATAACGTTGGCTTCCTGGGGCCCCACGATTACCTTAAACTATTTTCTAAATTATTTGAATTGTAGTGAGAATATGTGGTTCTGGGGAAAGTAATTATGGTGATTAAATGGTGGGGGGGGGGGGGGGGGGGGGGAAGGGCAACACCTAAGGGACCACGGGTGCACGTAGAGGACAATGAACTTGGGCGGTGCTGCCAAAGCCGTTGGTGCTTGGTGCGCCAGGTGATGCTCCGCGCCCTCGGCGATGCTCCGGGTGCCAGGTGATGCCAGCGGCAGGCGAGCACAGGGTTAACCGCGGGCCAAGGGCTCCGCGCATCCTCTGCCCGCCCACATTTCGCCACTGAATGGAGGCGGTGGCCTGATGCTGGTGGGGTGATGTCGCCCCTCCACGTCTGACCTTCCCACTGGCCGGGACCGCGTCCCTCGGGGACCCCCCACCCCGCGCTCTGCAGTCATGTTATCTTCTCCACCATTCTTGAGGCCAGAAGTGGTTACAAAGCCGGACATTAATAAGTCTGCGGGCGTCGCAGAAACCAGAAATGCGGAGCCCAGAACGTGGAGACAATTATGGTGGTACTGAAAGCCGCTCCCTGTCACTGCCCCGCCCCCGCCCGCAAGTCACCCAACTGGTAATATGACCCCTTCTGCAATGTTACAAGGGGGTCTGTGTTTGCATGAATTTTTACACCTGCTGACATCACCAAGTTGTTAAAATGCTGACATCACCAAGTTGTTAAAATGCTGGGCGCCCCTTTTCAGGAATCCCAGGAGATTCTTTCTTTTATTTGTATTGATTTGAGAGAGAGAGAGAAACATTGATTTGCTGTTCCACTTATTTATGCATTCATTATTTGCTTTTTGAATGTGCCCTGACCAGGGATCCAACCTGAAACCTTGGCATATTGGGAGGATGCTCTAACCAACTGAGCTATCCATTCAGGGCTCCTGGGAGATTTTTGAGGGCAGGATCGGTATCCGTCCAACTTACTTTTGAATTACCAGAGCCTAGAGTCTCATGGGCTAGGCACTAGTTGAAAGAGTTTCTTTGTATGAATTTTGAAAATAAAGCATCTTACAACTTCAGAAATATGTGTGTGTATGTGAGTGTGCACATGCCCTTTCATTGAATCCATATGAAAATTACCAAATGGGGACACATTTACTAATTTGCCTTTGTCCAATTTTTTTAAATGTATATATTATAAACTCTTACAGAATAGCAAAATCAGAGTTTAAGTCTACAAAACCTAAGTGTAAATACACATTTTCATAAGTAACACTCCTGAGCTAAGTCAAATCACTTAACCTTGTGACAAACCACATTTTTGAATCTTTTATTTGAGAACTTCAGCTGGCCATAGTTCCTAAAATATTTTATAAAGATATCCTATCTAATAAAGAGGGAATATGCAAACTGACCATCACACCATCACAAATATGGCGGCGCCCATAGTCACAAGATGGCAGTGCCCAGTCCCCTCAGCCTCACCGGAGTCCCCTAATCCTGGGGGGCTGCGCCACTTGCCTGCCACCAGAGTCCCCCTGTCCTTTCAGCCCTGCTGGGGGGCGTCTGCCGCCGGAGTACCCCGTCCTTTCACAGAAAATGGGTTGCTTCAAAAGTTGGTTAAGCTTCTTAGGACAAAAAGCATTCAAAATCTTTGAAAAGGGAATTCCAATATTTATAAAAGTTTGGACTAGACAATTCAAGATTATGTCCACTACAACCTTCTATGATTTTGTGATATTAACATTCTGAATTCACATAGTACCAGCTGTATTGTATGTAAGCAGATATTATTTAAAGGAATGGCCATTATTATTAAAACAACTCATAAAACCATACTGTTTGAATGTCAAGACATTCTGTGTGATTTTCCTAATGGCTGGAGTTAATGCCCCTAAACCGGCAATCGGACATCCCCTGAGGGGTCCCAGATTGGAGAGGGTGCAGGACGGGCTGAGGGATACCCCCCTCCCGTGCACAAATTTCGTGCACTGGTCCTCTAGTCTATATATATATAAAACCCTAATATGCAAATAGACCAAACAGCGGAACAACCGAATAACTGGTCGCTATGATGTGTGCTGACCACCAGGGGGCACGTGCAGAACATGGTGGGCGTGGGCAGCAGGTGGGCATTGGCCACAGCGGGATGATGGAGCAGGTGAATAGGGGCGCCAGACCAAGGCGGGGCACCGGTCGCTGTCATTGGGGTGAGCCTCTGGTGGTTACTGAAAATTCTTTGCTCCCGTGCTCTGCAGTCCCGCCTGATGCTCGCACCTGCTGCCAGCATTGGCCCTGCTCGCACCCGCTGCCAGTGCCCAGCACTGGCCCTGATCGCTCGGTGCTGTCAGAGGGTGCGAGCGGCAGCTGCCAGCCCCAATCGCCCCTCAGGAGCAGGGGGAGGTGGAGAAGCCCTGAGGGGCGATCGGGGCTGGAAGCCCCTGCTCGTACCCACTGCTGGCGCCTGGCGAAAGTTCCAATCACTCAGCGCTGTCAGAGATTGCTTCGTGATGTCAGCAGGTGCGAGTGGGGCCTGCGCCATCAGCGCATGAGAGCAGTGGTTGTGGGAGCGGGGCCGGGGACCACAGTGGGAGGGCCTGGGTGGGGGTGCAGAGGATGGGCCGAGACCCGCCCCTGTGCCCACCACAGCCTCTCAGCCCACAGTTCCTTTCAAGGTGCACGAATTCGTGCACTGGGCCCCTAGTATAGAACACAAAATAGTGCAAATGCTTCATTTTTATTACATGATCAAATGACTATGAAAAAACGTGATCAAGTGGATAAGACATAACGACACTTTTTATCATCAGAGAAAGTAAATTGGCACGTACAGAATGAGTAAAATAAAATGTCCAAATAGAAAATTAACCCACACTCTTTCAACTAGTACCTAGCCCATGAGACTCTAGGCTCTGGTAATTCAAAAGTAAGTGGGACGGACACCGGTCCTGCCCTCAAAAATCTCCCAGGAGCCCTGGATGGATAGCTCAGTTGGTTAGAGCATCCTCCCAATATGCCAAGGTTTCAGGTTGGATCCCTGGTCAGGGCACATTCAAAAAGCAAATAATGAATGCATAAATAAGTGGAACAGCAAATCAATGTTTCTCTCTCTCTCTCTCAAATCAATACAAATAAAAGAAAGAATCTCCTAGGATTCCTGAAGAGGGGCGCCAAGTGTAGGGGCCAGTATTATGAAAGGCTAAGTACCAGGTACTGCAGGAGCCTAGGAGGGACCCCCCCGACAGGTGTGTGGAGGTGATGGGAGAGTGCGACTGAGGGAAAGCTTCTTGAAGGAAGAAATACGAAGCTAATTTGGGTCTAAAAGTTACCATGGCTGGTCCTCAGGTAAAGAGAAGGTAAACTGCAGCATTTTAACAACTGGTGGAAAAAAATTTCCCTTCTCTCAATTCACCTGCTTCATCTTCATCTTGTGCTTTAGTTGTCGCAGCAGAGGCAAAGGTTAAAAGATGATTGTTTCTATCTTCAGATGTTTTCCCTCTCTTTATTAAAAAGCACAAGACCTGCCAAAATTATGAGTACATCCATCATGAAAGGTCAAGAACAGACCAAGGAAAGAGAGGCTGCAGGAAAGAATATTCCTTCATGTTAGCTGTGAGCTGTGAGAGCTGGGAGTTAAGGTTCTCTCTGCCCTGGTTATGGTCATAAATTGCTCTTGCAATTTATCTCTTGTTCAAAAGAGTAGTTGCGGGCCTACAGGCACTTTAAAAAAGAGAAGGAAAACTTCTCTTAATCCAGCTGAAGCAGCCTGCATTTTCATTAGATCAGAGACCACAGAGTCTGAACTCCTTCATTAGGAGGGAGAGGGTGCTATTTTCTGACATTCTAAGAGACCCACCAGAGCCCTAACTAAATAGCACATACAAGAAGTTGATTGGAGAGCCCCAGGGAGTGAACCCCACACTGGCTCTATCTTATTAACCTCTAGAAACCTTTGCATCTCTGTAGAAAAGCAGGAAGGCAAAAGCCAGGCATTTATTCCATTTCATTGGAATAAATGCTCCCCTAAAGCACTAGGTGCAATTGTGACCACATGGGATTACAAAAGGACAATCTTTTGTGACCTAGATTCAAGCCACAAAGGCGCTCCAAATTCGGGGACCTCTGAGGGGACAGGGCCAGGACGGGGTCTGGAGGGAGAACTCTCTTTTCATTAGTCCCATACCCAATGCAATAAGGACTCTGAGCCTCTGAAACCAACCAATCAGCACAAAGCCCTGAAAAGCGAAAGCTGACCTACTAGTAAAATGAAGCCAGTCACAGGCAAAGCTCGTTGACAGGGAAGCAGAATGTTTAGCAAGAAAATAAATGTGGATTTTGAAGCAGAAGCCCCCAAAGTAGCTGGGAGCTGTTGTCGAGCCCTGAAAATAAATCAGGCTTTTCCAAATACCCTTTCTTCTTGGGCACAATGAGGTAACGCCTCCTCACATTTATATGCAGCTTATAATTTGCCAAGTATTTTCACAGACATTACCTCAGCTGAGCCTCATGGTTGGCAGGGCATGTATAATCTTTCCCCTCATTTAATACTGTGAGAAACTGAGGCTCAGAGGGAAAGAGCTGCCCCCTATGCCCACATCTGACTGTAAAGCACTCTTTCCACTCACTGGGATTTTTTCAGGTCTGGGTTGAGCATAATAAGCTCTATTGGAGCCACCCAGAGTGCTGGTGGAAAACATGCATTTCTGGCCCCCACTCTGATCTTGCCAGAGTGACCCTGTGGGGCAGCCCTTGGGAGACTATTTTTAACCTGAAGATTGCCCAGGTGATTCTGGTAAGTATCATGTTTGGCCACTAACATGCAACTCACCTAGACAAGACTCAGGAGTGTTTCATTTTGATTCATGGTTCTTGTGAGCTCTTGGATCTAACACTTTCTTTTTAAAATATATTTTTATTGATTTCAGAGAGAAAGGGAGAGGGAGACAGAAACAGCAATGATGAGAGAGAATCATTGATTGACTGCTTCCCCAGCCCCCACTGGGGATCCAGCCCATAACCTGGGAATGTGTCCTGACTTGGGATCGAACTGTAACCTCCTGGTTCATAGGTAGACACTCAACCACTGAGCCACAATGGCCGGGCGGAGCTAATATTTTCTTGGTGTTGTACCAGTTAGACCTGTGTGCTGCTGGAAAGATCAGACGTCTACCTACTAACTTTTCCCCCTAACACCCTTCCCATAGTTCTGCAGGGATGTTCTGAGGATACTTGCTTCTGACCCCCAGATAACCGAAGTTGAGATACTTTATTCTATGTGATGGAATGCAACGCAGTCATTAAAAATAACCTTTTTCAAAAAGAGAATATTTAGTAAATGGGAAAATGCTACGGATACATTATAAGAAAAGATTCAGGTTGAACAATATGATCTGGCTTTGTTAAAAACAACAAATTATCTGTCTGTATGCATAGAAAGCAGACTGTAAATAATTGCACTAAAATGTTGATGGTGGGTTATTTCTCTAATGGGTGATTTTCACTTTGCTGTTATTTTATAGCCTTTCCCAAATTTTCTACAAAATGTGCTTTACTGTTACAATCAGTAATTCACGTTATACATAAGTGGATGTTTTAAGGCTCACCCCTAGCACCTGTCACAGCACTTGGAGGAGTTAATCCCATCCCAGAGAAAAGATGGGGATCGTGGACAGGTACCCAGCCCTGAAAGTAAGTGCTGTTACCACCTCAGTTCAGTCCTTTTGATTGAAAGATGCTATTAGATGCTAAATGCCCAATGACATCATCTGGAATCATGGTGACTCTTTGTATTGTCAGCTGTGAGAAGGGTGTGTGGTGTCACCTCTTACTTGCCCCCTCCAAGCCCCACCAGGAAGGGCTGGGAAGACATGAAGATGTTGTGTTACATCAGGATGGTATGCAAATGCCAGCTTGTCTCCAATCTTCTAATCCTATCAGGAATGCTTAGCGTGTTAATTTGACCATCTTTCACAGCTCATAAATCTACTTGGGGGCAAAGCTGAGCTGCCAGACGCCATCAAGCAAAACGCTTTCTGAGGCTGGCAGTTTGAGTAAAGCAGCAGGGATCATGCATCAGTAAAGTCCAATAAAGAGCTTTGTATGTGGGGCACTGGAAAGCAGCTTCTCACATTTGGATACAATAGAACAAAACAGTGGGAAACGTGAATGTCTGATTATCTGGACTGGTGGTCTCCCCAATGGCCTGCCTGCCCACTGAGCCATGGATTCTCATTCATTCACAATTCTTTGCACGAAGATGGATCCATCTTGTTCCCCAACAATTGCCCACATAGACTGTCAGATTAGTTTATTTAATCCTTGTCTATAAATACAAATTGACTATATTCGCTTCCACTGGAATCTGCTAGCCTTTTTATATTAAAATCTTTTAAGCTTCAGCCAGGTCATTTCCTTTATTCATCCTGTGGTCAGAACAGAAACATTCTACTCTTTCTGGGATAGAACACTCCCAGGAAGAGTTCCCACTATGCCCTCTTGACAAATTGTATGGTTGCAATTGTCAACAGAAATCAGTTTCAACCTCTGGATGATAGCTTCACCCAGAATCCATCTGTCCATGCACTGTTCAGTTTTAAATTCAGCTGTTTAGAGATTCTAAGTAAAAACATTCCAGCATGTTTCAAGGCGGAAGGCACTGAGGTAGGCAGTTTGGTTTTCAACTTCCTTCTCAGTTCAAGCCTCTTCTAAGGGAAGTTGGAGCAGTTTTCTGCCTTTAGGGGCATGAAGCTCCTCTGACCAAATCTGCAGGCTGATGGGGGTGGGGAGTGCTGGCTCCAGGAAGAGACACACTGTTGTTACTACCCTTGATCTGAGCCTGTAAGTACCAGAAGCCAGAGATCTACCCATCCTGGATCTCCGTTATGGTACAGGCAACAAATGGCATTCCCACAGAGCCTGGAGGAAGGACTCCTGTCCCCTTAGGGCTGATGTACTGCTCCCAAGAGCACAGCAGACTTTGGAGGGTTGAGGAACATAGGGAAAGGGAATCCTAAGAAGACTTATCAGCCTTGGCTTTGGGCAAGTTTAACCTTTTTTTTTTTTTTTGTAATATATTTTATTGATTTTTCACAGAGAGGAAGGGAGAGGGATAGAGAGTTAGAAACATCGATGAGAGAGAAACATCGATCAGCTGCCTCCTGCACATCCCCTACTGGGTAGGTGCCCGCAACCGAGGCACACGCCCTTGACTGGAATCGAACCTGGGACCCTTGAGTCCGAAGGCCAACACTCTATCCAGAGCCAAACCGGCTAGGGCGGCAAGTTTAACTCTTGAGCTCTAGTTCCCTCACCTGAAAGAGGATCCACGTGGAATTATGTGGCTCATGGTGTAGGAATACATGGTAACTACGATTGATAGTTATTGTTGCGGGTTAATAAAACATTTCATATCCTCTCTTTACACATGGATGTATTTCAGTCTGTTTACCAATCTCTTTGCTCACCATGCTTCTTGTATCCCACTCCGTCCTTCTGGTTTTAATTGTCTTCTTTTCTGAAGAACAATCCTGAGTTATTTCAGCAAAATCTGAAAATGTGTTTTTTGTCCTCTTTTTTGAATACCAATTTATCTATGTTAGAGAATTCAAGGCTAACATTCTTTTTTTTTTCTTCTTCTCAGCGCTTAGAAGTTATTTGTCTTCCAGCCTTTATTGCTGCCAGGGAAAGGCTGCTGTCAGTGTATTATTCCTTTGTAGTTAATGTCTTTTCTCCTTGGTTGCTTTTATTAAAAAAAATGTTTTTATTGATTTCAGAGAGGAAAGGAGAGGGAAAGAGATAGAAACATCGATGAGAATCATTGATTAGCTGCCTCCTACACGCCCCCACTGGGGATCAAGCCCACAACCTGGGCATGCGCCCTTGACTGGAATCGAACCTGGGACCCTTCAATTCACAGGCCAACGCTCTATCCACTGAGCCAAACCAGCTAGGGCTCTCTTTGGTTGCTTTTAGATTTTTGTCTTTTGCAATTCTACTACATGTCTAGAAGCAGACTTGTTTTATTCACCCTACTAGATATTTGTTATGCCTCTTTAAGGATTCATATTCATTATAAATTGTGAAAACATCTTCAAATCTCTCCCATCCTGTTTTTTTAAAAAATGTATTGATTTCAGAGGAAGGAGAGAAAGATCAATGATGAGAATCATTTATTGGCTGCCTCCTGCACGCCCCCCCCCCCCCCCCCCCGGGACCAAGCCCACTACCAGGGCATGTGGACTTTCTCATTCTGTTCTCCACGTCTCTTATGCCTTTCCTAGTTCCAATCTTTTCCTGTTACAATCTGGGTCTTCTGATTTATCTCCTAATTCACCAATTCTTCAGATATGCCCAATCTGTGGTTTAACCTGCCCATTGAGTTCTTAATTTCATTAATTATATATTTTTTAGTCTTCAAAAGCTAAGTTTTCCAAATCTACTTTGTTTTTCAGTGTCATCTTTTATAATGGTTTTTATGCTTTCTCCCCCTCCCAGTCATTTTAAACATCCTTATTCCAGTTATCCTGTGTGTGTGCATGCGCTAATCTTCCAAGACTGTGTCTGAAGACTTGTGTTCAAAATAAATTGTTTTGGATTAAAAAAAAAATGTTTTTCATTGAATTTAGAGAGGAAGAGATAGAAACACCCTGCACATCCCCTATTGGGAATCAGGTTCGCAACCCAGGCATGTGCCCTGACTGGGAATTGACCCCTTATGGGTCGACACTCAACCACTGAGCCACACTGGCCAGGCTGCTTTGGATTTTTGAATATGACTCCATTTGAGTGGAGCTTGTTTTTTTTCTGCACTGTAGGAATGATTCAGCTTGGGTTATGGGTATATTTTCCTTATCCAATCAGGCTGCCATGTCTCATCTGATGCTTTTATCAGTAATTTTTAAAGTGGGATCCTCAGGCACCTAGGGATTTATATACTTTACATTTTGAGCTTCTTAAGATTTCATTTATTTAAAAAAATATATTTTAAAATAGGGCTGACATTTAAAAATATATATATTTTTATTGGTTTCAGAAAGGGAGAGGGAGAAACATCAATGAGAATCATTGATCGGCTGCCTCCTGCACGCCCCCTACTCGGGATCGAGCATGCAACCCAGGCATGTGCCCTTGACCAGAATCGAACCTGGAACCCTTCAGTTGGTAGGCCGACGCTCTATCCACTGAGCCAAACCAGCCAGGGCAGGACTGACATTTTTTATGAGAGAGCGAGCGTGCACAAGAGAAAGAAACACTGATTTGTTGTTCTACTTATTTATGCATTCATTGGTTGCTTCTTATATGTGCCCTGACCAGGGATTGAATCTGCAACCTTGGTGTATTAGGATGACACTCTAACCAACTGAGCTGCCTGGCCAGGAAAGATTTCATTTAGATGAAGGTATCAGTGGGCTAATCTTGCTGCTTTAAAAATTCTATGTTCTATGTCTCCATGACAAGTGAGAAAACCCAACCACTAGTTCTGGAGCATACAGGGAAACATTAATACAATAAATAATAATTACAACAAGCAGTTATTGTCAAGTATAGTACTTAATGGCACATACAGAATATCATTTAGAAAAAAAAAGCATCATTTAGTTCTCTCAACAACCCTGTAAATACTCTGAAACGTATCAAGGTCATGTAATTTGCTCAAGACCACACAGTTGGTGAGGGATAGGGTAAAATTCAAATCCAAATCCATCTGACCTTAGAGCCCAAGCACTTAGTCACTATTTATTTATTGATTCAACAAGTTTTCTGAGGAATTATTATGTGCCAGGCAGGATGTGCTAAGTGATGGTCTAGTGGTAAACAAAACATATCTTTTATACCTTTCAAATGATCAGAGGGACCAATTTTTTCTTCCTTTTAATTTCTAATTTGTTGCAAACTATTTTGTAAAGAAAATTTAAAAACATTGCAGCAATATCTAACTGCTCTAAAAGTTTCCTCAATTTTTTTCATCTCTCCATAACCTGCTAACAAAGTCTGTGGACCAACCTACCCACAGGCTACTTTTGTATAGCATTGCTGAAAAGTCTATTGGCAGACTATTTGGGGGGGCTCTGTATATCTAGGGTGTCCCAAAAAGTGTATACACACTTTGAATAATTACTAATTCCAATGGGTTAAATCTGAAAAGAAACATCAACTGAGCTATCAGAAAAAAGTGTGTGTACATTTTTTGGGGACACCTGCATTTGTGTGATTTGGGGCAACTGTGGGCGGATAATGAATTAGAGAAGACACTTCTGATAATGGTGGCTTGTATGTGGAGAGCAAGAACCTTCTATGAGGGTGTAATTAAATATTTTAAGTCACAGTCTGCCTAGCTAGTAAGCATGAAAAGAGGGGTGGGGTTGTAGAAATTCAGGAGCCAGTGAAAAGGCCACAGTATAGTCTAACTTTACAAAAATATGACAGTCCTCCAGGGGAAGAATGGGTCCTACAACTTGCTTCCTCTGTCACTATAGTCCTCTAACAGCACGGGACAGTAGGTAAAGGGCAAGTCAGGAATACTAATCTTAAAGCTTAGGGAAGTTTATTTGCATGTTTTCTTTCTCCATCTCCCTGCAAATAAGTGGATCACATCATACATGGGAATGCATGCTTGGGAACTAGCCAGCAAACACTTTAATACTGTCCTAACTGAAGCAGAAGATCAAGCTGCTGAAATACATTGAAAGCTGTGATTTATGGGTTATTTGTGCCATTATTCTCTTACTATGAAAAGCAGAGAATTGAACACATACACGTGGACATTCAGCATACTGAAATCTAAAATACATTTACTATGCTTTCTTTCAAGAGTAATAAATACCACTAACTTTAAGATTTGAAAACTTATAAAGAATTTTTTATATAATATAGAGAACAAAAATATACTCCTCTTTATAAGAAGAAAGATTTCCAAGGAATGAGCTTTAAGGTTTGCCAAAAGTAGTGTTGGGTAGACTAATTGTCTAAAAGCATATTATAGCTACTTTCAATCTTAAAGTAGCTGAGATGATATGGTCACAACCTTCAATATTTCAATCTTTAAACTGCATTGTTTATCACTATTAGACTCAGAAATACAATGTTTTCCTGCAATTGTGGTTTATTATAATCTTAATCCATTTTCTCAAAGTCCATTCAACACACTTACACTACTTCAGTAATTACCATGCTACCTGGAAAAACAAGTGAACAGTTTATTAAGAATTAAATGAGGGTATGGAATGTGATACAGTACAAGTAAGACACTCTAGGATGGATATAATAGTACTACTCACACACAAAGTTAAATCTCACTTCAAAAAAATTCACAAAACAAAGGAAAAAGCAATTGCATCATTATAAAGATATTTCATGCAAAAACTCCAAAAAAATACCCTAACCCCTCCAGCCCCCCTCCAAGCTCCCAACAAACAAAAAGCTATCTGAAAATATCACCATGCTAACATATTAACCACAATATAATCATTTATAGAAAAACAACACACTAATTAAGCAATGAATTAGATGAAACAACACAAGCTGCAATATTGTAAACTCATAGACCACAATAATTTTACATGATAAGCAATTCCAGATTCACTCATAGGGTGAGGATTATGGGCTAAATGATGAGAGATAAGGTATGTAAATATAAACTCCATCAATTCATCTCATTATCTTCTAATTATAAAACATGGAAGCTTCCAGAATCTGAAAAATTATATAAAATTTGGCATACTTCATTTGAGTTCCAAGAAATGACTTTAGGATCATGTTTGCAATTATTAGAAAGCTGTATAAAACCAGTTAAAGGTTAGGATTGACCTCAAATAATAATCACAACTTACATGGCATTTTATGGGGTAGCGTTCCCTCTACAGATGCCAAACAATTTACATGATAGAAACTCCAGATATGCATTTACTCTGATTAACTCTTAATCAAGGCAAAAAAACCACCATGATTTTCTAGCACTTTATGTACAAGTTACTGTAAAGGACCAATTAGTTAGAAACTGAATAAAATGTAAAACAAAGGTAAATTGGTGAATGGGAACATCCTCATTTACAAAGACTTAAGTGGGTAAAACTCTTGCCTTGACTTATGAGGAAGCTAGAGTCAACAGACTGCCAAGCCGTAACTTGTGTCTCTGTACCAAGATGCCTTAGCATTTTTCATGGAAAAGATAGTTTATATTAGAAAATAGGAATGGCATTTTATGGGATAGCATATCTTCAACTGGGTGAAATGTCATGATGAGGTGGCCCAGAGCAGAAAGCACCCTTCTCACTGGACCTGCCCATTCAGGAGGCCAGGAGAGAACTGGGACACCTACACTTCACGTTCTGGGTGGAGCTTACCTATTGTGTACAGATTGGCTAGAAGTATAAGAGTAAGGCCAAGGAGAAAGAACAGGAAAAAAATACTTAGGACAAAAAAACCACCCACTCCCCTTTGCAATTTTTACATTTACAGTGATTAGAACATATTGGAAAATGATTCAAGATTATCCTTCCCACCTCTGAAATTTAACTTCCTATTTATATTCCATGAAAAGAACACCATAATTGTTCAGTGGCAGGACATAACCTTTCTAAAAAAATAAAAGCATTTGCTCTAATTTTCACAGAATGACATGAAAAATTTTTCCAACGTGAAACCTAGAGTTTGATGCCAGTAAAGAAGCATCTTTAATATTCAGGACTACCATAGTTAGAGCTCTTTGGAATGTATCTTATACATATAAAGGTAGCACAAATTAAATCCCCAGAGTTCATGAAATAGGCTCTTAAATGGGAAAGATTTCTAATGAGAGATAAATGCTTCCATTAGCAAATTAAATGTGATAAATAAATCTTTCCCAACTGACAAAGTCTCTGCTGACAACTCAACACAGCCTCTGAAATCAAATGTAAAGACCAATCACGATGATGCAGGATGAAGTGCAGATGAGCGGTACACATGAAAAAAATCTGTAACCACTGCAATTCTGAAACAGTAGATTTATATTACAAAGCAATGTAAATAAATATCGGGCTAGTACAAAAGCTCTTATTTACAGTTTTACAAATGAAACTGTATTCAGTGTAAATGCTGTGTTTTAAGGAACACAGTACTGGATTAGTAAAATGAGTACTGTTGAGGGATTACAGTTTCTGTTAGAATCAATGCATAATGTATAAAAGATTCAAGTTAACTGTTTATAATTTAGTACAGACAAACCCAGTTTTAACCTGGAATGGCATCTGTTAAAGTGCTGAAAAACAGGAAATATTTAGAAAACACTGTACATTATTAAAGCTTTATCAAGTCAGAATGTTAAAACTTCTTTCACATTTTTTATCCTTTTGCCACAGGCTTGTCGAACAAGATGATTTTTCTCAGCAAAGGAGTAAAAATTAAGAGGCCACCAGCTGTTTCGATGATTTTAGGTTCAGTAGAATTAGTTTAATTATCCATCAACCATACCTTCAGGCCTCACAATCTGGTAAGTAATTAAATATTCAGGATAAGCCTAAAAGAGAAAGATTAATTCAAATGTTGATAAACAAAAAAAATTTTTTTTAAATAGACTTAACATAAGGATTCCTAAGCTTCAGGGAAGAAGTTCTAACTTAGTGCTGTGGATCAGATTCATGTGAGAGCATTTTCTCAAAACACCCCTACCTTGATTCCTGTCCCTTAGATTCTTCGGGTCTGGAAGGAGTACTAATTATGTGTTTATCTGTTTTTAATGACCTAGATGGTTCTAATACATATTCCCAATTCAGAACACAATCTAGAGAAGCTTTTGATCAGATCTGTGTCACTAAGAGCAAGAGGGTATTACACATTTCTTTGCTATAGGCAGATTAATTATGAAATATAGAATTCTACTTAACTGTATTTTAGAAAAGGTGAAAAAAAATCCAGTATAACTGGCAAAATCTGAATAAGGCCTGTAGATTAGATATATTTTATATCAATGGTATTTTCCTGATTTTGACAATTTTAAGAGAATCTCCTTGTTTTTAGGAAATACACTTGTAGTACAGATTTAAGAGTAAAAAAAACATGCCTATGTTCCTAAGGGTAAAGGAACTGTCCTCTCAAGTAGGTCAGAAAAAAAAAAAAGTATAGCCCTAACCGGTTTGGCTCAGTGGATAGAGCGTCGGCCTGCAGACTCAAGGGTCCCAGGTTTGATTCCGGTCAAGGGCATGTACCTTGGTTGCGGGCACATCCCCAGTAGGAGGTGTGGAGGAGGCAGCTGATCGATGTTTCTCTCTCATGGATGTTTCTAACTCTCTCTCCCTCTCCCTTCCTCTCTGTAAAAATCAATAAAATATATTAAAAAAAAAAAAGTATAAACACCTACTCAGGAGGGAGAGACTGATAAAGGAGAGAGAATATTAAAATGTCAACATCTGGGCCCTGGCCAGTGTGGCTCAGTTGGTTGGGCGTCGTCCCAGAGGTTGCCGGTTTGATTCCGAATCAGGGCACATGCCCGGGTTGTGGGCTCAATCCCTGGTGGAGGGTGTGCAGGAGGCAGCTGATGATGTGTCGCTCTCACATAGATGTTTCTCCCCCTCCCTTCCTCTCTCTCTTAAAATCAATCTTAAAAATCTTAAAAAAAAAAAATGAACATTTGAAAAATCTGGGTAAAGAAAATTCTTTACTATTTCTGTAACTTTTCTGTAAGTCTGAAATTATTTCCAAATAAATAAATAAATAAACAAAAAGAAACCCATTTCTCAAGACAATATACCTTGTTGAGATTAGTAAGAAGAGGTTAAAGTATGGCTCTAAAGTATTTTTGAAGATGAACAAATAAAAACGAGTTACCTGTTCTCCTCTGTAAATAACATATTCAGCTAATGCTAGGCCATTTACACTGGGTCGACCAGTGACTGAGTGATGTCCTGGAGGAGAATGTGCCATTTTCATTGCACTGAACTGCAGGAACGATTTCCCCAAGGTTACCCGGCAAAAGAGCAGCTGCCTATAGTGTGAAAAGGAAAAGATCTTACTGAATATAAAGTAGCATATGACAATTTTATTTGTGTACATTGTTTAAGCTTTTTAATATACTTATACATAAACATTTATGATTGTTTTTATCATTTCACTCTAAATGAACTTTATAAGAATATCTTCTACTATTCTCATTAATGAAAGAATTTTTCACTTTAATTATAAAACCTGAAAATGTAATAACTGTATAGATATCCAGACTCAGCCATCCTGCTTCTGCAAAAGCACAAATCATAGTCCAAGTGGGAAGGAGGAAGAGGTTTAAGGGGCTTCCATGAAGTGGCTTGCAAAGAACATTTTTCCAATTAAGTCCAGTAGATTCTACCTTTAAAATATATTTACAATCTATTCTCTTCTCTTAAATATTCACCTGGACTATAACAATGGCCTCTGAATTAGTCTTCCTGTTTCTACTCTAATTCATGTCTAAATTATTTTCCATTCAAGCAACCAGTGATTTAGGAAAGAAACAACAAAAACCAAAAAACATAAATCAGATCACATCACTTTTCTGCTTAAACCCTTTCTGCTCACTGTCCTTAGAAGAAAATCCAAATTTCTTACTATGGTACCAAATTCTCTAATCTTAATGTGTTCTTCATGCTCCAGACACATTTTCTTCTTTCACATAGTCAAACTTTCTTCCCCCACGGCCATGATACATAATATGCTCTTTCCTCTACCAGCCATTCTACCACTCTTCAAATGGCTAACATTCATTTTGCAGGTTTCAGGTGAAATGTTACTTCCTCAACTAGGTCTTTCCTACCAGAAGTTTAAGTAGGTTACTCTCCCACTCCCCTCAGGCATATGATTGGCCTTCTTTAGTTCCAAAGAACTATCTCTGGTTCCTGATTTTGGTGGACCAGTTGATGATTCTATTCTCCAAAGAGATACAGTCTATACTTGCTATTTAGCTTCCAGATAATAAAAGTAAAAATAGCAGTGTTCAATTTATAGAATCTCAAGAAATTATAAGCCTTCTAATCAGTCCAATTTATGATATAAAACAGAAATGGGTGAGAAGTCATATCCAGGAGGGCTGACTTCAGACCCTACACAAAGTCTAAATTAAGGGGGAAAACAACAACAAGAACTAAACAAAAACAGACCTCTCTCTCTAGGACTATAGTTCTTCACCTTGGCAACCTCTCAAAATCAGCTGGGAAGCCTTTAAAAATCCCAATGCCCAGATCATACCCCAGTCCAATTAAATGAGACTCTCTGAAGGTGGGACACAGACATTCATTTTTAAAGCTTCCTGGGTGATTCCAATGTGCTGCTAAGACCGAGAACTACTGCTCTAGGTTGTTGTTTTTTCTTCTAGATCTGTAATCAGAAGCATCAGGAAACTTGGTAGAATTCAAGTTCTAGGACCCCACCCCAGAAATATTAAATAAGCAACTCAGAAGATAGGGCCTGTGAATCCTGAAGCTTGCTAATGTTTGATAATTACTGCTCTAGATCTTTATAAGCAGTGCCCTAACTGTAGAATAAATCTCAATGTTTGATCTTATTTGATTTTTCAAATGGCAAAAAATAATTTATTTACCTATCAGGAGTTTATCCATTACAGCCAAGTTATTTGAATGCTTTTAACAACTGAGTTAGACCAGGATAACTACTTTGTACTTTCCCCCCTCTTTTTCTTATTTTTTTATTTACACTTCATGAATTTGCATGCCATCCTTACACAGGGGCCATGCTAGTCTTCTCTGATTCCAATTTCAGTATATGTGCTGCTGAAGCGAGCACACAAAGTAGTTATTTGATAATAATGTGCTTTCTATAGGATTGATGTGTTTTATTATAACTTTTCAAGTAGTAATATAATAAATTGAAGATTATGAGCATATCATAATGGAAGAGAGACTTCTTCATACATTGCCATGAAATAATTAGGCTTGGCAAGTAGTACCATTTTAGCATGTGAATTCTAAAATTTTTAGAGTTCACAGTCCCACAATTTTCAAGAGCCACAATAAAATCTTTCATGCCCAATGATATGTTCTTCTCAATATTCTTTAAAACACCAAATGTACTAATGATTAAATGAGTTAAACAGATCAAGTGCTTAGAACTGTGCTTGGCCCATAAAGTTCACCTAGCCTTGCACCCCAAAATTTTTAATATGGAACCAGTTCTTATCTGATTCTTATAAAAATAAATGAGAACAAGTGATCTCTTACCTGTGGCAAATGTAACAAGATCTGTCTTTGTGAACTGGACACCCAGTACCTCCTCCAATTCCATATACATACTGATTGCTTTTGGAAGAGTTTTCAGCAAAATAAATCCCAGCTCCGAACATGCCACCTATGTAGGCATGCCTTTCATCGAAGCCTTTATGGATAATTGCATTCACAAAGGGAGACCCTAAAACACATATAGATAAATAACAATTTTATCTTAAAATAAAAAGAACAAAAACTAAAGCTTCTTAGAAGTTAAACTCTTAAATATACATACACCACTACAATAAAGCAAAATCATAAAACAAGGACAAGTTAACTGTTAGCCGATTCACTATTTTAGAATAATTATTTTAGAGGAATTACAAAAGTCAATCAATGTTTTAACAGGGTGGTAAGTAGTTGATCTGGTAAAATAAAGACATACATATTCAACTAGAATAACCAACAGATCACTTGAAATATAAATGCTAGAGTTATCAAATTCCAGACCCTAAATCTATGCAAATCAGAACCAATAATCTTATAATTCACCTCATATAGCAAAGATGAGTTCATTAGGTCTTAGAATGACACCCATGTCTATGTACGTTTTTTAGATATCAAAAGTAACCAAAGTGATCTTTTTAATGTTCATTATCTTCTTTATACCTTGTTTTTCCTATATTTCCAATGCTCTGCCTTTCATCACCTGCTTTAACAGATTCCATCTGCAAAAGAGATGTGCCTTCATTCCCTGCACATTGACTTCTTTCTCCTTCTTCCTTGCATGCGTGCAAAGACAGGGAGCTTAGCCAAAGGGGAGGAACTGAGCATGGGAACCGGTCCAGGGAGTGGGGTCAGGATGGGAGCTGGGAAAGCCAATATAAAATAGCTAACTGATTCATCAACATCAGTGTCCCTGTTCATTAAGGGACAGAAAAATACAATGAATTCCACTTTACAGAAACACAGAAGAACAGAATCACTTATTTTAAATATGAATAACTAAAACCATTTATTAAGTAAATACATAAATATTTTGCTCTGTGCCAAGATATTATCATGATGATTTTTAGGGTTTTGGAATGAGAAATACCATTTAGATATTATGCACCATTTTAGAGTGCTATGATCTTCCAGAGACCATAAAATTTAAATGCTGTGTTTTATAGAACCTGACAGGTCTCTAGAAATTTTCTGCAATCAAGGCCAAATGAAAGAAAACAATGAGGCTACTATGGGTAATGTGCTTGAAGATTTGATAAATACTGCATTAACATCTATATTCATACTTACTATAAACTTGAAAGAACAATCAACACCTGGCAACTTGCAACATTAAAATGTAAGTTCAATAACAATGGCTCTTGACAATAAAGTTAATTGTAGTTTTGACACAAATAAAACAATTTCTCAGAATGATCATAAAAAGCAAAATATTACATAAAGGAAAAAAAGGCTCTAGCTGGTTTGGCTCAGTGTATAGAGCATCAGCCTGCAGACTCAAGGGTCCTGGATTCGATTCCAGTCAAAGGACTGAGTGCCCGGGTTGGGAACTCAGTCCCCAGTAGGGAGCATGCAGGAGGCAGCCAATCAATGATTCCCTCTCATCACTGATGTTTCTCTCTCTCTCCTCCTCTCCCTTCCTCTCTGAAATCAATAAAAATATATTAAAAAAAAGAAAAAGGTACTAGGACTTAAAAAAAAGGAAAATATGAATAGTTAACATTCCCATTTCTGTATTTTTTCCATTATGGCAATCTTATTTATATAAGCTATCCATTGGAAAATATACAAATTCAAAAGAGGTTAAAAATATGAATATAGCCCAGCCAGCATGACTCAGTGGTTGAGCATCAACCTATGAACTAGGAGGTCCTGGTTCGATTCCCGGTTAGGCTCGATCCCCAGTGGAAGCTGTGCAGGAGGCAGCTAATCAATAGTTCTCTCTCATCACTGATGTTTCTATCTCTCTCCTCTCCTCTCTGGTATCAATAAAAAACAAACACAAAACAAAAAAAAGGAAGAAAAAATGAATACAAATATGAAATTTACAGAAATAATTTTTAAAAATGACAAGAGGACTATATAGATTCATTACTATTTCATACTTGACAAAAAGCTATTCTAATGTGGAGAATGGTGGTAAGGTAGGAGGAAAGCAATCTTACCATGAAATAGCATTCTTTCATTTGCATGGTTGTGGTTTTCTTCGGAAACTTCTTTTCTCCTGTGAGTATACCTTTCCCATAGTTTCTTGTTACAAACTTTCTGAATCTATAAAAAAGGAACCAGAAAAATAACATCTTTAGCTTATAATAATTACTTACCTTCTTATCTTAACCAGAAATGGGCCACATAGTCAGAAGACGCAAAACTTTTCTCTAAAATGTAAACTATGTTATTTTAATCAACTAAAGATGGAAATATAGCTACATTTTGGAACCTGAAAACTTCAAAAGGAAAAAAGCTATGTAGGCCATATGTAAAGGTCAAGAATACCATTAATTGATTAAAATACTTCCATTCTCATTAATTTACAATTATTACTAAATATCTCCAACTCAGATATGTTTTCTATATGTAAGTATAAAAAAGATAATATATTTTCCCTGTATTATCTGTTTTTAATTAAAATATTTGAAATAGCCCATACCAATAAACATTCTTAAAATATACACACACATATCCCCTATTATTCCCTCTATCTTTCCCTAGCCCTCCAATTCCTAAAATTTTTGTCTGGAGAAGAGTTCATTTACGAGGTCAAATTTCACAATCCTCAAGCTGTTGCTTAGCTGTGTTTAAAGGTGCTATAGCCCCCTGCTGGTCCTAGAGCACATCTGGAAGCTGGTTTTAATTCTGACTCAAAATCGAGGAATACAACAGGCACAAGGGGATTTCATTTAGGTAAAAAAAGTAACACAATTAAAAGTCTTACCGTTGAAAAAAAAATTTTCATTAAATATTGCATTAAAATATATTATAGAGGAAAAAACAGCTTTCTCAAATTCAACTACTGGCATACCTCAGAGATATGGTGGATTCATTTCCAGACCATCACAATAAATCAAGTATCACAAAAAAGAGAGTTGTTATATTTTTGTTGGTGGAGGGTCTGGCCTTCAACTTGCAAAATTTGTGAAGCTCAATAAAGTGAAGTGCAATAAAGCGAGGTGTGCCTGTATTTTGGAAATCAAACTTATGTTCTCTCTCCTGCCCTCACCCTTAACAACTGCTTGTTACTGTTTGCAGACAAAGTACACTTGACTGAAAATTTGCTTGTAATAGGCATAATTATTTGTTTTATTAAAAATTATTATATGTGTCCATGAGTGAAAATATCAAGATGTCATTCTTATGTCATCTTATATAATAAAAGCCTAATATGCTAAGTGTCCGACTGTCCGTTTGACCAGTCGCTATGATGTGCACTGACCACCAGGGGGCAGATGCTCCAACCAGTAGGTTAGCTTGCTGCTGGGGTCTGGTTGATTAGCACTGGGCAAGATGAGCCAGACACGCCCTAGAGCTCTCCTGCGGTCCCTCTGACTGGCCTGCACCCTCTCGTACTCCAGGACCCCTTGGGGGAGGTCATAGAGCTGGTTTCGGCCCGATCCCTGCAGGCCAAGCCGAGGGACCCCACTGGTGCACAAATCCATTCACTGGGCCTCTAGTACTATGATAAAACTAACAAAAAACATTAGTCCCAACCCTGGCCAGTCCTGGGTTTGATTCCAGTCAAGGGCACGTGCCATACCTCGGTTGCAGGCAACCAATTGATGTGCCTCTCACATTGATGTTTCTGGTTCTCTCTGTCTCTCCCCTGCCCTTCCACTCTCTCTAAAAATCCATGGGGAAAAAAATATCCTCAGGTGAGGATTAACCAAAAAAAAGAAAAAAGAAAAGGAACACACAGAAATATGATCCTTTACTTGAATAATGCAATTGTTTTAAATCATCTAATTTCTAATAGTATGAGCATAGCAACCTCAATGTATAGTTTTAGTATTCACTAACTCTAAAATACAGCATCTACTATTATACTCACAATAGTATATTTGTGAAACAGTAATACAACAACTGAAAGATGATGCTCACTCTTAAGTTTAAAATCTAGGTATTTGCCACATTTTAATTCTAGCCATCTTATATTTATAATGATTAGGAATACCAGTATATCAATGTAAAAAAGAAAGAATGTATCAATGTAATTATTACAAAATCATTATGCATCTCAAGTAAAATGTACACTTTTTGCTTGCTATAGTTAAAGAAAAACAGCAAAGTTGGAAAAGGTCCTGAGAAGAGTTACTGGTATCAACAAGGAGACAGGACTTTCATTAGAATGACTTAAAAAACATTTTTGAAAGACTGTTTTTGGAAAAGATGAAGGTACTATTAAAATTATAAAAAAGTTATATGTGTGTTGACTCACAGAAACCTGGAGTAGCCAGTTAGGACGAATAAAAAAAGCATGATATAACTATAAAGATGAATTCCTTTTATGAGCCACAAAAAAATTCAGCTTTGTTACCACAGAGTACCTTAATAATTTATATAAAGTCCTAATTCTACAGGACTTATCATTACCCCAAGATAAAGCATAATCGCTAAACTTGAATATTTCAACAAAGACTGAATTACTGATCATAAAAACAGTACAGGGTTTTCAGAATCTTAACCTTTCCAAGGGTATATTCTTTCCCAAAATATCCCCTGTGCCGTATCACAGACTTATTGGGCTGGAAAGATCATTATATTCTTATGAAAGTTAATTATGGTTTTAGGCTTTGAAAACTATGGTCTCAGCAAACTATTTTTATTAACTTATTACCTTGAGAATATTGTATCTGTTGAAGATTCCACCTGCATGACCTCCATCTCTGTGCTCTCGGACTGTACTTTGCATCTGATGGAAAAGAACATTTCAAATATTTAGCTATTATGTCTTTTCTGATTTGGGGAACATGGTGCTTGACTTATATGATTCTATTTTTGAATATAAAATGGATTTTTAATATTTTTTTGGTTTAAGAAATATGAGTTCTATAAGTTAACAAGTACTATTTTCTAGTGATAGCTGTTAGCTAGTACAACCAATCTGAAAACATATTTATAGGTGAAAACTAAATAATGCAAACTAAAAGAAGAAAAAACAACAAAACCACAGGGAGCTAAACATACAAAGCTAACTAACCACTTGACATACTAAAATACAAAGGTTTTATTTGTTCCCATTTGTTTTACCCTAATAAAGCACAATTTGTATTTTATCAAGAGTTGGAATTTCTTGGGTTTTATAACTAAGTTTCACTCAATTTTGTATCTTTGTGCTCAACTCACACATATATAGGGTACATGTTCTTCAAAGTGTAAAGCACTATTAAAAGGTTTCAGTGGATCCATTAGTTTTGTAGAAAGAAATTGGAATAAAAATTTTCTGAGTGTGTCCTCCACTATTCTGGGTCCTGTCTGAGATACTGGACTTTGCAATTGCCTTCATGAAAGGAGGTGACATTAGCATCTTCTTTCAAACGACAGCAACCTCTTCTCGAATGGAATTCTGTGTTAGCATTAACTGTAGTGCTGAACTGGAATTAAGTTACTGGAATTAAGGTTTACTGAGGGAATCTATCTTAAATGCTCATTTTGAAAGTTTTGCAGGTAGAAAAGAGTTAGGGACAATTAAAATACTCTACGACATTTTCAAGTGTATCTGGAAATCTCCAGGAAACTTAGTTATTGAACCAACATTTATTTAAGGTATATGAACATACCTCTTCCTCCACAGACTGAAACTCTTTATCATCGGGAGACAGATCTATAAGAATTGTTCCACTTCCAGAAGTGTTCAGAGTTAAGTATGGATTAAGACCTATCAAATGAAATTTGAAGGCAAAAATTCATTTGCAAAAAAACCCCAAACAAACAAACAAAAAACATCAACCAAAAATAACCTGATTTATCTGATGCTTACTACCAATTTTAAAAAAGTTTTAGATTTCACCGTTTTCCCCACTAATGTCCTTTTTGTATTCCAGGAACCAAAACAGAACATTACACTGCATTTCAACTACTAATTTGACCTGGCAAGTCATAAGGGTTTTGTGGGAATAGTTCAGAAAACCATTCTATTCTTTTTTTTTTTTTTTAACATATTTTATTGATTTTTTACAGAGAGGACGGGAGAGGGATAGTGAGTTAGAAACATTGATGAGAGAGAAACATCGATCAGCTGTCTCCTGCACACGCCCTACCGGGGATGTGCCCACAACCAAGGTACATGCCCTTGTCTGGAATCGAACCTGGGACCCTTCAGTCTGCAGGCCGACGCTCTGAGCCAAACTGGTCAGGGCCTTTCTATTCTTTATCTCCTATTCTTAATGATTTTGTCTTCTTTAAATTATCTCCTTTATTAAATGTGCAGCCCTTTCAGCATTTAATCCCTTTATTTTTTGTAACTATGAGGAAGAATTATGACAGAAACTTACATGACCTCAAGTAATTTTAAATCATCCTAGAATAAGAACTCCATAAAGTTTACTAACGACTGACACTTATTCTGACCCATAATACCAGTAGATTCTTTAATTCAATGCAGTGAATTTGTCTTATTTCCTGAGTATCAATGGTCAAGATAACCACATATATTTTTCTAACTTTACTCTCATAAAACTTTAAATGGAATCTTAAACAGAATTTTCCCATTTCTTTGGTATATTTATAACAATTCTCCTTTAATATCTACAACAAGATCTCCAAAGCTCTGCTGTTTTTCCAGGTATGGATCAAGTCCTTTATTGCTGGGTCATGGCGGGCGGTTTGCTTCTGGAGGTTAAGAGCACTATTCGAATTCTGAGTTCTGGTCTGAATAACTGGATTATCACCAACATACTGCACTCTTATGAAGATTTATAGGCATGGCTGAATTACAAGGTCTCTAGGAAGTACAGAGGTGAATAGGTTACAGCAGAATAAAGACTTAATAAAGACTGATAAATGCTAGAATAAGGCATCTTTGGACCTCCCTGAAGAAAGACGTTTATCAGTGTTGAAATATAAGGACAGGTAATCTATTGACTTGCTGCACTAAATAATAGCTAATAAGGCTTTTATGTCAAGAACCAGAGGTGGCATGGAGGTAACATATACTTGCCACTTGGAGGCAGTATCTGTTTCCATCATGGTTTCCTGAGCCTTTCAACAGTCTTAATAACTGTGTGCCACATACTATGATGTATTTAATGTACAAACACTGCCTGCTTTCCTTTTTAACCCACCTCTTTCCATCACACTTGCTACCTTACCAGATGGTTTTATTGTAGTAGAGTCAGGATGGCAGTCTACAACTGAGGGTTCTAGTTTCTTATTTTTGACTAGAGGCCCGGTGCACGAAATTCGTGCACGGGGGGCGGGGGGGGGGCAGCGGGGAGTGTGTCCCTCAGCCTGGCCTGCACCCTCTCCAATCTGGGACCCCTCATGGGATAACCAGCAGTTGGACATCCCTCTCACAATTCAGAACTGCTGGCTCCTAACCGCTCACCTGCCTGCCTGATTGCCCCTAACTGCTTCTGCCTACCAGCCTGATTGTCCCTAACTGCTCCCCTGCTGGCTTGATTGCCCCTAACTACCTCTGCCTCGGCCCACACCTGGTACCCAGGATTCCCTCCTCCAGCTGACCACAGGCACCCAGGATCCGGGCTTCCCTCCCTCTGGTCAGCCATAGGCGCCCAGGCTGCTTGCAGCCTTAGGGGATGGTGGACAGGGGGCTTCGCCTGTGCTGTAGCTGCAAGTGCTGGCACCCAGGACTGCAGGGTGGGCGGCTTCTTTGTCTCCCAGGCCACAGCCAGCCACAGGTGCTGGTGCCCGGGACTGCAGGGTGGGCGGATTCTCCATCTACCATGCTGTAGCCAGCTGCAGGTGCTGGCACCTGGACCGCAGGGTGAGCGGCTTCTCTGTCTCCCAGGCCACAGCCAGCCACAGTTACTGGTGCCCAGGTCTGCAGGGTGGGTGGCTTCTCTGTCTCCCAGGCCACAGCCAGCCACAGGTACTGGTGCCCAGGACCGCAGGGTGGGCGGCTTCTCCATCTCCCGGGCTGCAGCCAGCCTCAGGTACTGGTGCCCAGTTTCTCCATCTCTCCCAGGACGTATGGCGGGTGGACATGGGGTGGGCAGCTTCTCCAGCTGGCTGTAGCCTGCGATCATAGGGCAAGTGGCTTCTTCATCTCCCAGATCGCATCCACCCTCAGGTACTGGCACCCGGTTTCTTGTCTCCCCCAGGACGTGGGGAGGGCGGCTTCTCCAGCTGGCTGCGGCTTGGGATCACGGGGCAGGTGGCTTCTTCATCTCCCAGGTCGCAGCCAGCCTCAGGCGCTGAGGCCGGGTTTCTCAGTCTTCCCCAGGAGGTGGGGCAGGAGGACCTGAGGTTTCTGCTGCTGGCTGCAGCCTGGGATCACAGGGCAGGCAGCTTCTTCATCTCCCGGGCTGCAGTCAGGCTCACAGGCACTGGCACCTCGTTTCTTGTCTCCCCCAGGACGTGGGGTGAACCGCTTCTCCAGCTAGCTGAGGCCTAAGATCACAGGGCAGGCAGCTTCTTGGTCTCCGTGGCTGCAGCCAGCCTCAGGTGCTGGGGCCCGGTTTCTCCATCTCCCCAGGACATGGGGCGGGCGGACCTGAGGCTTCTGAGGCTGGCTGCATCCTGGGATCATGGGACGGGCAGCTTCTTCGTCTCCCGGCCGCACCCAGCCTCAGGCGCAGGGCCCGGTTTCTCCGTCTTCCCAGGACGTGGGGCAGGTGGATGTGAGGCAGGCGGACCTAAGGCTTCTGAGGCTGGCTGAGGCCTGGGATCATGGGGCAGGTGGCTTCTTGGTCTCCGTGGCTGCAGCCAGCCTCAGGCGCTGGGGCCCAGTTTCTCCGTCTCCCCAGGACGTTGGGCAGGCGGACCTGAGGCTTCTGAGGCTGGCTGCAGCCTGGGATCATGGGGCAGGCGGCTTCTTGGTCTCCGTGGCTGCAGCCAGCCTCAGGCGCTGGCGCCTGACTTCTCCAACTCCCAGAGACCGGGAGAGGCTGGGGGGCGGGGCTGCCGCCATATTTTCAGTTTAATTGCATACTCACTCAGATTGGATGGTGGGCGTGGCTGGGGCGTGGCTGGTGGGCGTGGCTGGTGAGTGTAGCGGAGTGATGATTTGCATATTACTCTATTATTAGATAGATACTATTTATATTTATACTAAGACTAGAGGCCCAGTGCACGAAATTTGTGCATGGGAGGGGGGGGTCCCCTCAGCCCAGCCTGCACCATCTCAAATCTGGGACCCCTCGGGGGATGTCCGACTGCCGGTTTAGGCCCGATCCTGGGGATTGGGCCTAAACCGGCAGTCAGACATCCCTCTCACAATCCTGGACTGCTGGCTCCTAATCACTCACCTGCCTGCCAGCCTGATCAGCCCTAACTAGCCCCCCCCTGCTGGCCTGATTACCCCTCACTGCCTCTGCATGCCAGCCTGATTACCCCTAACTGCCCCCCGCTGCTGGCCAGGTCACCCCCAAATGGCCCCCCTTCCGGCCTGGTCACCCCTCACAGCCCCCCGCTGGCCTGGTTGCCCCACAAAGCCTGCTTGTTCAGTCATCTGGTTGTCCCTCACTAATCCCCCTGCCGGCCTGGTCGCCCCACGCAGGCTTGTTCAGTCGTTTGGTCATCCCTCACTAACTCCCCTGCTGGCCTGGTCATAGGCAGCCATCTTGTGAGTGCGTGATGGTCAATTTGCATATTACCTCTTTATTATATAGGATTCCAGGGAGCCATGGGGTTTCCCTCCTCTTTTTTTAAAAAAATTTATTTTATTGATTTTTTACAGAGAGGAAGGGAGAGGGAAAGAGAGTTAGAAACATCGATGAGAGAGAAACATCAATTAGCTGCCTCCTGCACACCCCCTACTGGGGATGTGCCTGCAACCAAGGTACATGCCCTTGACCGGAATCGAACCCGGGACCCTTGAGTCCGCAGGACAACGCTCTATCCACTGAACCAAACTGGCTAGGGCCCCTCCTCTTTATCATATAAAATTTTTGTCATCTATACTGTAAATATTCAAGACCATCTTTAAACATTTTGCCCTACACCCTACCAGGTAAGTAGGATGCATTTATCTTGAATTGATCCTATTTCAGACTTCTAGTATACAGCATTCCTTAGCTTGTGTTACCTAAATTTTTAGAGGCACTCCTTTTCCTTCTTTAAGAGCTAGACCCTCTTCTGGTAGGTATACATTCTTTCCTGAAAATTTTCATTTTTGCTAATGGAGGATTATCTTCAATCCTAGTTGTACAGCCAGGATTTCAATTTCAGGATGCTTCTGACCCCAGGGTAAATAATTTCCTCAATTTAACAATGAACTTAAGATGTGATTTCTGAAACTTAAATTAATTCACCTTTTTATACTCAGGACCTGGTACATAGGAAGGGTTAACATCTGTTGAACGAATGCAATTTGCATATTCCTTAAGCATCAACATCCAGGAGAAATAAAAATATTCAACTTTGTTTTGTTAAATTTCCTCAGTTGCAACATTACTGTTTCCCTGTATTTTCACTGCAAGTGTTTAGAATTTAGCTATTTACTACAAAAGAGAAATTTACAAGCTCTTTTATGGGCAGTCCTGAACACCTAATCATTACCTATTACTAAAAGATACCAGATATCCAAGTTTCAGATCTTTTAAAATCAAAACTTTGGAGCTAGAATAACTTCAGAAATAACTGAAAAGAAATAACAGCGCTAAAACAATTCCTAAATTTCTGAATGGCCCAGAAGTTTTCTTAGGTTCGCACAGTAAATAGCAGCAGCTCAGGAAGCTTAGTAGTAGCAGAGTTAAGACTTGATTCCAGGTTTCCTGGAGCTCTTCCTATTAAATGGACTCTTACAGATTTTTAAATGATCAATTAGTAAGTTGAGGACTGTCTTTATGGAAACTGTTAAACTGATGATAGCAATGATTTAAAATGAAATACCTTGTTGTCCAGAGATAAGTCTCTCAACTCCTTTAATTAATTTGTGTCTATGTCCATAAGCATTGATTCCAATCTCCTTCAGCTCCTTGTGCCCCATCTCAACTAATACATCCAAAGTGATCTTACAAAAGAGAATAAAATATTTAGAAGACTTACTCATTTGGTGGACATTCATATATTGGTGATCTCACAGTGTACTAGATTCATACATTTACTTCACATTAATTTTTGAACAGCTTAGGAATGAAAATAAATCAGCTGTTAAACTGAAACAAAACGAAAAGCTGCAGCTAATTAGCTAACTAGCTAATTTAATTATACAAAGTTGAGTCATGAACTACCAAAAATATCACTATCATTTAGCATAAGAACCTAAGAACAAAGCAGCAAAACGAAAAATGCACTTTCAAATTAACCATATTTAGGTATACTATTATATCTTTTCCACCATCCCTCTACATCCAAGTCATTTATACAATGCTTTTAATTGTTCCTCCAGGCTCCAGACTGTGCTTCTCCATCACTGTTCAAACTAATCCTTTTATCTCAATTATATTATTCCCACTTTGTGAAACTAAAGACACTTTAAAAAATCATCTTCTGTTTATACTATGTTTTCTCTGGAATCCAGCTCACAGTAACCTTTTCTTTCTTTGCATTTCTAAAATAGATGCTAAAAACTTAACTCTTCATATATTCTTGCTATAGCTCTATAACTAGATCGGAAGTTCCTTAGGGTACAAGTCCATAGTCACTGTTATGTTCTGAATAAAAAAAAAATCTGTAATTATATTCTGACAGAGTACTGTAAATTGGGACTATTCTAGAAAAGACCGGATATATAGATGGCATATCTATAGGGTACCTAAAAAAAAAGTATACACACAGTTTGAAAGGCAGTGTTTATTGAAATACATTTCATTTTTTAATTGAGCTATCATCTGTTAAAGTGTGTATACACTTTTTTGGAACACCCTGTATATAGAGGCTAGTGAAGTGTCAGGCTTACAGTGGGTAGTTACTGATAAAACAGAACTAAACAAAAAGGGCTCAAGGGTAACTTATTTTTGGTTGAATAAGCTAAACTTTGCATTCAAAAAAGTTATTTTACTATTACTACACGAGAGTAAATTTTATGTGCTAATAAACTGAACAGAAATTCCAAGATCAAGCCAAATTAGAAGAGTAATTGATTTCAAGTCTCTTAAAAAAAAACAAACAAAAAAAACCCTCCCTACGCTCCAAACAAGTGGAGCATTTATTTCAAGTATGCCCTACTTTTTCCTTGAGGTTCCATAAAACACCAAAACAAGCAAAAACAGTTAACCAACTCACCTGTTCTCGCTCAAATATATCCATTAGGTGTTCAAGCCCAAGAATTCTTACAAATTGAGTTATGCTAAAATCTACCCCTGGAACTGAAAAATAAAAAAATCCAGAATAAAAAAAATTCACACTTCAGAATATATATCAACATTATAACAAAGTTTTTGTAATATTACTACATACATAAAGAAAGTAAAAATAAAGCAAAATGTGAATAGCCACTTGGGGTATAATATTGAACAAAACGTTAAAAATTACAAAGAACACTGTAAGAGTTCATCACTTGACGAAACAACCAACAGGACACTCTCAGGTTAAAACAAATCTTTTAATTAAAATAATTTTATTTTTAACTATCTTTAAAGTAAGTTTCCATAGAGCTGAAACTACTGTTATATGTAAATTTATCTCCATTAAAGAAGCTTCCCTGTCTTTGAGCATGTAAGCTACTTCACAAAAGTATTTTCACAATGTCACATAAGGTGAGATAAATTTTGACAGGTAAAAGGTTAAAGAGAACAGCTTTTAGAGACTACAGATATGTATGTGTCTTTTTATCTTTTTAACCCTTTGCACTCGCTTGCTTTTTTCTCGATTCCTGCTACCGATGCTAACCGTGTCGAGTCACACTCGACATCTGAGTGCAAAAGGTTAAAATTGGGTATTTTGACATGGAATAAAAAGTATTCTATAAATCTGTATTCAAGAGGTAAATTAAGGCATAACTACTCAACCAAAAGGACTTCTAAACTTTTCAGAAAGCATATTTACATCTAAAGAGTAGGTTAACAGCATCAAGTCTCAACTTGAAAGGAGAAAATGTCATTAGGAATTATAATAATGCAAGGAAAATAACAAAATGCTAAAACTTTCACACTATGTTAATCTGATACTAACAGTTATATTTAAAGTTAAAAAAATGACTTTATAGCATTCCAAGTATCAAATATGTGCCTACAATGTAAGTTAGAAAGTTATTTTCATAAAATCTCACCCTCTTTTTTCTCCAAACTGGAAGCACCCTCTGTTCCACTTGAACTAACCACTGAAGACAGTTCAGAAAAGCTTCCAGATAAGTTATCGAGACTGCTGGCTGCAGAAAGACTTGATGGGCTGGATGGACCTGAAGACAGAGTATCTGCAGTGGCTCCGGGGCTCCTCATGCCATTGAGCACTTGAGGTTTATAACATGAAGGCAGAGCAGAAGGGGGCATGGCTGCTGTCAGCAGAGCACTGACATCATCTGCCTAGGTTACATGCCAGAGAGATGAAATCTGTTAAAATTCTACTACACCTAGAAGAATGCATTTTAAAATATGACAAAACCACTGCAAATTTGCTCTAGAAGTGCTTTTTAATAAAAAATGATTATTTTAAAAAGTGAAGCAAATAAGTGATATTCAGCTATATTGTTATTCAATATAAAACATAATTCTTCCAAGACACAGAATCAAAATTGTTAAATGTGGCAGAGCATTAAAAAAATCATAATTTTGATACTACAATGAAAAATACCAATTTAAAAAGGTAAAAGCTTTTAACACTCGCAATTACTCTGAAAGAAGTAATTTAACCTACATGAAACTTTAGCAAACATCATGATCGTTTGTGTCTTGGAAAATATTCAATGATATTTGTTCCTCAAAACTGAATGTTTTTTGGGGGTTAACAAAGATAATTATTTTAGTCAAATTTGCTAGAATTGAAAAAAAATCCCCAAATTTTCTGGTAGGTTAATTTAGTGACATATACCATTCTTTCATAATGCTCAATTAAGACACTAAGTAATTAACATTCAGCAAGAAGTAAATCAGTACTTGTTTTCATGGTTAGTGATTTATACTGACTACCCAATCCTTATCCTTTTGTTCCCCCCGAGTCTGAGGACTCTCATGGGACTCATAGTTTGTATATAACCTTTAAAAATAATATTAGCACCATTTATTTTTGGGTGCTTTTTATGTACCTGGTACATGCCAAAGACTTTAAGTACATTAATTCTCATATTAACCAAATATATTTTATCCCCATTTATAGATGAGGTAACTGAGGCTTAGAGGTTAGGCAACTTGCAAGATTGTACAACTAAAAGTGGTAGAGGTGGAATTCTAAGGCAGTCTGTTCAACTCTAAAGCCCACACATGTTCTCTAGAGCACTTTGTTTCATTGTCAATTATATTTGGTGGACTGATAAATGAGTGGACTGAACAAGAAAAGTTCACTTTTAAGGAAGTTTGGAATGGGGAAGACATTTCCCTGAAAAAAACATTGCAAATATGGTTGGGCTATCAATCTGAGAAAAATCTACTTAACCTCCAATGTATTTAAACTAAATTAGCTTTTCTTTTTTTTTAAATTTTTTAAAAATTTCTTTATTGATTAAGGTATTACGTATGTGTCCTTATTCCCCCATTACCCCCCACCTCCCATTCATGCCCCCACCCCCCTGTTGTCTGTGTCCATTGATTAGGCTTATATGGATGCATATAAGTCTTTTGGTTGATCTCTCCCCCTTACCCCCACTGTCCCCTACCTTCCCTGAGATTTGACGTTCTGATTGATGTTTCTTAAATTAGCTTTTCAATGTAACTTCTAACAATGGAATCTCTCTCAGTGAAAGCAGTCTGCAGAAGAGACTTCTCTTCCTACCTCAAGAATTTCTTCTCCTTTCCCTCACTGCTCTGGTCAATTTCCCCAGTGGTGGAGGCAAGACAGGTACCTGTGTTACAGTGGCCAAAGCAGAGGTAGACACTAGTATGGAGACTCCTATAGGAGTTCCCTCAGGAGAGGAAGAAAAGACTTCCATAGGAAATGAGAGAAACAAGCTTGTTTCGTGAACAATTCTGGTGGGGAAGAAATAGGAACTTTGGGATGAGGTAGTGTGGGAGGGAATCTACTAGAAGCAGGTTTTGTGGCTGCACCTGAGGGCAATGCTCCCAGCTGGGGAAATTCCTCAAGGCCCATGTCCTGTATTATCCTGCACCTGTATGCCCTGCCAGTATTCAATGGGAGCTTGTGCCTATTTTGTTTTCCCAACTAATATAAGTAGTTACACTTTGTACTTCCTTTTTCCATTTTACAAAGTACTTAAGACCCAGTAACTAATAATTCTATTATTTAGTTATTATATTTTAATACCAAAAAAGTTCTACATTTAAATTGGGCTAAAAAACAGATTTTACACATTCACCATGAAGACATTTTATATATACCAAGTGAATTTTAAAAAGCGAGAAAAGCACTGAGATTTTTCAAAGAGCCCATCACTTACTGAAACTAAATCTAAAGGTGTTTGTCCTTCCTGATTTTTAAGAGTAGGATCAGCTCCATGGGCCAACAATAAAGCACAAAGCTGTGTTCGTCCCTTTTGGGCTGCTTCATGCAAAGGTGTGAAAGCCCATTTGTCCGTGGCATTGACACATGCATTATACTTTATTAGTAAAGCTGCTACATCTACATGCTGTAAAAGAAAATATTCCTGTTACAGTCTGAAATTTTATTACACTTTAGTTCCTAAAAAGAAACTAGTCCTATACCTATTTTTCCATGTATTCATACTTAGTTTAGAAATGAAAAACTATTTCTCCCCAACATCATAATTTATGGGTAGTTAATTAAAAATTACAGTAGATATTTAAATTACTTGAGAAATTATCTAGAAAACACGAAGAATTTGACAAAAGAGTGAACTAGTCTGACTTTAACAATTTCTCAATTATTCAGATGTTATAACTGCTGAACAACAATTTATAAATAAGCAGCCTTCTTCGATTATCCAAATTATACTACTGGAGATTGTCAATACTGGTGGCAACATTTAGGGCTATAAAAAGTCAGGAATAATGCATCTGAACTACATATTCCTATGAATCCAATGAGTTTCCTAGGCACCAACAAATAAATCAACAGCTTAGTGAAAGTAAAAGATCGCTGGTAAGATAGTAAAATGAATGACAAATGTGCTGTACATCTCACAGTAGGCTTACAATAGATTCAGAATTGAAACTTGGAAGTTATTTAACCTCTTTAGCCCTCATATTTACTTCTCTATAAAATGAGAAAGTCAAGCTAAATTCCCATTGAACTGTAATACTGATTTTCACTTGAAAATCTCAAAGACTTTTAAAGGTAACATGGAAGAACTTACCCCATAAGATGCTGCATTATGTAAAGGAATAAGTCCTCCTTTGTCTTGGGCATTCACATCAGCTCCATGTTGCAACAAATACTCTGCAACTTCTAAATTATTATAGCCAGCTGATTTAGAAAAGAAGTAAAATTACTTTTAATTGTTAATATAAAAATAGTTACATATAATTATAGAAATATGAAATTCCCCATTAGAGTCTATTAACAAATTTATCTTATGAAAAAAAAATCTGCCCACTGGCCTCAAGTTAGAAGCTCTCAGGGATGATATTATTCATTTTAGAAAATCTGATTGATTTCACTGTATCTTTTAAAACCTTCTTCCCAAAGTCCCTGCCTTCATGTTGTTATATACAACTTCCAGAATTCAGATACATGGTCTCCAAGGCTGTGAGTTAAAGGCATTCAATCATATAAAAGCTAAGTTAGGACCTCAATGCAGAGCAGGAGAGAGCACCCAGCATGGGTCTTAGGACCCCAAGAACATGCTTTTATCTCTACAAGTCTGGCAGCAGAACCTATGTGTTGCTAAAACCATGAAGTGAAACAATATTTTATAAATATGCCATAACCTGTCATCTTTGAAACTGTTAGCTATCTTAATACATACTCTTACGGTATAGTCTGACACATACTCACAGATTGAAAGCAAATCTGGAAGTTAACTTTGCCAAAATAAAACCAGATATGATTTGAAATTTTAAAATAGTTGAAAATATTTTATCTACATTTAATTTTTATTGTAGATTTTATCCTTTTGCTGAAGGATCTAAGGCAAAACAATTTTAGTAAAATCAAGCAAAGAAAGACAAAACTACAAACTATTATAAGCTAAGTATTGCAGCACTGAATGTACAAGCCCTTCTAGGTCTTAAGGTGTAATACTGCCCAGGTGGGCAAAAATATTTTGTACATACAACATATTTGCCACTTACAAAAACAACAGAATTAAATAGTGATGTTAATGTTCTAGATAAGCTTCCATAAAAATTTAAAAAGCTAATATAAATAAATATGCACAGCATAATTCAAATCAGAGGTTAGGCCACTAGAAACTCCTGATTGCCAGTAGAAGCAGAAAAGCTTTTTCTCACCAGGTGGCTTATTACTTCCAAAATTCTCGAAAAGACACATAGATGGAGTAATACTTTTCCTCAGAGAGTGGGGTCCCAACTTATATGGGGGAGAAGTTAAAGGTAAAAATCACATCTAATCAAAATTATCCCTTAAACACTATGAACACACCCATACTGAGACTGAAATGAACTGGGAGAATAGATTTCCTTCTCCCATATTACACAGAGTGACAGAAACACCTGAATTATTTTTTTCTCTTTTTAATCCATGTTTTAGATAAAGTTGTCTGAGTCATATAGGCACAGGACACAAATCCACTGAACTATTAGCTGTGGCTCAGTTGATTTTAAAGGCCCATTCTCTAGCATCTTCAATGTAGCTGAAAAAGCTGTACTGAAACCACAATGTTGTATACCTGCACTAAAAACAAGGTGCACAGTGCTGAATTTTGGGTGAAAATTTAGAACAAATATTATGTACTCAAGTGTGTCCTCCAAAATTCCTATATTGAAGCTCTAACCACCAGTATACCTTAGAATGACTGTACTTGTAGACAGGGCCTCTAAAGAGGAAATTACGTTAAAATGAGGCCATCCTATCTGACTGGTTTCTTGTAAAAGATTGGGACCAACAGAGTGAGAGAGACGAGGATGTGTTCACAACAAAGAAAGGCTATGTGAGGACACAGCAAGAAGGTGGCCCTCTGCTAGCCAAGGAGAGGGGCCTCAGGAGAATCTAATCCTTAACATCTTGATCTCCAGAACGATGAGGAAATAATTTTCTGTTGTTTAAGCCACGAGTCTGTGGTATTTTATAACTAATACTAGAGGTCCGGTGCACGAAATTCGTGCACGGAGGGGGATGTGTGTGTCCCTCAGCCCAGCCTGCACCTCTCCAATCTGGGACCCCTTGAGGGATGTCCAGTGGAATTGGGCCTAAACAGGCAGTTGGACATCCCTCTCACAATCCAGGACTGCTGGCTCACAACTGCTCGCCTGCCTGACTTCCTGATTGCCCCTAACCGCTTCTGCCTGCCAGCCTGGTCACCCCCTAACCACTCCGCTGCCAGCCTGATTGATGCCTAACTGCTCCCCTGCCAGCCTGTTTGCCCCAACTTCCCTCCTCTGCCAGCCTGGTCACCCCTAACTGCCCTCCCCTGCAGGGTTGATCGCCTCCAACTGCCCTCCCTTGCAGGCCTGGTGCCTCCCAACTGCCTTCCCCTGCTAGCCATCTTGTGGCGACCATCTTGTGTCCACATGGGGGCAGGATCTTTGACCACATGGGGGCACCCATCTTGTGTGTTGGAGTGATGGTCAATCTGCATATCACTCTTTTATTAAGATAGGATAGAGGCCTGGTGCATGGGTGGGGGCCACCTGGTTTGTCCTGAAGGGTGTCCCGGATCAGGGTGGGGGTTCCCTTGGGGCGTGGGGCGGCCTGAGTGAGGGGCCTGTGGTGGTTTGCAGGCCAGCCACGCCCCCTGGCGACCCAAGCAGAGGCCCTGGTATCTGGAATTTATTTACCTTCTACAATTGAAACTTCGTAGCCTGGAGCAGAGCCAAGCCTCCTGCTCGCTCCGTGGCCGGCAGCCATTTCTGTTTGGATTTGTTTACCTTCTATAATTGAAACTTTGTAGCCTTGAGTGGAGGCTTAGGCCAGCAAGGGCAGGCAGAAAGCTTGGCCTCCTCCGTTGCCTGGGAAACCCAAGCCTCCCTCCTGCTCTCTGTGGCTGTAGCCATCTTGGTTGGGTTTATTTGCATACTCGCTGATTGGCTGGTGGGCGTGGCTTGTGGGTGTAGCAAAGGTACGGTCAAGTTGCATATTACTCTTTTATTAGGTAGGATAAGAAATAACTTTGGTGAGAGGTTTATGTAACTTCTGAAAGTCTTTTAAGATTTTTTTTTCTGCTTGTGCTTAACAGCTATCATCAGAAGGAGGAAGGCTGGGTCAAGTAGGCATATTTTTCAAGTTTCTGTACCTAAAACTCATTCACCAAAAATGATTCAAATATGGTGACCTGAAATAAAGGTTCCAAAGCACACGTGGTGACTGGCAGAGCCTCTTTCAACTAACCTTACTGAATGTAACATACTACTACTAGAGTGATCATGAAGTACAGTTGCCCTGTACAAATACACTAGAGCTGTGGTCGGCAAACTGCAGCTCACGAGCCACATGCGGCTCTTTGGCACCTTGAGTGTGGCTCTTCCACAAAATACCACGGCCTGGGCGAGTCTATTTTGAAGAAGTGGCATTAAAAGAAGTTTAAGTTTAAAAAATTTGGCTTTCAAAAGAAATTTCAATCGTTGTACTGTTGATATTTGGCTCTGTTGACTAATGAGTTTGCCAACCACTGCACTAGAGTGTAACAGTGGTATTAGGAGATGTTTGATTTGAACCCTTTACATTTATTTGTAGAAGATATTTTACTCAGATAAAATGAGTCTTAGGTGTCACCAGCCTAAATCTGTGAAACTTCATTCCCTTACCTGCTAAATGTAAAGGTGTTGAATGTCGGCCTTGGGTATCACGGCAATTTACATTATCAGGAGAAGACAACTTCTTTACTCTGGCTAAACAACCCTTCTTGGCAGCATCTAACAAAGCTGAATCTCCCCTAAGTAGATCCTGGATATCAGTATCTCCATCTTTAACAAGATCCAAAGGAGTATTGCCATCCCTGTTTTTCTTTGTAGGATCTGCACCATGCTGGGCATGTGAAAAGAGAAAAAGAGGAACTGACTTAAGTTTGTCCTTGGTCAATGAAAAAACAGTCAATGTAACTATACTAAAGAAAACGATTGCTTACTGAGACTCTACCTTAAAGGTTAACAAGATTATTATCAATGTTTAATTTAATATACAGAAAGTTATAATAATAAAAAGGAATATAGAGGCAATCAAATAGTATTGGGGTTTTATAATACAACACTAGTCAAAATTTTAAACTACATTTAAAATAAATTAACTTTCAAATACACCATTTTTAGTTTCCACAAACATTGATAGGAAGTATAAATTTAACTTTACTCTTGTTTTTACTGTAAAATATCTACACTGGTACCTGTATTGATTCAGTACTATCAATTTTATTAGATTTAAATAAATCTGGCTTAGAAACAAGGAAGCATGGAACAGAGTGCAGAATCTCGGAGGGAAGGGCAGGAGAAGTAGGGGGGAGGGAGGTAACCAACCAAAGACCTTATATGCATATATGCATGGCCCATGGACACAGACAATGGGGTGGTGAGAGCCTGGGGCAGGGGAGTGGTGGTGGGCTGGAAGGGGTCAATGAGGGGAAAAGGGAGACATATGTACTACTTTCAACAATAAAGAATTATTAAAAAACAAATAAATCTGGCTTATAAATTATATAATCCATCAACTATTTTGAAGTACTAAGAAAAAAACATAATCAGAGAACTATTAATATAACGATAGTTGACTTTATACAATAATAAATTTACTTAACACTAAGAAGACAAACAATCCAATTGAAAAATGGGCAAAAAGCTCTAGCCAGTTTGGCTCAGTGGATAGAGCATCAGCCTGTGGACTGAAGGGTCCCAGGCTCGAATCTGGTCAAGGGCACATGCCTGGGTTTCGGGCTCGATCCCCAGTGGGGGGCATGCAGGAGGCAGCTGATCAAGGACTCTCATCATTGATGTCTCTATCTCTCTCTCCCTCTCCCTTCCTCTCTGAAATCAATAAAAATTTTTTTAAAAAAGGGCAAAAGACCTGAATAGATACTTCTCCAAAGAGGACATACAGATGGCTAACAGACATATGAAAAAATGCGCAACACCACTAATCATCAAGAGAGATGCAAATTAAAACTACAATGAGGTATCACCTCACACCTGTTAGAATGGCTACTATCAGTAAATCAACAAAGAACAAGTGCTGTTAAGGAAGGGAATCCTAATGCACTGTTGGTACAGACTGATGCAGCCACTGTGGAAAAACAGTATGGAGTTTCCTTGAAAAATTAAAAATGGAACTGCTTTTTGACTCAGTGATCCCACTTCTAGTAATATATCCTAAGAATCCCAAAACACCAATCAGAAAGAATATATGCACCCCTATGATCATAGCAGTGTTTACAATAGCCAAGAACTGGAAACAGCCAACCCAGATCAATAAAATAGAACCAGAAACATCGATACATGGAACAGACTGAAAAGTGCCCACCAGCAGATGCGTGGATAAAAAAGCTGTGGTACATTTACACAATGGAATACGGCTGTAAAAAAGAAAACTCTTGTTGTGGCTGGTGTGGCTCAATAGAGCATTGGCCTGCACACCAAAAGGTCTTGGGTTCGATTCCCAGTCAAGAGCACATAACTGGGTTGCAGGTTCAATCTCTGCCCTGGTGGGGGCTCGTGCGGGAGGCAACCAATCAATATGTCTCTCTCATATCTATGTTTCTTTCTCTCTCTCTCCTTCTCCCTCTCTCCCTTCTACGCTCTCTAAAAAGCAATGAAAAAAATATCCTCAGGTGAGGATTTTAAAAAAACCCTCAAAAAACCTCAGCCTTTGCGACAGCATACTAGATGGATCTGGACATGCTAAGTGAAATAAGCCAGTCAGGAAACACAAAAAACACATGATCTCACCAATATGTGGAATCTAATGAACAAAATAAACTAGTAAACAAATTAGAATCAGAAGCATGGTTACATGGAACAGACGGACAAATGTCAGAGGGGAGGGAGATGGAGGGGACTGGATAAAGAAGGTGAAGGGATAAGCTAAATAACATATATGTATAGTCCATGGACACAGACAATAGTGTAGTGAAGGCCAAGGGAGGGAAAGGTGGGGGCTGGGTGAAGGTGGGCAAAGGGGGGGAAATGGAGGACAACTGCAATATTGTCAACAACAAAAAATCTAAATAAATAAAATAAATAATAAATCCATGTGTGGTAAACATACTCATCTACACTAATAAAAAAGATGCAAATTGACCATACCTCCGCAATGACCACCAGCCAATCAGGAGTATGCAAATTAACCCAATAAAGATGGCGGGTTAATCTGCATATGCAGGCGGCTGGAGCGAAAGCCTGGGCCCCGAGTGCTGGAGGAAAACCGGTGCCGGCAGCCAGGGGAAGGCCTATTGCATGAATCTTCGTAAAACGGGCCTCAAGTATTAAAATAATGTTATTGACACTTATTCTGAAATCTAGGTAAAGAATTAGATACTGCTTCCTATTCCTTTATTATTTTAAATTTATATTAGACTTATAGAAATATTAAACATTTTCTACGTAATACACCCTGTCAACAGTAAGTGCTTAAATATACCTGGAGCAGGAGTTTGCAAATTTCATATTTTCCTTTTGCTGCAGCTTCATGTAAAGGTGTAAATTTCCATAAATCGGCTACGTTAACTACTGCTCCATGCTTAACAAGAAGTTCCGCAACTTCATAATGTCCGTAAGAACATGCATTGTGCAAAGGTACAAGGCCTCTGGAAAAAAAAAAAAGCAATGCAACACAAAGATATGTTTTAATTTTTTTAATTTTTTTTTAAAATTACTTTATTGATTAAGGTATCACATATTTGTCATCAACCCCCCCATTGTTTTAATTTAAATAATTACATAGAGCTGATAAATTTCTTGAACCATAGAAGAGATTATACTGATTATATAGAACCTAAATATTTAGTGAAAGCATAGATGGAATTATTTGGGGGGGGGCAAGGGGGAAATAGTTGAAATTGCAGAGAATGTATTAAATACCTAAAATTGTATATTTTTAAAGAAAAATATTATCAAAGCAAATTAAAACATTTTTAAATCAATCACACTAATATAATCTCCTTGGTCATTATAAAATACTGGAGGCCTGGTGCATGGATTCGTGCACTGGTGGGGTCCCTCAGCCTGGCCTGTGTCCTCTCACAATCCAGGATCCCTTGGGGGATGTCAGACTGCCGGTTTCAGCCCAGTCCCGGTCCCTGCAGGCCAGGCTGAGAGACCACCAGTGCACAAATCCATGCACCAGGCCTCTAGTATGCATATAAGATCTCTTCCTGCCTTCCCCCCCTCTCCCCTTCCCTCTGAGGTTCATCCGTCTTTTCCATGTCTGTGCATTGAGCATCTGCCCCTGGTGGTCAGTAAGCATCATAGCTACCAGTTGAATGATCGCTTAGGCTTATATATATATACACATACAGATAAGGCATTATGCAAGTAAGTATGTAAATGCTAACCATCATAAAATCTTAACTAAAATAAAGCAGCCATATTTAAGCTAATGTTAGGGAACAGACTTCCCTGAAAATAAAAGAACTACCTATCATAAAAATATTTTCAGATTTTCCTAAAAAGGTCTGATAAAAGAAAGAGACCATATCAATGGCTGGTACTTGCCCTTTGTCTTTAGCATGCACATCTGCTCCATGTTGTAGCAGATACTCCACCACAGACACCCTGTTATAGCCAGCTGCAAAATGGAGTGGTGTAGACTGACGCCCTTCGATGTCTCTGCAATTCACACTCTGAACAGTACACAATTTCTACAGGATGGAACACAACATACATATAATGCTACATATTCTGGTTTCTTGTTTTCATTCATTTAGTAGAAATTTCAAATGTCTTGAGTTATTTTCTGGCTTCATCAAATCAGCATCCTCAGAAACTATTTGCTCTTTATTCTTATTTCATCTTGTCATTTATTGAGAATCCCTCTGTTCCTCCCATCTATACCTATATTATCTTCTTTTGCTAAAACTAGTAGGTAAATTTTATCATTACCACTATTATTACTTATGTAAAGGTAATCTAAGTATCAATTATCAGCAATTGTAATTTGCATTTTTGGCAAATATATGTAGAGGTACATTGTATCATCAAAGCATCAGTAACATCTGGGGCTTGTAAAAAACTCAGAATCACAGATCCCATCTATGGAGTCAGAACTAGCATTTTAACAAGATCCCTAGGTGATCTGTAAGCACATTAAAGTTTGAAGATTACTCCTCTAGATCAGTGATTCTCAAATTTTCATATTCACTGGTTCCCACCTCCATATTTTCTAACTCAGTGTGCTGGGCTGGGGCCTGAAAATTTGCCTTTCTAACAAGTTCCTAGGTAGTGCTGATGCTGGTAGTCAAGAAATTACATTGTAAAATTAATTATATTGCACTACATGGAATAAACTAACTGCAGAATGCTATTGTTTCTTAATTGGGAGAATTAAGAAAATAGTCAATCAAATAATTTTTTGTGTTCTTTGGTTTAGGTAACAAAGCCTAGCGGGAAAAAGGCCATAAGAGTCACATTCAAAACACTCAAGAATATTCTGCATGAAAAGTATAAACATTTGGAGAATAAAAGCAACACCGATAATAAATCATGGTGCTAAAAAAAGGTCAAATGAAGCCCCAGTTGGTTTTGCTCAGTGGATAGAGCATCAGCCTGCGGACTGAAGGGTCCCAGGTTTGATTCCGGCCAAGGGCACATGCCTGAGTTGTGGGCTCAATCCCCAATACTGGGAGTGCAGGAGGCAGTCAATCAATGATTCTCTCTCATCACTGATGTTTCTATCTCTTTCTCCCTCTCCCTTCCCCTCTGAAATCAATAAAGAAATATTTTTTAAAAAATCAAATGAATATTATTATTAGTAAAACCCCTTTCTCTCTAAAAAAATTTTTATTTATTGATTTTAGAGAGAGAGGAAGAAAGGGAGAGGGAGAATTTGTTGTTCCATTTACTTATGCATTCATTGGTTGCTTCTTGTACGTGCTCTGCCTGGGGATCAAACTTGAAACCTTGGTGTATTGGGATGATGCTCTAACCAACGGAGCTAACCAGCCAGGGCACCTTATTCTTTTAAAGGAACAAATGTACAGGTCTTTTAAACAAAATTCATTTCCATGAACATGCAATTTATTTAAATTTGTGACTGTGGTGCATTTACAGAGATGCATGTGAAACTGAAGTTTCTTTTATTACTTAATGAATCTTATTTTCAGAGAACTAGATTGGCATTATTTACCTCTTAAAACAAGGCACATGTAAATAACTAGGCTCTTCATTATAACAGTACAGACTCATTAAACATAGTAAAAATAAAAACACAAAATTAAAAACATAAGATTGTATCTTACTTTCACAGTTTCTACATCTCCAGCCTTTGCAGCTTCCAGCAATTGTCGGTCAGCTTCTGAATTACCTAATGGGATACCCTCTAAAGAGAGAGAGGAAAGAGTAATTAACTACTACTTAGGAGGTAGAACCAAGCTTTAAGGGAGGAGACACCTTATCTGAAAGTAGAGTTCTTTCAGAGTTTGATAGATTATGTAGGAAATCCCTATGGGAATAGAAGAAAAAAACAGTATAATGAGTTAGGAAGAAGTAACAGCCAAAAGTTCTAAAAATGTTTCCTTTTACTACCAACTCTTACATGGTATGTGAAAAAATATAAAAGTTAATTAACAAAATTAATTTCATGGAAGCATGTAATACCTTGAAGAAGCTGCTGCACGTTTTCATTTCCCATTTGTAAGGCAGTAAAGCCCTGAAGGGATATGATATTAGGATCACAGCCGTAGCTCAGGAGTAGGCGGCAAGTTTGTAGATGACCACAGTGTGCAGCTCTGTGCAGAGAAGTCTGACCGAGGTTATCCAGAGCATTAACCTTAATAATGCAGACAAAGCAGAAATTAGCCTTCAATGCAAAATTTAAACCACCCAATCATGTATTTAGCATTTGCTAATTTAAAATTCTCAATTATTCTCTTAAGCCTATTCAAAGCAAGTATTTATGCACAAGTCTAGAACCTAAATTCACCAATTCATGATAGTTGACATCAGAAGGAAGATTCAATTTTGGGTTAAAAGTGTGAGATGTTGGCCGAAACCAGTTTGGCTCAGTGAATAGAGCGTAAGACTGCGGACTGAAAGGTCCCAGGTTCGATTCCAGTCAAGGGCATGTACCTTGGTTGCGGGTACATCCCCAGTAGGGGGTGTGCAGGAGGCAGCTGATTGATGTTTCTCTCTCATCGATGTTTCTAACTCTCTATCCCTCTCCCTTCCTCTCTGTAAAAAATCAACAAAATATATTAAATAAAAAAAAAGTGTGAGATGTTGAATAATAGTTGTGTTTAGCATTAAAATATTAATAAGTTCACTTCATTTAAAGCTAAACATTGCCTAAGTCTAATCCATGTATTTCTATGGCTGAGGTCCAGAAATGTGGACAATAACCTGAAAAGTATAGTCAGTAACAAAGCCTGAGATTAGATTAGCATGAAAACATTTATTTCTATTGGCTTAATCTTCTACCTTTTTAAATCATGTAAAATATAATCTATATATATAAATATATAATGGTATATTCACACAATGGAATATTTCTGAGCAATAAAAAGGAACAAATTATTGATTAGTGGCTGAATCTCCAAGACAGTATATTGAGGAAAAAGCCTTACACATGAGTACATATTGTATGATCCATAGACATGAAGGCCTTGAACAGGCAAATGTCATCAATGTAGGAAAAAATTACAAGGGGTATTGTCTCTAGGGGTGGAGATTGCCCTGTCTCTGCCATGATATAATGTTCTGTGTCTTGGTGATTCAGTAAATGTACATTTAAGATTTATGCATTAAATTGCATGCAAATTTTACATCTAAAAAAAACCCTGTAAATGAATATTGACCTCTAGATCAGCAGTCACCAACAGGTGGTCCGTGAGGTCCGAAAGGCTGGCGACTGCTGCTCTAGATGATGCCTATGTGGAAATATTTGAGAAGTGCACAGTAATTTGCAAATTACATTGAATGTGTCAAAAAATTAAGATATATTGATAGAGGGAGAACATTAATCTAAGTGGTAGGTATATAATTATCTTCTATAAAGTTCTTTCAACTTGGTTGTACTTTCTTAAATGTTCCTAATTAAAAAAAAAAAAAAATCACCTGTAACATTCCCCATTCATCCCTACTCCACCCCTCTCCATCAAGGAAGTAATTCCTCAAACATAACTGAGAAATTAAGTTTCTCAGTAATCAATCCTGTGGCCACTAGTGTTTTGAGAAACTGTTCAATTCATCTTCATGGAAGTGGAGAATATTTAATCAGGAATATAGTACGACTTTGTCAATGAATCCAAAACTACACTATAAATGGCTAATCTTCAGGCTTATAGGGCCTGAAAAGGCCATTTAAAATGCTCAGGGCAATTAATCTATTTATTCATCTATGAAAATTCACTGAAATATGAAATATAGTCACTTTAAAAAAGTTTATTTGGGTACCACTTTATTTTACGATTAGGGTGACCAACATTGTCCTGGTTTGCCCGGGACTTCCTGTTTTAGCACTGAAAGTCGTGTGTTTCTGGAAATCCCTCAGTCCTGGACAGACCTAGATGGTTGGCCACCCTAGTCAAGACTGTTTCATTGAGTTTCACAACTCGTTTAATATGCATCCACATATTCTTCTAGTAATAAATCACATGTATAAAAAAGCAATCAGTGAAAAGATATAGAACAGACAAATGAGATATGCCAAGCAGTCAAGCAGAAATAACTTTTATTTAATAATTTACAATAGAAAAGATTGAGATTATACATTATCAAGAATTCCCTCAAATCAAAGAGAAATTAAGACACTGAGAGGCAACAGAAAAAGAAATTATAGAATTCTAAGTGGTTCCTTGAGTGGGAAACCCAAGGAAGGATAGACAGAAACGATTCTGCAAAGCACATTTAGAGAAGAGCCTGGGGCCCACCCAACGGGAAAGGGTCTCTTCCATTCTACTCCCTTCATTCAGGGCAGCTCCATTCTTCCTGTTTTATTGTACATTTCTACTAAAGATTTTGTTTAAAGGCAATGATCTGTGGCTAAAAATTATAAAAATTGTTGAATTAGGTGACTATCATGCCAATCTGGGATGCTATGTATATCTTTTACTGAGTATTATTTTTAAAGTTCCTGGGTAAGAAATTATAATTTGTTGCCTGGATGAAAATATAATTATTCCACGAATAAAATACTTTGTGCACAAATGCCAACTAAAAAACAGTAACTTCCCAATATGATAGTATTTATTTCCCAATATGGGGAGCTATGTGGTTTTTTTTTTTATTGAGGTATTATATGTGTACATATCTTACCATTCCCCCCCACCCCACACCCATACATGCCCTCACCCCCCAGAGTTTTGCGTCCATTGTTTATGCTTATATGCATGCATACAAGTCCTTCCTTTGATTTCTTATCTCCCCCACCTCTCCCTAACTTTCCCCCTGTAATTTGAAAGTCTGTTTGTTGCTTTACTGTCTCTGTATCTATCTTTTTGTTCATCCGTTTATAATGTTCTTTATTATCCATAAATGAGTGAGATCATGTGGTATTTTTCTTTCATTGACTGGCTTATTTCACTTAGTATAATATTCTCAAATTCCATTCAGGTTGCTGAAAATGATGAGAATTCCTTCTTTTTTATGGCAGCATAGTATTCCATTGTGTAGATGTACCACAGTTTTCTGATCCAGTCATCTGCTGACGGGCACCTAGGCTGTTTCCAAATCTTAGCTATTGTAAATTGTGCTGCTATGAACATAGGGGTGCATATATCCTTTCTGATTGGTGTTTCTAGTTTCTTCGGATATATTCCCAGGAGTGGGATTACTGGGTCAAATGGGAGTTCCATTTTCAGTTTTTTGAGGAAACTCCATACTGTTCTCCACAGTGGCTGCACCAGTCTGCATTCCCACCAGCAGTGCACGAGGGTTCCTTTTTCTCCGCATCCTCGCCAACACTTGTCATTTGTTGATTTGTTGATGATAGCCATTCTGACAGGTGTGAGATGGTACCTCATTGTTGTTTTGATTTGCATCTCTCGGATAATAAGTGACTTTGAGCATGTTTTCATGTGTCTCTTGGCCTTCCTTCGAAAATATTCTGTTTAGGTCCGTTGCCCATTTTTTAATTGGATTATTTATCTTCCTTTTATTAAGCTGCATAAGCTGCCTGTAGATGTTGGAGATTAAACCTTTATCAGTGATGGCATTTGCAAATATGTTCTCCCATGTAGTGGGCTTTCTTGCTGTTTTGTTGATGGTTTCTTTTGCTGTAAAAAAGCTTTTTATTTTGATGTAGTCCCATTTGTTAATTTTCTCTTTAGCTTCCATTGCCCTAGAGGCAGTGTCCGTGAAGAAGTTCTTTTGGCATATGTCTGAGATTTTGTTGCCTGTGGATTCCTCTAGTATTTTTATGGTTTCCCGTCTTATGTTTAAGTCCTGTATCCATTTTGAGTTTATTTTTGTGTATGGTGTAAGTTGGTGATCTAGTTTCATTTTTTTGCATGTGTGTGTCCAATTTTCCCAACACCATTTATTGAAGAGACTGTCTTGACTCCATTGTATGTTCATGCCTCCTTTGTCAAATATTAATTGAGCATAGTGGTTTGGGTCGATATCTCGATTCTCTATTCTGTTCCATTGATCTATATGTCTGTTCTTGTGCCAGTACCAGGCTGTTTTGAGAACAGTGGCTTTGTAATACAGCGTGAAATCTGGTATTGAGATCCCTCCTACTTTATTCTTCTTTCTCAGGATTGCTGCAGCTATTCGGGGTCTTTTTTTATTCCAGATGAATTTTTGGAGAGTTCTTTCTAGGTCTGTGAAATATGCTGTTGGTATTTTGATGGGGAGTGCATTGAATATGTAGATTGCTTTGGGTAGTATGGACATTTTAATGATGTTGATTCTACCAATCCATGAACATGGTATGTTCTTCCATCTGTTTACGTCTTCCTCTATCTCTTTTTTCAGTGTCCTGTAGTTTTCCGCGTATAGGTCTTTTACCTCCTTAGTTAAGTTTATTCCTAGGTATCTTAATTTTTTTGGTGCGATGGTAAATGGGATTGCTTTTTTAGTCTCTCTTTCTGTAAGTTCACTATTGGTGTATAGAAATGCCATAAATTTCTTGGCGTTAATTTTGTATCCCGCTACATTGCCGAATTCATTTATTAATTCTATTAGTTTTTTTTATGGAATCTTTTGGGTTTTTATGTACAATATCATGTCATCTGCAAATAAGGACAGCTTCACTTCTTCTTTTCCAATTTGGATGCCTTTTATTTCTTCTTCTTGCCTAATTGCGATAGCTAATACTTCCAGTACTATGTCAAAAAGGAGTGGTGAGAGTGGGCATCCCTGTCTTGTTCCTGTTCTTAGGGGAAATGGTTTTAGTTTTTGCCCATTGAGTATGATGTTTGCTGTGGGTTTATCATATATAGCTTTTATTATGATGAGGTATGATCCTTCTATTCCCACCTTGTTTAGAGTTTTTATCAAGAAAGGATGTTGGATTTTGTCCAATGCTTTTTCTGCATCTATTGATATGACTATGTGATTTTTATCTCTCAATTTGTTTATGTGATGTATCACATTTATTGATTTGCAGATATTGTACCATCCTTGCATTCCTGGGATAAATCCTACTTGGTCATGATGTATGATCTTTCTGATGTATTGCTGGAGCCGATTTGCTAGGATTTTGTTGAGGATTTTGGCATCTATGTTCATGAGGGATATTGGTCTGTAATTCTCTTTCATTGGGTTGTCTTTATCTGGTTTTGGTATTAGGGTGATGCTGGCTTCATAGAAGGAGCCTGGAAGTGTTCCTTCCTCTTGAATTTTTTGGAATAGTCTGAGGAGGATAGGTTTTAGTTCTTCCTTGAAAGTTTGGTAAAACTCTCCTGTGAAGCCGTCTGGCCCCGGGCTTTTGTTTGCCGGAAGCTTTTTGATGACTGCTTCAATTTCTTCCATAGTTACTGGCCTGTTGAGCTGTTTAGATTCTTCCTGATTGAGTTTTGGAAGGTTGTATTTGTCTAGGAATATGTCCATTTCCTCCAGGTTGTCCAGTTTGTTGGAATAGAGTTGTTCGTAGTATTTTGTAACAATCATTTGTATTTCGTCGGGGTCTATTGTTATTTCACCTCTTTCATTTCTGATTTTGTTTATTTGGGTCCTCTCTCTTTGCTTCTTGGTGAGCCTGGCTAGAGGTTCATCAATCTTGTTTATCCTTTCAAAGAACCAGCTTTTGGTTTTGTTGATCTTTTGTATTGTTTCTTTAGTCTCTATGTCGTTTATCTCCGCTCTGATCTTTATTATTTCTTTCCTTCTGCTTACACTGGGCTTTTCTTGTTGCTCTCTCTCTAACTCTTTGAGTTTTTGGGTTAGGTAATTTATTACCATTGTTTCTTGTTTTTTGCAGTAGGCTTGTAGAGCTATGAACTTCCCTCTCAGGACTGCTTTCGCTGTGTCCCATAGATTTTGGACTGTTGTGTTTTCATTGTCATTTGTTGCCATGATGTTTTTTATTTCTTCCTTGATGTCTTTGGTAACCCAGTCATGGTTTAATAGCATGCTGTTTAGTCTCCATGTGTTTGATTTCTTTGGGTTGTTTTTATTGTAGTCGATTTCCAGTTTTATGCCACTGTGATCTGAGAAGATACTTGATATGATTTCTATCTTCTTGAATTTGGAGAGACTTTGCCTATGTCCTAACATATGGTGGGAGCTATGTTTTTAGTCAAGAGAAATAACAGAGGGTAAGAAATGCTGTGGCAGGGGTAAATAACAGGAGTCATCATGGTAATCAGGGAACAAAAGATTTGAGAAAGTAATACTGGAAATGATAGGTCAGAATCAGAATGTCTCCAGCTGGAGACATTTTCCTGAATATAGTGCTAGAAAAAGACCTTAAGGATAACTTGACAGTGAGGTGTGGTTAAAAGGAATAGAGAAGGAAGGATATATAGGAATAATGTACTTTTGAGTAAATCCATAGGATTTCTAGCAAAAAAAATGATAAAGAAAAAATACCTGCAGGATTATTTTTAAATATTGATTCAGAGGAAAAAATACTTATGAAAGAGTAAATAGTTTAGGAAGTCAGACATTTAATCTGCTAAGTAGAAAATAACTCACTGGATTACCAAAGATTACCAAAAAGGTAATACCTTTGCTTCATGTTTCACCACAACTTCGACAACATCATTATGAGCTTTCTCAGATGCAACGTGTAGAGGAGTCAAAAATCTTAAAGAGAAAAAGCCAACCAGACAATAAGTACATTTTTTCAAAAAATAAAATGTCAATGATTTTTAATTATTTAAAGAATACTTACTCTTTAGTCTTTTCATTGATGTTCGCTCCTTTTCTTAGCAACAGTTCACATATTTGCTTTCTTTTGGGGTATGGAGATGCGGCAGCACAATGCTAGATAATTTAAATTGAGCATTAATCAAGGACTATATGACTACTTTTTATTTAAGAACATGTTTCCAATCTAGATTTTTAAAAACTTTTTTATATATATATTTTTTTTTGTTAACTTCAGAAAGGAAGGGAGAGGGAGACAGATGGAAACATCAATGATGAGAGAGAATCATTGATTGGTTACCTCCTGCATGCCCCTCACTGGGGATCGATCCCACAACCTGGGCATGTGCCCTTGACTGGAATCAAACCTGGGACCCTTCAGTCCGCAGGCCGATACTCTATCCACTGAGCCAAACTGGCCAGGGCTAGAAGTTATATTATTTCTGTATTTTATGTTTGACTTTAACTTTTTTTTTTAACTTTGCTACTCAAAGACTGTCTATTGGATAGAATGTGCAACAATTACCAAATTCTGGCAGGGCCTGAAAATCTTATTTGCCTGATAACATCTATTACTAAATATTCCAATCAAGCTTATAGTTGTCCTACATCTTTGAAAAAGCCACTACTGACGTGATGAAAAATTTAAATTAATGTGACCAATACTCTTTTCAGAACTGTTCCCATTGAGAACACTGTTTATGTCATTTTTTTAAAGGTTAATTGACAAAACAGCCCAAAGACTGGGGTTTCTTTACAGGAAGAAATAACACAGCACTCATCAGTTCTGGCTTCTGCTTGGTAATAATAGCACTGATGGGATAGTTGGCCAGATGAGTAGTATTTGTTTCTCTTTCAACTAGTTGCTCCAGCAGAATAAGGAGCTTGGATTGTCAGTGGTAGAAAATGATACACTTTAAGTTGGATGTGGCAGCATCTATGTGCATGATACATTAAGGAGGAAGGGAGACATGAGATAGAGATCCGCTAGTTTTAAACCTAGTAAATAAATACCTCATGGTCATGTCCCAAATCTTTGAACCCCCAACATCCAGGATGACACTCATACACAATAGGTGTTCAATAATGAGCAAATGACTAAATCAATGAATGTATATGTTAAAACTGAAACATATTATGGAATAAAAGTTCTAGATAACTGTTAAGCTAGGTTATTTTATATATCTAAATACACAGTACACATGAAATTTATTCTCTGAGTTAAACCTGTTAATTACAAAGCATATCTTATCATCACGAGATTCATTCTTTGATATTGCTGCTGTCACAAAAATCATTCCTTTGCTTTCAATGAAACCATTTCTATATGGTGAACATTGTTCCTTTGATATGGTACAAGTAATCATCCCAGGACATCTAACAGGACAGCACACAGAATGGAAATAGTTTATTTTCAAAAATTTTGATCACATCTACTTCAAATTGCTCCTATATTCCTCTGTCCCATTCTGGGACAGGGCCTGCAGTCTTTGGAAACCTGGAAGGCAGTGCCCCTGGAACCACAACTATGCAATATTTAGGGGAAAACAACATGTAGCATTAGCTCAGAAAATTTTCCATATCAATCTTTCCAAGTTTTTCTGTACCATCTTAATGCTTCTACGATTTTAATTTTGCACTAGCATTTCTTAGTAGCTTGCAGCTTTGCTATTGTTTTACTGGGTATTTTTTACAAGTTAAGTAGCAAAATGGTCTAAAATGTTTTATAGATTTCTACATAATCTTCACACAGTTTACATCATAGCATAAGGAAGAAAATTAATCATAAAAGCTATCAGGTAGCCGAAACCGGTTTGGCTCAGTGGATAGAGCGTTGGTCTGCGGACTGAAAGGTCCCAGGTTCGATTCCAGTCAAGGGCATGTACATTGGTTGCGGGCACATCCCCGGTGGGGGGTGTGCAGGAGGCAGCTGGTCGATGTATCTCTCTCATCGATGTTTCTAGCTCTCTATCCCTCTCCCTTTCTCTCTGTGAAAAATCAATAAAATGTATTAAAAAAAAAAAAAGCTATCAGGTAAGTAAGGCTACTATGAGTTAAATTTGCCCCTTAACACATGAATTTACTTAGGGCCATCTTTCCTCACCCAAAACACATTCTGCAATTCATACAGCAGGACTTGGTTCCTTTTAAATTTCTACTTCTGTGATAGCCTCTGATTATACCATTCCCGTTCCTCTTTCTCCACTTATCCTTGCTAGCTCCCATCTTTTCTGACTGATTTTCCACAGACTGCCTGGTTCTCTCATTTAATTTGTTACAGTTCAGATTGGTTACTACCTCTATCAGGGAAGTAGACTCTACTCACACAGTATAGAGGGGAGATATACAGACTTTAGATCTCACTTTGCCCTGGCCGGTGTGGCTCAGTTGGAGCATCGTCCTGTACACCGAAAGGTTGCGGGAATGGTCAGGGCCCATTCCCGGGCTGTAGGTTTGATCCCCAATTTGGGCATATGGGAGGCAAACAATTGATGTTTCCCTTTCTCTCCTTCCACCCTTCCTCTCTCTAAAATAAATAAAAAGCGTATCCTTGAGTGAGGAGGAAAAATATTGTAGACCTAATTCTGAAAAAAAAAAAAAAGACAATTCTAGAAGAAAACCAAGTGATTTTTATCTTGGTGGTAGAATTGTTTTCTTTTTCCATTATTTTCAGTGAGTTTCAAAATTTTAATCATAAACATAATAAAAAGCAAAGTATATGAACCATTCATAATAAAAAATTACATACAATATATGCCAGCACATACACAAAACGTTTTTCTAGAAATATACTCAAATGAATAATAACATTGCCTTTTGGGGGGTGAGGTAGGTTGTCTATTTTTCTGTATTGTTTGAAATTTTTATATATATATGTGGAGGCACCAATTTTTAAAAAGCACCGATTTTAAAATGCTATTACAAAAAGAGGACATTATGGTAATTACCCTGTATCATCAGAAGAAGTAAGGCACTATGATTAGTTTTGCATGTTTTTGGTTACTATATTGCACAAACTTAAATCTGAAACATTACCAATGCTGTTTCATGCGTTTGAGGATGCTTAAAATTCACCATTTCCAGAGAGAGATGTTTTTTGATTCGTGTAACATCAGCTTCCCGTGCAGCCTGCAGCAAAGAATGGCCTTTAAATTCATCTAGATGAAAGAAAAGTATATAAATCTGCATGAGAATTATCAAATTGATAAGATTTACCTAGTAAAAGATAATATTTTTCTTTAAGTTATTTTCAAAATTATCTACCAAAATAGACCAATAGAGAGTCTAAAGCTAGTCTCCAAACATAACCCCTGAAAAGGGAGACAGTGGCATTCCAGTTCCCATGTTATGATCCAATTCATCGCCAGCTGTATACACGGATTTAGCCAATGGCCAACTCAAAAGTCTATTTTGGTCTGGAAATATCTGGAGTACTGCAACATATTCCCAGACCAGAGAGTTCTCACAATTTTCCAAAGCATAGGAATTTTCTCAGTAAAGAAATAAAACAGAGGGTGATCATAGTCCCTACACTAACATTACAGCAATAGCAGATGGCTTTGCTCACACATCAGAGAACTGGGGACTAGACAAGCTGGATATTCCAAGAGGTACCTACTGATGAACAAATGAAAGAGGGTATTTTCTCAAGATCCCTCTCTTTTATTCCTCAGATTTGTGAAACCATGCATTGTCCTTTATTATTCCAAAATAATGTAAATTTCCTATTTATGTATAGCAAACTGTATCTGAACTAGGTGGCTATGTCTCACTAAATCTATTTCAGCTATACATAGAAGACGACAGAACTGTCCAGATACCAAAAAACATTAGATGACAAAATCTGGGGACTAGATTTACAAGATGGCATCCTACAAATAACATTTCAACTTCATGACAGTTTCCGTAGAAAGTCACATCAAAGACAGGAACAAAACCCAAATTCTTTTCAAAAGCATACCACATATAAAATGCATTTAACTTGACTTAAAAAAAGAATACAAATATATTTTATTTTCATCTTAAGAGCAGAATAAGTAGAAACTTCTGAATGATTAAAATATGCTAGTCTGAACAAAAGATACAGCTAAAGAAATTTTTCTATCATTTAAAAATATCTAGAAACAAACAAGAAAGAATTTTTAGTTTATTGATATAATATCTTAGCTAAACAGTCATCATTTTATACTCACATGCTAATCTTTCTTTTAATTGAGGTGTGGGAGCCAAGTCTATAGCACTTTTATTGTGACAATTCAGCAGTGTTGGATCTGCACCATAACTTAGGAGAAGAGAGCACACTTCAATCCTGTTCTTAGAAGCCGCCTCATGAAGAGGAGTGAATTGCCACAAGTCCATTGCATTTACACAGGCACCATGCTGGGGGTTGGAGGGGTGGGGAAAGGAAGCACATATTTAGTGTCCAATTTTTAAGAGAATTTAGAATTAGTAGTAGTCTATAATATAACATCAAGGAAATTTAAACAAGTTATGTTCCCAAAGTTCACTTTTAAAACCAATTTATTTCAGATAAAGAATACATTTTTCTCCCCATGAAGAAACAGTAGCTGGTTGCTAGGCCTATGCATAAAGGTCTATTTAACTCTTTTATTGTTAAAAATAGTTGAGAATGAAGCTTTAGATTTAACATGCATCTTTTCCAAAAATTTTAATAATATAATTTACATATGGCAAAAATGCACAGTTCTTAAGTATATACAGTAGTTCTTCCTTATCCATGTATCCCCAGTGGATTCCTAAAACCATGGACAGCACCAAACCCAATACAATCAAACCTCAGTTCTTGAACATCTTTCTGTTCTTGACCAAGTTTTTCACAGAAAAAATGTCTGGGTTGTGGGTCAAAAATTCAGTTTTCGACCTGACAACCCTTTCCTTCATGCTGATACCTCAAAAAGCACCTCTCAGGCAACAAACAAAGCACAATTTTAAATCATAAAGAGGCCATCAAGAGTGCTAATGTTGCTAAGGAAGTAAAAGTGCTCACAAAACAACAATCCCAGACAACCTAATAGGCAGAAAAACTGTTCTTTTTAAATACTATCAGTTAACCTGTGATAGTATTTCAGAGGCAGTGATATATGAAAAAGTTTAAGGCTAGTAGGGGATGGTTTGATAAGTTTAAGAAAATAAGTGTTTAATTATAGATTAAAAAGTACATTAGACATGTTCTGTACATAAGAAAGGTTAAAACAGGGAATCATTTGGGGGTCCCAAATGGAGTAATTCAAGTTACATTATTTCTAATGGAAAAAAAGATGTGGTTTTCAAACAAATTGCTTCTCGAACAGCCTTCGGGACAAATTAAATTCGAGAAATGCGTTTCCATCTGTATGTTTTTTCCTATACATACATACCTATGATAAAATTTAATTTATAAATTAGGTTAGGTAACAGTAAGAAATGAATAACAATAAAATAGAACCATTAAAATAATATACTGTAATGAAAGATATGTGAATGTGCTCTCTCAAAATATCTTATGGTACTGTACTCACCTTTTCACTTAAAGGAAGCACTTTACAGCTTCTCTTTGGCCTATGTGAATTGACATTATCACTAGTCTTGCTTTTGGGGGCCATTATTAAGTAAAATAAGGGTTAAATAGAAGCAGTGCAATACCAGGACAGTTGATCTGACAACAGACACAAAAGGGTAGATAGCATATACAATGGGGATATGCTGGATTCATGTCTCAAGTGGGACAGTGGGACATTTCATCACACTACTCAGAATGACATGAAATTTAAAAATTAAAAATTGTTTATTGCTGAAATTTTTCATCTACTATATATTTAGACCAGTTAACTGCAGGTAACTGAAAACTTCAGAGAAATGAAACTGTAGATTGGGTCGGGGGAGGCAGGGGGACTAAAGCAGTTTGATGTGTTTTGAGATATGTACATATTCATGATACCCATCATCCAATTCAAGATCTAAGACACTCACAGCTAGAGAAAAGAATTGGGGGAGGAGGGGAGAAAAAAAGACACTTTCATTACCCCAGAATGTTCCCTTATGCTTCTTTTATGGACAATTCCCGCCTCCATTCTGACCGTTAGCAGCATATATTAGATTTACCTGTTCTTAAATTTCATAAAAATGGAGTAACTCAGTATGTACTTTGTGTCTAGCTTTTTTCACACACAATGTTTCTGAGATTCATTCATGTTGTCGTATCAATAATTCATTTTTATTGCTGAGTAGTAGCATTCCATTGTACAAGTTATACCATAATGTACTTATCCATCATCCTGTCGATGGCATTTGGACTATTTCTAGTTTTTAACTATTATGAATAAGCTGTTACGGACATTTACGTACAAGTCTCTTTATGGATACATTATTCTTTTGCACATACCTAGAAATGGAACTGCTGGGTCATATAGTCGATATGTTTAGTTTTATTAAAAATTGCCAAATACTTGGAATGTCTGAGTTCCAGTGCTCCACTGCCTTGCTAACACTTGGTATTTTAATTTACTCATTTCCAAGTATTAGAGTTGGATGGATCACAGAAGTCATTCTAGTTTAATCTCTCATCAAACACAAAATCCTTTCCACACTTACCTGTAGAAGGTGAATCAGTTACCTACTCTTAGTACTTTTAATCACTGGAAACTAATTCTCAACTAACATAACTTTTATACTTACTAGATAACTTCTGTTGTTAAAAAGTTCTCTTTTACATTAAGTTAATTATGTACTTTAAACTTTGATCTATTGGTCGTTGAAACAAAAAAAAAATATTCTTCTTTGCAATATTTGAAGGCAACTTTTATGTTTTTCTTTTCCAATCTAAACACTTTCAGCTCCTTCACTCATCCATGGTTTCTAGACTTCCTATGACCTTTGTGGCCCTCAACTAGACTTCAGTTTTAAAAATTCCCTTAAAAATATTAAGAGCCTAGAATGATAGATTCTCAATTGGTTTGACTGCACAAGTACAATGCATCTGTTATTACATTTGCTCCTGATACTATACTTTTACTACTGGCATAAAATTATGTTAGCTTTTCAAGCAGTCACATCAAAATCTGTATGCATCACGGTCATGAAAAGCAGTTTACTGCATGTTTGTTGTTAAATGCCATCATGTGCTAGCCAGACTCATTAGCAAGAATTGCTTACTGACTGTGTTGTTGCCCAGGACTTCTACCTGTATTCCATCTCTATCTACTTGCTTTCTCCTGATTGTCCGGAACTTGAGTACTCTGATAACTGTTTGTACCCTCACCTCTTCTAACCACCTCTATCTATATGTATAACCTCTAGTCAACTTCCCAAACTTATTTAGTAAACACTAGGTCTTAGAAAAACACCATTCAATTGTCTATAAAAGTCTCATTGCAACCTGTCTGATGTTTCACTCTCATCCATAACATTCCAAATATTTTGAATTCAAGATTCAGTTTTCCAATAAGCAAAAGCATTACTGCTATAAATGTATGTAACATAATAGCCACATAATAAATTCTAAAAGACTTATAGATATTTAGAGTATCTAACCATTATAACAAAGTTGTTTCTGTGGGAAAATGTATTCTGTGGCAGCACATGCTCCAAAGGAAGCATAGAGGCATTGGAAACAAATGTCTTCTTTCCGTTCCTATGACAGCTGCTGATATAGAATGAGGGAACGTAGTCAAGGGGCAGAGTGAGTGCAGAGTGAGAGAAGTCTAACGAGAGTGGTCAAATACATTCATAGAGACTGGGGGACAAAAATATGTTGGGGTATGGGTAACATCCTTGGATCCACTCTAAGGAGAATATATATCTTCTATTCTCATCCCAACAGGGAGCAAAATAAGGAATTTCTTGCCAGTCCCAGGAACCTGCTCGTTAAACAACAGCCACCCAGCATATTGGAAGAAGTAAAGCTATCCAAGCAAACCTGTTCCAACTCAAAGTACAACTGGGCAAGTCTTGCCAATGAAAATTGTAGTTTTAATATATGACTGACTAAAAATTGCTCTGATATTTTCAAGAGTTTCGAAATTTCACTTTAGCTACAAATTATAGAATCACTTAATCTTTTATTCGTAAGATGGGTAGTGTTACTTTAAAATCTTAAGGAATCTCAAAAATCTCAAGCAGTCAGATGCTGACCTATCAACCATCTACACTTTGTAATAATTATAAATACTACTATATCCACTAAGCACCAAAAACACATAGAAAAACAGATACACTATGTATTTAAAATAACTTATATAATTATAAGAAAAGTACAACAGAACTAACCTTGACCAGAAGTTCAGTTACTTCATAATGACCATAAGAACAGGCATTGTGTAAGGGCACCAGATCACTACAATATGAGAAGGGGAAAGCCTGTTATTACAGATTCCCTAGACTTAGTTAATTTAAATTTACAGTCAGACTTAAATAGCAAATTGCTTATGTGACCTTCTAATAAAAATGTACAAAATTTAATAACATCCATTTGAACCCTAAGTCTTAGCAACTCTAATTTCCAAGTCTCTTTCAATACATTTCATCATCCCCCCCCCGCCATTGCACTGCCACTGTCTTGGTTTGGGCCTTTACTATTTCTCCCTGTACTACTGAAATAATCCCCACTTCAATTTGTCCTTGAAGCTATAGACATATTTTTTCAAAAGGTTACCTGATGTAGTTACTTCTTGTTTTAAGTCCTTCACTGGTTTTTCCTTGCTTTCAAAAGACCGTTCCAACTACTCAGCCTAGCATACAATGATCTGATGCTCTCTACCTTACCCTTCTATAACAGTATACTAAACACTGAATGCCTCTACCCAGAACTACCCACTGGGCGTAGGATGGATTTCCCTCCCTCCTGGCTTACTTCTACACATCTTTTCCAAACTCAGAGCTCAAACTCTGACTCTTCTCTGAAACTTTGTTTTTGAGATTCTGCAAGGTAAATTGCTATATTCCTTAATAAAACTAAAACCCAATTCCTTCAAGATGACAATGGAAGAAGAATTTTCTATATAGAAGGTACAGTGGAACCTTAAAATCTTAACATATTTTTAAGCTGTTCTTGCATGGGGATTACTCACAATTACCACAGACATCATCTCGATAGCTTCAGGTGAGTGATGGCCAAACATGCCTTAGTCTTTAGTCCTTTTTGTTCTCTCTTTAAAGGCACATGACTTTCCTTACCATTTTTGGTTATACAATTTCTTACCTACCTGAGCACTAATTTCATTTTCAACTATCTTCTAGCCACCTCCACCTGCAATTCCATATCATCTCATAAAACCAAGAGTTCTAAAGGTGAACTCAATGATTTCCCCTAAAATAATTTTCCTCCTGGATTTTAATATGTGTATCATTGGGTCTCTCATTCACCCTGAAAATTTGAAATGTAGTTATCTTTTAATTCCCTCCTCTCTCATCACATCCATTCAATAAATCTTGTCCATTCTTTCCTATAGTATCTCTTGCACTGTCTTCTTTTCATTTCCATTTCCTCTGCCACCACTACTATAGATCTTCATTATGCCCGAATCCCTGCAATGCTCACTTTCCTAACTGCTTTTTTTTGCTTCTAGTCTCCCTTGCCAATCAACCCTACACATTGCTGCCAGAATGCACCTCCTAAAACACCTCTTTCAGAATAATCATTCCCCTTGCAAATTGCTTATGTGACCTTCTAATAAAAATGTACAAAATTTAATAACATCCATTTGAACCCTAAGTCCTAGCAACTCTAATTTCCAAGTCTCTTTCAATACATTTCATCATCCCCTGCCCCTGCCATTGCACTGCCACTGTCTTGGTTTGGGCCTTTACTATTTCTCCCTGTACTACTGAAATAATCCCCACTTCAATTTGTCCTTGAAGCTATAGACATATTTAGGATCCTTCAATGGCCAACATGGCTCACAAAATAAAGATTGAATTCTTTAAAAAAAAAAAAAAATTTAATTGATATCAGAGAGGAAGGGAGAGGGAGAGACAAACAGAAACCTCAATGATGAGAGAGAATTACTGATTGGCTGCCTCCTGCATGCACCATCCTGGAGATCAAGGCCACAACCTAGGCACGTGCCCTGCCTGGAAATCGAACCCTGATCTCCTGACTCATGGGTTGAGCATGCCAGTCGGGCAAGATTGAATTCTTTAGACTAAAATACCAAGTCCTCTGAAATCTTGTTCTTACCTATTTCTCTATCCCTAACCTTCATTTCTCTATGTGAATCACCTGCTTCAGTCAAGCTGGTCTAGTCATTGTTTCCTAAGCATGCTGTAATATCTGTTTTAGCACCTCTTCTCACATCAACTCTCTTGCACAGTGATGGTTCCTAAACTCTCTGCTTTCTTGAATTGAGTCCAGGTCAAGTACCATCTCCTTCTGCAAAATTTCCCAATCTACTATAGCCATTACTGAGCATTTTCTCCTGTGAACTCCTGTAGTAGCATCCTTCTCTATCACCTCACACTTAGTAGAGAACTTGTATTGTCAGGTATCTTTTCATGCCCCCTGAAGTGTAGTATAAGCCTGAGAGGTTGCCTTAATGTTTTATATGCCCTCAGAACTATCTGCATATTATAAAAGCTCAGAACATGTTTATGCTGTTTAGTAAAAAATATGATTTTTATAAGGTCACAGAAATTACTGTAAGGATAGTTTATATTTAAGAAATCCTAATTTTTGTTCAAATACTTACCCTTTATCTTTAGCATGGACATCAGCTCCATGTTGCAATAACAGCTGTACAATCTTTACTCTATTGTATCCTGCTGCCAAATGCAATGGAGTTGACTGAAATATCAGAAAAATTAATGAAATTCAAATACTGGCTGAAAAAAAGGTGTGAAAAGCTAAAAATATAAAACCAAAATCCAGAAAAAAGCCTTATAACTTTATTGTCTAAATAGTCATCAATTTGGTTTTTAAAAAATCCAACACACATACTGAAGGTATAGTGTAAAAGTTTATAAATTCATTACTGCAAATAGGAACTAAATGTTTATTATCAAAAAAGTTTTAATATGTTTAAGAATTAATCCAAATTATTGCTTACAAGAATATATCAGCATTCTCATCAAATGTTTTAATTTATAATAAGATAAATGCATTTTCATGTTACCAGGAGATGAACACAAACTTAGGGGCAAAAGAAAGTACCTTTCTACCATCACTTGCATGGCAGTTGACATTTAATGGTGTGAGTAGAGCCATCATTTTTTCCTCATTGCCACTCCTAACACACAAAAGAAAGTTTATTAGCAATTTCTATTTTTTAGCACATCCCATATGAAGACATTTATGTGAACATTTTAAAAAATGCATTCTTTTTTAATAGTTTGCTTATTGCAAAAAAATAAATAAAACATTTAAGTGATGAAGATTTCATGGGATATATTTATAACACACCTGGCACTTTCCAAGAGTTCGTCTTTCTTATATTCACCTGTGAATCAGGGGAAAAAACAAAACAAAACCAGAAATTAAACATTTCAATTACAAAAGTAATAATAGTTTTATACATAAAGATGCTCATTGAATTATATTTAAAGTATATAAATTTGAAAATAAATTTCCAATAAAAGGAAAATGGTTAATCAGTAGAATATTGTACAGTTTAAAAATACTTACATGAAGAACATGGAATACCTTTGTTATAAAAGTGAAAAAAAATTCAATGATATATAACAAAGTGTCACTGCAATTGTATGAAAACAATATGCACAGAAAAAAGAAAGCCAAGGAGGAAATATACCAAAATTTTAACAAAATTTGTCTCAGGTGGGAGTTTATGGGTGAACCTTTTTTCTTTTCTTTTTTCTCCTTAAATTATTATAAAAAACCAACATGCTATTCGCGTAACACACAAAATGCATCTACAATTTCATTCAAAAGCCAACAAAACAAACAAAATCCAATATACCAACATTTAGAAATGACAAGATAATCAATAGCATCACCAATTGAACATAGCCATTAACATTCTTGTGAACCCAAAAGATTTTTCAAGACTAAAATTATTTTTATTATAATGCCTTTTTAAATAGTTAGCCTTCCATATCTGCAGGTTTTGCACCCATGCATTTAACCAATCTCAGACTGAAAATCATATTTTCAAACCACAGTTGGGAATCTATGAATTTGGAGAGCCTACAGTATGCATTGATTTGTGCCTTCTTAAAGAACTTGAACATCCAAAAATATTTGTATCCATGGGGGACGGGGGGAGCTCTGTGGACAATGAGGGGTAACTGTATATATAAATAAAAACAGGATTAAATATAAACTCTTTATGCCTATAGCCTTTATATTTATAATACAAAGAAACCTTTACAATTAATACAGTTTAAATAAACATAATTTAACAAAATGGATAGTGTTTACTGATTTGCTGAAATGAAATCCAAACCGCTGCCCACAATATGAACTGCATATTGGCTACTAGTGCAAGGTTTCATTTGAACTCCAAGGTTTTTTTTAAAAGATAAAAACAGGGAATTGCATGGAATAGGGAAGGAAGAACACCAATTTTGAAAAGAAAAGAAAAAAAGCTTTACTTTTCTTAGACAAGAATCAAATGTCAACTGTACAGATGTAGAAAAAATAACAACTGACATTATTTTAAAAAATCTAGTTGAGGTCATTAACCACAGGAAGTTCATTCTTTGTATTCTTCCTGGAATACCCAAAGAGAGTACACAAACTTACCAGTCAGCACTGCTTTGGCGGACGGGTCTGCTAAATCCAACGCTGTCCTTCCATCTGTATTTTGGATGGTCGGCTCAGCTCCATGCTGCAAGAGCACTGAAAAATAGCAATACTTTTTTCAAGATGGTATTCATGACAATTTGATTTTTGTCTCAAGATTAAAGATCTTTCATATCCCAAAAGTGTGGTAAATGTTTTATTTTAAAGATAAGAATATATAAAGCATTTTATTACTTAATGAACTATACACATTTAATGTATTATACACATTTTATTATTTAATGTATTATACACATAAATGTCTCCTAAGTTCAGTAAGATTTTCCTTTGCTAGACAAGTGACTAAGGACAGATAAGAGTGTATAAGAAAATAAAAGGCAAGTCTGCTTGAAAGTTTCTTTGCTCATTCCAAATAATACTGCCTATGTTAGAAAGGTTGTTCTATCATAACAGAAATAAAATTTCTAATCCTATAGGATAGGGATTTGTAGTTAATCAAAATTTTAAAAAAAATGTGTAGGCAAATTCTTAAAAAAAGAAAACAAGAAAAACACTCTCTGTAGGGTTAACAAACTCCAAATCAAAACTATAATCCAAAGCACATAAAAAGAAAAGACCTATGCTATATGCTGTATTGTTATTTGTTATATAAAGACATTACAGCATATTCTACAAATAAGGAGCTGGGGGAAAGACAGGCAAGTACATGCAGAAAGGGAAGCCCAAAGTCCATTCTTTGATTGGGTTACTGTTCATTCTACACTATTCCTATCTGTAACAGTACTATGCAATAGAAATAAAATGTGAGGCATTAATATGAACTAAACATGTAATAAAAAATGAAAACAGGCTAAATTTTAACACATTTTATTTACCCGACATACTGTCATTTCAATATTTATATTTATATTATAATCAACATAAAATTAAGATACTTTGCATTTCCTTTTTTCATATTAAGACTTTGAAATCTGGTACATTTTCCCCTTAGAGTAGATCTCAATTTCAAGAAGTCCTCAGCTACCATACTGGATTGGATAGTGCAGATCTATAACTATATTTAGAAAACCCTACATGTTAAAACTAATTACTTATATATCAGAGACTAAGGAACTAGCAAAAGGCAGTAGCAATATAAGATAACAATGTAAGATAATACATTGGGCAGAGGTTACTAGGTAATCTATTTTGTATCTTTATAAATTACCTAATTTGAACTAAGATGGTGACTTTAATCTAAACAGTGACTTGGGGTTTGGAGGGCAGGGGAGAACAATGTAAGTCCAGCACAGAGCCCTGAACTTTTCCTAGTACACAGGCTTCCTATCTGCCTCAAGAATTTCAACTATTCCTATAACATGAAATAGAACTAAGGTAGCAGAGTCCAAAACCTGACCATGTTAGGTTCAGAAAAGTCAATACCAGGTTAATAAAAATTCTCAATCAAATAACCGGCCTTCTCACTTATACTTTTCTGTCAATGATCAAAATGTTGAGCAAATCCTATCTCGTTTTTAAAGTATCCTAAATGTCTGATTTTTCCTTCAAATGCTTCTTTATGTATCCTGCCATTTCTATTCTCCTATAATAACCCTAGTTCATAACCTCATCATTTCTTATCTGGGTTATTCTACAGTTTCCTAGCTAATCTCTCTGATGCCATCCATTCTACCAGCCACTTACCACCATTCTACCAGCCACCTACCAGATCACTCTTGCTAAAATACACTATTTTCATCACACTGTTGTTCCCTTTTTAACCATCTTCATAATATCAAGCTCCTTAACTTGGAATTCAAAGTTCTTCATAAAGATGTCCTTGCCTACCTTTTCAACCTTTCTCCCACTACTTGTTGGAAAGACTCCAGGAAGGAGTGACTGGACTCCAGCCAACCCACTGCCCTCATTATCCTCGAACACTCCCTGTTCACTGTCATGACTTTATCTGGTTCCGTGTGTGTGCTATCTCCCAAGAGAATCCAAATTTCCAGAAAACAGAAATCTTATCTCTATTCTCTAAAGAGCTTAAGCCCAGTACTATACACAAAATGACATTTAGTAAATAGTGGTTAGCTTAAATAATGAAGTGTTCTTAAGTATTTAAATTCAGCCTGGCAGAATTTGATCATATTAACGAATGAAGTCAATTACTTCAACGGTTACACGCTATTTCAGGAAAATTCTAGAAAGTAAACAGTCTTACCGATGCAAACATCAATCTTTCCTTTAATTGCAGCTTCATGGAGAGGAGTGTAATTCCAATTATCACGAGCATTTGGGTCTGCACCATGTTGCAAAAGGAGAGTGACTACTTCAGCATGACCAAAAGAGCATGCATTGTGAAGAGGAATAAGGCCCCCATCATCACGTGCTTGGACATTTGCACCATTCTGAAGCAAATATTCAACTACATCTTTCCGCCCAAATCCTAAAAGAAAACAAATTATCCATATTTAAGTCGTCTAAAGAAAAATGCATAAATTAGAATCAATAATTAGAAACCATGCTAAAATGTTTCTGGATGAGAAATAATAGAGATTCAACAATTCATTGATGAGATAAAAAGAGAGACTCAATACTGACAGGTATGACAATACTGAAACTGAAGTTTAAGCTGGGTAGAAAGGGTGAAGTGATTATATTTATACTAGAGGCCCGGTGCATGAAATTCGTACACGGGTAAGGTCCCTAGGCCTGGCCAGCAATCAGGGTCAATCTGTGAGGCCAGCCTGGCACCGCCTGTTTGCCGGCCCCGCCTCCCACCGCCGGTGGCCCTCCTCTGCGGGGCGACAGGGAGGGGGGGGACCCGCTGGTACCCGCCTTGGTTGGCCTGGGGCCTACAGGCTGGGGCAGCTCCTGCATTGGACGTCTGCCCCCTGGTAGTCAGTGCATGTCATAGCGACCAGTCTTTCCACCATTCGGTCGATTTGCATATTAGGCTTTTATTATATAGGATAGTTACAAACAGTCCAAGACACAGATAACTTCTACTTCTATAACTTTGTATCAACATGATTCCTCAGCCATTAAGATGTCTGAAACCCGTCTGGAGATTGACAACAGAGATCAGCATGTTTCAAAGTCACATTGTAATGACTGTAACATGTGAGTGGAGATCATGTTGGTATGCTGAGAGTAGACGAAGAAACATTGAAGCCACTTCTTGACATAAAAGGAAATTAGAGGGGGTGAGTATGTAGCTATTTAAAATTTTAAAATCTTCCACTGTTAGGAGTTTAGTGAAACTTTTAGATTCAAGATACTTCCTAAACTCTAAAGCTAATCCCTGATGAAATCCCCATTCTTATGGTCTCAAAAATAGTTCAAAGTATCTGTTAAGTACTAATTTCTTGAGGAAAAATTGCTTTGCAGGTTTTTTTTTTCTTTTTTCTAATCATGTTCTTACTGGCCAGGCAGAACATGAATAGGCATATCCTTAGAATCAATGCCAACCTCCATATCCTAAGGATCTCTTTATAAAGGAATCAGAAGTCTAAAGTTAGTAGTCATGGCTGCTCAAGATATATTGTGGTTTATTTTATAATTATGGAAGAGCAGTCACCTTTAAACACTGCTCAATGTCTATATATGAAGATATAGATGAAATCATTCATTGTTGAATCTACTATAAAGCACTAACAATGAAACAAAGCAGGAATATTTGGAAAGCATATTTGCTGATCAATAAACTGTGTCACTTAATGACAGGTACTGTGTCCTATTTATTTCTGTTCACTGGCCAAGACCAGAATCTAGCATATAGAATTTAATAAAGATTTGTTTAGTACATGTCTAATATTTTGAAATAGTAAGCAAATGACTCTCAGAGAGAATATGGAGCTGATGACTTGTGACCACAAAGAAAAGCAGTCTATTTATTCAATTTCTCTTGTCAAGTTTCATCACTATCTAGTGCCATCAGTTTCAGCAGTTCCAGGAACTGTCTTGCTAACCATAACTATTGTTAATAGTATCATATTTTGCTGTTATACTGGAAACATCCTTTCAACTGAATGGCTTCCAAAAAAACTATAAACCAGTGGAAGTCACTACTGATAAACCAACTTAAACCCTCAGAAAATCTTACTGAGAGCTGCCACCTCCCAGTTTTTACAGTCTGAAGACAAGATGAGCCATTGATTATTTAACTGGTCTAATCCTATATAATAAAAGCTCAATATGCAAATCGACCGAACGGCGGAATGACTGGTCGGCGGGGGCAGGGCCTGCAAGCGGGCTGCACCAGGCCAGCCAAGGCGGGTGCCAGAGGGAGAGGACAGCAATCGGTGGTGGTGGAGGGGTGATGGGGCTGGAGCTGCCCCCTGGTGGTCAGTGTGCTCCCACAGGGGGAGCACTACTTAGCCACAAGCCAGGCCAACAGCTGGTGAGCTCAGTGGTGGTGGTGGGAGCCTCTCCTGCCTCTGCAGCAGCGCTAAGGATGTCTGACTGTGGCTTAGGCCCGCTCCTCCCCGCCCCCCATCAGTTGGACATCCCCTGAGGGCTCCCAGCCTGCAAGAGGGCGCAGGCCAGGCTGGAGGACCCCCTTCCCCCCCCCGGAATTTTCGTGCACTGGGCCTCTAGTATGAAATGATAGTGATGCCTTGACAAGCTAAAGGTAAGCTGGAGTCATACACAGCTTTATCAGAAAAAAATATTCAGAAACAGGAAATATCAATAAATGCCATGAAAGAGAGAAGGCTTGTGTAGTCTGGGAGATTGGATGCATAATCAAGCAGTCTTAGGCTCTTGTCAGGACTCTTGTCAGATTTTTCTGAGGGATGTCATTTTAAACTTACTAATAATTTTAGTTAGCAGAAACCAAGAAAGGTATTTTCCACATATATTTCTTTTGAATGAGGAATACAAGGGAGAAGGTTTTGCCCAGCTCAACTTAGGACAATATACCATCTATCTGATCAGACTAAGAGAAACTTGGAAGAGGGTGCCATGACCTCTGGGCTGATTAAATTCTAACTATCTAAATGGGAAAGTACGTACTCCAAACTAGTTGTTAATGAAGTCAATCGCCTACCTCTAAGTCCAGCAAGAGTTGAGGAAAAAAGTGTAGCTCAAATCTCGATAATATACTGGGAGATCTGCTAAGTCAAGAAAGATTCTGAATTCTTAAATATTCTGGTGTTTATTTGATACTAGAGGCCCGGTGCACAAAATTCATGAATGGGTAGGGTCCCTAGGCCTGTCCAGTGATCAGGGCCGATCTGTAAGGTGACTGGCAAAGAGATCGGGGGTTCCCCTGCTGGCACCTGCCTTGGCCGGTCTGGCGCCACCCACTCGCTGGCCCCGCTCCCTGACACTGCCAGTCGCCACCACCCCCCTTGCACCTGCTTTGGCTGGCCTGGGGCCTACAGTTGGGGGGCAGCTCCTGCGTTGAACATCTGCTCCCTGGTGGCCAGTGCACATCATAGCGACCAGTCGTTCGATTTGCATATTAGGCTTTTATTATATAGGATTTGGGTTTTCTACTGATGGAGGATTTTACTCATACCCTTTCACACACACACACACACACACACACACAAATGCACGCACGCATGCACAGCAAAAAAGCAATCTTGGAAACAATAATGTCTAGTTCTAGTCCTAGGTAAGGAATGTGGGTACATTTTATGAATCTCCCATAATTATGAGCTGGCCTACAGACCAACGAAGGAAATACTATTGAAATGTTATTGGGTGTCTTTAAAAGTACCACTATCGGAAAGGATATGAACGGCAAGTATAAAAGCTATTATATCTTTGATAGCTGAGTTGTTAAAACCTTCAGTTGGGGGAATCATTCCACTTTGTTAGACCAGTCAGAGTCTGACCTGTTGGTCCAATTGTCCATCCTATGCAGAAATCCTTTCTACAACATCTCTGAAAGATGCCAACCCAGCCAATTCTATAGCTAAACAGATTGTTAAAGGGAGTCTGACTCCCTGCAACCTTCCATCTACTGGTACTTGTTTTGACTGCGCTGAAGCTATATAAGTCATATCCATTTACTTTTCTACTGGAATGTCTTAAATATATGTGAAGACAGTAACAGTGTCTGACCTTAGTCTTCTTTCATCTCTAGAATAAGTAACTCTAGTTTTCATCTGTTGCTTGTATAATAAATTCCAGAGGCTTTAATTCCACTTCCCTTCTCTGAATATTAAAAAAAAAAAATCCTTCTTATATGCAATCCACACAATTGAATATAATAATTGAGGTTCAGTCTGACTGGTCCAATGTACGAATACAGAACAGTAACATAACACTCTACAAATACAAAACAAGTGTTACTTTGCTTATCTAGAACTCTACAATGCAAGCTCTTTCCCAACTTGTCATTCTTTTATATATACATGTATACAGGACTTAATAAACATTTGTTGCTTAGTGATGTCTAATATTTTGATATGTATATCATCTTCTGCCACCATCTCTATATCTAAAATTCTTGAACCTGATAAATGGTTTAAACATTTCTCTGAATGATACCTCGCTATACTTCCCAAAATATTTAAAACTCTCAAACCATTGAATTCTATTTTACCCGCCCCAGTTCTAAGATTCTAGAGAATGCTATGTATTTCTTTGGCTATGACGGACAATAAGATGACTTTCTCCCAAAGTTTCTGTCCCTCTTCTTTATTTTTCAGAAACAAGTTCAGAGCAGCAATACCTTTACTGAAATCTGCTCTTTTCTAGGGGATTACACTGTCAAGCATTTCAGATGCTATTGTTTTTAGCAAAATTAAAGCTGCAGCCTCTCTACCACCAACTTGCCTCTCCAAGTTTTGCGACATGTCACAAAAAATTCATTCATATCCTCTGTATGATGGATGGGGTGTGGGGGTAGGGAGAGGATAAGGAGGGAAGGGAGCTGGTGGTGGTGGGACTGAAAAGGAAATACTTTTTCTTATAAAAATGACTTCTTAAAGCATACTTATCTACAAGGATTGTAATCCAGTTCATAACAAAAATACACCTAATAGAGGAAAAGTTCCAGTTTATGTTGATTGCATTTTTCATTAACAGATTGGGGATGGCAACTGATTATTCTTTTAACTAAATGTTTTAGATGAAAAGACACAATTTTTTCTGAAACTGTTCTTCTATCCATTTTCCTTGATCTGCACAGACTTATTCCTGTTCCTTGGACATCAAAACAAAAAGACAAAATCATGTTCCCCTCCCCCACCCCCAGTAAAACCTCCAAACTTTAATTGGCTAAAAAAACCTGTTTTCCTCCATTGCTTACTCTGTAATGTACAAACCAAAGAAACAGCTTGGTCAGGCAGCTACATAGTCTCACCACCTATGTTGAGCTTCCAATGGCATGTTTAGATGCACATTAACATGACTGATAACTCACTGTCCGGGGATATATAATGTATTCTCCATATAGTAAGAGAAAATGCAGCTGGATGCATTTATTTAAAAATTAAGAAAACAAGTTCTCTCCCATCATCTAATAATTTAGATCGAATTTACAAAGCTAATTTAAAAGTTTTTTTTGTGATGTGTCATTTGCAACTTCTACATAATTTTGGTAAGGACTTTAAATTTAAAATTTTTTTAAAAAATTAAAATTATTTTTCAATTATAGTTGAAATACAGCACATTATTTTTATTTGTACAACACAGTGATTAGACATTTATACATGAAGTTATATGCCTGCTTTAAAAAATATATATATATATCTTTATTGATTTTAGAGAGAAAGGGAGAGAGATTGAAACATCAATGATGAGAGAGAATCATTGATTGGCTGCCTCTTGCATGCCCCCCATTGGGGATCAAGCCTAAAACTTGGGCATGTGCCCTTGACCGGAATGGAACCTGGGACCCTTCAGGCTGCAGGCTGAAGCTCTATCCTCTGAGCCAAACCAGCTAGGGCTATGCCTGGTTTTAAATGCAGGACTTCAAAGCTCTGGGATATGTAGACCATTAGCAATTTTTATTTTATTATTCTCTTTTTATACCTTAAATTCTTAACTGTATAATCTGTACCTGATAATGTGGAAAATTGTGAGGGGTGGGCTTGTTCTCAAAATAAGTTTTCCATTTCAGTCTGAACAAACCACAATAAACCTATGTAGAAAGTACGGTACTTTGAAATGTTGGGACAGACTGAGGGTGGAATGGTGGGGGAGGAACAAAATCAATAAGAAGCTAATCCCATAATCTTAAACCTCTAAATATTCCTATTTTCAGATATGAACTCATTAATACATCAAATTCTTGAAAGGTAGCAACTAAGATCTTCCTTGGTTATTTTTATCCCACAGATCAAGTGAACAGAATCTAAGTAACACTACCCTTTGGATTACATATCAGTTGGCTATGACGGTTTGTCAAATCAGTTGTTTAAATGTTGACTATATGGTCAAACAGGACAATCCAAATTAGCTGAGGAAAGGCAGCACTGAACACCAAAATTTTAGACAAAATGGCTAAACAGCTGAGATTTGACTTGAGCATTCTTAATCCCTTTCTGCTGCCCACAGGCTGTTTCTAGTTCTCTCACCAACAACCCCTCAAACCTCTCTTTAAAAAGGCTCCCCATTAGGAACCCAACGAAGTTGTAATTAGTCAAGAAAGCATACCTCCTAATAATATTTATGTTTTAAAACTGGTACAGGTTAAAGCAAACAAATTCCTGTTGGTAGTAAGAGTAATGTCTGTGAACTAGGAAATCTTTCTTATGCTCCTTCTTTGCGCATCATTCCTATTCCAAAAGAAGAGAGTGCTTTAAAATATAGTTTTCTTCTGTTTTTTAAAAAACTATTTTAGCCTGGCCTGATAGCTCAGTTGGTTAGAGCATCAGCCCAATACGACAAGGTTGCAGGTTCAATCCCGGTCAGGGAACATACAAGCATCAACCAATGAATGCATAAATAAGTAAACAACAAACCGATAATTTCTCTCTCTCTCTCTCTCTCTCTCTCTCTCTCTCTCTAAAACAAATAAAAAATTATTTTAAGCAATCAGGTAATACATCACCAGGATTATCAGAAGTATAAAACCCTAATCCCATTTTCAATTATGAGGACAGGGATAGTCACCATCTTTCCTAAAAGTGAAAAGTATAGAAATAAGCTGAGTCTCATTTCTAGTTCTTTTAAATTCTTCAATGAAATGTAATATGCTTATATCATAAAGTGAACCTAGTAAATACTAAAAGTCATTCAAACGATATAAATCTCAGAATGAAGCAAGGTCAGTCCCAATGTAACTCTACAAGCTAAAGTATCTGCACCATTTTTCTTCTCATCCTACTACTTTTCCACCCCAAGGTGTGTGTGTGTGTGTGTGTGTGTGTGTGCGCGCGCGCGCGCGTGTGTGTGTGTCAGAGACCACCATCCGGATCCAGCCTAAATCAGACCTCAGTTCTCCCGATTTTGACCATTTCCAGTACTAGTCTCTCCAGAAACTGGCTAATGACTACCTAGAATAAACCCATTCGCGCAAATGTCAATGGCCCATTAAGCGACTCCTTGTAAATTACATCTTTGCATTTGACAAAGGCCTTTAACACCTTAACCAAATGATTAGTGTGGAATTTGCAAGAAGGACAGATTTTGGAGGCCTTTCAGATTACAAGGTCTACCACGTCCCCTCTTTCTTGTGTGCAGAGGCCTCCTAGGGGAGCAAGACCGGAAGTTGATCCAAGTATTGTAGCTACAAAGCAAAGCCACAACACACACACACACCTTCTAGTGAGCGCGGCACACTCCCTCCAGCCCCTCCCCCAATCTCAAGCCCCCCCCTGGAGGAGAAGGAGAAGCCCAGGCCCGGAGCCCCAGCGGGGAAAGGCCGGGCGGAGGGGCCCGCGAGCCCGGGGCGCAGGTGGGGTTTGGCGCGAGGCGAGGCGGCGACGCCCGGGTTACCTGCGGCGAAGTGGAGCGGCGTGGATTTCCTGCCCGCCGTGTCGCGGCTGTTCACCTTCTCGGGCGTCACCAGCCTCTTGACTCGCTCCACGTCCCCGTTGCGGCACGCCTCGAACAGCTCGCGGGCGGCCGGCTCCATGGCCTCCGCCGCCGCGCCCGCGCAGGCCGCGCCCCCGCCGGCGCAGCGGCGGCCCGACATGATCCTGGCCGCCGCCGCCGCCAGCAGCAGCGCCAGCAACGGCAGCAGGAGCCCGGGCCCCGCGAGCAGGAGGGCGAGGCCCCCGGGAGGAGACGCACTCAGGGCCCGGGCCGCTCAGCTCCCTCCGGTCACCGGGGTCGGCGCAGTCCCATGGCCGCGCCGCCGCGCGCCCCTCGCTGGGCCTCGCGACCCCCCGGCTGCCCCGCGGCGGCGGAGGCAGCTCGAACCCGACGTTCGAGACCCGAGGCGACGCGGCGGCGGAAGCTGGGAAAGACCCTCCCGCCGGCGCCGCGCAGTCCTGGGAGCGCGAGTGACGACGTGTTGCGCGTGCGCAGTGGTCGCAGCCCGGCCGGGCCTGTTTGGGCGAGCGAGGGCGCGCGGAGGGGCTTGTGGGAAATGTGGCCGCGGGAGGAGAAGGGGTTTCGGCCCACCGCCATCTTTGCGGTGGGTTTTACTGAAGTAGAACGACTCTGCTTATTGTCCTCTTTTTAAAGCGTGAATTTCCTCAGCTGGTTTCCTTACTGCTGAATTTCCTTTCTTTGTTACACCGAAAAGAGCCTTTGAAAGCGTCCCGTTCCCCACTCTCCCCACCCCCCTCCGCAATCTTGCATATTTTGGAATTCTCACTGTGGAAGCTTCTCCCTTTTTTCCAGCTTCCACAATCCCTTTCTCCTGGGGGATTTATGTTCTGTTTTCCTTTACTGTTTCTTCCCTGCTCGCCACCTGATGGGAAGTTTGGGTGCGCTGTCCCAAGATCATTTAAGTGAAATTAGGAAGGCAATGGAAGTTTGTTCCAATTCTAGATTAATAATTGCGAGGTATGGCTCTGGTTAATTATTCTTTCCATTGTTGAGTTATTAGCTGAGAACCAATCCAATGGCCCATAGGTAAACCAGTATTATACTGACTTAGCTGAGGTGTGCATGTATGGGACAAAGGTTAATGAACTGCGAAATAAATTCCTCCCTTGCCTGAACTTCTTTAACCTGTTTTTCAGGTTTTGTTTGGAAATGTTGACTCACTGCTGTGCTAAAAGATAGAGGATGTACACTTTTGGCAGCATTTTTATAAATATGAAAGTTATGGAAATATGTATCCATTAGAATCTATATGTATGAAAGGCTAATATGCTAAGTGTCTGTCTGGGTAATGACATCACGTTGCAATGCCCAGCTTCCTCTCCCTGGCAACTAGCCTCCTTGGAGTTTCTTCAGCCCAGGAACACAACTTGCTTTATAGCCAGGTGGAAACATTTAACACTGTAGCCAAATGTCTGTGAAGTTTTTTCCGTGCCTTATCTCATTTGATCCTCACAGAAGTCCTGGAGTAGGTTGATAAGAGACTCGGTGGAATCCTATTTTCTTTTCATATGCCAGAAAACAGAGATTTAGAAAACGTAGAAACTTGACCTGACTGAAAAAGAAGTAAGAAATGGTGGACTTTGAAAAATGACTTCACTGTGCAGAATATAGTCAAACACTGCTGCAGTTAAGTATTTCACCCTTTGTTCTCCCTGTGTGATCTGCAATAATAATCTGCTTCATGTTGATATTTACTGCTGTGTTGCTGACAAGTACCTGAAAGAGAAGTTGGGGTGCTTCACTGGGCTGGAAAAAGTTTAGCTAAAAAGCAGGTCTAATTAAGCAAGTTTATTCTATATCTATAAAAGGCTATGTTGACTTGCGCATGCGCGATACATATAAAGCTCTCATTGGCGCCAATCACACGCGTGTGTTTCCATCTGTCATTGTTGATCGTGAATTTGGTTGACCCTTCTATTATAGAGAAAGGGCGAATAGCGGTATTAAAATATTGCTTCTAATTAATTTCCTTTCAATGTGCACAAATTCATGCACCGGGCCACTAGTCTATATATATATATATAAAAGCCTAAGCAACCATTACGACAGAACAACCCAAACGACCAGTTGTTATGATGTGCACTGACCACTAGGGGTAGATGCTCAATGCAGGAGCTGCCCACAGGTCCTGATCCCTAATGGGGCCTGCCGGCCAACCTCCTGGTTCCTCCGCCCGGCCAGCAGGCCCCCATTGCCCGATTGGGACCAGGCCCCCAGGCTGGGACAGGGAACTGGGGGTGGGTGGTGGTGGACGTGATCCCTTTTCCAGGGGGGACCGAGGTCCGGATCCCTCCTTGGGGCTGGCAGCCAACCTCCTGGGTTCCTTCCCCTGTCCCTTCCCCCTGCCGGCCAACCTCCTGGTCCCTTCCCCTGGCCGGCAGGTCCGATCACCCAATTGGGGCTGGGCCCTGGGCTAGGACGGGAAACAGGGAATAGGTGGTGGTGGACATGTGTGGTGAGGGAAGGGGGGAGGTGGGGAACCTCAAGGTGGTGGCATGTGGGTGGTGAGGGAAGGAGTGGGGAGGCAGGGAGTCAGGGAGGCGGGGAACCTGTTCGGCCCTGATTGCCAGCCAGGCCTAGAGACCCTACCTGTGCACGAATTTCGTGCACTGGGCCGCTAGTTATTTATAATAGCCGAGAGGTCAGAGCAACCCTGATGTTCATGAATAGGTGATTGGATAAAATGTGGTGTATACATACAACAGAATATTATTCAGCTTTAAAAACAAGGAAATCCTATCATATGCTGCAGCATATGTGAACCTTGAGGACATCATACTAAGTGAAATAAGTCAATCCCCCTTGCTGCCAAATACTGTATGATTCCACTTACATGAGGTGTATTAGCTAGTTAGGGTTGCCATAATAAATCCCACAGAATACTAGTAGGTGGCTTTTTAAACAGCAGTAATTAATTTTCTACAGTTCTTGAGACTAGACATCCAAGATCAGGGTTGGCAAGTCTTATTTCTCCTGAGACCTCTCTTACTGACTTGCAGATAGCCATCTTCTTGCTGTGTCCTCATAGAGCCTCTTCTCTGTTCATATGCATTCTTGGTGTCTTTGTGTCCAAATTTTCTTGTAAAAGGAAGCAAGTCAGTTTGGATTAGGGCTCACTCATGTGGCCTTATTTAATCTTAATTTCATTTTTAAAGGCCTTATCTCCAAATATAGTCACATTCAGAGGTACTGGGGGTTAGGACTTCAACATGAATTTTGGGGGAGGATATTATAACATGAGGCAAAAATAGAAGCAGAAAGTTGAGTAATGGTTAGTTACCAGGGGCTGGGGAGAAGAGGAAAAGGTTTATTGTTGAATGGGTATAGAGGTTCAGTTTCGCAGCATGGAAATTTCTGGAGATCTGTTGCACAACATAAATATACTTAACACTACTGAACTGTACATTTAAAAATGGGCAAGATGGTATTAAAATGCAACTAAGTTGAATATCTTCATTGTTTATGGTCTATTTGTATTTTTCTATTGGGTTGATTGGTGTTTCAGGTTTCTAAGGATATATTCCTAGAAGTGGGATTGCTGGGTCAAAAGGCAGTTCCATTTTTAATTTTTCCAGGAAATTCCATATTATTTTCCACAGTGGCTGCACCAGTCTGCATTCCCACCAACAGTGCACTAGGGTTCCCTTTTCTCTACATCCTCACCAGCACTTACTGGTAGAGAAAGTCTTACAGGGATGCACTAGGAGACATGCACAGGATGTTTATTGCAGTTGCTTATGGTAATCAAGAGTTGGGGATAACTTACATGTTCTTTATAAAAAAAATGGATAAGGAAAATATATAAGCATATGATTGAACATGATGCAATGATCAGAAGAAATGAGCTGGATTTTCATAGAGCAATATGAATAAACAAGGTTGCACAAACAATTAAAAACAATGTAATTGATAGCACAGTTTCATGTATGTAAGTACACAAAAATACTATCAAATATTTTCAAGGACAAATACATGTATGAAGGTAGATTGAAAGAACATACATGAAATATATAAGCGAAACCTTATGATTTGATGCAAGCTCTCATCTTGGGGGAGCCCATGCTCCAAGATGGAAAAGAAAATGCAGAAAAAGTGAAGGGCAATGAAAAAGTGAAAAACGAAGTTTGCGACCAGGGATAGAGATTTTAAAAAGACAATAAGTAAATCAAAATTTTTAGAAAAATGAGGCTTAACCTGGATGGTTAATACTAATTTGCCATGAAATTAATATTTTTTATTCAATTCTATACACCTGAGGTAAAAAAAATTCACCAAGGTATAACACTTTTTGAAAGAATTCTATTTTTATTTTATAAATATTTTAGTTAGGTTGTCTATACCAATATGAAATAAATGAAATAAATTTAACATTTTGCTTCAATCTTTTTTTAAAATGGCAAATTATTTTATTAGGTTAATGCAGAATACATTTAATAACATTTCTATTTCTCTGAAAAACTTAGCAAGTTTATTTTGCTCCAATCTTGAATAAAATTTGTCTTTAACATGCTTTATTAATATTGGTTTTTAAATTATATATATATATATATATATATATATATATATATATATTCCTCATTCGTTTCTTGACAGCTCAATGACAAGTTCTTGTAATTTATTTAAATTCATAATTTGCCATAGGGCACACTAATTACTATACAGTTGGAATTTAGAGACCATCATATATTTGATTTTTAAAAATGAGAAATTTCCCTATTCAGCAATCTAACTTTCCAGAGCATAACCAATAATTTCACTGAAGGGGAAGCTCTGAAACTCTGTGGTTAGGTCTTCTACATTTAGCATGATAGATTAACTTGTGGCAGAAAATTGCACTTTTTAAGAATAACTAGAGAAGTAGGGTTAAAAAAAAATTCTCTTTATGCATATAGGGAAGCTGCTAAGACAAGTCAGTATTTGAGAGGTCAAGATTCTGGAGAGGGGAAAACCATAAAGAGCTGAACTAACATTCCACAGCCATGCTTTTCCATGGGGAATTTCACAATTCTGTGCTCAAGGAATGTGCCGATATCCAATGAAAGTCTTGGGCAAAGGGCAACCATCTGCTGAAAGGCAGAGGAACCATCCGAGCATTTGGCACTCCTTTGGTTCTGAAGAGACACAAATTGGAGGCTGCAGGGGCAGAAAACTGAGCCCAATTGGTCAGAGTTTTTTTGTTTTGTTTTTTTGAGCCATTTTGCTGAATTCTAAAGTTGTGAAAGACAGGAAGGAGGCTAAGAAGCTAGGCAGAAATTTTCTGAAAAGTAGAGTGGAGTTTCTGGCTGTCCCAGGCAACCAAGAGGTCAAGGATTAGAGTTTAAGACAGGTCATGGAGGAGAGGAACCACCCAGGCTTTTAGTTTGAAGCCTGAGGCTATGCTGTACTGTGGGAGTGATGAGATCCCGAGGCAGAAAGAACTTTGGGAGAGCTGCTGCTTAATCTTGAGTCAGCCCAGTCCCTGACTGGACTAAGGTGATCGGGTCTAACTTTGCCTCCCCAGGAGAGGAAATGGTGAACGCACTCTGGAGATTTCCTCATGCCAGAGCTTCTACAGTTTTTCAACACAATATCTAAATGTCAATCAGAGAGTATCAGGCATACCAAGAAATAGAGAAAAATGACCAAAAACAGAAGAAAAAACAGGTAATTCAGAGTTACAGATACCAGTCAAATATTAAATATAACTGTGATGAATATATTTAAGAAAATAGAGCCCAGCCTGCGTGGCTCAGTGGTTGAGCAGCAACCTACGAACCAGGAGGTCATGATTTGATTCCTGCTAGGGCATATGCCTGGGTTGTGGGCTCAATTCCCGGTGTAGGGTGTGTGGGAGACAGCCAATCAATGATTCTCTCTGATCGTTGATGTTTCTATCTTTCTTTCCCTCTCCCTTCCTCTTGAAATCAATAAAAATATATATAAAAAAAGAAATAAAGAAAACAGAGAGGAAGGAGAAAATAGATTAAGAAAAAGAGAATTTCACCAGAAACAAATGGGACATAACAAACAGATCTAACATACATATAAATGAAAGATTCAGGAGACTAGGAGTAAAAGGGGGAGCAAATGATCCAAGATGGAAAAAGAAAATGCAGAAAAAGTGAAGGGCAATGAAAAGCTAAAAATGTGGGTGAGAATGAATGGACTTTGACCTATAAAAGAACAATAATGTTCTTTGAAATTTAAAATACTTAGAATGAAATGCATGATACCAATACCACAAATGGCAGGATGTGGTAAATTGAGTTAAAGTGTTCTAAAGTCCCAGCATTGTCAGAGAAGTAGTAAAAGTAATAATTAATATAAGGCTGTATTGAGGGTTAAATTGTGTTCCTCCCAATACCCAGAATGTGACCTTGCTAGTATTTGGAAATATGGTCATTGCAGGTATAGTTCCTGAAGTAGAGGTGAGGTCATACTGCAGTAGGGTGGGACCATAATCCAATATAGTGTGTTTACAAGAAAACAGTCATGCACTGGCTGGTTTGGCTCAGTGGATGGAGCGTCAGCCTGCAGACAGAAGGGTCCTGGGTTCAATTCCAGTCAGGGGCACATGCCCAGGTTGTGGGCTTGATCCTCAGTGGGGGGCACACGGGAGGTAGCTAATTGATGATTCTCTCTCATCAGTTTCTATCTCTCTCTCCCTCTCCCTTCCTCTCTGAAATCAATAAAAATATATTAAAAAAACAAAACAGTCATGTGAAGACACAGAAATATATAGAGAGAATGTCGTATGAAGATGTTGGCAGATATCTGAATGATTCCTCTATAAGCCAAGGGATGCCAAGGATTGCTGGCTATTACCAGAAACTGTGAGAGAGGCATAGAATAGTTCTTCTAGTTCTTCCTCAGACCCCTTCAGAAAGAACCAATCCTGCCGACACCTTGATATTTGGGCTTCTTGTTCCTGAACTATGACAGAATCATTTCTGTTGTTTGAAGCCAGTGGTCGGCAAACTCATTAGTCAGCAGAGCCAAGTATCAACAGTACAACGACTGAAATTCCTTTTGAGAGCCAAATTTTTTAAACTTCTTCTAATGCCACTTCTTCAAAATAGACTCGCCCAGGCTGTGGTATTTTGTGGAAGAGCCACACTCAAGGGGCCAAAAAGCTGCATGTGGCTCGCGAGCCGCAGTTTGCCGACCACGGTTTTAAGCCACCCAGTTTGTAGTAATTTTTATGGCAGTCCTAGGAAACTAATACAGACTAAAAAAATTATAATATTTAGACTAACCACTGAAAAATAGCTAAAACATATAAATAACTAGCCCTGGCCAGTGTGTTCAGTGGTTAGACCGTTGGCCCATGCACCAAAGGGCCTTGGTTTCAATTTCCAGACAAGGGCAGTCAGTACCTGGGTTGAGTAGGATCCCTGCCTTGCTTGCTCAGTCAGGGTGAGCGTGGGTCAGGGTGAGTGTTGGAGGCAACCAATCAATTGGATGGATTTTTATCTCTTCTCTCTCTCTCTCTCTCTCTCTCTCTCTCCCTTCCCCATCACCCTCCCTTCCATCTCTCTAAAAAAATCAATAGAGCCCTTGCCAGCTTGGCTAAGTGGATAGAGCGTTGGCCTGCAGACTGAAGGGTCCCGGGTTCCATTCAGGTCAAGGGCAAGTACCTTGGTTGCAGGCTCCTCCTTGGCCCAGGGACTTGTGCAGGAGGCAACCAATCGATGTGTTTCTCTCACATTGATATTTCTTTCTGTCTTTCCCTCTCTCCTCCACTGTCTCTAAAAATCAATGGAAAAAATATTCTTGGGTGAGGATTAAAAAAAAAAAATCAATGGAAAAAATATCCTCTGGTGAGGATTAACAAAAAAACAGAAAAGTATAACTAGCTAATAGATGGGAAAAAAGAATAATAGTATTATTTAATTAACCTAAAAGAAGATAAGAAATGAAAAATTAAAAACCACCTGGTGAGATATAAAACAAGTGATAAGGTAGTAGGTATTATCATAATATTACATATTAATTATTACATTAAAAGTACATGGACCAAATATTCCAATTAAACACTTGTCAGTTTGGATATAATAAAACTCCTACTATATACTTATAAGAAACATACCTTGATATAAGTCATAGAAAATTTGAAAGTAAAAGAATTAAAAAGCATATCATGCAGATGTTAATCAAAGGAAAACTAATGCAGCTATATCAATATCACATAAGAACACTTTAAGGCAAGAAACATTACTAAAAATAAGTATTACTGGAGAAAAGATGCAAAACAAATGCCAATACTAAATAGCAATAGCCAATCTCTTCTCCCAAATATCAAACACTTAATTTTTATAATCAACAAGTAGTTTTAAAAAAATACTTTTTAAATTGATTTCAGAGAGGAAGGAAGAAGGAGAGAGAGACAGAAACATCAATGATGAGAAAGAATCATTGATTGGCTGCCTCCTGCACATCCCATATTGGGAATCAAGCCCGTAACCCAGGAATATGCCCTGACCAGGAATCAAACCATGACCACCTGGTTGATAGGTGGACACTCAACCACTGAGCCACACTGGCCAGGCAACAAGTACTTTTTGATCTGAAAATATGAACAATTCCAGAGGTAATTTTTATGTATGTCTTTCAGTCTTTTTTTTTTTTTTTTTTTTTTTTGTGGGGGTGAAACTCCTTATTCTTTAAGGAAATTCTCAGATGTTGTTTAAGGCTACAAACTCAAAACAAATACTAAATAAGTCCTAGAGATCTAATACACAGTATAGTGAATATAGACAACGATATCTATCTATCTATCTATCTATCTATCTATCTATCTATCTATCTATCTATCTAAAAGCCTAAGCAACCATTACAACTGAACAACTGGAATGATTGGAATGACCAACCAGTTGCTATGACGCGCTCTGACCACCGGGGGCAGACGCTCAACACAGGAGCTGCCCCCTGGTGGTCAGTGTGCTCCCACAGGGAGAGCTCCGCTCAGCCAGAAGCCAGGCTCACGGCTGGCGAGTGCAGCTGCGGTGGTAGGAGCCTCTCCCAACTCCACAGCAGTGCTACTGAGCGGCGGTGGCAGGTGCAGCAGGCCAGGACGAGCGGGAGTGGTGCGGTGCCAGCTTAGGCTCCTCCCTGGCCGCCTGCAACTTGGCACACTGCTACATCCCTCAGGGGATGTCCGACTGCCGGTTTAGGCCCAATCCCTGTAGGCTAGCCTTGTGAGAGGGCGCAGGCCAGGCAGAGGCTCCCTCCCCCCGCCCCCCGCCTGCACAAGTCTGTGCACCGGGCCTCTAGTTGTATGATGATAATCAAACTTGCTAAGAGATGATTATTCCAGACACTAAAAAGAAATAATTATATAAAGTGATAGTGGTGCTAATTATCTCTACAATGGCAATTATACTATAATATATAAGTATAACAAGTTAACATGTTATACATGTTAAATTTACATAATGCTATAGGTCAACTATATTTCAATTTAAAAAAGAAAAATTTCAATATGAAACAAACAAAATTTCTATTTTTTAAAAAGTACATTACACTTTTAACATTTATTGACTTTTTCCAAAGTGGGACCTAAAAAATAGAATCATAAAAGTTTTGCCTGAGTAAGTTTACTAAATGGCTGCATGTATACTTACCTCCATAAAAGGTAATTTTTAAAACTTGCAAATTGCCGCAAGAGGGCATTACTCTTACAGTTCTTGGTAAAGTCTGCCATCTAGTGGAAATAGTTCTACTGATTTTTTAAAAGACTGGCAAATAGAATGAATGTGAACCTTCAGTTCAATTGCAAACTGTAATGCTGGTTTAAGCCTTAAAAAGAAATTAAAAAGTATTCAGTGTTCACATACTTCCTTGTCTTATGTTCAGGTCTGGTAGCGAAATTGAGGGTCAGGTTGCGGGGTCGGAAGACAAACTGGTGCTTTGTACAAGGTCCAGGGAATAGAGTGCCATTAGAATAGAGAGCTCTGGACTCCAATAAGCATTGCTTTGAGTGCGTTGAATGCTCTCTCCAGGCAGCAGAAGAAGACAATTTTGTGGGATAGAAGGAAGTTTTACAATGTAAGCTCAACAACTAGCAGCTAGGTGTGATGTAGGAAGTTTAGCTAGTTAGTAGTCATCAACTCGATTAGAGTCCCAGGATAAAATGTCCTTTAAGCTGATGGTTTAAATAACTAAAGCATTGTGCTATACCAAACTCACCCAAAAGACTCCAAGTATGAGAAGGAATAGTTTAAAGCAGAGTCTGAATTAGGGGTGAGAAGACCTGAGGTAGGTCTGCTTTTGGTGGGTACAGTTTATATGACTCTGTTCATTTCACTTATTCAAATTACAGGGTTTTGTTTGTTTATAGTATAGTATAGTATAGTATAGTATAGTATAGTATAGTATAGTATAGTATAGTAATAACACTCATTCCCATGACTCACACCTAGGAAGAGGACGACTCCGTTCTTTCAGTTCCTAACTAAAACTTTGGATGCCAGTTGTGAATCAGTGTTACCCGGAGGCACAGATCAAAACACTTTGTCATCATACTTAGCCATCAATCTGTTTTCTCTAACTTTTGATGTCCGTGGACCACTTAATAGAATTTTAGACCCTCTGCAAATAATCAATTTTAGGTTAAAAAGTCTATTAGCATTAAAAAATAAAGCATAGGCAGGAGATGGCGAGGGTGTGTAGGCGGCAGCAATGCTCTGTTGAGATGGACGCAAGAACTGGACTCCTGGCGCCACAAATTCACTGTAGGTCTGGTTTCCCTCTGCAGCGGCCGGCGGGACCATACGGCTTAACTCATATATTCACTCCCCTCCAGAAAGGTTAGAGAGTATTCTTGAAGGGCTGTTTGGACCTGCCTTTTTAAAAGATCTCAGTTTATTAAAAACTGTGAACCTGAAAGCATTTCCGATTGACTTTTGATGAAAATTGTCTATTCTGTTGCTTGAAAAGAGATAAAGTAAAGGTAACCAAGAAACTCATGAAACTTGTCGAGTGTGGTATTTTATAGTTTTTATTTTGTTCAAAATTTGATTACTTTGGTGGAGACTTGCAGGAAAAGAAAGGCATGAGTCTATATTTATTTATAAAGGATTTGATAGTCACTCAGTTTGCAATTTAGTCTTGCTAGTCTGTTGATTGGCCTTTGGAGAAATATGTATTCCAGCATTTGTTGCTTTTAGTTCACTAGGCAGAATAACTATGTGGTAATTCAAGGAATGGGAGCCATTTAGACAAAAAGAATAGCAACATAGATCTGGATCAAGTAGCTACTAATTCACATAGATTTATGGTAGACTGTGGTTTATTCTTTAGTATAAGATGTTTCTTCATAATATTTGAGCATGAATGCTCTTTGTATTCAACTGCAGAAATTGGCTGTACTTTTGGGTTTGGGTTTTATTTTGTGTTAAATAAAAACATAAATAGAATTTTGGTTAAAAACATTTCAGTTGTTGGAAAAATTTATTAGTAATGGTTTTCTGTCTTATGTTTCTTTTCATGGTACTTCTGTTCCCAGTTTTAAAGCTTTGGAAACATTTTGAATTCCTTCCTCTGCCTTGTACATGTCTAACTTTACCAGATTATATCAGTTGTTCCCTCACCAGATTTCATCCCCCCCCACCCCCTTTCATCATTGTACTTCAAGCTTTTAGCATTATTTCTGAACTCCTGAAATAGCATGATTCGTCCCTCAGTTGTCTTCAGTCTGTTAAACACTGCTACAGCCTTGACCCTCACCCCTCCGTAGTGTGGGAATGTGACCCTATACTGAGTCTCCAGTGATTTTCTCATTGTCTTCTGGGTACATTAGCCTAACACTCAGGGACTCAGTACCCTCCACAGTTCATTTTTCTTTCTAATGCTGTCCCACTCATGTTCTATATATTTTTCTTTTAGCTAAACTGGTCTGATAATTTGTATTAAACAACATGCTTTTACTATTTGGACTACAGCATTGCACGCCTGTTATTCTCAATAGCTTGAATCCCCTTGCTCTTACTCTTGCCTAAGCCCCTCCTTTCCTATGAATGGCAAACCTTTGCTCTTACTGCTGTTTCAACCCTTCACGCTGTTGCAGTAAATATGATCTATACCAATTATTTGTCATTTACTACTCAGTATTATTTCGTCCATCCTTTTCTATGTTTGAATCTTGTGTTCCTGATTATATTGTCAACCTCTGAAGACTGTGAGCCATGTTGTATGCTTCTTTTTACCCTTGCATGTAGCCTTGTACCGCCATTGTTGACAAGTGCATTAAAATCTGAAAGCAAGTTTTAAAAAATAAATAAAAATAAAGCATATTAAAATTATCTATAATAATCTACACTAATAAAAGAGAAAGATGCAAATTGACTATACCTTCACAACGCCCACCAGCCAATCAAGAGTGAGTATGCAAATTAACCCAACAAAGATGGAAGGTTAATTTGCATATGCAGGCACTGAGTGGCCGGGGGCAGGCGTTCTGAACCGCCCCAGCTGCTCCGGGCCTCTGGGCAGCGTGGGAAGGCGGAAAGGTGGCTCTGGGCTGGAGCAAAGGCAGAAAGGCAGCTCTGGTCCAGAGTGAAGGTGGTGCCGGAAACCAGGGGAAGGAAGGCCCATTCTTTTTTTTTTTTTGTCCAAGTCTTTTTTTTTTTTTAATTTCTTTATTGATTAAGGTATCACATATTTGTCCTCGTCCCCCCATTCCCATCCTACACCCCTCCCCACACATGCCCCTACCCCCCTGTTGTCCTTAACCACTGGTTAGGCTCAGGAAGGCCCATTCTTGCATGAATCTTCATGCATCGGGCCTCTAGTAAAACCATGATATGCTAATTAGACTGGACGACATTCTGGATGAAGCCAGGGCTGTGAGGAAAGCCTGGGTCCCGGGTGCCAGAGGGAAGCTGGTGCCGGCAGCCGGGGGAAGGAAGGCCTACTTTTGCATGAATTTTGTGCATCAGGCCTCTAGTTAATAATAATCTCTGACAGGTTTGATCATGGATGACCTGAACTGTAGTTTAGATTTTTAAAAAATTGATTTTAGAGAGGGAAGAATGGAGGGGGCGGGGAGAGAAAAAGAGAGAGAGAGAGAAAGAGAAACAGCAACCTGAGAGAGATATATACATTGATCAGTTGCTTCCACTATGTGCTCCAACTTGGGATAGAACCCGCAACTCAGGCATGTGCCCTGACCAAGAATCAAACCCGTGACCTTCAATGCATAGGACGATGCTCCAACCAACTGAGCCACACCAGCCAGGGCTGTAGGTCAGATTTTATGCAGAAGTGTTTTTTTTTCTTGCTCTTTATTTTCTTCTAAACTAGAAAAATGCAAATTCACAATTATAAGTCATCAGAAGTGGGAGCTAATGTTTGCAGACTTTGTCAGATAGTTTTGGATTTTTTGATTGAATACAGATTCAAAAGTGTTGGAGAGATTTTTCTCTGAACAGCACATTTGGTTTTCTTCTCAGTCAGATGCTATTGTTTCAAATGTTTCAAACATTTGGATGTCTAGTAACACATTCTTTGGTTGTATGTGGCTCTAAGAAATATTACTTGATATTCTGTTGTAGCATCTGGTTATAATGTTAAAATATGCCCAATTGTATATCATAGATTTTTTTCCTTTGGAGAGTAAAGAGAATCAAGTGCTGGCAGAGTGAAATTATTGACTATTAAATCATTTTTCATTACAATTCAGTTTTCTTATGAAACATTAGTCCTTTAACCTCAGCATTATAAACATCATGATATTTTTATCTTAAAAACAAGAGGTTCTGGCTAGTCAGGATATCAGGTATATTTCTGAGACATACAGTTTAAGGAATCCACTTGAAATTTTTAAAATGGTCTTTACAGCATGATCAGAATAGATCATCCCATTCAGGGTAGAATGATATTTTATTCTCTGTCTTCAAAGTTTAAAACTGTGCACTTGGGACATTCACCCCACTCACCCCTCTGCCAAAAAAAAAAAAAAAAATCTCCTGGAACCTTTCATCATGTATTTGCTTTGCATATATATCTAATCTTTTCAGATAAAGTTGTTCCAAGCAAGTTTGGACATATCTGATCTAAAAAAATCTTTGCTTTTGAATTTGCCTTTGAAAAGGAGCTATAAAGGACTGATTTATAACAGATGTTATATTTTCCCCAAATCACAATTAGAAACAAAGAGCTCCAAGCCTCAAACCAAAATATAAATGGAATAAGAAATAAAATGAAATATGTTATATAATACCATTTAAAGTAAAATCACATGTACATGACATATTCTGTAAGAATGCCTATAAACAAAAAGATACTTATTTTAATAATTGCTACAGAGGAATGGAAGGGTTGTTCACATACGTCCTTCTTAGCTCTCAATAGTAAGAGTGGAAATTTAGGGATGGGGAGGGGTTTGAAGGAAGTTCCCTAAATTCTAGGCACTGAACTAGGTATTCCATATACAGTCTCTCACTAAATCTTCACAACAGCCCTGTGAGGTGGGTTATTATCTCTATTTTACAAATTAGAAAACCGAGACCCAGAAAAGCTAATCATATGTCACATAGCTTTTGAGTGGTGGAATTGGGACTCAAATCTTGATTAATTCTTAGGAAAGGGTTGATGAAAAGCATGGATATGCTTGAATCTGTTTGGCCTAGTCCTCACACTAGACAACCAATGCTTACATAATGTAGATGTTGGTGGAAGTTATTTATTATTTCTATAGCACAATATGTCATATTATATCTTAAGAAAAAATCAAACCCAGAATATGAGAGGAACTTAACCTGTAATTAGAAGCATCTTTTTTTTCCAATTCTCCTAGCTATGTGGTATTTTTCCATGGCCTTTAAAAACATATTTGTTACTCTATAACTGTTAAAAATAGAAAAACCAGTCCTCTGGTTTGTGCATATAATGCTGCAATCAAACTGAAATCTTACTCTCCAGCTAGTTACTCATTAAGTAGAGCCTATGATAATCTGAGATTTGACATTGGAATTGGTTAAAGTTGAAGCTGGAACTCTGGATTGATTGTCTGTTAAATTCGTGTCATCGATCCAGTGGGAAAAAGTTTATAAGGGTAAAATTTTGTTATGTTATCATAATGTGATATTAGCATAATGTGAGTATGCAACCTTCCAAAATAAAAATTTCCTGAAAAAAAAGTTCACATTACTCCTTAAAAGCACTTTATAATAAATGCTAAACATACCTGTATTCAGATTTATAAAGAAATAAATGATCTATTGAGGCAAATCCTATTCATATACAGTTTTTATATATTGACCTTAAAATTTCAATGACAGATTATCCACAACTCACTTTAGTTTTTAAAATTTCTTTTGTTTAAATAGAGGACAGGAAAAAATGATGCCAGGGAACAGAAAAGGGAAAATGGGAAATGCCATAGTTACTGGTGACAAAAAAATGTTTCTTTTCATTGAATGGGGAAAGAAAATAGACCAAAAAGAGAAGTAAAAATCGGAATGACTCACCATTGGTAAGGGGACACCAGTAATATAAATTTCTCTCTTACTTTGTTATAAAATATTTCAAAAAGTGAAGTGTCTTGGTGAAATGTGGGTACATACTGAGAAACAATAAAAACATTTGGCTTTTTGTTTTGGATGCTATATTTCCAAGGCTACAAACCCAACCTGGAAAAGCTTACTTGGTATGTTCTCTGCCAAAGACATCACCTAATGACTACAGTAAAGAAAGCAGGCAGTGTCCACAGTGGGAGAAGAATTTTGTCTTCCTTTTACATCATAGACTGGCACCCTTTTAAAATTAGGTTGCCAAAGTTCCTCCTCCCTTCCCTTTGGCATGTTGAGGCAGCTCATGACGAGCACCTTTGGCTATGGCTTCTACACAGAGAGGGGGCAGGAGAGCCCATAACACTGAAGTGGAGGAAGAGGCAGGTAGCAGACAGTCATAGGCAGCAGGGAGGTGGGCATGTGTTGGTAATCAATTTTGGCACAGCATAAATGCTGTTGGGTGCCAATTTATGTTCTGACTTAAAACACATATTTTTTTATTTGATGGTGAGGGTAATAGTGGTGCTGGGTGACAGGGGAGGAGTGGAACTGGTTAGTGGCCGTAAATGTCTAACCAAATGAGTTTTTGTGAAGGAAAGACTTTGCTGTGAGCAATTGGTTAAAACAGGTGGAATCCTGCAGAATTTCCTAAAAGGAGGATTTGGTTCTTCATTTATTGATGCTGCTTATAGTTATCCTACCTTACAACTTAATCCAGGATTTATCTTTGGCCTAATAGCTTTCTGATAACTCCTGAAATATAAGACATTTACGTTCAAACATTCATTGGCCAAGTGGTCATGTAAACTGGCAGAACAGCCCAGCTGGTGTGGCTCAGTGGCTGAGCATCGACTTATGAACCAGGAGGTCACGGTTCGATTCTTGGTCGGGGCACATACCCGGGTTGTGGGCTTGATTCCCAGTGTGTGTGGCGGGGGGGGGGGGGGGGGGGAGGGCGTGCAGGAGGCAGCCAATTCATGATTTTCTCTTTCTTGCCTCTCCCTTCCTCTCCGAAATCAATAAAAACATATTAAAAAACAAACAAACTGGCAGAACAGGGCTCTGTTCTCTTTCCATTCAACAACCATTAATCTCATTCTTAGTGTTCTAATTGCAATGTGGAAGATTTTTAAAAAGTACAATGCATTCTAGGGGATTTATTTGTGAGCAGGAAATTTTGAGTCTAGTAAGGGAAATCATCTATAACTCACACAAAACGGTTTATAGTAATATGTATATTTGAGAATGCTTGAGTCTAAAAACTATAAAAATTTAATTAAAAACAATTCTACTGTGGTCTAAAAAGGTTACCTGGAGAAGATTGGATTTTGACTTGGGCTCAAGAGATGGAGCAGGATTTAGGTAGGAGAGATGTGTTCTAAATTGCCAGCACTTGATTTAACCTTTAGAAGAAAATGTATGATGTACATATACATATGTAATTCAAAATAAGTCAATTTTAAAACTGTAAAGCACAAAATATACACAGATGATGAAAATAAAATAGCTATTCCAGATTCTCTGGTTGCAAAATCTCCCCTTCCTCCCTTTCCCCCCTCTGCTTTGCTAATGTTTTAAATACCTACTTACTTTGTTTATGATGTTATCCAGCAACTGGGAATGGTGACATTAATGGCTTAGATGTAATAAGGAATAGAAGACAACAAGAAAAGTTTTTTCTTATTTGTTTATTTGAGCAGGAAGATATTAGGAAATAGGTAAATCCAATGGTATGGTGTGATAAGTTTTACAATCTTTGAATGCTAACTAGGTGAACATTATCTGATAGATTTTGAGAAGTCATTAAAGGTTTTAGAGTGTGGTGGTAGAGTTCATTTATGATCCTCTATTTTAGTGTGAGGAACAGATAAAGACAGAGTGGAGGAAATTGAGACTAGGTGATGAGTATGCAGGTAGAGGGGATAGCATGAGTGAAGGCCTGGAAGTGACATGTAGTATTGGCTTGTCTAAGAACCCCAAAGAAGTTTGGTGAGACTGTCAAATGTGTACTCAGTGGGGATCAAGGAAGCAAGTTCTGAAATCTACCAGTGTTGGGGATCAGGGAGGGTGGCTGAGAAAGGGATTATAGAAGTGAGGCTTGAGCTGAATCTTTATGTACTAGTATTCATGAATCCAATGTTGAAAAACAAATTCCAAGACCATGTGCCAGGTGCTGGCAGAGCTGGGTATAAAAATGATAAGCCAAACAAATACTCCCTGGCACTTGTTCTCATATAGAATATAATCTAGCGTTAGTGAAAAATCATCACATAAATAGGTATATAATACAAACTAAGGGAAATTCTATGAAGGCAAGATGCTATACTAGAGAGATCTAATTTAGATTGGGGGTAATAGTAGTTGGGAAAAGTCCCTCTGAGAGAATGACATTTAAGCTGAGACTATAAGGAAAAATAAGAGATGGGCATAGATAAAAACAAAAAACTTGGGGATAATTTATAAGCTTTTAATATTTAAACATTTGAATAATAATTAAAACCTCTGGATAACTCATAGACATTTTTACTAACATTTTATTATGAAAGCTTTAAAACACATAGAAAAGTTGAAAGAATTCCACTCACCATTTCAATCAGGGGTTGGAAAACTACAGATGGGCCAAATCCAGTTGTTTGCTTGTTTTTGTAAATAAAGTTTTATTGGAACACAGCTATGCTCATTAATTCCTGTTGTTTCTGGCTGCTTTTGCACTACAACAGCAGACTTGAGTAGGCCCAATGGAGATTGCAACGCATGAAATTCTTAGTATCTGACCTTTTACAGAAAAGTTTTCCAACCTCTGCTTTAAGTGATTCAGTTGTTAAAAGGTTGCTATATCACGTATCTATCTGTTAATCAATCTATAAAACTTATTGTTTAAAAGAACAAATATAAAATAGTAATTTAGTAGTCAGAGTCATTTCTCTAATAGTTAGGAATTATTACTAAAATTCCCATCATGTAGATAAAATTAGTTGCAACGTTAGATCAAGAATCAGATTAACTAAATTTTTGAATTTTACTGTATTTCTGCTCAAATCATAGTGGTTCATTTAGGTTTGATGTCTACAAATCTAGTATTAGGTAGCTTTTATCAAGGCAGTATATATTCTAAGAGACAAACTTCCTCAATCTAGTTGAGGAAAAAACAAGTTTTCACTTTTTAATAGTAGAAAAATATATTGTTGGTTAGTTGTTAATGAAATTGTATATAGTTAGGTTTGTTACCATTTGTGCATTAAAAGTTCACAAGAACTGTTTTTTTGAGTCTTTTCTATGCTTTAGACAGAGAGTTCTAGGTAATTTGGGGGATGTGAAGATGAATCAAAGAGTCTGTGCTCAATAAAAACACTAACTGGAAAAGATATCTTCCCCCTCCTATTCATAGCAGCATCATTTACAATAGCCAAGACATGGAAACAACCTAAGTGTCCACTGATGGATGAATGGCTAAAGAAGTTGTGGTATATATAGTATACACAATGAAACATTAGCTATAAAAATGAGGAAATCCTACTATTTATGACAACATGGATGGACCTTGAAGGCATTATGCTAAGTGAAATAAGTCAGACTGAGAAAGAAAAATACTGCATGATCTCACTTACATGTGGAATCTAAAAACAAAACAAAACACCAAAACATGAAGCTTATAGAAAAAGAGATCAGATTTGTAGTTACCAGGGATAGGCGGATGAGAGGAGGGGGAATTGGAGAAAGGTGGTCAAAAGGTACAAACTTCCAGTTATAAGATAAATAAGTACTAGGGATGTAATGTACAACATGATGTCTTTTGTAGGATATATATGGGCAGTTTTTAAGAGAGTACATCCCAAGAGTTCTTACCACAAGAAATTTTTTCTTTCTATTTTAGACGATGGATGTTCACTGAACGTATTATGGCAGTTATTTCACAATACATGCAAATCAAACCATCATGCTGTATGCCGTAAACTTATATATAGTGCTGTTTATCAATTATTTCTTAATACAATTGGGGGAAAAAGATTCTGTCCTCAAAGCATATAGTTGAGTGTGGAAGATCAGATATGGGCACAACTACTGTAAGACAGAGTGAAGTGTTTGATGTAAACGTACAATGAGTGCTGTGGGAGAACAGAGAGTTGGCATATTTTTCTCCTGGTAGATGGGATCCTGAATGAAATGGCATTTGATTTGGATCTTTACAAACTGATGGCACATGGAAATGTGGAGAAGGAAGGGAAGAGCAATCTTTGGGAAGCAAGATTGACAGCACCAAACTGAATCAGCTTTCTGGTTATGCAAAGCTTGTGAAATTTAATTACACTGTGAAACCTGCATAGGGTTTTCATTATCACTGGCCTTTAATGACTTGCAATCAAGGGACAACTACAGTAAAACAAACAGGAATCTTATGAAATCGTGGCTTGCTGAAGGGTAGTTGCTAATCATTCTCTTCCTGCTGGCAAATTAGCCAGTTCAGTTCTTGGCAGGGATACAATTTCAACAATCATTCCCCATGTAGTACACTGGCTTAAATGAGTTAATACAACTCCCCTATATAGATATTTCTATGATTATATCTTAAGGAAATAATAAAAAATGTGGATAAATATTTAAGTATGAGGGTAATAATCATAGTATTAGTTATATAAAACATTGGAAAATATGTCCATGTTTAATGATATAGCAAATGGTAATTGTCTAATGTTTCAAGATAAAAACCACATATGAAAAGGTGATTTATAAAATTGTTTATACAACTTTTGCCCAATTTTGGATCTACTACTTAACAAAGGAACTTTGGTTGAGGAAATGAACCAAAGTGATTTGGTAATGGAAATACCGTTTTCTGATAACAATCTTGCCAAGATAATGTGTGTTTTCCATTTAATGGGAAAATGTATAAAAATACTTTTTCCTGGGTTCTGGTAACATGGCTTACTGAGATCCCCCATTTTACCTTCTTTCCTCATTCCAAGAACATATAAATGCAGGACAAAATATTGCAACAAAAAATTAAAATGCAATAGAGGAGCTCAAAATAAAGAAAGAGAATTCCGTGGGAGCCAAAAACAACGAGGGAATGTTAAGCCAGATGTATAACTTCATCATCTGATGTGACAATGGCTCAGGAAGATAATTGGGCTGGAAATAGACTTGAAGGGACTAGTAGCTGGGGATTTCATATTTATGATCATTTGAGGACAGAAGATGTGGCTTTGGTCCCAGAAACTTCAATCTAAGAGAGAACATAAAGAAGGTAACAACTCAGTGACATCTGTAGAAACAAATACCAAATTTCTCTTTAGCAACACTTCTGTAACAGGATACATAGACTTTCTATAGGCAATACCCTTCCCCAGGTTCCTTTACCTCCCCCCAAAAAATCCCTGTTGAAAATATGCTCACAGTAAAAAACACAAACCCATAAGGAAAGAATACTCTATGAGGGAGAGTCAACAGATCAACAAACAAATAAAATTGGCAAATCTATTATTTGAGATCAAAGACACTATAAAAAGTATGTTTACAATTACAAAATAGATAATCCTACATAATAAAAGGGTAATATGCAAATTGACCCAACAGTAGAAGGACCAGTAGCTATGATGCGCACTGACCACCAGGGGACAGACGCTCAACGCAGGAGCTGCCCCCTGGTGGTCAGTGCACTCCCACAGGGGGAGGACTGCTCAGCCAGAAGCCCAGAAGCTGGGCTCACAGCTGGCCAGCGCAGAAGTGGTGGTGGGAGCCTCTCCCACCTCTGTGGCAGCGCTAAGGATATCCGACTGATGGCTTAGGCCTGGTCCTCAACCCCGAAAGGCTCCCAGACTGCGAGAGGGCTCAGGCCGGGCTGAGGGACCCACTGAGTGCATGAATCTTGTGCACTGGGCCTCTAGTCTATATATAAAAGGCTAAGCGACCAGCCGACCGGCCAACCGGCTGGTAGGTATTATGTGTACTGACCACCAGGGGGCAGACACTCAATGCAGGAGGTGCCAAGCGACAGCAACTTTGCAGAGTGCCCTCTCACACTCTGGGACCCCTCGGGGGAAGATGGACTATTGGTTTCAGCCTGATCCCTGCAGGCCAGGCCAAGGGACCCCACCTGCCAGAGGGACCCCAGTCACTTTGCAGATGCCCTTTGAGCCCCGGTGCTGCCCCAGGTGCAGCTAGCTGGGGAGGGACCATGGGGGATTGACTCCAGGCATGTCCGGCCCATCTAGCCCAGTCCCACTCTGCTGGCCACCTTCTAATTAATTTCCTTTCAATGTGCACGGATCTGTGCACTGGGCCTCTAATGAAGTAATAAAAACTACAATAAAAGGATTGGACAGTATGACAAAAAAGAACTTTTGGATTTGAAAATGGTTTATTGGGGCATTTTAAATATTTAAAAACTTTATGATCTAGGTAAAAACATAGATGATGGTTTCATGATATCCAAAGATCATACTCTCTGGGTTGCCTTTGCAGGAATTGGAATGGTTTATGTTGCACTATCCATATTCTTAGTTCCCACCCCCACTTTCTGTCTTCATGTAACTAGTGACATGAGTAGGCAGGAAGACCAGTGAACACTAAGAGTGAAATGTCTGTTTTAAAAATGGGATGGTTGTTCCTTCATCCTTGATCTCTTCAGCACTATTTTAAAAACAGTTTAACTAAACAGCCACCAAAGTGGTGTGATGCCTTCAAGTTACTTACTTAGTACAACATTAACTTCAATCAGAGTAGTTTAAAACTGGTCAGCGCTACTTTGGCATAGTGGATAGAGTGTCAGACTGCAGACTGAAGGGTCCAGGGTTTGATTCCGGTCAAGCACATGCCTGGTTTTTTAATATATTTTTATTGATTTCAGAGAGGAAGGGAGAGGGAGAGAAACATCTGTGATGACAGAGAATCATTGATTGGCTGCCTCCTGCACACCAAACCAAACCAAAACAAACAAAAAAAACAAACTGATCAGCAACTCTGCAGAGACAGGAAATTTGAGTTACAAAGTCCAGAGATGTGAATGGAAGGCTGGGAGCCAAATCCAGCCTGCAGATATGTTTTATTTGGATACAGAGAATTAATAAAATAATTTTTAAATTAGTTGTCTATTATTAAAAACTGAGAGATTTCACATAAACACACGGACTTCTGACTTCACTTGAGAAGCTGGTTTATCTAGCCATGATGAGAATGGATACTTCTGGTTGGCAACAATGAGCTGCAACGAAGCAGCATTGGCCACCTTCCCCAGTTCTTTCCAGACCCTTCGATTCCCTCTCAAGTCTCCAGCACTGTGGACCAGTATCAGTGCTGTTTATTATCACACTTGAAGTGTATGATTGTACAATTCAGACCACCTGCCTTTCTTCGTTCTGTCCACAGTGATTCTGGGAGTCAGGACAAATTATATGACTAGAAGCTGGGGCCAAGTTGGGGTCAAGCTGGGGTCGGGCTCAGGGTAGCCGCATTGGTGCTGCAATCTGACAGCATGACCCTATAAAATATTAACAAGTGATAAGTGGTATGGAGAGAAATAAAATACGGGATGGGGAGAAGGGCTCAGGGAAGGTCCGAAGGAAATGAGAGCATCAACCATGTGAATATCTGGAGAAAGAGTGGTCCAGGTAGAGGGAACACCAAGTGCAAATTCTGAGTACAGAATCTACGATGGTAAAAAAAAAATAAAATAAAATTTAAAAAAATCAAAACTCACAGAAATGTTTATAATGAAAAACAACAGACCCTTGCTTCACCCTGCAGCCCCACTGCTCAAAGGCAACCATCTTATTTTTTAAAATTGTTTGTTTTTAATTCTGTTGGTTACTTCCAGGTCTCTAATTTATATGCTCAAATAACTACACCTTGATTCATCAGCTTTAAATGTTATCTATTCACCTCTAGCATCAGATGCAGATTTAGCTCACACAATCCCACATTCCCTCCTGCTCCTCCCAATAGTTGATAGCTATGTATGATATTTTTAGTTACGGTATTAGTTACCCTTATTGCTTTAATATACTTAAGCTTCTATTTATGGTCCTATTGATTCTGAGAAAGAAAACTGGAATTTGGAAGTGCAGACAGACCCATGGGGTTGGGCAAAGGTCAGAAGTCTGGATATGGGCCCAAAGTCCAGAGTATTTGAAGAGGTGCATAGAGTTCAAAGCTGGTCAAAGTCTAGATCGGCCTCCATGGACAACAATGATGAAATGTGAGTACCATTGGTCAAGGTGCAAACAGAGATTAACAGTGGGAAGTACAAGTGGGCTTGGGACTGGGATGGGAGACTGGAGTTTAAGGGCAAGAAATTTGAACATCAGGAGAGACTGAGGCACTGGGCTCTCGTCCATTAACAAAGTACCCTCTTCGCGACAAAGTTCTAGCTCTTTATAAGTGCACTGTGCCACTCATTCTCATTTGCTTATTCCTCCACAATGCTCTAAATCCCAGTGGGGCTGCCCCTACAGACTGCATTTCCCAAGCTTCCTGGACAACTGGTTTCTGTTTACATTTCATCAATAAGGAGCTCAGAAGGGAGATTGGAGGAAAAAAGAAAGGGAGAAACCAGGGTATTTCAACCCTCCTTTGTCTGCTCCAGGAGATGTCTTGAGCTTCCAGTTTTTGCCCCATTGCATTGGCTTCTGAGTTTTGATAATATGGTGTAGCAATTCCTACAGTTTTGAGTCTCTGGGTTATGTCATTGTCCTTTGTTTAGCCTCTCAATTTTCCCAACACCTTTATAACTAGTTCCCTGTATTTGTTTATCTCCATTGAACCATCTATCATGAGCTTTGTTTTCCTGAAAGATCCCTGATTAATATATGATCTAAACACTGAAGACACTTTCCTATTACTGAATTAAATCCAGGGACTCCTGACTAGTAAATGAAGATGATACTGAATTTTAGAAAGATTCCAATTTATTGTCACTACTAGAGGCCCGGTGCATGAAATTCATGCCTGGGTGTGGTCCCTAGGCCTGGCTGGCAATCAAAGCACGAGCGTCTGATGTGGAAGGAAAGGTCCCAGCTGCCCTCTGGGCCCTGGGCAGCACCTGGGTCGCCGGGCCCCCGTGCGACCCCCTCCACCTGAGTCACAGTGCCTGAGTCCCCACGCAGAGATGCGGTGAATGCGGCCGGATGCCGCAGGCTGGGGCACAGTGTGGGTCTCTGGGCTGCCCAGAGGTGCTGCACGGAAGCCAGGTGGGCAGCATGCTTTCTCCCATCCAGCCTCGCAGACTGGCTCCTGCGTGAACCCACGGGGAGCCCGACTGGCCCTGCAGTCCCGGTGGCTGTGGCCCGTCTCACCTGGAAGAGGCCACATGGGTGCGGGGCGGGCTCCTCGCGGGCACCCAGCACCTGAGTGCGAGGGCTTCCCCAGTGCGTGAGTCCTGGCGTCCCGGGGGAGGGTAGCAGAGGGAGTGAGAGCGAGCTCAGTGGACACCCCGCCTTCTCACCGCACCTCCATCCCCATCACCCCTGCCCCCAGGTAGCCAGCAAGAGGTCGTAACACGTCGCCGACGCCCGCCATGTTCCGTGCGGCCCCCTGGTGGTCAGCGCACGTCATAGTGAGCGGTCGAACTCCCGGTCTCCTGGTCAAATGACCACCTGAGGGGACAATTTGCATATTAGGCTTTCATTATATAGGATTTTTACCTTAAATTTGATTTTCCTTCCTTGCAGTGGCATTTTTTCACACGTGATTTTGTCTAGTGTCTCTGAGACACTTCAGCAAAGGTGCCTCAGACAAGATGCCCAACATTTAAATTACTTTTGGTAGCTGCCACGCTAGATGCTGTATGTCAAATGATGATATAGGCACAAAATGTTCCAGAACAAAGTGACAACTCAAATGTAAATAAACCATTTGAGCATATGGCGTCCACCTAGCTGTTACTGGAGCCACTTTGAAACCATTGGCTAAAATCTGAACCTTAAAATTACTAAAGGTTACCAGATAATTGATGGGTTAGCAAATACATCTATTAGGAAGTTCCAGAGTTGACCAATTAATGGGCTGGTAAGTTATTTTCACTTGAATTCTTGGCAATATGATAGAATCAAAAATAAAGTATAGGGTCAGAAACGTAACATAAATATAAGGCATTGTGAAAAGGTACTTAATACAGAGCATAAGTACCTTTGAGGAGGGAAATTTATGAATGAACACATGCAAACAAGTCAACAAAATATTTAGATATTCAAAAAGCCTTTGACATAAAGTACTGAAATGGCATTTGCCCCTGTGCTAATTGGAAAAGATTTAAAAAATTATAATATTCAACACTGGAGAGAAAAATAGGCACCCTGAGAAGGTAAATCAGTACAACATTTCTGGAAGGTAGTCAGGTAACATATAGCCTAAGTCTTCAATGTGTTTGACTCAGCCCTTTCACTGCTAGGAATTTATTCAATGGAAATAATCATGGACATATGCTTTGATTTATCATGAGGATTCATTACAGTCTAATTTATGTCTGAAAGAAAAAAATATCCACCTACATTTCCATCAAAAGGGATTTGGTTAAGTAAAGTAAGATATAAGCTATACATGGTATATAGTAGGCAGTCATAAAAATGATGTGTAAGAATAATGGATAGATGGGGAAATGTCTATGATTTGTTGATAAATAAAAAGCAAGTTATAAAGTATTTGATCCCCATCAACAATTATTCATAGAAATGTTAGGAGAATCAGATTAGGTGATGTTCTTTATTTCTATGTGCTTGTTTCTATTTTTCAAATTTTATTCAAAATAATTACATATTACAACACTTGCCTTGAGTTCTATTTCTAAACACTATGCAACTGATTATTTTAAAACTGATAATTATGGAATATAGGACATATTTTGTCTTTGTAGTGAACTTCATTAAAGACTTAAGCACCCGGAGTTTTATATTACACTGTACTTGGAAACAAAGGGTATTAAAAAAGTGACTCTGTTGTGGAGAGAGGATTAAAACTTTGTTAAATGTATTTTCTCGCATAATTATATAGAACATTTGGAAAACTAGGTATCTCAGTCCCATTGATCTCATAGACCATTGTTATTGGCATTCAAAAAATAATTTTTTAGGAAGGCAGGAGGATCCCCCTGCTGATTCTGGGACAGGGTGGCTCCCTCACAGATGGCCAGTGTGACAGCCCCCTCAGATTAGGTGGGGGTGTCTGGGAGTCACCATGTGGCATCTTGAAATGTCTTTCAGTCTCTCTCTTTTTTTTTTAACAGCATGAAAGTTATAATGCAACTTTGTATCGTGTCTCTTAAAACGATATTGCGAGCTGGTTAGAAATGGTGCGATCCTTGTCCCCTCCTTCGGAAGTGGGTACCAGAGGCAGAAGAGGCCGGGGAAGGATTAGCCTCCCAGATGTGAGTCATGTGGGTGGAAGTGAGGAAGCAGTTCTTACCTGGAGCTTCATATGTTCCAAAGCTAATGACTGCACCAAAAAAGGAAGAGACCTAAGGCAGATATTAGGAGTTGGGGCATGTACCTTGGATTAAAGAGTGAGGGTGGATGGGCAGGTACAACTCAGGAGACCCACTGGTAGTTCCATGATGTTAGGCAGTTAATTTAAGTTTTTTGTACCTTCTTTCTTTCTTTTAAAAAAATATTTTTATTGATTTCAAAGAGGAAGGGAGATGGGGAGTGAGAGAGAGAAACATCAATGATGAGAGAGAATCATCGATCGGCTGCCTCTTGTACCCTGCCTACTGGGGATCAAGCCTGCAACCTGGGCATGTGCCCTGACAGGGAATCAAACCATGACCTCCTGGTTCATAGGCTGATGTTCAACCATTGATCCATGCCAGCCAGGGAACTTTATTTTTATTTTTATTTTTACAAATGAGGATGCTAGCTAGTAACTACCTTGCCTACCTCTCAAGATTGTTGTGGCAAATGAGAAAATGAAAGAGCTTTGCAAACTAAGAAACCTGAGAACAAGAAAGGTGCTATTAATTAATGAGAAGTCCCATCCTGCAGGGGTAGGCACTGGCCGTGGCCGTCCTGGGCCTGCCAGGGCAAGCAGGAAAGGGGCTGCTCCTGGCCAGTGGGGTATGTGGGCAGATTCTGGCAAAGGGTATTGGCAATAAAACTGGGTTTTCTACCGTTTCTGACCACCCCTGTCAAGAATGACTTAAAGTGGTTGGAAAAAAATCCAGGGGAGGAGAGGTAAGTGATGAAGGAAAGGGGAAGACCTTTGTGAGAAGATACATTGAGGAGATAAAGATTTTCCCACACAGAAGGATAGAGACTGAGAGACTATGAATGAATTCATAAGACATATTTAACCCAACAATGGTAGAATAGGATTAAATGGTAAGTAGTAAACTTCAAGAGGGATTTAGATACTCATGGGTGATAAAATTTAAATGAATTTTTGAGCAGCTTTGAGGCTGTTCAGGGAAGTCACCACCATGAAGTCACTATCATGACACTAAGGTTGGCTAGCTCCTAAGCCTCACACCTATTTTTCAAATGCTCTTCATTAAAGAATTGAGTAGAGAAGTGATGAAAAATGTTCTTTTTTCCCCTAACGGAACTTGTTTGCATTGCTCAGAGCACCTATAACAAAGTAGTGTAATGTCTATCATTCCTGCTGCATGGGAGTTCTGTGAGGACAGGAATAGGCCAGTCTTCTTCGCTATACCCCAGTGCCTGGCACAGCTCCCAGCATACATTGGTGCTGAATCAATACTGTAAATTGAATGCTGTTTTCCCAAGGGTGGTTGATGGGGTCCTTCTTGTCCAGAGAAGCTGCCCTAGGACCCTGGCCTGAGCCAGTGATAGCATTCCAGAATTTCACACAGAGATGTGTTGGGCCTTTGCAAGGTTTGCCATGAACCATCCACACTACTCTCATTGTCCTACAGTTTTCTGTTTTCTTTTGCCTTGTTTGTGGTTGTGGAGCCTTTATTTTCAGCTTGTAAGTTGATGACCCGTTCTTGGATTCCTTTCTTAGTCTTCTGATCTCTCAGGCCTGGCCATTGCAAATTTCTCCCTTGGGCAACCCTAGTGGTTCCAGCCCCAAGCCCAGGTTTTGGGGTGCTGGCTTCCCTCTGTTCTTGAGGAACAGGGACTTGTGGTCAGACAGTTTTCTGAGGATCCATGTCCCAGGGTCACCAGAGAATTGCGAGAGGAGAATGAGTAGACCCAAGCCGATCTCTTCTGTTTGCCTGTAGAGTTGCCTTAAGGACAGATCATGTTTACTTGAAGAGACAGTGGGGAGCTTAAAGGAGAACTGACCCCTGTCCTGGGTCAAACTCTTTCCTTCCCATAGCACACCACTATAGCCAAAGCACAACCTTCTATTTTTCAGTCACCAGCCCAGTTTGTCTGGATCCCTGCAAGAGCTAAAAATTGTTGTGGGCCTTTGGGCCACCATTGTCCTGGTGTCTTCATCACCAAAGCCAAGAGGCTGGTAATTGTTGATTCCTACAGGGAGCCCTACATGTGAAAGCTATGCTAGGCTCCTGGCCCACATGCCTTACCACAAAAGCCTGCCCTGACAGAGTAGGAGGGGGTACAGACTTGGGCAGAGCTTATTCGTGATCCAACTGCCTTCAGCTAGCTGAGCCTGGCCCGTGGCCTACGACTTGGCCTGGAGCAAGGCTGCTCCTTGCTTGGTTCCATGAAGGCCTGGCAGAGCCTCTCTGGGATGAGCTGGCATGGACCTCAGGTTTTCTGATGGGAAAGGAGGTTGGTGAATGTCTGCATTTACTCAACGCTGCCTCCACTAGAGTACTAAGCAGCCCTGTCTTAGTCAGTTTGGGCTGCTGTAACAAAATACCACGTATGGGTGGCTTAAGCAACAAATGTGTATTTCTCATAGTCTGAAGGCTGCGGGGTCCAAGATCAAGGTGCTGACAAATCCAGTGCCTGGTGAGGGCTCACTTCCTGGTTTGCAGATGGTCATCTTGTGTTGTGTCCTCACATGGTATGGAACAGACATAGGAGCAAACTCTCATGTCTCTTCTTATAAGGGCACTAATTCCATTCATGAGGGCTCTACCCTCAGTTCTCAGGTCTGGCTGTACATTCATGGATTAATCTTGGCTAATACCCTTCTAGGTTTAACTAGGCTCCTGGACCCACCCCATCTGTATGCTTCTTCATGGATGCTCATCCACTGTCTCCTGAACTTATGGGTAGTACATGAACAGTCACCCAAAATAGACAAAAAAAGGGAGTTATGCCATCTGGAGTAGATATCTCTATTAACACCTGCATATCCTAGCCTCTCCTAGTAGGAAGTGCTGATGCCCTCTATTTGTAGCTTTAGTTATCATTTAACTTAGTGTGAATTAATATTCCTGCCATAACCCTGTGATGTCTATAGATTAAACCAGGGGTCCTCAAACTTTTTAAACAGGGGGCCAATTCACTGTCCCTCAGACCATTGGAGGGCCGGACTATAGTTTAAAAAAAACTATGAACAAATTCCTATGCACACTGCACATATCTTATTTTGAAGTAAAAAACAAAACGGCAAAAACACCCGCATGTGGCCCGCGGGCCGTAGTTTGAGGACGCCTGGTTTAAACCCTATGCATACAAATGTACACTGAGCCAAAAAACTTTCCCTACGTTGTATTCTAGCTCATTAACTAGCTTCCTGGCTCCCTGCTGGCATTAGAATCCAGAAGGGATGATAGAATGTTATTTATAACTAGAGGCCTGGTGCACAAATTTGTGCACCAGTGGGGTCCCTCGGCCTGGCCTGTGGGATTGGGCTGAGACTGGCTCTCTGACATCCCCTGAGGGGTCCCAGATTGGGAGAGGGCACAGGCCAGGCTGAGGGACCCCACCAGTGCATGATTGGGGCCAGGGAGGGATGCAGGAGGTTGGCCAGCCGGGGAGGGACTGTAATATATATATATATATATATATATATATATATATATATATAAATAATTATATATATATATATATATAATTATAATATATAATACAGTCCAGGGCTCCAGGGCGTGTCCGCCCCATCTCGTTCAGTACCCATTGGCCGGACCCCAGCAGCAAGCTAACTTAACAGTTGGAGCATCTGCCCCCTGGTGGTCAGTGCATGTCATAGCGAGCAGTTGAGTTGCCTTAGCATATCATTAGCATATTATGCTTTGATTGGTTGAACGGATGACTGGAAGACTGGACACTTAGCATATTAGGCTTTTATTATATAGGATTAATAACATGTATTGAGTTTAAAATATATTACAGGTGTCTCATGTCACAAATGAGACACATTTATTCTTTCAACCAAGAAATAATACTATCCAGTGGTCAAGGACAACAGGGGGGTGGGGGCATGCGTGGGGAGGGGTTTGAGATGGGAATGGGGGGTTGAGGACAAATATGTGATACCTTAACCAATAAAGAAAAAAAAAAAAGGGAGAGACAACTCATGGACATGAAATAAAAATAAATAAATAAAATAAAGCACTATAATTTAAATGAAAAAAAGAAAAGAAATAATACTGTCCTGTGAGATATAAAGATAATGAAGAGATGATTCCTACATACAAATAACTTATTGTCAATATAGAAAAAAATTTATAAATAACTGTAGATAAGGCAGACAGAGAAAAGTCCTGTAAGAGAAATAAAAGTCCTGTAAGAGAAATAAAAGTCCCACAGGAGTTCAAATTACTTCTAATTGGGGTGATCAAGGACAGTTCATGGAGGAGGCCACAGGTGAGTTGAACCTTAAGGGATGAATATTTAGGAGGCAAGGATTCAGGAAAGCTCAAAGCTTGCATGAGGAACAAAGCAATGTTAGATCTGATTAAAAGAAGAGTGAAGGAAGTTGGGAAATAAGCCAGGAAAGATGGCCATTTGATCCAAACAAAACCACCATGATTTGCCTTATGTTCTGCCATGAACATCTCATATTGCATGGATGTACTTGCTCTGGTTAGAAGGTCCTTGGAGGTCAGCACATTGGAACAAACCTATAGCTTTCTAGAGGAAACATTTTAAGGAGACCAGGCGCTCCATTTCTGTGCCAAGAATATAATCTAGAATAGATACTAGATACATCATCATTATCTAAAAAGCAAACAAGCAAAGAGCAGGTGAAAACTCTGGCCAAAGCCTGGGATGGATGGCTCAGTTGGTTGAAGTGTTGTCCCATGCACCAAAAGATTGAGGGTTCAATTCCCAGTCAGGGCACATACCTAGGTTGTGGGTTCAAGGCCACACATAGATGTTTCTCTTACATTGATGTTTCTCTCTCCCTCCTCCCTTCCACTCTCTCTGAAAAGCAATAAAAAAATATCCTCAGGTGAGGATAACAAACAAATAAAAACTAACCAAACAAAAAAGCAATGGCTGAGTGCAGCCCAGACCTGCGGTAGATAAAAATTCAAGAACAAAGCTGTCAGGCAAGAGTAAGTTCACTGGCTCCAGTTACCACCCTGGGGAGTTGGTAGGTCTGTCCTGTCCAGAAGAGAGAAGTCACAGTGTGCTCTGTCACATATGAAATCTCCAGCACTCCGCAAAAAACCATATTCTTATTTTCAGAGGACACAAGTACTGTATATAGTATTGCATTAGGACAGTGTTTCCCGCCTGGCTCTGGGGAGAATGACATGTGTTTGTCTGAGTCTTTTAATTTCTTAGTTCTCTCTGCCTCCCAATGGACACTTGCAGCTGGGCCTGATATACCACAGTCTATAAGCTATTAGACCACCTAGAATTACCCTTAAATCACCACACAGCATTTTATTTTGGATAACCTATTATTTTAGATGACTTTTTAACTACTTGAACAACTGCAGGCATGGCTGAAGTTCAAGTGAGATTTCAAAATAATTAGCTACATCTTAAACATGAAGTCATAGAAACACAAATCAAAATAAAAAAAAAAACTTAGTATAACCAGTGGCAATCATTTTTCTTAAGAAAGGTAATGGAAATATATGGGATGCAGTTTTTCTATTTCTTATCAAAAGGCCAAGTATCACTGGTTTTCTAGGCCCTTGTTTGGCACGGTCCATTTTGTGGATATAGAAGTTGAGGTCTAGAAATAGCCCACCCAATGTCCAGGGTTAGCAAAATAGACTCACTGGGTAGCTGGGACTCTATGGTGTCATCTGAACAGAATAAATAAAGCTGATTGAGGCCCCCGAGATGGGAAAGAGTACATTTAGTAGGTTGGATTATTATTCTTAATTCTTCCCAATTGGTTCCCTGTTATGGAATTATACCCCATCTACTTTGCCATGGACTTTGCTAACTAACACTGTGTAAACAGAGGATATTCCCCACTCTGTTGATGTTGATGCTAGCCATATGACTTGCTTTGGCCAATGTAATGTTAGCAGATATGATATGACCAGAGTCTATAAATGTGCCTGTATGATTTGGCTTTAGCTTTTGTGTCCTGTGATCCACCAAGAGAAGAACATGTCTCATGTAGCTCCTGGTTCCAGAATGAGGAAATGTGTAGAGAATACCTGAACCCAACCTGAAGTCTACATCCCATCCCAGCCAAATTGCTGCCTGAAGCAGAGCTGTCCTAGCTGAGGCAGAAAAATAAAGAGCTGTTGTTGGAGATTTTGTGTGTTTGTGTGTGATGCAGCATTACTAAAGCAATAGCTGGTTGATACAGTAAACATCTGTGGATCAGGCTACAGATATCAGCTGGGGCAATTGCAACCTGGAGTTCACTTATTCATCATATGTGTACTAAACTATCCCTTTCGGTAAGCATTGTGCTGGCTTTGAGCATCAAATAGAAATAATACATGGTCACAGTTGGAGGGACAATGTCAGTCCAATAACATAACCGATACCTAAAAGACAAAGTACAAGGGCGACAGTAGGACCATGTACAATGTGCTGTGGCCACAAAGCACAGAGGGATTCAGAGTAAGTGATACAGAAGCTGACATTTGCATCAGGTCTTCAAGAATGAGTAGGACTTTATCAGCAAAGGGGAGAAAGGCATTCCAGAGAGAGGGAAGAGTGCAGTGGAGTGTTCACAAAATAAAGCAGAGCTTGCCCTGGCCAAGTGGCTCAGTTGGTTGGAGCGTCATCCAGTATACCAAAAGGTTGCAGCGGGTTTGATTCCTGCTCAGGGCACATACTATTTTGTGGGTTCAATCCCAGTTGGGATGCGTTGGGAGGCAACCGATTGATGTTTCTCTCTCACCTCTCTCTCTCTCTCTCTCTCTCTCTCTCTCTCTCTCTCTGCCTCTCTCTAAAACTTGATAAACCTATTCTTGGGTTAGGATTAAAAAAGTAATAAAGTGCAGCTCAGTGTGGCTAGAGAATTGGAGTGGCAGGAAACAATGCCAGAAAGTTGGATAGGGGCTATGTGGAAGAGTCCAAGACCACAGAGTTACTACTTTATGTAGTAACTTTAGTTTGTGGACTTTTAGAGAAAATTCTTTGTTATGGGTGATGCAAACAGGTTTATAGAAGACTAGAGGCCCAGTGCACGGATTCGTGCACGGGTGGGGTCCCTCAGCCTGGCCTGCGCCCTCTCTCAATCCAACATCCCCCCAAGGGATGTAGCAGTGCTGAAGCGGCAGGCCACCAGGGAGGAGCCCCAGCCGGGGCTGGGCGCAGCTCCACTGCCACTCATCCCAGCCCTGCTGCACCCGCCGCTGCTGCCCATTAGTGCTGCCATGGAGACAGGAGAGGCTCCTGCTACCACAGCTGTGTTCACCAGCCGTGAGCCTGGCTTCTGGCTGAGTGGCATTCCCACTGTGGGAGCGCACTGACCACTGGGGGCAGCTCCTGCATTGAGCATCTGCCTCCTGGTCGTCAGTGCGTGTCATAGTGACTGGTCGGCCAGTCGTTCCGGTTGTTTGGTCGTAATGGCTGCTTAGGCTTTTATATATATATATAGATTGTTTCTTTTTTTAAAAATATATTTTATTGATTTTTTACAGAGAGGAAGGGAGAGAGATAGAGAGTTAGAAACATCGATGAGAGAGAAACATCCATCAGCTGCCTCCTGCACACCCCCTTCTGGGGATGTGCCCACAACCAAGGTACATGCCCTTGACCGGAATCGAACCTGGGACCTTTCAGTCCGCAGGCTGACGCTCTATCCACTGAGCCAAACCAGTTTCAGCTATAGATTGTTTCTTTATTTTATTTTTTATTTTATTTTATTTATTTTTTTTATTGAGGTATTATATGTGAGATTGTTTCTTAAGGTATGGTCCCAGGACCAGCAGGGTCAGCATCCCCTGGAAATTGTTAGAAATGAAATTTCTTGGCCCAGACATAGCAAACCAGAAACTCTGGGGTGGGCCCAGAAACCTATATTTTAAAAAGCACCTCAGGTGATCCTCATGCATGCTAAAGTTTGAGATTCACTGCTTAGAACAATCCCTTTCTGCTGTCAGAGGTTGGAGTGAGGGACTCACGCTGGGAAGAATTTCTGAAGAGCCCCAGTAGATTCAGGAGGCTCCTCTGTTGAGGGTAAAGAAAGATGAGAGATTTCTACCAGTCACATAGCCTCAGATCAACCAAATCAATTTGGCCAGAGCATAGAAAGAGTAGGCATTCATTCATTCATTCATTCATTTACTCCTTCATTCATTTGCTCAACAAGTCCTTTTTGGCAATGACTATGAGCAGGCATTGAACTGGGCCTTACCAGCAGAAATTTGGAAGGGACTCACACCAAGTGGCATGAGCTTTCTTTTGGCTGGATCAAGTTTCCACATGCTTACTGATCTCCTCTTTTCCTTTAGAGGTTAATGAGCAAACCTTTAACTTCAAGGTCTCCAACGATTAGGATGATGATATTGGCTGTTATTGATTGAACATTTACTATGTGGCATACCCTGTCCTAAGCTCTTTGCAGATGTTGAGTCTTCATAACAGCTCCATGAGATTGGTTCCAGGTATAACTAAAGTGAACGGAGGCACAGAGAATAAACATCCTGACCAAATTTTACACAAAAAAGTGTAGAAATGGGATTCGAGCCCAGCCAGCCACTGTTCTGATGACGTCTTTCAACTGCTAGTCTAGCAGAAAATTGAGATTTCCTGGGGAAATCAGGCAAATATTAAATTGTGAGAGAACTCGGGAAAGTACAAAGAGAAATCAGCTTAATTCTTTTCCTCACCACCTGGTTACACTGTTCTGTGGAGCTAGTTCCTTTCTGCCCCCCGCCCCCTCCCCCATGTTTAGGGCAGGCTTCCTGTAGATAATTAAAGGGTTTCAGTTACTTGTTGTCACAAACATGATGCCATTTCAGTAATAAAAGTACCCAGTCATAGGTGTTAGTCAAACTCTAAATCTCATTTAAAGTTCTTTCTGCAGCTCCAGCCTGCACCAAACTTGGAAGCTTTAGTTGAGTAGGGCAAGGTTGGCTTCCTTTGGAAGCAGATTTTTTTCCTAAAGTGTTCAAGGGCAGTAAAGGGATAGAGAACAGAGTCAGATTGGCACCCAACATCCTTAAAGATGGCATGACAGCCTCACTATGCTTGCCCATATAGGCACTTGTCTCTGATCACAGCCTGATGGGGAACGGGCATGCCCCAAGGCCCTGCTGGGACTGTGATCTGTTGCTAACAGTCCCCCCCAAAGGGTGCCAACCCAACAGTTATAATCTAAGGAGTCAGAGTAAGAAGAGAATCAAGCTCAAAGATTGTGTGAGCGCGCATGTGTGCATGTGCACAGGCCGCAATTCTGCATTTGTCCGATGGCCTCTGCTGATTTTTCTGAGGATAAACATTCATTAGAAAGAGTTAGTTGGGAAACACTGAGGATAAATATGCATTAGAAAGAGTTAGATGGGAAACATCTGGCTCTTTATCTTTTTTGAACTTTTATTAAGAATCCCAGGTAGTCCCTCAAATTTTCCAAGCACATTATGAGTCACATAGATGCTCAGTGAATACTCATTAAATCGACTAATTAACCAGAAGTTTGCTTAGAGGCAGAAAGATGATGACAGGTTGGATGGCATTTGAGGCCTTGTCTTTACTCCTGTGTCTCCCCAGCTTCCCTCCCCCCACCCCCGACCATTCTGGTCAGGCTGCCTGAGAATGTCAGCTCCTGTAATGGAATCTTCCACAAAACGTCTTTGCATAATGAAAAGTGCCCTCTGCGGCCCTCACAGCACTCACACAGGCTGAGCTCCACTTTACCAACAACGCTGTCACAGCAGCTTGCTCCTGTGTTCACTGCTCCTCCCCTGGGCTCTCCTGTCTCATTCATCTTCATTCCCACAGTGCCCAGCATGGTGCCTGCCCAGGGAGCTGAGTAGATGGGTTTTCAGTGAGTAAATGCTACTGTCCATATATCAAATATTAATTGTGCACAGTGTCCCCCTTTAGCGTACCTGGGGCTCTATTTCTGCTGGAATTCCCAGCTTTGAAGAGCCACATTTTCCTTTTGTAGGTCAGTTAGGGCTCACACTGGGCAATGCCTCCTGGCACCTTGGCTAGGTGCCTGGCACTGCTCTCTGGTGCTGCTACTCGTTGGAGGGGCTGGGATGGAACCAGAGCCCTCGGGGGCCTTGGCACGGCCAATTATTAGGGACAGAGGAGCTCTCTTGATCCTAAATTTGAGAGCTTTGAGTTGAGGAACTGACGTGACCAAGTAAAGGATGACTCGGCGGCACCGAGAAAGGCCCCCTCATGGCACCTCCAACATCCTTGCGCAGAACTTGTATCATTTTCCTCCGGAGTAGGAGTCATCCTCGTGAGGAACTCAGGCTGTGGTTCACCTGACCCCGTGCCTTTCAGAGAGCCTGGGGCGCTTCCATTTTCACAGGCTCCTGGGATATTTAAAACCGTGAAATGCCAAGTGTTTTATGTTCAGAGGTGATTGATTGCTTTGAACCCGTAAAATAGCAGTGTGATTGTGCTGTTACCAATTATTTATTTTTTAAATTATTATTATTTAATTATTATTATTTTAAAAAATATATTTTATTGATTCTCTACAGAGAGGAAGAGAGAGGGATAGTTAGAAACATCGATGAGAGAGAAACATCGATCAGCTGCCTCCTGCACACCCCCCACTGGGGATGTGCCTGCAACCAAGGTACATGCCCTTGACCGGAATCGAACCTGGGACCCTTGAGTCCGCAGGCTGACGCTCTATCCACTGAGCCAAACCGGTTTGGGCTGTTTAATTATTATTATTTTTTAAGGAATTAGTTTTGAAAGCTGTTACTTCATAGTGTAGTAGTTAAGCACCGGGACGCTGGAGCCCAGACAGCCTGCGTTCAAGTCCTGGCCCAGCACTTACTCGCTGGGTGACCTTATGAGCTGTGTGTTCCTGGTCACATTATTTGATCTTCCTGTGCCTCGGTTTCTAATCTGTAAAATGGGCACAGTAGTGCCTCCTCTGAGGATTTTGTGAGGACTAAATGCAGTCTTAGAGGAGTTCCTAGACTCTTAGAACAGGATGCACTTTGTAAGTGTCAGTCATTATTATTATTGTTCTTATTTTAATGCACCCCCAGCAGTGTCATTTGGTAAGAGGATGCTCATTTCAAGTTTTATCTGGAATGTAATTTTCTTTCAGTCATGTCAGGGTATCACTTCAAAATTCTAAGTTTGAGGCCTTAGTGAATGGAGGCCTGGGCCAGATGGTCTCTTGGCAACCCCTGTGATGCCTGCCCTTCTTCTGAGAGTGGTAGGTACTGCACGGAAAACCTTCCATCCGAGGGACAGGTCCCTACTCGTCCCCAATGGCACGCACTCAGCCTCAGGACTAGGGCTGTAGCTGGGTTTCCATGATAACAATTTAGTGACCGAAAGTGGGGTGGTGGGTAACCCCCCCAACAAAAGGTGTAGACACACAGGTTGCTGGATTCCATGAATCAGTTGTTTGGCTGACCACAAACGTGTGGCTCTTTAAAGCTCAGATACTGTTCTCTCCCCAGGTGAAGTGAAAAGGGATTGTGTTTCCAGCTGGCACGGAGCAAGTTCCACATTGCTGATGGGCTCTGGCACGATGTGGAGAGCCCGGGCGCCAGAACTCGCAGTACCCACAGAGGGATGTGCTAATCTTCCCTAAGTACAGTTGTGACTGTCACCATCCAAGTCGTGGGTGGTGTGCAGCCACCACGTGCATACCTTACAGGATTCGAATGTCACCCACCACCTTCCCCTTGCTGCCCTAGCCAGGGGCGGAGCAAGTGGGGCCAGGTCACACGAGGCCGTGTGGTGACTTTGGCACCTACCCCAGGGTCAGAGCTCGAATGCTGGCCCCAGGGCCCCGTGTTTAGATGCCTGCTCTGCATCTGGCTGAATCTTGGCCGCGTTCCGGAGCCACCAGCAATTAATTACCTCTCGCCTAGCAGCCGTGAGGCGACAGTCACAACGCAGAGGTGTGGGGGCGGCTGCTCAGCGCTTCCGGGCCTTGGCTGCTGGGGAGCAGTGCTGCAAAGTCCCTGCCACTCTGCACCCCGCAGCAGGGGAAGTGGCACCTGGGGAGCTTGGAGGCACGATGTGCAAATGAGAGGAAGGAGTTTATTCTCAGCCAAATCATCCCCACGGCTCTGAGCAGACTTTTTACCCAAGCCTCAGGGACACGGTGCATCCTCAGCTGCCGGCAAGCGTGCCATTACCTTCCACGTAGGAGGTGTGTGTGGCTGCTGGGGTTGGGGGCAGGATGCCCATTGATTGAGTTATTTCTAGGGCAGTTATTTTCCCAGTTTCTCTTCCTGCAGGAAAAAATTACCCACATCCGTAGCACGTTTGAGTGCCCTACAGTTGCATTGTGTCTTGCCTGGAGCGGGCCATGCGTGCTTCTTACCACCCGGTGAGAAGAGAAAGGTGGATGGAGGGGCGAATGTGTTCAGCTCCCCGGGTCTACAGGAGGGTGCTTGGCCTTGAAGTTTTCAAATTTATACCTGGGAAGGTCATTTAAAATTTTAATTCTGAATATTGAGAAAGACCTCAGTAACAATATTTTTTCTCCCCTCTCGCCTCTTCACTCTGTGCACAATGAGGATAAATTCTTCCAAAGGAAAGGGTTTCCAACCTGTGCTTTTTAAATCAAAGGAACATTTTTATTCATGTGAACTCTTACGCTACACCCCAGTAAATAAACCTGGAGCAAGAACGACCACTCTCCCTGTTGATAACTAGAGGTGGCACCATCTCTTTTTCTCCCCAGGAACCTTGCCAGCACGCTTGGTGCTCCTAAACCTTCTCTTGGTTTCATTTCAAGTCATTTGCCTCATGCCCAAAGCCCCCAATTTGACCTCTCAGATTTGCAAGGGGGCCTTTGGGAGTCTTCGGGGGCAGCTGGGTGTTATCAGTGGGCCTTTGATGCAGAAGGTATTTTATCCTGCATGATCCAGGCGCTGAGATATGGGTGGAGACCCAAGGTTCCTCTCCTCATATGACTTGGTGTTGGCCAGTGCTTGGCAAACATTTGTAACACATTGAATCATTTGTCATTCAGTAAATAGGAATTGCACTCCTATATGCTGCCAAGGTCCCTGATCCAGCTCATGGATTTTATATTCCTAAGTGGGAAGATGAAATAAGGAAACAAGCAAGCAAGCAGAAATTATTATTTCTGCTGGTGATAAGTGCTACAAAGAGAAAAAAAAAGCAGGTTAATGGACTAGAAGGACATTGACTAGTCAGCTAGAGGTGGGGTGGGGGCCGGGGATAGTTCTTTAGCCTGGGGCTGGAGGAAGGCCTCCACCAGGAGCGACAGGTAAGCTGAGACCTGAACGGTGGGTGCGGAGACCCTGGGCAAGAGCATTTTCAGCGGTGGGGACAGCAGGGGCATAGCTCATGAGAGGGGCACACAGTTGGTTTGTTTGAAGAACAGAGGGCTGGCCAGTGTGACAGAGACCTCAGTGACCAGGGGGAACAGCACCCCTCTCTGGGGCCTGATCAGATAGGCCGTGGCTGGGCACGTGCGTTTCATTTCAGGGCAATGGGACTGCAGGCGAGGATTTTAAGGTTTTCTCCCACTTGAGTCTCACTCTCTTCTTCCAGTGTTTGGATTGTAATTCATATCCAGAAGATGAGCAAATTTATCTCCACCTGTTAATAATGCTGCCTTGTAACAACCAAACCCCACAAATACCCCACATTGAAAAGATAATGGGGTCTCAAAGGAACTGGGAATGCTAGCTTGCATTTAACAAACACTTATTTTGTTGTTGTTGTTGATAGAGGGTTTATACTTACAGCTGTGTGACCTTAGGCAAGTCACTTACCCTCTCTTTGCCTAACGTTTCTCATTTGTAAAAAGGGGATGATACTAATACTTATTTCATCATGTTATTTTGAGGATAAAATATTTGCAAAATTCGTAGAACATATACTAAAGATGATAAATGTTTACTACTGTTAGAGTATACGCAGAGGCACAATTGGTGAATACATTTTGTCTGTTTATTTCACAAATATTTTTCGAGTACCTACTGAGTGCTCAGTGCTGTACAAGGTGTTGAGGATACACTTGTAGACAAAGCAGACTCAGTCCCTGCCTGGCCCCTGGCTTCTTGCTCTCTACTCTGTAAAACGAGGCATAGAATTGCTGAGGAGGGCCCCACCACTTAGGCCAATGTATGTGGAGGTGGTGAGGAAAGGGGCCAGGGCTGCTGTATTACACCAGGAGCCATTGGGAGTGCAAACCAGGTCCCAGCCCCTGGAAACCCATCTTGGACTTTGCAGATAATAAAGCAGGTTAATGGAATACATCTACCTTGGACTTTGCAGATAATGTTCAAATATGAAAAAAAAAATTCCCTTAGAGCAGTGGTCGGCAAACTCATTAGCCAAATATCAACAGTACAACGATTGAAATTTCTTTTGAGAGCAAAATTTTTTAAACTTAAACTTCTTCTAACGCCACTTCTTCAAAATAGACTCGCCCAGGCCGTGGTATTTTGTGGAAGAGCCACACTCAAGGGGCCAAAGAGCCTCATGTGGCTTGCGAGCCGCAGTTTGCCGACCACGGCCTTAGAGGTACCATCTGATAGGGTGAGTCCTGGCACCTGTTGGGTCCCCAGTCCCTGCTGCCATCTAGTTGGTAACATCACTGAGCCCTAACCCCTAGTCCTCAGCCTTAACCTTTCCTCTGCTACAGTTCTTACTCCTGGCTTCTGTTTGGATCACTGTCCAAAATGAATTGCACCTCTATTTTCCTGACTTAGGTATGTCTATCAGGCATGACCCAAGAAGGCAGAATCAGGCATGTCAGGCATGCATGTTCAGTGACCCAAGTTAGCTTCCCAAAAGAGGGCACGAGTTTCTTGCAGGTTCCTATCAGTCTAAATTCAAACAAGTTATTGTTATTTTTTTTAAAAAATCGCACCAGTTTATTGATTCATAGTGTTAGAGCAGGAGGGGTCAGGGAGCTAACCCAGGAACCGGCACCTTAGAGATCTTCCTATGCTCAATGATTCTCACAGCGCTCGCCTCCTAGGAGCCTTCATCACCCCCCCCATGGCTTTCCAGGTGATTGAGGCACCTTAAAGTGGGCCTTCATGACTTGGCTTCTGTATGCCACAGTGGCCTCGCCTCCTTTAGTATTTCATTTACCACAGCACGCAGCTTCCAAGTCCTCCTAGCTAGCCCTGGTCATTCTCCCAGCCCCAGCTTTATTTTCCCAGGACACCTCTCATCTTTTAGGCCTCACTTGGTTGTCACCTCCTCCAGGAAGCCTTCCTTTCCCCCCCCCCCCAACACTGGATTGGGTGCCGTCTTGCTCCCTGGGTGCAGCACTCCACACTGCTCCACTTTTGGTAGACTCAGCACCTTCTACAGGGTAAGTCTCACCTTTTCATCTCTGTAGCATCCCTGTGCTTAATAAATGGCTTTTAGATGAGTAAATGAGTGAAATATAACCTTTCCCCATAGTCCTGCTGAAAATCTCTGTAAGCACATTCATCTGCAACACTTCCCATGTCAGTTTTGGGGTTAGAAAAAAACACCAGTAAGGCCTTAGAACACTGAGAAACAGTCTTGTGGGATTTTTCTGTGATACACCTTTCCTGCATCAGATGATTATTGGTTTTCTTCTCTCTGATGCACCCTGGGAAGAGTATTTCATGATGACAGCTGTTAAGGATGTCTACTAAGGTATATTTCCTTCATTTTTGGATTGGGGCTTGGACCAAAAGTAGTATAAGAAATGCCTTGTGATGAGGGTAAGTGTAACAGTTATATTTCAGCTACCTATAGAAGAAACCACCAACACGACACTAGCTTAAACAGATACATTTATTTCTCTCTTATATTACAAAAAGCCTGGAAGCTGACTGGAATCTTCTACTTCCTAGCAGTGAGAAGCTGGGGAATTTATAACTTCCAAACCCTTCAGCTATCTGTACATTAAAAATAGTAATGTTATCATAGAGCTTTTGTGAAGACTTAACGTGGTGAACCCTGACCTGACGAAGAGTAAATATTCAGTAAGTGTTAGAAAACAATAACATCTATTATTTTATTACTAGTCATTTGCTGTATCAGAGCCTCCTTAGGTTTGCTGCCTTTTAGTAGGACTGATGAGCTTCCTGAGATTTGTATCATTTTTCAGACATTAGCTGCAGGCATCCCCGTGTCACCATTTATTGTCAATGCCTGTTTTAAGCATTCTGAGAGGAGCCCTGGCACAAAATATCACATCCTCCTGTCCTCAAAGAATCCTGTAAGGTGGTGCTTCTTGCAGAGAAATAAGACTATTTATTTATAGAACTAAGAATGGGGCCCAGCTGCCTTCGGGCGCTGTTCCCAAAGCTCATATAAATAGCTACCACTGGTATCCAGGGTGGTAGGCTATGTTATTCTGGAAGATGGCATCCATCATTTCTTTTTATTTTTAGCAATTAAAACAAGATGATGGTCCAGTGTATAATAGTTCACCGGGATCAGGCTTTTAGACAAAGTATTCAAAGGTAGATTCACTTACTTTGTCTTAGCCTGAGATCTCCAGAGAAGGGTCTGAGATAAGACTTACTAGTAGGTGCAATTTTTTAAAATTAGGGATTGTGAGCCTAGGGAGCAGGATGTAGAGACAAAGAAAGTGAGGGAGGTAATATACCAATCGGAGGGTATATTACGGAGTTGGACGCTGCTAATGGTTTGATCCCATGGGACCATCATGACTATCATCCAAAAAGCCAAATAAATTCTGTATCTGAATAGTCCATTGGAGAAAAGAAAGGTAGAAAAAATTTATTCATTGACTCCTGACTACCATTGGTCAAAGTTATAGTCCATGAAGTGTTAACTCACCCACACTTCCGTGTTGCACATGCAGGGTAGAGTTTGCATGGTGCCTCAACCTCTGTGTCTAAAGGGAAGCCCCAAGGCAAGAATCAGGCAGTATGGACTGCAGGTGAGGCATATCCTTTGTGCGTATGTGAAGTTGCTCAGAGCCCACGGTAGTGTTGGTCTCTACAGCAGCTGGATCAGAGACCGGTGAGGCTGGGTGTTAGTGGCACCAAGAAGTAGCTGATACACTTTCATTCATTCAACCAAAAGTTGTTGTAGACCTGCTGTTTGCCAGGTAAAGTAATAAGAGATGGTGATCAACAATGACAAGGCAACACAACCTCTACCCTCAGGAAACTCATTGTTTTGGGGTGTTGTGAGCTTAAAAGGACATATGTATTTAACATAAGGTCTGTCAAAGTAAGCTCTCAATAGTCAGTAGCTGTTAGTTTTATTTTGTGGCACTGCTAAAAATGGGTAATACACCTGAGATCTCTGTTCGTGACTTGCTCACAAGCCAGGGCATCAAATGATTCTATCATTTTTTAAAAAATGTGTGTATTATTTACTACACTGAAAAATTCTTAGTGCTAAAGTGCAATCAGTAGAGAGACACTGTGAGACCATGGGAATATTCTGCTCAATCAATTTTCCTCTTTAGTGTCAATATTTATTAAGAATTATTGCCCAAACCAGTCTATATTATGATGATTATAAACTCTCCAACTCTGTCACCATTCCTAGTGCATTACCTTTACATTTTCACTGGTGGTGGTGAATGGAGGGGGGGGGGGACCCTCTACTCATAATAAAACCATGTTAGAAATTACTTTGAAAACACAAGACAAATGAAAAACATCAAGTCTTTTTCAAGAAAACCAGGGCTATAAATTCAGGAAGTAGACAACAAATGTAAAAAAGAATCATGCAAAAGAAAAAGCATGCTTTTTGGCTTAATCCTACTTTGAGTCAGAACATTAACTAACAGTAACTTGATTGTGACGAATGTATCCCATGGGACACATTATATCCCTAAATATAATAGTTGACAATTTTACATACATATTTTAAATTCAACATATTATGTATTTATGATTTGGAAGCAGCCTTAAACATTTTAAGCAACAGAAATATACAAAACAGTTACAAGTGAAAATGGTCCTGGCAAAGCACCCTGTGTTTTAGCCCAGAGCCAAACCATAGGAGTCTGAGGTTACTAAAAAAAAAAACCCACTTGGAAAATGCTGTTTTTTTATTTTAAGAATCATATGTTTTGGGGGAGTGAAGGAGGGAGAGAGAGAGAGAGAGAGAGAGAGAGAGAGAGAGAATAACAACTTTCTCTTTGGCTTAAAATACTCAACACCTTGAAGTCATTATTACCCTGACAATTAGAAGTCAGTAGCAACCAAGGTAATCTGTATTCCAAAAAGGAATATCCAGCAAACTATTGCTGTTTTGTTACTCAATTATTTACAGTCTTCGGCTGAAGATGTTCCCACTTAGAAGGTATTGAGGCCATTACTATTTCAAAAGGGTCAACATTGGTAGAATGAATGACCTTTTCTTGTATTAAGCGAAATTATTGGTGATTAGTGAGATGTTTTTCCATTTTTAAAACATAAAAATCTCCATATCCCAACCCATCTATCCCAAACCAAAGCAGGCACCTTTGGGGTCTGTGAGTACCACCTACAACCCACCAGTCTATAAGATCCGTAGCAGAAAGCATGGAGGATGTGGAAAGGACTGGGGGTCGGCTATCAGTGAGCTGACTGTAGTAACCTTTTCACCATTGCTTACTTACAATCATATCTGTGATCTTGTGTGTGTGTGTGTGTGTGTGTGTGTGTGTGTGTGTGTGTGTATTCTAATCTCATTGGAGGCTTTTCATTAACATATTCTTCCTCTAAACTCATTTTGGGCACAGAATATTGGAAAATTGCAGGCAAGGTGCAAGAAAAGAATAACAATTTTCTCTTTAGTTTGGCTCCTATGGTTTGGCACTCAGTTGCCTTCATTTTTCAGAAACTCAGGCTAGTTCATCATAAAACGGTAGGTGAACCCAACCATTATGTCCACAGGGAGACTTCTCCCCTGGGCCACACACTACCGGACATACTAAGTCTCTTGTGGCGATTCCACTCTCCGATCTTCCTGGCTCTGTCTGCAGCTCTGGTCCAGGCAGCAGTTGTTTTGACAACAGTATTCACTCCCTCGAGGGCGGTGGTAGGCTGTTCAGGGGCAGGCACCTTCTCCTCGGGGGCAGGAGCCACATCTTTTTTTTTTTAAAAATATATTTTATTGATTTTTTACAGAGAGGAAGGGAGAGGGATAGAGAGTTAGAAACATCGATGAGAGAGAAACATCGATCAGCTGCCTCCTGCACGCCCCCCACTGGGGATGTGCCAGCAACCAAGGTACATGCCCTTGACCGGAATCGAACCTGGGACCCTTCAGTCTGCAGGCTGACGCTCTATCCACCGAACCAAACCAGTTAGGGCCACATCTTTTTCTTCAGAGACATTTCCACCTTTGATTTTCTTTATGATCATGTCTGGATCTTGGCCTCCTTGTCTATGACAGGAGCATTCTTTTGGATTGGGCAAGAGCAGCTATTTCTGGCTTCCGGTGCTGAGGTTTCACTGATCGCACTAGCTCTGCATGATGTCCCGGTGAAGCAGGTTGACCGGTGACAGTTTACAGGACGACAGAAGAACAGGTATCTTCTTCGAGGTTTTAGGCTGTAGTGGCATCTTGTGCTCTCCTGGGGGCAGGAAGCTTTGTTATCCTTTACAGTTCTTTTTGTTTGATCCCCTTCGCTGCGGTTCTTCGTAAAACTGATGTGATTGGCTCGCTCAAAGCCTGCTACTCCTCTCCAGTTTCCACGGATGTGGGTTCAAACTTGAGAGTCACATACTCTTCCCCTGACTTCTCTGTGGAGTTGCACTCCTTGCCTTTTGCATTCTCCATAATCTGAAAAGAGTTGAGATTGATAAAAAAAAAAAATTCTAACTTTCTAGTTCAAGATGGCTCTTTTGTAAGTCTCCTTTCACTTTCTGTCATCCAAAAGCAATCTCAACTCCATCATTCTTAAAATGATGTAAATGCAATAAGCCAGATGTTTTATTCTAGATAAATTAATTTTTAAGTCCTTAGAGTGAAAAAAAAAAAGACAGAAATAATAGACCACCTGGACGGGTGCAAAAAGCCGCAAAAGGGAGTTGAATTTTAGGGAATCTAGCTTTAAGTGGTTCAACCTCTTTTCCCTTAGGATACCTTATGGAGTGATTAGAACACAACTGACCCTCTGATTTTTATGAAATGATTGAATATTGCTGGAATAAGAGTCTGAATTTGAGTTTGAATTCAGAGTTTCTGCTGATTTTGTAAAACTGGACTTGTGCCTCACTCTCTTGTTTGCTGTGTGACTCAGTCTCCACCCATGGGGATACATCTAGCAAATAACGTGGTTTATGGAGTCAATCCAGACCTGGGTTCAAATCCTATCTTTGCCGTTTTCTAGCAATATGATCTTGGACAAGTCACTTAACCTCTTTTAAGTTTCCTTATTTACACATGAGCATAAGGAGGTAAGAGCCGTTAAAGTAAGCACTCATTAATTATTAGCTATTATTTGTTTTATTTTGTGCTAAAAATGCACAGTGTATCTGCTAGTTCCTCTTTCCCTAAGATCTCCACCTGTGACATGTTTACAAGCCTGGGATGAATGAATGGGCATGTGAATTAGTTACATCGGGTTCAATTTGGCTGTAACAATTGGAAAAACAACATTGGCTTAGACATGGAAGAAGTTAATTTCTCTCTCTAAAGTCAGGACATAGGCTCTGCTCCACAAAGTCCCCAGGAATTGGGCTCCTACTCTATTGTGTGGCCTCCACTTCTATGCTGTTTTTCCAATTGTTACAGCTAAACTGATTTCAGAGAGGATCTGAAGGGAGAGATCAAAACATCAATGGTGAAAGAGAATCATCGATTGGCTGCCTCTTGCACACCCCCTACTGGGGACTAAGCCTGCACCCTGGGCATATGCCCTGACTGGGAATCACTGGTAAACCATGACCTCCTAGTTCCGTGGTCGGCAAACTGCGGCTCATGAGCCACATGCAGCTCTTTGGCCCCTTGAATGTGGCTCTTCCACAAAATACCACGGCCTGGGCGAGTCTATTTTGAAGAAGTGGCGTTAGAAAAAGTTTAAGTTTAAAAAATTTGGCTCTCAAAAGAAATTTCAATCGTTGTACTGTTGATATTTGGCTCTGTTGACTAATGAGTTTGCTGACCACTGGCTTAAGATATACCCAGTAGTTTTTTTTTTAAGGTTCATTTTGTTTAAAGTAATACCCCATGAAAGGAAAAGTATGTAGAAATTGTTACCTTTAAGTTGTAAAGAAATGTGACATCACATTTCTTGCTGGTGTCTAAGTGAGTAAAATTGTTAAGAAAAAGAGAACTTTGAAAAAAATCTGAAAAATACCAGGGGTTGTAGGCTGCTCTTTGGAGTATGAATCTCCTTCCTTAGCTTACTTCTTCCAAACCTCACTGCTGAGCCCCCACTCCTTGGTTTCCTAGAATTTCTAGGAAGCGTTCATAGCCGGTAGCAGCTCCACTTGCAAGCTCTGCTGGTTGCCTGCTCCCCACCTTTTTTTTTAAAAAAATATATTTTATTGATTTTTTACAGAGAGGAAGAGAGAGGGATAGAGAGTTAGAAACATCGATGAGAGAGAAACATCGATCAGCTGCCTCCTGCACACCCCCCTACTGGGAATGTCTCCGCAACCAAGGTACATGCCCTTGACCGGAATCGAACCTGGGACCCTTGAGTCTGCAGGCCAACGCTCCATCCACTGAGCCAAACCGGTTTCGGCATGCTCCCCACCTTGATTCCCATCTCTGAGTGGGGTTATTTTCCCACACAGCTGTTCTCATTTCCCCACTTTTAATGACTGTGAGCCTTTCCCACTCCTAATCCCTTAATAGACCCATGCCCAACTCTACAGATATCTGAACTCAGCTCTCCCAAGGCTCAGATTCTACAGTTCCACTCCTGAAACCTGATGCATGATGACAGGTTCAGCCGCAGCAGTGGAACATGTGGCACCATCCATCACCCAACTCTTGGGAACATACAAAGATGCCAGGCATGTGGACAATGGGCCAACAATTTCACCTGCTTAGTTTTTAAAATTTAAGCCCTGGCCGGTGGCTCAGTTAGTTGGAGCAGCATCCCATACACCAAAAGGTTGTGGGGTTGATTCTAGGGCAGGGCACATACTTAGGTTGTGGATTCAATCCCCTGTTGGGGCATATACAGAGACAGCCAATTGATATCTCTTTCCCATGTTTCTCATATCAATGTTTCTTTCTTTCTCTCTCCCCCTTCATCTCTAAAATCAATTAAAAAACATATCCTTGGGTGATGATAAAAAATTTAAAATTATAGACTGTTCCCAATCTGTCTACTCAGAAAGGAGATTCTATATACTCGTAGTACTGAGAGGAATCATTCCCCAAATGAATGATGAATTCTCTAACGTAAGATTCAGAGAGCAAGATTTTTGTACAATTAATACCTGAAGTGTCATCCAAGGGAGGTGGTTCTTTGCTTCTTGAGCAGCTCAGCTCCACCCCAGGGCACTGACCTTCATGCCAGAAATTCTGAATACTCTGGTGTTTTTGGAACTGTGATGGAAAGTCTTCTTGTTCTTTGGGGCAGGGATTAGGTGGGATTAGGGTGAGATATTACTGAAAACTGATGCCTCGCCCTTTTCAGCTCTTGCAGTGATAGGCACAACCAATGTGTATGGATTTTGTAGTTTACAAGAGACCTTCAGCTTTTATCATTGACAAAGCATCTCCGTCGCTCTGAGAGGGGAGCAAGGAGCTATCGTCATCATGTGAATTGGTGAGATAGCAGATTGTAGGATTGCCTCTCTTTTCCCAAGTTTCTCAAATAAGAGAAGGAAACCTTGGGATAACAGCTAGGTTTTATGTCAACTTGATCTTTAGTTTACCAACTCCCCCTTGCTGAATGGATGCAATCTCACACTATGAAACCCCCAGGGACATGCCAATGGCTTTGTTCAGTGAAGATTTGACATAATAGATGCATTTATAGACATCACATTTGTATTCAGTTTACAAGTGGCTGTCAAATCCATCAACTTATCTAGGCTCCCTAAGGACCTTATGTGAATGCTTTTATTATTCTTGTTTTACAGATGAGGAAAAAACTCAGACTCAAGGAGGATGAGTAACTCTCTTAAGGTTACACAGCTACTAAAGGTCACCCAGTATTTTGTTGTTGTTGTTGTTTTTACAATAGAACCTCTGTCCACCAGGTTGAGCTAACTCCTCTCTGCTATAACTTCTAAACTGAAAAGAAAGGAGATGAACCCAGTAAGGCAGGGTTTCCCAAATCATTTCTGTTAGAAATACAGAAGCTTGGGGTTCTCCCATCCCCATCCATGAACTCTCTGAAGCTCTAGGGGTGGGAACAAATGCTCCAAGTGATGCTTCTGATTGGTGGAGAAAGACACAAGCTGAACACTGCTCAAGGCCTCAATTTTTTCATAAAGGGTGTTTTCCTTTTGAGGGATGTTTTGGATGAGTTTTTGGGAAGGAGGTCATGAGAGGTCTTGGCCACTAGATATTTTACTTTATTCTTTATGCATAATTATCTATCCATCTGAGGTTTGGCTTCTCTGTGTAGCAATAGTGACTGTAATTACATTTCATCTGATGAAATATTGACCTAGTTAATTTTGGATTCAAGTTTCATCCTCCAAGGAATAGCCATCTCTTCCATCTTGCAAATTCTGTGTAGTTCTAAGAGTCACAATTCTTTTGAAAATAAACATCAGTTGTTAACTTGGTTCTTAAGTATTCCCTGTCAAAGATTCCCATTGTCCAAAGATGCTAGAACCTTCAAACTCACATTAGCATCATCTGGGAGCCAGTCTGAAATGCAGAAACTCAGACTCTGCTGTAGCTGAACTGAGTCATTCAATAAGATGTCCCATGATTCACAGATACATTAACACTTGAGAAGCACTGATTTAGGACATTTTTCCTTTTAGTAATTGTTACAACTTGTAGAGGACCTGAAACTGGACAATCAATGGGCCTGGGCTGCCTGTCACTACTTAAGCCAATTCACCAGAGACAGGTTTGAATCATATGGGAGGGCAACAGCTCATCCACAAAATTCTGCTCTGCATCCCCACCATAAGCCAACTGTTCATATTGGGTAGAAGGAAGAAGATTACATGAGGAAGTAGGCAAAAGTGATTAAAATGGGTATGCAAAATGGGCAGTTTACAAGCAATGCGGGCTAGGGGTTTGCAAAGGCCTGCAGGTATGCAAAGGGCTGGGTTTTGCAAAGGGCTGGCACCTCTGGTTTCTGCAACAAGGTTGTTAATCTTCCCATGATAATAGGCAGCTCCTGTGGAGGATTGGCCACATTTCCAGGTGAGCTTCCAGGTTCTGCAACTCCCAGCCAGGTTAGAATGTGCTTTCTTTAATCAGAACAAAACAAGCACGTTTAACAGAGTATGATTAATATTTCTTATCATTATAGCTGGTCCCCAATATTCTACTTCTGCCCCTAATAGACCCACTCTCTCTCTCAAGGGAGATGCTTTATTTATTTATTTATTTATTTATTTATTTACTTATTCATAAAATGTAGTCCTCCCAACAACCCTTAGGGAAAGGATTATCTTCAGTAAACAAAAGAGGAAACTAGTGCTAAGAGATTTAATTACTTGCCCAATTAGTAGTTAATACTGAGATGAAATTAAAACTCAGTAGTTAATACTGAGATGAAATTAAAACCAGGTCTGTCTGCTCAATCTTGGAACCATTGCCTTAATACTTTTTCTTCCTTCTCTTCTTCAAGTTTTCCCTCTTGAATCAGTTTATTATTTTCTCTCTCTCTCACAATCTCTCTAGGTCTTTTTCAAGACAGCATGGTAAGGAAACAAACAATAGATAGATAACTAAAAGTTTATATCAAATTTTTGTGAATAAACAATTTTATTAAAAAAATTAAAAATCTGAAAAAAATATATTTTTGTATGTGTATTTGTAACGTATGACAAAAACTTAATAAATATAATACATAAAATCTTTTATAAATCAATAAAAGTACTTCAATAGAAAAGATAAAAGAAAAAATAATAGACAAAGGATCAATTAAAATGAAAAACTTAAATCTCACTATAATAAAAATATTTTAAAAGAGTTATATTTTCAACCCTTAAATTAGCAAAGGTTTCAAAGAAAAGATAAAATCCAATGTAGTTGGGAATGGGTGGAGGTGGCAATAGAGCCTTAAGTAGTTCTGTTATCAAAAATGATATTTTGGAAAAATCTATAATAATAAAAGCATAATATGCAAATCGACCAAACGACTGAATAGCAGGACAACTGTCCAGACAACCTTCCAGATGACCACGCTATGACACGCATTGGCGCCAGGTCAGCAAAGGTGGGTGCAATGTGATCGGTCAGGGAGCCCCACCACAATTGCCCCGCATCGGGAGGCCCAAGCCAGCCAAGGGATCACACCCCATGCCTGTCACCGGCAGAGGGAGGTGAACAGTGTGGGGGGGCGGGGGGACAGCACCACACAGATAGCAAGCAGTGGCAGCAGCGGGGGTGGGGCCAGCTGCCAGCAGCTGGGGGGAGGAAAGCCCCAATAGGCCCTGATCGCTGGCAGGCCTAGGGACCCTACCTGAGGGGTCCCAGATTGCAAGAGGGCACAGGCCAGGCTGAGGGACACCCCCCATGCACGAATTTTGTGCACTGGGCCTCTAGTATTTAATAAAAAGAAATGATGCTTACCATATATTAATAAGTACAAAAGACATGTGGGAAATGTACATAATAATTCTATTACTTTAAGCTGAAAAAAATTTTATGTATAGAAAAAAAACTTAGAATAATCAACATCAAAATGTTAACAATGTTTATCTTTGAATAGAGAATAGCCCACTCTCTTTAAAATGGGAGTAGCTGGTTTGACTCAGTGGCTAGAGTGTCTGCCTGCAGATTGAAGGATCCTGGGTTTGATTCCGGTCAAGGGCACCTTGTCTGTTTTCAGTTTGAGGATATTCTATAATAATAAAAGCATAATATGCTAATTAGACCAGTTGTCCTTCGGGACATCCTTCTGTATGACCTTCTGGACAAAGCCGGGGCTGCGAGGGCCGAGTCCCTTGCACGAATTTCGTGCATCAGGCTTCTAGTTTTGAATAAAGCTGCTATATATATACTTTTTATGGACAAAGGCTTTCATTTGTCTTGGATAGATATTTAGGAATAGAATTGCTGGGTAATAAGATAGAGGTTATATTGAGCTAAAAAAAAAAGCTAGACTTTTCCCCAAAATGATTGTGCCATTTAACACTCCTATCAACATGATATGAGAGTTCCAGTTGCTCTGTATTGTCACCAACATTTAGCATTGTTGGTATTTTAATTTTAGCCATTCTAAGGGATATGTTGTAGTATCTCATTGTGGTTTTACTTTACATTTCCCTGCAGTCTTGATTGATTTCAGAGAGGAAGGGAAAGAGAGAGAGAGAGAGAGAGAGAGAGAGAGAGAGAGAGAGAGAGAGAAAGAGAGAGAGAGAGAGAGAAACATCAATGATGAGAGAGAATTAGTGATTGGCTGCCTCCTGCATGCCCTCTACTAGGGATCAAGCACACAACCCGGGCATGTGCCCTTGGCTGGAATTGAACCTGGGACCCTTCAGTCAGTAGGCTGATACTCTATCCACTGAGCCAAACCAGCTAGGGCGTAATGTTGAACACTTTTTAATATGCTCATTGGCCATTCATATATCTTTCTGAAGTGTCCATTCAAAATTTTACACACAATTAAAAAGTTGGTTGTCTTTTTATTATTGAGATGCAGTAATTCTTTATGCATTCTGCATATAAGCTCTTTTGTGAAATACTAGTATATGTTCTGTGAATGTGATAAATTGACTCTGAAGGTAAAGTGGAAATAAATTTAGGTAATATAGGCGAGAGAATATTGCTTAGAAAGTCAGCGTTTCCTTGAAGCTCAGTTTTGCAGAGATCACTACTAAACTTTGCTTTTAACTAATCAATTAGTTTTTGTTTCCCAACTTGGATTGGTCTCATCTAATTTGGGAGATAAATAATAGGCTTTATCTGACATCAAATATGCCATCAAACCTGGATTCCTGCTTCTCTATTTGACTGGTTCACTCAGTCCATGGTCTCTCTTCCAGACACTGCAGTAATGTCTGACTCCTTCATACCCCTCTGCCCACCCCCTACAGGCCATTCCCCATGTGACAGCCATGGTATCACCTTTGAAAAACTCTTGCTCAGAATTCCCCAATGGTTTTCCATCTCTTTGAGTTCATTTCCCACCCTCTTCTGTTAACTCATTAATGCACTCATTGCTAGCCACACTGACTTCCTTGCTGAGTTTGGAAACGCCAAGCATGCTACTGTCCCAAGGTCTTTGCACTTGCAGTTTCATCTCTATGGCATGCTCTTCCCCTGCCTCATTTCATTTGCCTCTCTTCAATCATCACCTCCTCAGAGAGACCTTCACTCATAAAACTAACAAAGAGAAACTCTTCAAAACTCTTTCTTAAAAAAAAAAATATATATATATATATATATATATTTTTTTTTTTATTATTGATTTTTTTTACAGAAAGGAAGGGAGAGGGATAGAGAGTTGGAAACATTGCTAAGAGAGAAACATTGATCAGCTGCCTCCTGCACACTGCCTACTGGGGATGTGCCCGCAACCAAGGTACATGCCCTTGACCGGAATCGAATCTGGGACCCTTCAGTCCGCAGGCCGACGCTCTATCCACTGAGCCAAACCGGTTAGGGCTCAAAACTCTTTATATCTACTTATCCTACTTTACTTTTCTTCATGACACTGATCTTTGCCTGATTATCATAATTGGAAAATTGTATTTAATTGTTTATCTTCCTCCTGCCCCACTAGAATGAAAACACCTTGAGGATGGGGCATTTTCCATCTTATTCTCCACTCTAACTCCAGTGCCTACTAGCATGGTGACTGGCACATAGTAAATCATCTTTTATTTTTTTCTTTTAAAAATATTTTATTGATTTTTTACAGAGAGGAAGGGAGAGGGAGAGAGAGTTAGAAACATTTATGAGAGAGAAACATCAATCAGCTGCCTCCTGCACACCCCCACTGGGGATGTGCCTGCCTGCAACCAAGGTACATGCCCTTGACCAGAATCGAACCTGGGACCCTGGAGTCTGCAGGCCGACGCTCTATCCACTGAGCCAAACCGGATAGGGCGTAAATCATCTTTAAATATTTGTTGAATGAATGAATAAGAAAAGAACTGAACCAGATGAGAATGTCACTCACTCCAACAATTCCATAACCTTGTATCCTGGGGTGGCTTTGGAAACTCAGCATTGAAGACAATGGGGTGCTTTGCTTAGAGAACTCATTTCTACCAGGAAGACAGCCTCAAACTTTGTTGCCAAGCAACCACTAATTGCTTATAACCAACAAATATAAAAGTACACATAATAATAAAGTAGGTAACAAGGCAGATTTTCTATACCTAACCAGGCATTTTATTGTTACTGTTTAATAGACTTGGGGAAAAAGAAAAATGAATGCTAATGACTTCTTGCTAGTAGGGAAAAGGCCACAAGTTGTTTCCTGCCAGGAAGAGTAATGCAATTGCAATTTAGTATTTGGGAAGTGTTCACCTAAGCAAACCAGAGCTTTCAGGGATATTTCTTTTTCTTTCCTTTCCTTTTTTTTTTAGTTAAAAAAAAAAGACTTTATTTTTCAGAGCAGTTTAGGTTTACAGAAAAATTGTGCAGAAAATACAGAGTTCCCATATACTCCTCCTCAGTTTTCTCTATTGTTAACATCTTGCATTGATATGGTACATTTATTACAATTGATGAAACAATGAAGCTACATTATTAGTATCTAAAATCCATTGTTTACATTAGGGTTCATTCGTTGTGTTGTACCTTCTGTAAGTTTTGGCAAGTGATAATGTAATTCACTGCCCTCAAAATCCCTTGTGCTCCAATTATTCATCCCTCACCTTCCTCCCCCCATGTTTGGCAACCTCTTTCTTTTTATTGTCTTTGTAGTTTGATTTTTCTTTATGATAAAAAAGTGATTCTTGTATATGAGAGAGGAGTTGAAAGGAAGTAAATAACAAAAAATTGAGGGTAGTATTTTGTTCAATTCTTCATTGTATCTCCAGTATCTAGAATAGTGATTGGGGGATAACTAGGAAAAATCTCTTTACATTTTTACGTATTTTCTTCCATATATGTGATTATATATGCATATATGATTGCATATATACTTATATAACAGTCTCCTGTGTATGAAAGAATAAACCATCTACCAAGATTTATTAAATATTTAATAGGCTTCTGACATCCTGGCACTTCACATCTACCCTTTCTTAATCTTCAACACATAAAACTGCCCCACTAGAGAAATTGAAGATAAGCTTGAGGTATGTCTTAGCTTACTGTAGGGACTTATAATCTAATTAGTGGCCCAGTGCGCAGGTTTGTGCACATTGAAAGGAAATTAATTAGAAGAAAGATTCGTGTGGTAAATGTAATGTAAAAAAAATTACATTTCAAAATAGTACTTATAATATAGTATTATAATATTAAAATACAAAATATTTTAATATTGCTATTTGCCCTTTCTCTATAATAGAAGTGTCAGAGATGAAAGAAAATTAGTAAAATGTATATGAAAATAATATATAAATTGATTAATAAATAAACAATAACTACATGATATAAAAACAACAAAAACATGATATAAAAACAACATTGGTAAAAACAATGACTGATAAATTGATTAAACTTATTCTAATATCTCCCTGTATATCACAGTAAGAGTAAAAATACTTTCAGAGTACTTGACTAATTTCCTTTGTGATGAAGTATTTACAACTCTAACTTTAACGTCACACGCTCTTTGAACTTGAGAGAAAGCAACATATAAATGACCATGTCCAAAAACGGGTTCAGGTAGGAATATTCCTACAATGTGTAGAGTTTGTCCTTGTGATTTATTAATAGTCATCACAAATTCTGGCATCATGGGAAACTGTCTTCGAATTAATTTAAATGGGAGGCCAATGTCAGATGGGGACAAATCAATTCTTGGAATCAGAACAACCTCTCCTTCCGCAGATCCTGTTAATACTTCAGCTTCGATTATGTTAGGTCGAAATCTTTTGTGCCAATAGTTGGTCTTCAGACATATTCTGTCAATGACGATGCCTTCTTTCAGCTTCAGAGGCACGCTGTGCCGATAGTTGGCCTTCAGATACATTCTGGTGTAGCGTGCGATTGGCACCAGTGAGAGCTTTATATGTATTGTGCATGCGCGAGCCAACACTTATTTTTAAATTGCCAGTGCCATCATATGTACCGGTTGGTCAGTTGGTTAGACCAGTGGTCACCAACCTTTCGGACCTCACAGACCACCAGTGGTCTGTGGATCACCGGTTGGTGGCCACTGGGTTAGACGGTTGGTCAGACTGTCAGATGGCCACTTAGCCTTTTACATATATAGATAACAATAATACTTAATAATGGACATTTGTAGTTTGCAAAAATTTTTTTCACATGAATGATGACACCCTCAAAACAATCTTTTGAATTATAAATTATTATTAATTTCATTTTGCTGTGAGTTTAAGTGACTTGTTCTGGAACCAGATCTAGTTTTAAGATTTTTTTGTTTGTTTTTGTGAATATATTTTTATTGATTTCAGAGAGAAAGGAAGAGGGAGAGAGAGATAGAAACATCAATGGTGAGAGAGAATCACTGATTGGCTGCCTCCTACATGCCCCACACTGGGGATTGCACACACAACCTGGGTATGTGCCCAACTGGGAATTGAACTGTAACCTTCTGGGTTAGGGTTAGGGTTAGGGTTAGGGTTAGGGTTAGGGTTAGCATCATAGGTTGATGCTCAAACACAGCCATACTGGCCAGGCTAAGTATTTTGATGCCAAATTCTGTACCATAGCACTATTCATTTACACTCATCCCATTCATCATGACATTCACGGTCTATGCCTGCATGTGCCCAGATTCCAATCATTGATACTCTTGGACTTCATTTCTTGGGAGTCTCATTTAATTCAGCTGATGCAAGCAGATACTGTGAAGAAATCAGCTAACATACTCAATTTTCACTTAGTATTTAGATTCCACCAGAATCTCTGGTTGTAGCAATTTAAAGTAACTTAGCACATACAATGGACTGTGGCATGAGACCATCTGAAAGTGAATTCTGAATAACTCAGGAGATGAGTTCCTCTTTGGAATTTCCAGAGACAATTCACAAAATGTGAAATGTGAAATATCGGTTAACATGCTTCTTACCAATCACATACAATAAGGCATCCAAGATGGACAATCAAATGATAAATTGCAAATTGGGATCAAACACAGGGGTTTTGGAGTCATCCGGGCCTGGGTTCAAGTCCAATAAGATGTGACTGTGGACAATTAATTTCTCTGAGCCTCAGTTTTCTCCTCTGTAAAATGGAGTGAATGATACTCTTACCTCCTAGGTAGGTGAATTACATGAGCTAATGCTGGTAACATAGTACCTGGAAAAGAGTTATGTTCTCAGAAATTATTATATGTGATTACTTATTATCTTTTGAGCTGTGCCTTGGAGGATGGGTAAGCTTTGGCTGAGAGCAATAACAATCTAGATAGAGTATACTAGGTGTAAAGTACATTGCAATTGGTAAACAGGTCACTTTAGCTGGCCCATATGTGGTACATGGGGGGAAGAAGGGAGTTCAGCAACCAGAATTGGGTGGTCTTGGAGTCTGGGGTCTAGTATCTAATCAGTGAGGCCATGCAATCATGTGCATTACTTTAAATCTTGCTGGATTTTTGCTGCTCCCTAGTTCCTCCTAGTTTTCTGTCGTAACCTTGGTATCCAGTCTCAATTATTCCATCATGGCCCATCATTTGCCATCTTCATGACAAAAGTTGCCTCCTAACTGGCCTCCTTGCTTCTACTCTTGCACCTTTTCCCATCTGTGCTCTGCACAGCAGCTGTTGGAGTGACTCTCTTAAATGCAAAAATGATCGCCTACCTCATCTGCTTAAGCCCCCTCAATGGCTTCTACGTCACTTTGGGCAAAATCTAAAGCCCTTATTATGTTTTAAAAAATCATTGGTGTGAGCTAGCCTCTTATTTGTCCTTTCTAGCTGTCGGCATTCTGGCAGGAGAACAGCATGAATTAAAATGGGTAACTTGATGGGTGATTAATAAAGAGGCTGTTTACAAGAGTGTGGGCAGGATTTGAAGAAACGACAAGGGATAGTGCAGTCCTCTGGGGGTAATAATGCAAGGAACAGTTACCATCTCTAGGTCTGAAGGACAAGTGGAGAGTCATTACAGAGCTGACAGAATAGCTCCATGGAGAAGATTGTTGGATGGAAGTCATGGCTGTAGGTAGAGGATTGAAACCAATGACAGCCACCTGTCAGGGTGGAAATAGAGAGAATAATACTTTGATTTCATGCTCCTCCTACTCTCTGCTCTCCTGCCAGTGCCTCTCCTTGGCCAAACCCAAACGGAAGCCAGAGGGCATGGAAGCGCAATGATGATGCAGTCCATACAGGTTAGTTTCCCAGGCAAGAGTACATCGGGAAGGTCCCTGTATAGTTCTTCTAAAGCACCTTTACCTTGAATATGCTGTTTCCTTCTGTTTCTCCATGCTCATCCCTTCACCTAGTTAATGCCTGCTCTTCACTCTGCTCTAAGCCTGAGTGTCACTAATTCAGGGAAGAAGCCTTCTATTTATTCCAGTTTAATTCATGTCTCTTTATTGTCTGCTCTCAAGCACCCTCTACTTGTCTTTCTTTCTTTTCTTTTTTAAAAAATATATTTTATTGATTTTTTTACAGAGAGGAAGAGAGAGGGATAGAGAGTTAGAAACATTGATCAGCTGCCTCTTGCACACCCCCTACTGGGGATGTGCCCACAACCAAGGTACATGTCCTTGACCGGAATCGAACCTGGGACCCTTGAGTCCGCAGGCCGACGCTCTATCCACGGAGCCAAACCGGTTTTGGCTACTTGTCTTTCTATATGCATATTAAAATTGCATAATGATTAATTGCACAAGTATTTGTTTCAGAATAGTCTCTCTGTTAGACTGAGATCATAGGACCAAATTGGTCTTTTTTTCCCCCCCGCTGTATCTCTAGCCCCTGAGTACAGTGGGCTCCATAGCAGAAACCCAATAAATATTTTTTACATAATTAACTGTTTAATACCCACGTTGTCCAGTTTTCACATTTCTCTTTGTATGATACCCAATTTTGATGGGAACAGGTTTTGTTAACTTTTGGTGTGAACTTGATACTTTAATGAGTCAATAAGACTATAGGATATTTTAACAAATGTCTTTTGAGTGTCTACAATATTCTAGGCATTGATAAGTTCAAGGGATACAAAGATGGGTAACATTTGGTACTTGCCCTCAGGAGTTCAGAGTTTAATGGGGGAAATAGTAATGTAAACAAATATCAAATAGTGCTACAAAAGCGATTCTAGATGTCTAAATAAGTTTGTCCTTGGTGCACCGAGTAGAGAACAGATCATTCTGTCTCTGTCTTTAGGGTTGGGGAAGTTTAACATTGGACATTTGAGATGAACCTTGAAAGATGGATAAGGTTTGGCTAGGTGAAGGTCTTCCAGGCAGACGAAACAGCAGGGACAAACAGGGACTGTAACCCATTAAGGCATGGACTTAGGTGATCTGTGTACTTTCCACAATTAGAGGAGTACAGTACTAGTCAGCAGAATTTTCCAGGGCGTTTTAAAGTCAATGGTGATTTTACACAAACAACATAGTGAGGGACAACAGCAAGGAGACATGGGAAGGCAGAGGAGGAAGGAAACATTTGGAAGTCCACCAAAGAAAAGGGCAAGTTGGACCACAACCAGAAGTAGCAAGGGAGAATCAAAGGATGACAAATGGTTTTATAGGTAGTCAAAGTATTCCTGATGAGTTATTGCTTTATTTTTTTCAACATGTTTTTTAATTGATTTTGAGAGAGAGACGAGAGAAAGAGAGAGAGAGAGAGAGAGAGAGAGAGAGAGAGAGAGAGAGAGAAAGGAAGAAGGATTAAGAGATAGAAAAATCACACGCCCCCTACTGGGGATTGAGCCTGCAACCTGGACATGTGCCCTGACTGGAATAGAACCATGACCTTTTGGTTCCTAGGCTGACGCTCAACCACTGAGCCACACGGGCCAGGCATGAGTTACTGCTTTAAAAACCTCAAGTCTACATTGTCCTGGTCCTGGTGTCTAACTTGTGATCTGGAAACAAGACTGCCATGTCCCAGGACAATGTGTACTCTTGCTGAGGCTCCTAAGTCTGGGGCATTGGGTGGTTTTGTTGGCAGTGCTCAGTGGTACTTTGGAAATAACTTTGCCCCCTGACTGCCAACTTCAGTACACTATCTTCATTTAGGATTTTTGTCAACACTCTTTTCCAGACTGTTTCTGGAAACATCTTTTGGAAATTGATGTTCTCCTTACCTGCTGATTCACCATGCTTAAATGTCATCTTCTCATTTTCTCTATTTGTGCAGGATTCTGAAGCCAGCAACCATTTTTAAAAAGATTAACGTATCCAACTTATCCAAGAAGCATGTGTTGTTTGTGCTAGGTATTGTGTAAAGTGATGGAGATCCATGGGTGAATAAGATACTGTCCTTGCCCTCAAGGAGCTTAAAGGCTAGCAGATGACACAAACACAAAACCGATTTTCATGTTCCTAAGAGACTAGATCTTAATTGTTCCCACCACAAAAAGGAAATTATAATTATGTGAGGTTAACAGAGGTGTTAGCTAATGCTATTGTGGTAATCATATTGCAATATATAAATGTTTCAAATCAACACGTTTATACCTTGAACTTACACAATGTATATGTCAATTATATTTCAATAAAATAACTGAAAAAGAATAAAATTAATTGTAAGTGAAAAGTAAAGAAATAAAAAACTGGAAGCGCACAGAACCCCAAACAAGAGGAATCCAAAGAGGACCACACCAAGACACATCATAATTAAAATGCCAAGGGCAAAAGACAAAGAGAGAATCTTACAAGCAGCAAGAGAAAAACAGTTAGTTACCTACAAGGGAGCACCCATACGACTGTCAGCTGATTTCTCAACAGAAACTATGCAGGCCAGACGGGAATGGCAAGAAATATTCAAAGTGATGAATAGCAAGAACCTACAACCAAGACTACTCTACCCAGCAAAGTTATCATTCAGAATTGAAGGGCAGATAAAGAGCTTCACAGATAAGAAAAAGCTAAAGGAGTTCATCACCACCAAACCAGTATTATATGAAATGCTGAAAGGTATTCTTTAAAAAGAGGAAAAAGAAGAAAAAAGTAAAGATAAAAATTATGAACAACAAATATCTATCAACAAGTGATTCTAAAAATCAAGTGAATTCAAAATCTGAGGAACAGAATAAACTGGTGAACATAATAGAATCAGAAGCATAGAATGGGAGTGGATTGATAATTCTCAGGGGGAAAGGGGTGTCTGTGTGGGGGGTATGGGAAGAGACTGGACAAAAATCTACACCTATGGATAAGGACAACGGGGTGGGGGGGAGGGAACCGGGTGATGGGGAGATCTGGGGGGAAAAAAGGAGAAACAATTGTAATAATCTGAACAATAAAGATTTATTTAAATTAAAAAAAAAGAAATAAAAAACTATGTCAGCCTTTTCAGATATTTTACTAGAGGGTTCAAAATGTCTTTAAAAAATCTCCCATAATGTTCTTCCCCTAAGCAAATATTTCTTCTTTATAAAAAATAATTGTGAAATCTGGAATTTATTTTAATTCTGAAAATTACCATTAGAATTCCACTACTTTTTTTTTTTAAAGAATGGAAACTCCTTTCTCTTTTTGATTCTTACTCTGTGGGCAATTGTAAATATTCTAAAAGTAGTAATGACTGTAAAAAAGAAAACACTGTCAAAATAATAAAGACAACTTAGAGATCTCTTTCTATAGGATATTGTTAACAAAACAAAACAGATTTTTATAAAAGTAGATGGTAAGTTATTTTTCTTGTTTATTTGTTGCTTTCAGTTTCATATCAATATGATTTCACTCGTATGGTTCTTAACTTTTTCTGTCTGACTCACTTCGCTTCATATGTTATTCTCACGATCCATCCATGTTGTCGAAAATGGCAGTATTTCATCTTTTCTATTGACACAGACAACAGTAAGATGTTTATCAGAGGAAAGGCGGTTGGGGTAATAAAGGGGGTCAAATATATGGTGGCAGAAGATGATTTGACCTTGGGGGGTGAGCACACTGTGCAATATACAGATGATGTATCATAGATTTGAAATCTATATAATCTCATTAACCAATGTCACCCCAATAAATTTAATAAAAAAAGTAGATGGTAAGTGAAATGGTAATCACAGGGTATTGTGGGAGCACATTTGAAGGTCCCTGAGGCAGGCTGGAGGGAAGTCATGGCAGGTATCTTGGGGAGATGACATCTGAGCTGAATTTCAAAAGACGAGTCAAGCAAAGTGAATGGAAGGAGGACACTCAGGCAGAGGGACAGTGTATGAGCACAGAGAGGGCTAAGGGTGACAAATGGGGATGAAGTTGGTGAGATACACAGGGACCCTGGAGGGCTGTGAATGTCAGCAGTTTGTTTATTTTTGGTAGATTTAGATTATGGGCAGCCGTTGTAGGATTTTGTGATCAGATCTACATTTTAGACACCTTGTTAGTTATGAGAAAGATCCATTTGAGTGACTCATAGAGGCTGGGAAAGGCTGATCAGAAGGTTATAACAGTCTGAGAGATGGCGAGTGGCAAGGGAATGGAGAAGACATGAATTTTGAGACATACTGAGAAGGCAGCAGCAGGCAGAACTTGGTGATTAAGTATGGGAGTGAGGAGGACAGAAGTGTCCAACAGAGGTCTCCTGCTCAGATCCTAGTTTCATACCTGCAAATGAACCAGCTAATTACTCAGATTAAGGTGTTTGCATGTGAAGTTAGGTCTTGGCATTGAAGCCCGACTCCCTCACTTAATAGTTTGAACCCTACTTTATTTTATTTTTTTAAATTACTTTATTGATTAAGGTTTGAACCCTACTTTAATCATTTCCCAACTGAGTCTCATCTGTAAGGTGAAATAATAATCAGAGTGGCTTCTCAGGGTTTTAATAATGATTAAATGAAATAAAATATATGAAGGAATTTGTAAAGTTGAAAGGACTAATTGCATACAAAACGTTATTGTTCAAATACTGCCCCCATCATCTTTACCAATCAAATCTTGCATTTCTATTTGTAGTTTGCAAAACATGAACCTCCTCCAATATCAACCATAGAGAAGACTAATTCTATAAATAGCATCCAAACACTTAGGATTTGAGGATGGGGTAGGGTAGAAGCAAGATAAGAGAAAACACCTTTTGTCTTGTTTTAAGCAATAGTCTTCTATTCTTTTGAATGTAATAGCATTTAATTTAAAAGAAGCATTATATTGTACCAATATTGTTACCAGTGATTATGTCATAAATATCTGAAAAGACCTAACAGTGCTGGTCACATGGTTTGTTCTTAATAATGTTCATTTTATTTCTTCTGTCCTTTCTTTAGAAAGAAAAACTTCTCTTTTAATCACTAATTGTCTGAGCTCAAAAACATAATATCACAACAAAAGCTCAACAATGTATACAGGAAAGAAAGACCTAATGCTTTGATGCCCAACATCATCATTTTCAACTATAGGAGGTGTTTTTTTAATAAGAAAAGTGAGAGAATTTGAAACGTTTTATTTATCTATTTGCAGTCTCAAATAATTGCCAATTTTAGTAAGTAACTTAAAAGTGTAACAGTTGTTCATTTTAAAAAAATTAATGTCTCCCTAAGAAAGAGTAAACAAGGCTTGGCAAAAGTGGGTTTTGCAATGTGTTTTTAAAGTTGTGGCTGACATTCTAGAGGATTTACTACACTTCAGACAAAATATTCAAGCCCTAGTGAAAATAGTTGACTTGGTAGGATCTGGGAAATTGCCCCAAATGGAGCTTTTCACCACTTCCTAGGCCTGTAGCAGCTACACAGAAATAGTTCTCTGATAGACACAAAACCCTGGCTCTGGCTGTATCTGATTTCTCTCTCCATGGTTAAGGGAGATAATACAGCATCATTAAGGGAGATAATAAAAGAAGGGAATAAAGGGTTTTGAACATCTTATGGGGCAAGTGGTTATTAACAGTTATGTTCAGAGTTGGGGGTGGGGTGATGTGATATGTTGGTGTGTATATGGTGGAGGGGGGGATGATTCGGTAGAGGAGAAGTTTAATTTTGTCACTTAAGAACGGAAATGTTGTAATACCTTATAAATGGGGGATCTGTTTCAGTTTGGATTCTTTCTGCCCAAGGTGCTTTAAAATTCCTTCAATAGCCACAGTTCATAGCTGAGTCCGGAAACCATGTTACAAAGGAGAAACATACCTGTCTCTAGACAGAATGAGCCTGATGAGTGGTTAGACAGAGAGCTGCTACATCTCAGAAGCTCTTGAGTTTTCAAGCTAAGAATTAATGCAAAGCCACAATAATTCAGAATGCTAAGGTTTAGCAAAATATGGGACTGAGCCTGGCCGGTGTGGCTCAGGGGTTGAGTGTAAACCCATGAACCAGGAGGTCAGGGTTTATTCTGGTCAGGGTTCCATTCCCAGTCAGGGCACATGTCCAGATTGCAGGTTCGATCCCCAGTAGGGGGGCATGCAGGAAGCAGCCAATCAATGATTTTTCTCTCATCATTGATGTTTCTTTCTTTCTTTTTTTTTTTTAAGAATAAAGGCTTAACCTTTAATATATTTTACTGATTTTTTTTTTACAGAGAGGAAGGGAGAGGGATAGAGAGTTAGAAACATCGATGAGAGAGAAACATCGATCAGCTGCCTCCTGCACACCTCCTACTGGGGATGTGCCCGCAACCAAGGTACATGCCCCTGACCGGAATCGAACCTGGGACCTTTCAGTCCGCAGGCCGATGCTCTATCCACTGAGCCAAACCGGTTTCGGCTCATCATTGATGTTTCTATCTCTCTTTCCCTCTTCCTTCCTCTCTAAAATCAATTAAAAAAATTTTTAAAAACTGGGACTGACACTAATGCATGCACTGTGGCTGAGAGAGCAATGAGAACATGTACAGAATATCAGACGCACTCAGCACAGACAAATCCAATGAATATGGAGAAACTACAGCAACTTGGAGATGTACTTATGAACATGTGAGAATAATTTCTCCCCTACAGTTAGATTATTTCATTCATTGCTCATTTGTTTCATAGCACTCAGATCTCTCATTTTGTTCAAGAAAAGTCCAGAGAGTCTCTCTCCTTTGACCCTTTTCCCCAACACCCCCAGCTAGCATCCTCCCCTCTGGCCAAACTGCTCTCTCTGCAGTTCCCCTACATGTCCTGGTCCTCTTTGGCCATCCTGGCCCTGAGACCTTGCCTTTCTCTAAAGTCCTGAAGCACATGTAGCAAATGTGCACAATATTCACAAGGCCCACTTGCCACTCAACCACCCTGGTATGATTACTTGTCTTTTTATCTCTACATCTCAACAGATTATTGGAGAGACCACGTGTGCCATCTTTTGTTTATTCCCCCTTCCGTCTCCTTCTTCCTCACCTCATCTGAGCCACCTCATAGGTCTCAAGTGTCTTGCACTTTCTTTAACCGCTTACTGTTGGTAACAACAGTCGTGCCTTCGTGCCTGGGGCCAGATTGCTCTCTTGCAGGGATGTTTTTAAAAGTAGGGTATGAGGCAAAAACTAAAAAAATTTCAGGCAATGAAAGTTACACTGGATAATTCCCTCAGTGCAAACCGAATGACTAAAAAGCATAGTTTAACTCAGGAACACTTTTTTTTTTCTTCTGCAAAAAGTTTTATTGTTTCATTTGGTCCAATGCATGGGAGAGGTCTCCAGGGTGGTAAAAGGTTGCCTAGCAGTTTCCGGGAGAGGCTCAGGCAAAAGCTAGACACCAGAGGAATGCAGAGGGGCCCCTCAAAGGTCTCTGGGCCCCAAAGGCTCCTAGGCATGCTTGAGAGTGAGCCTCACTCAGCATAGCCTCAGGGCCAGCCAGCTGCGGAGGTGAGCCAGGTGTCGCCCATCTTCTTGAGGAGTTTCACCTCCTCGTCCCGGAAGTGATTCCCGGAAGTCACGAGCTGAGGGGGTAGAACCGGGGCCTGCAGCTCCCAAAGGGCCTGGTCTGGTTCCTCTCCAAGGCCAGGGCGGCTCCCATGGCGCCCTGAGTTTTACCCACTCGTCTTGGGGAGGCTCAGCACGTCCTGGAGAGAATGCGGCCGCCATGCTGGTTTTGCAACTTTAAGAGCCGCTCAGCGCCCTCACGCTTCTTCTCAGCCAACTCATGGAAGAAGTGGCCCATGCCCTCGAAAAAAAGAAGCCCAGAGAGAGGTAGGTGGGAGCCTGCAGATGCAGGCCAGGCGGTAGACGGCAGCCTCCCCCTCGGTGGAATAATTCTGATGGATTTGGGAGCTCATGGTTGTTCGGCAATAAGGAGTTAAGGTAGAAATGCAGTGTAGGCTGGTCTTGGAGGCTGAGGATGGCTGAGGTGGTTCTGAAGGTGGTGACTGGAAAAGAGGTTGGAGAGGGGTCGGAGGCTGGAAGAAGGGGCGTCCCTGAGTCTGCTCCGTCCAAACACTGCTGAGATAAGAGACAGATCCGGGACAGCCGAGGGCACTGCATTAGCAACACTTAATTTTCTCTCTTGCTCTCTGAGATTATGTCCTTTGAAAAGAATGATGGGCTGCTGGCACCATTTCAGTTCTGGTCTTACTGACTCTCTCATTGGTTGAATCCCAATGATTCTTATCATCTAAATGCCCTAAAGATCATACTCCACCATTTAAAAAATTCTTCCCATTTTCCTGGCTTTCCAAATCTCACTTCCTCCTTTCTGAATTTCTCTGGGCTTCTATAGAGCATCCTTTTGATCTTGGTAGGTACCAGTGTGGTGCTTGTCAGAGCAACTCACACTTGCAGCATGCACTCTAGAGGGGTTTGAAACTTGATCCTACTGTCTGCTAGCTGTGTGACCTTGTACAAGTTACTTAAACTCCCAAGACGACCTCAGCTTCCTCATCTGTAAAATGGGGATAATCATTATGGTCTCTACCTCACAGGATTCTTATAAATATTACATGAGTTTATATTTTTAAAGTGTTTAAAGCAGTGCCTGGCCCAAAATAAGCAGCGTGCGCATGTGTGTTTAAATTAACAGTCCCTCACCTGATATTGTGTTCCCATCCAACGTCGCTAATGAAGGAAGAAGGAATTAGTATTCGAGCTTACTATTCACTGAGACATGTGAACTGGCTCCTCTCTGTTCTCAAAAATAGAAATTCTGGTCCTTTTAATCAAAATGAATAGTTTTCAACCTCATGGACTCTACATTGTGAGGTATGAAGGTCAGTTATGAGGTTCATCCCATTACTGCTAATTGTGGTTAAAGTATGACATTTCAATATAAATATAAGGTTGAATTCTCAAGCACTCTCTTGATTGGGCATGAAAAAAAAGGGCAAGGTTGCAGAAAATGAATTGGCAACTTGGGAATCCCCAGGGTGTTTCCCATAAGGGCAGATCTCTGGTAACATGTTGGGCAAATGCTATAAGAGACCCACTTGTGTAAGCCATGCAATCCTTAGCTCTTGCTTAGTAGCTCCTTAAAATGTCCTTTGGGTATTTCATTACTTCAAACTTGGGTTTTTGTAATAAAAATTATAATGTCCTTAAGGTCAAAGGGCTGTGACTTATGAGTCCTTGAAACCCCTGGCATGGCTAGGAGTACTGCTCGGATCAATAAGCCCTCACTGCCTGAGCCAGTCTGGCTCAGTGGATAGAGCATCTGCCTGTGGACTGAAGGATTTGATTCTGGTCAAGAACACGTACCTCAGTTGCAGGCTTGATCCCCAGCCCTGGTCAGGGTGCATGTGGGAGGCAACCAATCGATATGTCTCTCTCCCATCCAAGTACTAACCAGGCCCGACCCTGCTTAGCTTCCAAGATCAGACGAGATCGGGCGTGTTCAGGGTGGTATGGCCATAGACTGATATGTCTCTCTCACATCGATGCTTCTCTCACTCTGTATCTCCCCCTTCTACTTTCTAAAAATCAATGGAAAAATATCCTTGGGTGAGGATTAACAATACATAAATAAATAAACCCTCACTGATAGATTTATTGTCAAGATGGGTAGGACAAAGTAATGCCAAATCACAGTTGGAGAAAACCTACAAATATTAATAAAACTCCCCACAATTCCTAACCCACTTCTTCACTGTTGCAACTCCTAAGAACACTGATTCCATCCCAATTCCTCTCATTCCATAATGAAAGGTGGTAAGAACCAGGAAGTGAGGGGGGTGTAATTATGCTAAGTAAAATAAGTCAGATGGAGAAAGACAAATTCTGTATGATCTCACTTATATGTGGAATCTAAAAAACACACAAAACAGACTCATAGAAACAGGAAATAGTGATTACCAGGAACTGGTGGTAGGGATAGGAAAATGGGGAAATGTTGGTCAAAGAATATGAACTTTGGGGGAATCTAATGTACAAAATGGTTAATAATACTGTATTATATACTTCAAAGTTGCCAAGAGAGCACAACTTACATGTCCTTAGGTAATGCTCTGGTGGTAATGGTTTTACTATATTTAAGTGTATCATTATTAATAACCTTAAACTTAAACAATGGTATATGTCAATTAGATCTCAATAAAGCTGACAGCGGTGGGGAGCGGGGGGCGGGGGTGGGTGGGTGGCTGGAAAAGACGTGAGGGACCAGTTTAGAGGTTTATTGAGTGTTGACTCCTGTTAGGAGAGCCCTGTTTGCGGATCTATTTTGAGTTCAGAGAGAGTGGCTTTTATGGCATCAGTCAGCACCAGGGGGCAGGAGAGAAAGTGACATGAATGGAAACAAGGACACACTCAAAAGGACTGTGTGAATAAATGACACGGTCCTTGGCACCTAATGGGTAGGCTATACATGTTACTTACATCTGCAAGTTTTAATGTCCTTTAAAAGGATTTCTTAATTACAGAAGTCCATGTTCAATGTAGAAAAATTTAAAAATACAGAGAAGCAATTGCTAATTCGTGAATCTCACCATAAAAAAAATAAGCACTGTTAAAATTTTGGTAGAGCATATTCTGTTCCCTATGTATGCATATCCTCAAGTGGGATCATAATACGTTCTTATTATTCTATGTTTCTCATAACTTTAATTGATAATATCCACTTTTTAAGCTCAACATATGATAATGAGTAGAGGAGAAAACTCTACCCAGTGTTCTAATTTTGGCTCTGACCTAACCAGCCCCTGGCAAGCAGCACGGCCTCTCCGAGTTTTAGATTCTTCATCTGTGAAATAAAGACTTTGAAGCCAATGCTACCTAAGGCACCTTCCACCTCCATCATTCTAATTGCTGATGAGTAATTAAAGGAAGACAGTGTGGTACAGTGGTTATTGCTCTGGCATCAGCTAGATTTTAATCCAAGCTCTACTTGTGAGGTTGTGGGCAGATCTTGACCTTTAAATGACTCATTATTGTTCCTCTAAAATGGGACTAACAGACCTAGCTGGTTTGGCTCAGTGGATAGAGTGATGGCCTGTGGACTGAAGGGTCCCTGGTTAGATTCTAGTCAAGGGCACATGCTGGGGTTGCATGCTCGATCCCTAGTAGGGGGTGTGCAGGAGGCATCTGGTCAATGATTCTCTCTCATCATTGATGTTTCCATCTCTCCCTCTCCCTTCTTCTCTGAAATCAATAAAAATATATTTTAAAAAATAAATAAAATGGTACCAATAATAATACACACCACTGAGGGTTGTTGTGAAAATTAAAAAGATAAGACATTAAACACTTAGAACAGTGTTCGACACACAATAAAGGCTCTACAAGCATTTATCTGTAGCTCTTATCAGTATAATAGCTCAGGTTCTGGCCTCCTGTGCTAACAGTGAAAATTAATACTAAGGAGTGGAGGACCGGCCAGAACTGATGTGGGTTGAATACCTGTGCTGGGCACTGTGCTGAGTTTTCTCATCTGCACAATCTTATGTAATCCTCAGAACAACTTTACTATCTATCTGCACGTACAGTTGCGAAAATTGAGTCTAAACGTGCCTGGGCTCATGTAGCTGGTGAGTGTCAAACCCAAAGAATACATGCTTTCAGCTAGCTTTGATTGGGCTGAGGGGCTAGTGAATTGCTCTAGTCTAGTTGGATGTTTCATTTCACACCTCAAGCCCAAGCATTTTAGTATCTTCCCCAGTGACACTCGGCAGGTATTTCTTTTTCTTCATTCTAATCACGGCACTTGAACAATTCCACTGTTTGGCAGTTACTTAAGAGACACAAGGGATTTCGTATTTTTTAACTGACCCCTGGATATTTAAGTCAATAGAAGATGCGAGTTTTATACAAAGAATTCATCCTCGTCTGAGAAATACAATTTTATGGTTGTAGCTGATGGTCTAAAAACTCCCCAAACCAAACAAAATAACAAAACCTCAGTGAAAGTAACTGGCTCGCCGAGTTCGTGAAACTGAAGAGTGTGATATTGTATCTTGTTGGTTTCCACATCCCTGCCGAAGGAGGGCCAAACGGAGTCGAGGGATTTGGGTTGGCCACTCTGGTTGACCGGCCATGTGCGCAAAAAAAGGCCATTTCATTTCTGGCTTTAGTGTTCTCTTCCAGGGAGGAAAAACTGAAGACGAGATCGAAATACCAAGTGCCTTCTAATTAAATGCCACCTCACTTTTATGGGGGCTGGCAGGCTTGATTAGCGACATCTGTTAGAGAACGGTTCCTCCCTGGCAGCCTTCAGTCTGCCGTGGGGTGCGTTTATGGATTCCCTCTAAAGCAAAATGTATGCAGCCAACTTCTTGCTCTGGCTGAGGTGCGGGAGAGGATGCAAGAATGCACCTAGCCATGAACAAGATAAACACTTCCAATAATGTATGCCTGGGGAAGGAGCCACAGCTTTCCGTGCTCAGATTAACGGTGCACAGACAGACGCCTCGAGACTCTCAAGGCATTTCCTTCCCAGCAGCCGGGCTGAGCTGGCGCCGGGCCTCGGGGAGGCTTGCGGCTTTCTCCCTGGGCCGGCCCCCGCCCCCGCGGGACCTCGGTCCGCCTGGCGGGGCGCACCCTGCAGGAGGCCAGCACCACGGCGGTCACGTACTCCGCAGAGGGCTCGCGCCCCAGCTGGGAGCTGGTTGGTCGCGGGACCGGGCCACGTGGTCCGGAGCAGATAAGGGGCCTCTCGGAAGCCGCACCCGCAATCCACGGGAGCTAGTGCCCAGCTGGGACAGCTGGGAGCCAGGCTCGAACTTGCACGGGCAGCCAGTAACCGGCTCTCTCTCTCGGTCCGACGCCGCTTCTCTGCCTAATGAGCTGCACCAGGTAGGTTCGCTGCAGACCTGCGCCCCAGAGCCCCGGGGTGCGGGCGGGCGGGCGGGCGGGTGGGTGGGTGCGGGGAGGTTGGGGCTGCGCTTCCCTTCTGTCCGCTCTGCCAGTGCAGACCCCGCGGGAGGGCACGCTGAATCACTGCTGAGTGGAATCTAGCAGGGGGAGGCCTCGGAGGCGGGGAGATTTGCTCGGTGCTCCTTAGGCGGAGCTGATTTTGGTAACCCGCATCCTAAAGGAGAAACTGTCTTCAGGAGAGTCAGCTTTAGTTCTGATTCCCTTATGGATTGCGACTGTCATCTCTTGGTCCCGCACCACGGCCCCGAGGACTCCTAATTCGAGGGAATGGCACTCTGACGTCGCCGGTTGGGTCGCTTATCTTGGGGAGAAAGCTACAGGACCATATTTGCATTCATTCGTCGTCCTCCACTCCTCTTATCACCGTTTGCCACCGCAAGCTCAGCGGCCCAGTTTGAGCAAATGATGATTTTTTGAACTCTTGGCCAGGATTTAAAATTTCGGGGAAATGGCTAAATGTTAAAACTGCCTTTTCTATACGTGCAAAAAGTAAAAATACAAAACAAACCTACAAAACAAACCTCCCAGCAAAACCATCTTAGATGGCTTCCTCAGACACATCTAGCAGACTTCTCTAAAAAGCCTTCCTGTTAAGGATTGTTAGACTCACAAATGTAGCTTTAGCTTTTATTCTTTTTTGTTCTAAGTTTGTAGGTCTTCCAGAAAAATCCCAGGACCAATAAAATAAATCCTGTGAAGGAACTTTTACTATCCATTTTGGGATAATGACCATTTGCCTGCTTGCTTAGTGCGGCCGTGAAGAGTTACTAAGAAATGTCATGTACAGTATACATACACCTCTTATCTGTAAGGCTAGGATAGGGAAGAAAAGTCCATACGCTTGGCAATACATACTGAGGTTAGCTAAGGGCCAGGGGAAAAATCCTACTTGAGGGGCACTTCTTAATTTAATATTGCTGAGCATAGTTTTGTTTAAATTTTAAAATAGCTTTATTATCTTTCTAGTTATAAATATCTATTGCCCAAACATTAGAAAATGCCCCAAAAGTACAAAGACAAAAAACAGATCACCTACAATCCTATCACCCAGAGATAATTAAATTTTTAGTGTATTTCCCATTAACATTGATATTTATATGTTCATATATATATGTAATATATATATTAAAATTGTTCAGTTTTCAGGTTATCGGCTTTTCCCACTTAAATGTGTCTTTTCATGGATGTCTTTGTACATGAAACAGATAGTGTGAAGTTTTTAAGTGCATGCACTGCTGGGTTGCATTTCAGTCGCTTGTGAGGAAGAGCATGATAATCCAAGTGCAGAGATAATTCTCTGTCTTCACTCTTTCCAGCCTTCTCACTCTCAAAACGGTTCCATGAGAACTTGTTTTTTTTTTTCCAAGTGTGTTACCTTTTCAGAGACATGTAATCAATTCAATAGCAAAATCAGGAAAGCAGCCAGAGGAAGCACAGAGTCTTACGGCTCCAGAGCCTGTCTGGTCATTGACATCACCGTAAGCTTTAAGAACATATGTAACTCCTTGTCCCCAACCCCAGAGGTTCTGCCTTAGTGGCTCTAAGTCCCAGGATTCTGCATTAAAGAAAAAGAAAGAAAGCCAACTCCTTAGGCCATTGTGACCAGACAGGTTTGAAAAGCACTGGTCCAGAACAGAGCCAATGGTTTTTAAAGCTGCAATAAAGATTACCCCTTCCAACCCTTTTATGTCTCAGATGGGGAATCTGAGCCTCCCCAAGTGTTTAAAGCAGTTAACCCACGGCCTTGTGGCCAGTCAATGGTAGAATCAAACATAGAAAGCAGATCTGATGATAATACTGTTTTCTCTTAATACATATGACAGCACCTCCCTGATACTTACTGTGCAGGCAATAATTTAGCCAATACAAAATAGTATGTGTGTATTTGGGAGCAGGGGAAGAGTATTCTAGATCCAGGTGACAAATACCCTTCTTCTTCTTCTATTCCAGAATGATCCAGGTTTTAGATCCACGGCCTTTGACAAGTTCAGTCATGCCAGTGGATGTGGCCATGAGGCTCTGCTTGGCTCATTCCCCACCTCTGAAGAGTTTCCTGGGCCCATATGATGACCTCCAACGAAGAAATTTTGTCAACAAATTAAAGCCCCTGAAACCGTGTCTCAATATAAAACAGGAAGCCAAATCCCAGAATGACTGGAAGGGTCCACACAGCCAACCCAAGAAACGGGTTGTGTTCGCAGATTCCAAGGGCCTCTCCCTCACCGCCATCCACGTCTTCTCTGACCTCCCAGAAGAACCAGCGTGGGATCTCCAGTTTGATCTCTTGGACCTTAATGATCTGTCCTCTGGCTTGAAGCTCCATGAGGAGAAAAATTTGATTTTAGACTTCCCTCAGCCTTCAATCGATTACTTGAGTTTTCGGAGCCACTTCCAAAAGAATTTTGTGTGTCTGGAGAACTGCTCTCTTCAAGAGCGAACAGTGACTGGGACTGTGAAGGTAAAAAATGTGAGCTTCGAGAAGAAGGTCCAGATCCGCATTACCTTTGATACTTGGAAAAACTACACCAATGTGGACTGTGTCTACATGAAAAACGTGTATGGTGGCTCAGATAGTGACACTTTCTCGTTTGCCATTGACTTACCCTCTGTCATTCCAACTGAGGAAAAAATTGAGTTCTGCATTTCTTACCAGGCTAATGGGCAGGTCTTCTGGGACAACAACGAGGGTCAGAATTATAGAATTGTTCATGTGCAGTGGAAACCTGATGGCGTTCAGACACAGATGGCATCCCAGAACTGTGCATTCTACCAGGTGCCCCCCAAGACTGAGTTAGAGTCAACCATCTTTGGCAGTCCGAGGCTGGCCAGCGGGCTCTTCCCAGAATGGCAGAGCTGGGGGAGAATGGAGAACTTGGCCTCTTATCGATGAATTAAGCAACCTAGTAAATTGTCTGGACCTGTCATAGTCCCCATGTACTTCTAGGTCTATAATATAATGCTCAATATTAGGAAGTCTTGGCTACTTTCCTTCAGTAGGTTTAGGTTTGAGCTTCGAGACCTGGCTACAAAAAAAGATAGCCACTTGGAGAATTTAGTGTTGGGGTCTATATGGATGATGCTGTCCAATTTTGCTATTATCAAGTAATAGCCTGGAATTCCATTTTTATCAAAGTAATACTTTTTCAATGCCATTTCTCCTTCCCTCTCAATTCACTAGCTTTCACATGGGGCAAGGAAAGGTTGAAGAAGGACAGTTGATGGTGAAGGAAAGCTGTGTTAATGGTATGAGGAACGTCTGGTAAAGTGTTCACTAAGGACTCTGTAGCTCGAGTCAGAGTAGGAGTGGGAGGTCTGATACTTAACTGTTGGTGAGAAATGTAAGATTATTTTGGGTTTTTAAGTTGGTTCTGCAGTTCTCTCCTGGGGAAGTAATTTGTAGAAGGGAGAAAAAGATCCAGTCTATGTGTTCTTGTGGAGAAAAACCAAACAAGCTTTAGGGGTGTTGGGTGGTATTGAAGAAAGGTGAATTATAACTCTGGAGAATCAAGATTTTAAGGGAAGCCTTTCTATTCAGACATGATTGATCAAAAGCCATGATTTGGGGGAAAGTTTAGGCAAATCTGGTTTTGTAGTTGTAATGTTATAAGTGACCTTGCTTGTGATCAAGGCATCATGCTTAGGTTCTCAGTAGAGAATGCTGCTTAACCAAAAAACCATGCCATCACCAGTGGCTAACAACTTGTAGGGACTCCGTCATGTCAAAGGTAGCTCTTTGCAAGTGCCTTGATGAAACCAGAATATTGTAGATGCTTATCCCAAATATCTGAAGGGTCATCTGATAACTCACGAGTGCTTGGCCTCATAAAAAGGTCCACTCTGTATACTGGCATTCCTCCTGCAATACTGTTGTGTCTTCGAGAGTGTTGTCAGTGTATACAACTCACATCCTTCATATTGAAGGTGACTTACGTTTCCACTACACTTTTTCGATGTGATGTTGGAAGTGAGGACTGACACTGATTCTCAATTCAAGAATCCAGTACCTTGCACATAAAAGTAGCATACTTTTTCTTGCCTATATCCGTCTTGTTGTTTTAAGTCTTTATACCAATTTCTTTGACGTCAAAATATATTTTTTAAGTGGATGGGAATTGTTTTGGATTATGTTGTAATATATTTGTTTTGAGGTATGCATAAATCCATCCTGTAAGATCTCAAGGACAGTAGTCCCTAAATGTTTGCTTCCATCACTTATGCATGTCCATTGCGAGGTGTTCAGAGAATGTAGTTAATTTTAACATGTGTGATCTGCCATGCTGAAAAGTGCTATTGGAATAACTCTGCTGTGACAGTATTTGAAGTTTGGTTAGCACCCACAATTTTTCTACTCTGAATGTTTCACTCTCCTATAGCTATCTTAATGAATTCACTTTAAGAATAAAAGTGTTTGACATAAGATCAAAGTATGTTTTCTTTGTCAATGTCATATTTAACCCTTTGCACTTGCTTGCTTTTTTCTCGATTACTGCTACCAATGCTAACCGTGTCGAGTCACACTCGACATCCGAGTGCAAAAGGTTAAGTAAGAAACCATGAACTGAAATTCTCCTGTTTAGTTTAAGGAGAACTGAGCGAGGTTAGTTTGGGTCACCTGAGGGTATTCACAAGTCCCCAGGCTTGTTGTGGGTGACTTCCTACTACCTGTCCTTTGGGGCTGGTGTCCAGGGGCAGTGCTGGGACTGTCCCCCTGACTGTCACTATCTGTGCTGACTTTTCATCATACATACTCTGCTGGGTCAGGGTTATTTTGGGGCCACTTCTTAGCATTAAGATGGGGGAGGAGATGGTGTGGGAAAGGCTGGAATGGCTTCTATCTCTTGAGCTCCAACACCTTCCTGAAGGGGCAAAGCTTGGAGCTGCACAGAGGCATGGTAGGGGGCAGTGGCTTCAGCTCCTTGGGGTGAGAGGCAGCAGGTCTGTGAACCTCAGTTTAGTTGCAGTTCTTGGCTAACATTCCAGAAAGCTTCTGGACAGTGTCTCTTAAATGTAAGGGGAAATAAACGACCGGCCTACTGAAAAGCCAAATTATGAAAAACAAATTATATCATGTCATAATATCCTTTTCTTCAGAAGTTGTAAACTATAGGCCTGTAGGCTGTATCTGGCTGCAGATGTATTTTATTTGACACAAGGTATTTTGTTTTTCTTTTTTGCATTTTAAAAAATCAGATTTTATTGCCAAGGTTAAACAATCAACAAACTACATTTATTAAAAATCTAATTTTTTCCCCTCAGAAAATTTGCCAGATCTTTTTTCTTGGTGACATCTACCTAGAATTGAATAGTAGCTGCCCCATTTAGATGAGGCACATGTCCCTACATGGAACATCTGACTTATGTTGTCACAGTTCCCACCAGCTGCTTCATTCTCTTAGATTATCTGCCTGACCTTTCTGGCATTGGAGGTCATTACCCTTATTATTTTCCCTCTGGCTCTCTATTCACGCTGATGGTTGGGTGAAAGAGAACACACTCGTCCCATGGGATAGAGAAAATCTCTTCTATGATCTTTTGTATGTAAGGGTATGTTAATGAGGATGCCTTAGGTTGCAAGGTGATCCCCTGACTCAACTAGCTGAAACAATAAAGAAAATTTATGATTCCATAAATACAAGTGCCAAAGTATTGTATTTTCAAAGTTGGTTGATTCAGTAGCTTTAAACTCTGGTTGTTGCCATGTTTTTGCCCTCTCATTCTCAATCTTTTTTATTTATTATTATTATTATTTAAAAATATTTTTATTGATTTCAGAGAGGAAAGGAGAGGGAGACACACAGAGAGAGAAACATCAATGATGAAAGAGAATCATTGATTGAGTGCCTCCTGCATGCCCCACACTAGTGATTGAGCCTGCAACCTGGGCATGTGCCCTGACTGGAAATCGAATTGTGACCTCCTGATTCATAGGTTGATGCTCAACCACTGAGCCATGCCGGCCGGGCCTCATTCTTTTTTATTTCCCTGTGCTAACTTGCTTCCTCATTATGAACTGGTGTCCACTTTTCCCAGCATTATATGCAGAAAGAACACCATCCAGTAGAAGAAGCTCATCTCTTTGTTGTGTCACTTTTTATGGCTGAATAACCTTTTCCCAGGAATTCATCCCACCATCCACCAAAGACTCCCCCACCCCCCACCACCATGTTTTACCAGACTTAAGACACAAGTCTGTGCATGAACCAAACCCTGGACAGGATAATGAGACTTTCTGATTGGCTCAGACAAGCCAGCATCCCCAGGCCCCTCTGCCCGATGCTAGCCTGGGGTTAGAGGAGGTCAGACGTCTGAATCACAAAATCTTTTTTTTTAAAATAAATCTTTATTGTTCAGATTATTACAGGTGTTCCTCTTCACCCCCCCCCCCCCCCCACATAGCTCCCCTCCACCTGATTCCCCACCCCACCCCATACCCTTACCCCCCCCGCCACTGTCTTCATCCATAGGTGTAAGATTTTTGTCCAATCTCTTCCTGCACCCCTCACACCCCCTTCCCCCTGAGAATTGTCTGTCGCCTCCCTTTTTATGTCCCTGATTCTATTATATTCACCAGTCCATTCTGTTCTTCAAATTTTTTTATTCACTTGATTTTTAGATTCACTTGTTGGTAGGTATGTATTTGATGTCTTTTTGTTGTTCATAATTTTTACTTTTACCTTTTTTTTTCTTCTTCCTCTTCTTAAAGAATACCCTTCAGCATTTCATGTAATCCTGGTTTGGTGGTGATGAACTCCTTTAGCTTTTTCTTGTCTGTGAAGCTCTTCGTCTGACCTTCAATTCTGAATGATAGCTTTGCTGGGTAGAGTAATCTTGGTTGTAGGTTCTTGCTGTTCATCACTTTGAATATTTCTTGCCACTCCCGTTTGGCCTGCATAGTTTCTGTTGAGAAATCAGCTGACAGTCGTATGGGTACTCCCTTGTAGGTAACTAACTGTTTTTCTCTTGCTGCTTTCAAGATTCTCTCTTTGTCTTTTGCCCTTGGCATTTTAATTATGATGTGTCTTGGTGTGGTCCTCTTTGGATTCCTCTTGTTTGGGGTTCTGTGCGCTTCCTGGACTTGTAGGTCTATTTCTTTCACCAGGTGGGGGAAGTTTTCTGTCATTATTTCTTCAAATAGGTTTTCAGTATCTTGCTCTCTCTCTTCTTCTGGCACCCCAAAAATTCGGATGTTGGTACACTTAAAGCCGTCCCAGAGGCTCCTTACGCTATCCTCACACTTTTGGATTCTTCTTACTTTCCGCCTCTCTGGTTGGGTGTTTTTTGCTTCCTCATGTTCCAGATCTTTGGTTTGACTCTTGGGGTACGGTGATCTACAGTTGATTTTCTGTATATTCTTTATTTCAGACAGTGTATGCATAATTTCTGACTGGTCCTTTTCCATTTTTTTGGTATTCTCATTAAGGTCCTTGAAGGTCTCTTCAAGTTTATCAGCGGTTTTTAGAAGATTCTTGAGTAACCTTATAAATGTGGTTCTGAACACTGTGTCATCCATTAGTTTACTTTCCTCCATCTCTTCTATTCGTGACCTGCTTCGGTGTCTCCACATTTTGGCTGCCTCCCTGTGTTAATGGAGTGGCTTTGTGTGGTCAGTGACCTATAGGGGCCGGTAGCTCAGCTTCCCCAATCTCCCTAGGTGGTCGCTCTTGGTACCCCCTTTTGTGGACTGAGTGCAAAGTCTTGGTGTTGTTAAGCCTTGATTGCTGTTGGTACACTGGGAGGATGTGACCTCCAGGCCAATTGGCTGTGAGGATCAGCTGTGTCTACACCGGGAGACAGCCTTATTCAACTAGACTTGCAAAATTGTAAAAGCTTCTGTGCTCAGCTTGGATGGGGCGGAGTTTCAGGGTGGAGTCTACAGCCTTGGCTTCCCGTCAGCCCCGCCCTATGAGGTTCCTGGGTCTCAGTGTCCCTCAGTGTCCCTCTGTACTCCCTGCAAGCACCTCTGAGAGAAAGGAGCCCTGGAGTTTCGCCCGCTGCCAAACAGTCTAGTCTCTCCCCCAATGAATCTGGATTCCCAGATTCTCGCCCGGAACTGGGTTTCAGTGCAGTCGAAACTGGGGCTCAGCGCAGTCCGGAGCTTTTGTCTCCTTCTTGCTAAGGCAATTCAGCGGCACAGTCAACAGTCCGTCCTCTGCGCGCATTCACGTGCACACCTCCGGAGCTCTGCCTTTCGCCGCTCCCCTGAGTTTCCGCCTTACAGCCCAGATTCCCCCAGTATGAGCCTGGCTTCCCAGGGTCTCGCCCGGAACTGGGGTTCAGTGCAGTCGGAGCTGGGGTTCAGCGCAATCTGGAGCTTTTATCTCCTTCCCACTAGAGAACGCCGGCCAGGCACTCAGCCACCCCGTCCTCTCCGGCTCCGTCCTCCCCGCATGCGCGCGCGCCCGTATCTCCGTACCTCAGGCTTTTATAGCTCCTCTGATTTTCCTTGTGGTTTTCTCTTTCCTTCTAGTTGTGGGCGTTTCAGTCAGCCAGCTTTCCTGTGGTTCTGGATGATGTCCGTTTTGACTTTTAGTTGTATTTTTGAAATTGTTTTGTGAGGCTGCAGATTAGGTGTTTACCTATGCCGCCATCTTGGTTTCTCTGAATCACAAAATCTTATAGAGGAAAGGCACAATGGAACTTCAGCATTTGCAAATGCCTTGAGTGAGAAATGGGCTGAGTGTCAGGTTTAGTTTTTTGCATGCCCCCTTCCCAGATTATTGACTTCTGAATTCTTAAAATTTTATATTTTAATGGAATAGAAAGCATAAGTGAAATGAATGGCAGCTACTACTCCCAACACAAATGAATCTCACAAACAAAATTAAGCAAAAAAGCAGGTCTCAGGCAATATATACAGTATAACTCATTTACACAAGGTTCAGAACTACACACAACTGAATATATACATTTTTAACAGATCTATCTATCTATCTATCTATCTATCTATCTATCTATCTATCTCTATATCTAAAGGAAAGCAAGGAAGTAAGTAGAATTTGGCATAGCGGCTACTTCTAATGGAGGAAGATGGAGGGAATTAGAAGGGATACAAACAAGGATTTAAAGATATTACTAACATCTTTAAGCAAAATTTTCTTGTATTATGATACATATTATTCCATATGTACTCATGCATGTGTATACATGTATACATATACTTTTATATATGTATTTATAATAAATTTAAACAGGTTTTATTAATACCTATAAGCACAGTATAAACTTTCCCATTTGCATCCTATATAAAACTTTTATTTTCAATATATTTTTGGGTAGGTAGGAATAATCTCTTTATTATACAGGGTGGGGCAAAGTAAAAAGTTTACAATTGTGAGTATGTGAAACCCAGAGTTTATTCTTTTATTATTATTTTATTAATTATTATATTACTAGTGGGCTTGTGCATGGATTCATGCACATTGAAAGGAAATTAATTAGAAGAAAGATTAATGCGGTAATTATGTTATTGCAAAAAATTACATGTCAAAATAGTATATATAATATAGTATTATAAAATTAAAACACACGTGCAATTGGCGCCAACAGGAGCTTTATATGTATTGCGCATGCACGAGTCAACGTTTATTTTTAAATTGCCAGTGCACGTCATATGTACCGGTCAGTTGGATGGTTGATGAATATATCACAATGTGATTCACATTGAATATCAACAAAAACAACCAAATTCACGATCGATAATTACAGATTGAAACACTCACGTGTGTTTGGTGCCAGTGAGAGCTTTACATGTATTGCACATGTGCAAGTCAACGTTTATTTTTAAATTGCCAGTGTGTGTCATATGTACTGGCCGGCCGGCTGGTCAGTCACTTAGCCTTATATATATATATATATATATATATATATATATATATATATATATATATAGATTTTTATCTGAATAACTATAAACCTACTCCCCCCTCCTGTAAAACTCTTAAGAATAGTGAATTGTTTTGGAACATCTGGATTTTGAAAGCATTGTTCTGCCAATCTTTAGGATGTGATTTGAATTCATGACAATGGCCATTTATTTGGATGTGGTTTACTAACCTTCTTTTGAGATGCCAGATTGTGTCAAGTTGAGTAAAAGTTTCCTTCATGTTCTCATTGCTGATGTAAAAATTAAAAATAAGGCTAAATTCTTAGGTGTTTCTGTTAAGGACCAGCTATTCTCTGGGTTCTTAGTGCTTACCCCTGGGGTCCTAGTCAACAAAAAGGGAAATCCTATTTAAGATGGTAAACACCCTCCTTTAACCTTCTAAATGGCACCATGGAGTGGAAAGCCCCTTGTTGGTACCACCACCTACAACTATAGCACCTGCACCACCCCTTTCTGATTTCTATCACAGTCTCCCAGCCCTTGTTTATCTACTAAGAGTGCGTCAAACCAGAGTAGAGAGAGGCAGCCTCCCACTTTAGCATCAGTTCCAACTGCATTATATCATCATCTAGTTTTACCATTTTTGGAAACAATGATCAGGCTGCTCCTATGCCAGAAACTAGCCATTACAGCAACAAAAGAAATAGATGCTACATAGCACAAAAGGATAGTCATAACGCTAGCAGGTGGGGCTCCTGGCTACTTGCTGATGCAGCGTCTCATAGCCCCTATACCCTACTCTGGGCATTAACAGCTCATGACAGTTTGAGTCCACTGAGTTGGAGGAGCTAGTGAGTCACATGCACCTACTTCCTTCAGTAGATTTTTTTTTATCCCAGCCACTTAGAATGCTGATCAGATTCGAAGTAACTAGACATGGCTGTAAGCAGAGATGCACAAAGACTCAAATATCCAATTGTGTACACTCTTGGATATGCAACCTTCAAAGTTAATCTTTGGATGTGCCCTAGTTAATAGGCTACAAGCTATGTGCTCATATGTCTACTTCTGGTTTTATGATACAATTCTTGTCTTGTGAAAGCTGACACTCTGGCACTGACCATTTAGGTCATGTGGAATCAGACCCAGCCTCTTGCCAGAATCTTGATTTTGTTGCTACCAAAGTCTTGGCTGGCAATTTTTAAAAATGGGACTAAACTCCCAAAGCAACCACCTTGGTAGCAAACAGCAACTGTTCTATGTGCACATTAAACTATTTTCGTGACAACTGTCACCGTCATAGATGTTTTTGGGTCTTAGAGCTTTACGTTGGAAGCACACACTTGAAATGCCATTGGAGCTGTCATGTGCCTGTGAGGCTGCTACAGGTGGGTGCAGCCACTGACTGGATGCCTCCTGCGACTCTTGATGAAACTTAAGATTTAAGATTCTTTTATTTCCCTAAGGTGGTAACTGCTTGGACATGCAGTTTTTGTTTTGCCAATTTCCAAAGTCAGGCCTCTCACCACAAACACTTATTAATGTGCCAGGCACCATGCTAAGAGGTTTACTTACATTTTCTTATTTACTCCTATAGGGTGGGTACTATTATCATTACCATTTTACACATAAGGAAGCTGAGGCACAGAGAGGTTAAGTAACCGGCCCAAAAGCACACAGATAGTAAGGAGTTGAACCCAAGATCCGCAGTATGGACATTTCTTCTCATTAGTACCATGTTCTTTTCCTTCGTCCCATATTTCACAATTATAATTTTGTCTGTAACAGGATGTTGAGTGAGACCTCTCCTGTTGTCTTGGAATGACTGCCAAGGCCCAAAGGTGACAAAAGGGTTTAAGCACTCCATGTTTCTAAAGAGAGCTCAACCAGTCTCCAGCAGCTGAAGAGGCAGAACTGGTTCTAATGCCATCAACCCTGCCCCCATCCCAGGTCTATGAGGAGGAGGCTGGGCTGGAGAAGGGGGTGGGGATCTTCAAAGTCTTGGGGGGAAGACACGGAGGGGCAGGTGGAGGGGGGCAGCAGAGCTCCTGTGAGAGTGTTTCTCCCTGAGGCTGGGAAAGGGGTGCTCCCTCCCTCCTCCACACCACAGGAGAGTGGGGGTGCATTGGGGGAGGGGCGTGCCTTGGGAACCACTGGTATCATATTTTCTGGCTGGACATAGTATCATATTTCTTGGGCAGCAGTCCTGCAGTCTGAGCTGTGTCTATTTGTGTTCCAGGGGGAAAAAGACATTGGAAAGAGAAAGCAGGGCTGCCAGAAAGGATGGCAAAGGGGCAGGGTCTCTCCCACAGCTTGGCCTGGCAGGATGCTTGCTTTTCCCATGGGTCAAAAGGACACTGAGGAAGATATTGGGCCTGAGCTGACTCGTTGGCTCCCACCCAAGATGACCACCTTCTGGATGAAGGGATCTCCAGCCACAAGCGTCTGTGATGTCAGCTGTAGGGGGTGGGGAGGAAGAGCTCAAGGCCCCCCTTTGCACCACACCACTCCCCTTCAGCAGCAAGTCTTACCCACTCTGAGAAGGCGGAAGGCTTTGGATCAGATACGAGATGGGAGTTTACATTGGCCTGGACTACATTTCTATAACTGAATGTGACAGGAAGTAATGGAATCTGCCTGAGATATTTATGGGGAGCAAAGTGGGAAGGAGATACTTTGACATAGCACAATTCAGAACAGTGTTTGGACAAACTGGAACCATGTCATGTTTATTCTGTGTTGATTTGGAAGTTCTTGGTGAAGTGGTATTTGCGTTTTAATTGTGAGTTCATTGATGTACCATCTCCCCTAAGTAGACTGTAGACTCCTTGAGGGCAGGAGCTGTCTGTCTCAGTTACTGCTCTATCCACAATACCTAGTCTGGTATTGTGAAGTGAAAAGTAAAAGACGTCATTGCAGGCATTGTTTAATTGATTATTAACCCTGGCATTCCAGATATATGACCAGACCCTCCTGCAGATGGTTTGGAATCTTAGCTGCCAAAGGGCTGTTAGTAACAGGGCCTCCTGGCAGGGGTTTGAGAACATGTGCGTTATAGTCACATATACCTGCGTTCAAAAGTCATCATGCACACTCTCCACTTAGGATCACAGTCCAGTAACATAACCTCAGAGCTCCCCTTCCCTCATCTATAAAGTGCCTCCATCATATTGACAACTGAGGGTGGTTGTAAAATTTAAATGAGATCATGCCTGTAAAGCACTTACCACAGTACCTGGAACAGAGCAAATTTTTAAGAGATAGTTGCTGTAATTATTAGGGGTGTGCAAATAATGTTTTAAGATACATGTGACTTGAACCATAGGCAATCCCCCAAATATATTTGCAAATAGAGAAAGTAGGTGTGGAAAAAGGACATCTCTCCCCCAGTCCCAGGGGTCACCTCCTTCTATAATACCCATTCTCCCCTTGAGTCCTTATTTCATCTTTTATAAAACACCACCACAAATATAAGTAAAAACAACACAAAAAAGCACTCTGTACAGGACTAGACTTGGGCGCTTTTGCTGTTCCCTTCCCCGCTGGGGGCAGAGCCAGGACTTGGGGACAGTCTCTAAATGGATTGCTTTTGTCCTAGACACTCTCTCCCCCTCCTAGGCCCAGCTTCCCAAAGTCTTCAGTGCAGGGATCTGGAAGAAGAGAGCCAGGCTGGGCTGCTCCTTCAGGTGAGGAGATGGTGGCTGTGGCATCCATCGGACCCCCGATCTGCTGGGCAGAGCTCCTCTTCCAGCCAGGCTGGGCCCCTCCCAGCCACCTGGAATTAGAATAGAAAGGAAGGTTCCTAACATGGCAGATCCACTGGATGTGGTCCTAGGGCCTTCTCCCTATGTCATCCCTACACAGGCCAGAAGTCAGGTCTTCCTCACTCCTCGAGGGGTCAGCAGGGCCTAAGTGGACTTGGCTTTTTGGCTCACACTGGCATGTCCAGACCCACGTACTCAGGGTTTTCTGTTATAGGAGTCCCTTCAAAGGTGCTGGGTGGAGAGCCCTTCTCTGGTGGGTCCTGGTCCCAGTAATAGAGGTTGTCAAAGGCTGAGCTGAAGGCTGGAGGAGGGTGGAGCTGAGAGGCAGCCCTGCCTCAGGGTGTCAAGTACTTGGTGCTCTCCATGGCACCCCCAAAGGCAACCCCATTCTTCCCAGGGGAGAGAGTCTTGGGGGAGAAGGTCTTGGGCCTTTCCAGAGTGGCACCTGCAGGTTGAGGAGGAGGCAGAGGGTACTCTAGAGGTGAGGGGAGCTTTGGGTGAACTTCTAGCTGGTTCATGTACTCCAGCTGGGGGCTGCACCTTTGGGGGGCAACGTAGCCATTAATCTCAGGGAGTAGGGATACTGTGGGGTCTTATCTGTACCCCTGTAGAGGGCTGGGGTTATGTGGGGGAGTCTCGGCAGTTCCTGGGTCGCCTTCATTCCCAAGTTGCCATTGAACTCATCAGAGCCCACCCCTTCTGAGGGTGCCAGGGATCCTGGGGAGCTCCTCCTCAGTGGGCTTCAGCCCCAGCGTCAGTTCACCACCGTCACTCTTGGTAGATGAGTTGTGATGCCTGCGGTGGGCCATGACCCCAGCACCCGGGGCAGGGATTGGGCTGAAGAAGCCTTGCTGGGGTACTAGGCATTCCTCAGCATCCACCAGATCCCCCGTGTCGTCATCCACCAGCAGTGATTAGTAGAAGGTGCTGTCAAAGGAGCTGGCAGGTCCCAAGTCCTCACTCTGGATGATCACAAAGTGCTGGGGGATCCCTGGCCATGCAGGAGGATTCGGCCACCAACTCCCAGAACCAAAGCTGATGTTCAGAGTTAATCATCTCACATTTGACCATGATCCTGCAGACGTTGATGCTGCAGATGGGGCCTGGAGTAGCCGTTCCTCCTTCTCTAGCAAGTCATATTCCAGGCTGGGATCCCATCATAAGATTTGGTTCCAAAAATCCTCACCTCCTATACATATAGTATACATATAGTTCCACATATCACTCTGGTTGGTGAACCATCGGCGGAGAATGGACTCTGGCACCATCCACTTTTGGGCACCTTGCCCCCATCTGCGTGGTACTCCATCTCAGCAGTGTCCAGTAGCCGAGCCAACCCAAAGTCTGTGAACGTGATGTCGACATGGTTGGGACTCTTGACCAGTATATTCTGGGCAGCCAGCTCCCTGTGCATGACCTGCACGTCCTCCAAGTAGCTCATTCCCTTGGCAATCTGCACAGACCAGTTCAGCAGGTCCTGGGAGCCCAGGCGCCTGCAGTGCTCTTGGACATGGTCTAGGAGGCAGCCACAGGGCATAAGCTGTGTCACCAGCTGCCTGGTGGATGCCCAGGAGGCATGACACATATGGAGAACCCCCCAGCCATATATGCTTCATCCAAGATCATAGGCAACTTTTTTTGAGTAGCTCGACTCGAAGCTTATCACATTAAGGCTAAGAACTTTCAAAGTCTGGGTGTGGAGTGTCCATGATTCTCTGCGTGGTACTGATGAAAAGAGGCTTCCAGGACCTTTAGAGTGTGTGATGTAGGAATCAGGTGAAGATTACATATGGGAAAGGGCTCTTAAACCATGGGGGGAAGCATAGTGTGAGGACTTAGACACTTACAGCCTGAACACACTGCAAGAGTTAAAAATGGGCCTCTTGCAGGCTGGGGTCCTACTGTTTATTTATAGACATGCCTGGGGGAGTTAGAGAGGGGAGGGAACGCAAAGAATGTGTTTCTTGCAGGAGTGTGTGTGTGTGTGTGTGTGTGTGTGTGAGAGAGAGAGAGAGAGAGAGAGAGAGAGAGAGAGAGAGAGAGAGAGAGAGAGAGAGTCTTCCAGGTTCAGCTTTTTCTGCGCTTCCCTTTATCACATACACCCTGCCTTCTCCCTTCTCCCCCTCCACTCCCTTATCTCCAGCTGTCTTAGTACTACCTCCTCTGGCCAGTCCAGTCTGGATACCCTGTCTGACCTTGAACTATCACTCAATCCTTCTGGGTATTGCCCTAGCCAGGGAAAGCCGAGTCCTGGCAGAGGCTATGCTGAAAATAATTCACTATGAAAGCTGGGCTTGTTTTCTTCAAAGGGTGAAGCAGGCTAATGGGAAGGGATGAGCCAGTTCCCCCTCTCCACCTCACTCCCCCACAAGTCTTCTTTCTCTTGGAAACTACCTTTCCCCTTCCCGGGATGACCCCTGTTCTTAATGAAATGGGAGAAACGGAACGTCAAGTCTTGTTTCCTTTCCAAATGAAAAGAAGAGCACACTGAAGCGCATTTTAAATGCTGGCTGGCAAGTGTGTGGTGGGCTGGGGGAGGGGAGGAGGCTTACTTGCCCTTTCTTTGCTAGATATCTGGGAACCTAGCCCTCTCGTATTTTCTCCGTGGAACTTGAAGGGCAATGTATCATTGTGGGAGAGGTACTGCATTTTCTCCAAATAGAAACCTTGCCTTTCTTAGGGTCTTCTTCATTTACAAGGTCATTTGTGTTCATTGAACATGTTAGTATATAGAAGGACAAAAATTGGGCAGGGCCCACCAAAGAAGTTTTAGGTAAGACCACTGCTGAAATCCAGGGCGTGTGACCAGGATAGCTGGAAAAGAAAAGGAAGGCTTTAAATATCGGGAACGGTAAGGAGTTGAATGAGTGGTGTGCATAGGAATGACTTCTTGAGTAGAGACACGAATTGGTGGAATTTGGATGGACAGAGAGGAAAATAGAGTGTTCTGGAAGGACAAAGAGCAAGGGCAAAGAGCAAGCGCAAAGGCAGAAAGGGGTGTGGCTATGGTGTGGTGGGAAAGCAGAGAGATAACCATGCTTGGCTGTGATGCTGGGGGTTGCAGTAAGGTCAGGTAGAAGTGAATAATGAGGATTGAGAAGAGTAGTCTTTTCTCTCTCTAGCTAATAGGAAGACAGACTGAAGTTTGCCTATCTGGAAGCAATGCAATGAGAGCAGAGGGTTAGAAAGTTTGGCCAGGATGGCTCAGGGAGAGAGATGGAAGGCAGACGTTTAGCTGGGGGGTTGGGAGGTGGGGTCATTATAGTCACCCAGGTGAGAAGGAATAGAAGCCTAGCCTGGGGTGGGCAGTGGGCCTTATTGAGTGAGGAGAGTAAGGCAGCCCTAGCCCTTCTGAGAGAGCTGCTTTTGTGGCCTTTGAGTGCAGAGTGAGAAGAGGTTCTTGGCTGGGCTAACTTGGTCATAGTTGTCCAGTTCTGAGAAGAGGTTTGCTGCTTACTTGAATAGCTCATATGACAGTGCTGGGTGCACAAATGCCCTTAGTGCTTCCTAACCAGCTCAAAGGAAGGGTATAACATCTGTGGCTGTTTGTTTCTAGTGGTTTGTTTTGTAGTTGGCATTAATGGCCCAGAACTGAAGGTCAGTGCACATGCTTTTTATTTAGCTTAGTACATTGTGTTTTTTAAAAATCATTATTATTGAGACTATTACAGATGCCCCTCCCCCACCCACTCACCATTGCCCTCCTTCACCCAGTTCCTGCCCCACACCAGGCCTTCACCATCCTATTGTCTGTGTCCACAGGTAATGCATATCTCTATATATAAAAGGCTAAGCGACCATCGCATCTGAAACAACCGAATGGATGACCGAACAGGCTGTGTGTGGTGACCAGGCTGGCAGGGGGGTTAGTGAGGGATGACCAAATGACTGAGCAGCAGGCTTAGTGGGGTGACCAGGCTGGCAGGGGGGCACTAAGGGGCAACCAGGCCGGCAGGGGAGGGGACAGTTGGGGGAGACCAGGCCAGCAGGGGGGGACAGTTAGGTATGATCAGGTAGGCAGGCAGGTAAGCAGTTAGGAGCCAGTTGTCCCGGATTGTGAGAGGGATGTCCAACTGCCCGATCCTGCGGATTGGGCCTAAACCTGCAGTCAGATATCCCCCGAGGGGTCCCGGATTGGAGAGGATGCAGGCTGGGCTGAGGGGACCGCCATGTGCACGAATTTGGTGCACCGGGCCTCTAGTATGCATATAACATCTTTGGTTAATCTCTTCAAATGCCCCACCCCCCACCCTCCTTCCCTCTGAGATTCATCAGTCTGTTCCATGTTTCCATGCCTCTGGTTCTATTTTATTCATCAGTTTATTTTGTTCATTAGATTCCTTGTTTGCGTATTTTTATTGTTTTAGCTTAGTACATTTTTCTTCATGGGAAATCCAATCTTCATAATTCCAATTACTAACTCTTTCATTAGACAGGAGTCATATGTTTATCAACCATTTTGTTTCCAAGAGCCTGTAACTGAACAATGATGACTTCTGAACAGTCAAATGGTCAATGAAGAACTTGCACAAAAGTTTATTATAAAGAGGCATCTTCCTTAAGGACTTCCTGACTCAGAGCCTGTTTCCTATTACTTTGCACACAATTCTAATTAAATTACCTCCTTGTTTCCTAGCCCACAGATCAATGGAGGATTAGAATGGGTTTGTGTATGTCAAAAAAGTGTGTGTGTTTGTAAATGTGTGTGTGTGTGTGTGTGTGTGTGTGTGTGTGTGTGTGTGTGTATAGTAGGTCACACTGGCAATGGTGAAATGAAGTAGCTAATAATCAGATAGAAAGGGATAAGACCATTCTATTTGAATTATTAAAAGAAGGTTAAGTTATATTTCAAATATTCTGTTTAAGGAGATTGAGAAGGACATAACACTTTTCAGAAAGATTTCCATCCTTATGAGGGATAATAAATCAGATGTCTTCAAGAGCCAGCAGGTAATGTAAATTAGTGAAATGGACTGCATATATATAATGGAAGGTGTGTTGCAGTCAAAGACATGGAAATTCAATTTAAAAAATACTGTCAGTGCCAATTAAAACATATGCCAGCTGAATTAGCCAGCAGGCTGACAATGTGCAATTTCTGATCTAGGTGCTTAAATAGTGCTGGAAGATTTGAAAAGTCCTGAATGAGGGAGAGTTTGCTTCCTACATGCAGGTAAATGAGTTGTTAGTCTACATATATGTAAGTTCAGATGGCACATCTAGCGATGGTGAAGTCTGTTTACTGATTTAGGCTGGCAGACTATTACAGGTTGTGATGGCCTTTAAGAGTTTTTCCTTTACATAGTTAACAAGAAGTTTATAAGTTTTAAGAAATATAAAACTGGCTGAATTATGTGTAAGATCTTAGAAGAATTGTAGGAAAACATTTCTAAATAATAAGATCAAAGAGATTGAGACCCAAGTGAAACTCAATGATGATGAAGACAGACCATTGAAAAAAAATAAAATGATGGAAACAAAAAGAAGATCCAAATGTAGTTGGACTGTTGAATTAGAAGTACAGAATATGAATAATCAACTTGTAGGACTTGACATGGAAGAGCATGAGATGGGAAGTTCAAATTGCAGCCCCACCACCATCTCTTCTCACGCCCCCCTTCCCCCCTCCCCCTTCCCACTTCCCTCTTCCCTCTGGAATTGTAAGGAATTGAATTAGTGGTGTGCCTAGGAATGCACACAGTGGTGTGCCTGGAGCAGCGCCTGGTACCACGAATTCAACACATTGTTGAATAAATGCATCTTCTCCCATTTGTACAAAGAGGCCTTTTAGCTTCTAAAAAAGACAGGTCCCTATATACATTGCCTCATTAAGGACTACAGGAATGGACTTCTGACACAATCTGCTTATCTATGCCAAAACTACTTTGTCACTAATTACATGTGGGAATCAAGAATTTGCTCAGCTGGATTTAATGTATTATATTTGAAAACAAAATGAATTGCTGTTATAAAAAAGCAATATGTGAATACATATATCAATATGTGAATAAATAAAACACGCCCATCTTTTCTAATAACTACTAAAGGCTGCTTAAAAAGTATGTTATGCCACATGTAATTATTTTGTTCCCCTTAAGTGAAAATTATTTCCTATTGCAATTTTTTAAAATTTCCTTTGGGTGAGAGAAATAACATTGCCCTTGCCTTTCCTATGCTCCTTTTCCCCAACCCTAAGGAATAGTCAGTTGTAATATATTAAGAACCTGGAAATACCAGCAGATACTGTAAGGCAGGAGGTCCAAAGGTGAAAATCAGCAGAAGTGGATTTCATCCCTGCTTACATGTTGGAATCACCCGAAAGCTTTATAAACACAGATGCCCAGGTTTTTCCAAAAGAGAGTGTTAATCAATTGGGTTGAGGCCCAGGCACCTGCATTTTTAAAGCTCTCCAAATGATTCTCTCGGACAGCCAAGGGTGGGAACCTCTGATCTACAGGAACCAGAGATGGGCTGCAAAGGATGTTAAGATGCCCCAAAGATGAAGTGCAAGAGCATCGAGAGAACAATTAATTGCTCTCTCATCAAGACACGGTCCAGAAAAGAGGCAACTGCCTATTGTCTCAGTCTTTATTGCCTTTGCTCTACTTCCATGGCGAGAGAGAAAGCCCATGCATGCTGGATGCTAGAAGTAGCTGGAAAGTGCGAGGGAAAGAATAGAGACAGTGGGGCAGAATTTATTTATAACTTGCAGTCGGCAAGGAAGGACAGAGAGACCCTGTGAAACGCCTCATTTGGCCAATTACAGGCCCAGTTAGTGACTTCAGCTGCATCTAATCTGGTGTCATAACCGTGTACTGTAATTAATCTGATCCTATCTTATTCTAAGTCACCTCAAAACCTTTGTGTAATGAGTAGGATTTGAGTAAAATCAGTTTTCAAATCTGAATATGGTTTGTACTGAGGATTTCCTAATGTTGGAGTAGATCTGGCATCCAAGCTGGGGACTAAACTTCGGGGGAGAGGCCAAGCCGAGAAAGATTCTGAAGAGGCATAAAAGGTGAAGGCGAAGGACTTGGGAAGAGAAATCTCCAATCTCTTAGGTTGGATGAGGTGGCATTTACTGAGACAGATAAATGCTGGAGACCCATTGACTGATTAGGCTGAACAGGAGTTTGCCAGCCATCTGACTCAATTATCTGAATTTACAGGGGAGAAAAGTAAAGAGAAGGAGATTAAGACTTGCTGAAAAGCAAACACAGCTGAACTGGTTACCCAGAGTCTATTTGTGGCGAACCTGAAAAGCTATCCAGGTGCTTCTGGCCATTGTACTTTTTTTTTTTTTTTTTTTAATATTTTTTATTGCTTTCAGAGAAGAAGGAAGAGGGCGAGAGAGTTAGAAACATCAATGATGAGAGAGAATCATTGATTGGCTGCCTCCTGCATGCCCCACACTGGGGATAGAGCCCACAACCCCGGCGGGTGCCTGGACTAAGAATCGAACTGCGATCTCCTGGTTCATAGCTCCATGCTCAACCACTGAGCCATGTTGGCGGGGCCCGCCATTGTGCTTTAATGAGAATTACCTTCAACTAAAGACTTGTTTGCTTGTCTCTCAACTCAGTTTAGTTAAATAAGAGAATGGAATCTTGTGGAGGATAGAGGAGGAGGGTAGGCCAACAGGAACAAGTAATAGGTATACTAGGACCTTTGATGTAGGCAAACTGGGTGAATTGCCCAGAGGAGTTATGGGATATTCAGAAACCTTCAGGAGAGCAGTGGCTGCCTACAGTGTGTTTATCAGAGGCCATTAGCACCAGAATTTAATTAATATTTATAGAGTATTTTTTTGTGTACTAATAACATTTAATTCTCACAACAACCCTTTAAGGTGAAATTCAAATTATTCCTATGTTATAGGAAACTGACGTTCAGAGAGGGTAAGTCACTTTTCCAAGGTCACACAGCTTGTCAGTGTGGAGGATTGGGGAAAGCCCACCAAGTCCAGGGCTCTTTCCATGGAGCCACTGTGTGTCTGGGCAGTATATGAATTCCAAAAGGGACTCCAAACTGGGAAGTTGTTTGTGTGTGTGTGTGTGTGTGTGTGTGTGTATGCAACTGCTCACTTGGATTTTTAGTACTTTAATTTAGAACTCAAAAAGTCAATTTGTTCACCTATTTCTGTAGTAGAGAGTGGGCCTTGTTAATCTATAAATGTCACAGGTCAACTTTTCTTTGGCTACCCAGAGCTCGGCTAAGTTGGTTTGGTTTTACTGTGTCCTGTTCTTAAGTAAAGAAATAAAGAAAAACAAAATGCAATTAAAATAAACAACAAATAAGAAGTTGTTAATAATTGCAATTTTGTTAAATTCCTCCTGGTTGTTTTTTCCCAAAATTCAAAATTATTTAATTTTTCTGGGCCTTTATACAATAGAGTAGTGGTGGGTGGGAAAGGGGTTTGCTGCTGGATAAAAGCAGAACTAACCCCAACCCCCCAAACCCCCACCATCTCTCTTCTCTCCCTTCTTTTATTTTTTTCTTTTCTTTTCTTGTTCTTCCTTCCTGCCCAGGTGGAGCTGGTCTCTCTTATTGGGTGACAAATAGGGACTGTGGGTTTGAATAAATATTTTTATCTGTGACTTGAATGATGGGATAGAAGGAGTCTCAAGATGAGGGTATTTCCTATATGAGATGAGTGAGACTTAGATGAGGGGACCTAAACCCCAATCTATCATGTACCACATTTTCAAGAGCCTTGATGTGCTGCTGTAGACCCTGGAGAGAGACCTAGGCCCTACCCTCCAGGGCGTGCAATCCGCTCAGAGAGGCTGTCCTGAATAGCCCTGAGAAGATGGGATCTAGAAGACAGCCTGGAGTAAGCACTCTCAGCCTGGAGGGAGAATGAGGAAGACTGTGGGGAAGGAAAAATTTCATGGGGGCAGACCCAAGGCACTGCCCTAATACCAGCAGTAAATAACCCCAAGTTGGGGAGGCAAACCTACTGAGTCAGACAGACCAGTACTTAAGTCCAGGCCATGTCTTTACAAGCTGTGCAACCCCTTTGAGCCTCATTATCTTTATCTATAAAATGGAGCTGACATATATACCTGTCTTATTAGGCCATTGTGAAAATTTATGGTATATCACATGTAAAGCACTTATCTGAGGACTTGGCTCTCAATAATCAATATGGGGCCAGACTTTGTCTAGCAGAGAAAAGTTGACCTTTCTGTTTTCCTTAATGCACGAGGCTAGAAAGCAGAAGATTGAACTGAAGCATAAATACATCATTTCTCTTTAGAGGACTCAGCAGGGAGATTGACAATGAGCATTGGAAAAAATTCTTCCTTTAACCATTTGTATGCCATGAGCATCTATAGATGCAAGCGGTGGACCTTTTTTTAATTAAATTCAAAATATCGTGGCAGTTAACTGGTTAATTTCCCAAAATTTCTGCCTTCTTGTGAACAGATTGTCAAGCAAAACTCAAATGTCTAGTAGGACAACTGTAAACATGATTATTCCTTTGTCCAGAGAAGTCCTTCCTTTTGAAATCAATTATTTTAATCCAAATGATTGAGCTGGGCTACTGGACATCTCTGCTTCAAATTATATTTGCTTTGGGAAATCCAGAATTTCAGGAGAATTGAATGTCTCTTAGCAGATTTTTTGCTGTTTTTGAAGAGTAGAAGAAACCTTTGCCAGTAGAGCTCACATTTACATCATGATGTTTTCACTGTCACTGGTCCCAAAAGCTGGGCTTCTTATTGGTTTTCGAGTGAGTTTATTTTCACAAAATCAATATGGGTGTGATGAGATTTGATAAGCCCTTCCTACAGGAAAGAACAACATTCTGAAGTCTGACTTGCTTTTAGAAATCTTTGGCCCTAAATCAAAGTTGGAGGCATATTTATATTTGGGGGTAATAAAGATCAACTGAGACTTGGCACACAAGCAAATGAACATAAAATTGGACCCTAAGGGGGAAGAATTGCAGCTTTGATAAATGGCAACCTAATTTGTAAAAGAGATGCCTTTATTTAAACACCATCATAGCCAAGTGGCCTGGGATGAAGACTTTGCAATAGGTTCCTAAGCAGACCACACGAGGTAGGGCTCTGAATTGCAATGGATCCTTTCATTTACCACTAAATTAGTCCCTTCTTAAAATGATGCTGGCTTCTGAAAGAAGGTTTTCATATTGAAAGGGGAATTTACTTGCAAGAGCTTGTCTAATCTATTATATAACTCTGAGTAATTTGCCCTTTCAGGTCAACATTACTGGTGTTTGAACCAACCTTGCAGTGCCTTAAACATAGAAGGATTCAACTTAGTTTTATTCCTTTTTAATCTGAAGTTTTGGAGAAGCCACAGTGATGTTGACACATGTTCCACATTTTCAATTTAAATACATGATTTATCTTCTGTGTTTTGGAGGTAGCAGTTCAGTTTGGTAAAACTAACAGTCATTAGGATGATAAACTGTTATTTGTGCTCATTGTGGCTCCACACTAGCAATGATTGAAATGGATAAACCCAAGGTATGCTGTTTTGGCAGCTGTCTTGTTTGTTATTTATTAATCAAGGGGAGGCTGGTTTCTTCCTTTGGGCTGAAGCCCATTCTCCAACTTCTGTGTGGGGAGAGGGGACGGGTGGTAATGACCAAGAGCTTCAAATGATCGTCTTCCTCACATCTAACAGTTACTAGGTGCTGACTGTGTGTCAGGCACTGGGTTAGACCCTCGAGATTCACAGGTGAGCAGAACCAGGTGCAGTCCAATAGAGATCCCAGAAATAAATCATGCATGCATGGTCAACAGGCCTTTGACAAGGGTGCCAAGAATCCATAAAAAGGAAAGGATAGTTTCTTCAATAAATGGTGTTGGGAAAACTGGACATCCACATGCAAAAAAAAAAAAAAAAAAAAAAAAAAGAAAGAAAGAAAAAGAAAAGAAATTGGATAAGGAAAAATCTCCTTGATGTTGATCATGGCAATGATTTTTTTAAATGTGACTTTAAAAACATAGGCGGCAAACGCAAAAATAAGCAAGAGGGACTACATTAAACTAAAAAGCTTCCGCCCAGCAAAAGAAACCATCAACAAAATGAAAGGCAACCTATGGAATGGGAGAAAATATTTGCAAATGATTTATCTGATAAAGGGTTAATATCCAAAAAAATAATATTGAGTTATATGTAAGGAATCCATACAACCCAATAGCAAAAGCAAAACAAAACAAAAAACCCACCCAAATAACCCAATTTAAAAATAGGCAAAGGACCTGAGTAGACATTTTCCAGAGACATACAAATTGCCTGGCACATAGTGAAACCTCACTAACTACTCTATTCTTATTAGTTCTGAACATGTCTGTTTCCTTGTTAGTTTTGCCCAGTGGCTCAGAGCTGTCTAGAGTATAGTCAGGAACTCCAGCCATATTTCTTAACACCCAACACATCTCTTAACATTCCAGGGTTCCTCCTGGAATTTCAGGCTGCCTTCAATCACAGGGCCTCTTGAGTTTTCTGTGTATTTGAATAACTGAGGAACCTTGTTAAATCACAGATTCTGATTCAGTTGGTCTGAGGTGGGCCCTGAGCTGCATTTCTAATACCCTCCCAGGTAATGCCCATACAGCTGGTCTATGGTCCACATTTTAAGTAGTGAGGATCTATACCAACCTCAGTGAGCTCTTTGAGACTATCCGAGTCTCTGGGGGAGAGTCAGGAGCCTATGGAAGGAGGAGGGACTCAATCTATAACACCTGATCTGGCCACGGCACATCATGGTTTGCTTCGCTCTCCTAGTCTGACCCAGTGCCCACCTGCAGTAGTTAGTCAATGTCATCAGGCCACCATCAGAAGCCCTGTTCTTGAGGATTGAATGAGAGAGAGAGAGAGAGAGAGAGAGAGAGAGAGAGAGAGAGAGAGCGCTATTATTTCAGGCCAGCAAGCTAGAAATCCAGGTAAGAGTTGATATTAACGTCTTGAGTCTGAAATCTGTAGGACAGGCCAGAATGCCTTGAAGCAGAATTACTTCTTCCCTGGGAAAGCTTAGTTTTTGCTTTTAATGCCTTCTATTGATTGGATGAAGCTCACTTACATTTAGAGGGCAATCGTTTTAAAGTCAACTCCTTGTAAATGTTAATCACATCTGCAAAATACTATCACAGCAACATCTAGACCAGTGTTTCCCAACCTTTTTCACCTCACAGCACATATAAACTAATTACTAAAATTCTGCGGCACACCAAATAATATTTTTTGTCAACCTGAAAAAAAATTGGTATAATTTTGATTCATTCATACTGGATGGTTGTTTTTATTTTAAAAATCTTTTTTAAATTTGACAATCTAAAGGAAAAGAGGTCAGTGCGCCTGACTAAATAGGCAGGTATTGCATGTTTTAAAAATTCTTGGCCACTGCATGTTGGTTGAAAATTGCTGATCTAGACTAGTGTTTGACTGAACAACTGCCTGGGCACCATAGCCTAGCCAAGTGACACATAACATGAAGCATCCTAAGAGCCAAAAGGCTTGGTCTGTTCCATGGCTTGAGATCTTCCGCACCTTGTCAGAGTGTGAATGAGTCTCTCAAACACACCTCCCTTCTGGGACAAAAACTCCATGGGCCTGACTCCTATCTTGGGGTTTGAAGAGTGGCATTACAATAGAGTTGCCTGTGACAGTAGCTGTGCTCTGTTCTACCCAACTTGAGCCCAGTTGACCAACGTTTTGGCATTGGAGACTAAATTTCTTATTAAAAACAAGAAAGTTACTCTAATTCAAATAGCAGTTGCCTTAGAGCAGTGGTTCTCAACCTTTCTAATGCTGCGACCCTTTAATACAGTTCCTCATGTTGTGGTAACCCCCAACCATAAAATTATTTTCGTTGCTACTTCATAACTGTAATTTTGTTACTGTTATGAATCGTAATGTAAATATCTGTGTTTTCTGATGGTCTTAGGCCAGTGGTCGGCAAACTCATTAGTCAACAGAGCCAAATATCAACAGTACAACGATTAAAATTTCTTTTGAGAGCCAAATTTTTTAAACTTAAACTTCTTCTAACGCCACTTCTTCAAAATAGACTCGCCTAGGCCGTGGTATTTTGTGGAAGAACCACACTCAAGGAGCCAAAGAGCTGCATGTGGCTCGCGAGCTGCAGTTTGCCGACCACGGTCTTAGGCGACCCTGCTAGCGGTTCTCAACCTGTGGGTCGCCTAAGACCATCGGAAAACACAGATATTTACATTACGATTCATTAACAGTAGCAAAATTACAGTTATGAAGTAGCAACGAAAATAGTTTTATGGTTGGGGATCACCACAACATGAGGAACTGTATTAAAGGGTTGAGGCATTAGAAAGGTTGAGAACCACTGCCTTGGAGTGTCAAGCTCTGGGTTGAGTATTCAGACCCTGTTTATGTGGGGGCCATACCACCAGCCTGAAAGCAGTGGGTGGTTCTTCCCAGGGGGTCTTGGACAGCTGCTAAGACCTCTGCTGTGGGTAGACCAATTCTGGCCTCATAGGAGAGGTAAATTTCACAGTCCTCAGGGAAATGCCCAAGAGCAAACATCACGCTGTGGGATCGTGGTAGCAGGCATGCTCAAGACTGCTACCCAATTTAACTTTGTACAGCTTTCCCACTCCACCTTTCAGTTTGTGATTTTAGTTTACCATCAATATAATCTGGCAGATAGACAGGGTAGAGATTGTTGACCTCCATTATTTTTCTTGATGGGATGAAATGGTACAATTTCCTGGCCTGATTGCCTTAGGCTAGATGGCAAAAGGGAAAATGCACTGCTGTGGAATCCAGTAATATGAATTGAAATTCCTTCTCCATCCCTTACTCGCTGAGTGATCTTAGACAAGTAACCTGAGTTCTGTAAGCCTTGGGTTCCATATTTGCAATAATGAGCTTGAATGTTTGAAATGAGGATTATATGTACTAATGTAGCTCATCTAGTATAATATATCTGCCATCTAGGAAATGCTTGAAAAATGGTGATGACTTTTTGGTATTACTGCAATAGACTTGCCTTGGGGTGCTGCCCACCCATAGCAGCCCAATATGGTGCTGCTTCCATCCACAGCCCTTAAGGAGGTGCCGGCTGAGGTGCCTGGGTTTGTACTGTGTGACGTACTGGTCAGTCATACCTAATTGGGTAAAGGAAGGTTGTCTGACCCAAGGTGGGCTTGGATTCCTCTGGGATTGGAATTGGAACATTGAGGAACTGAGCCATTGAGCTGCAGGGAACTGAGTTGAAAAGCTATGTAGTCTCAGGGACTAAATCAACTAGGATGATTGCTGTATACGCTGAGGTACTTGCAGAGAAAGTCCTTTAACCAAGAGTAAGGAAGAAGTGAGCAGAGGCACAGGGAGAAGAGATGGGTTATGCAGCCCTTAAAAGAGAATCGAAGTTCTTAGTATCGTCTTGGTTCTCATGAAGGCAGGAGAATTCTTTCTTTCCCTTGCATCCCTTGGGACCTGTATCCTTATAATGAGTCACCTTCCCTTTTCCTGGGCTGGCTTGAGTCGGTATCTGTTCCCTGTCACGAGAAGATCGATGAACCAAACAGATGAAGAAATGGGGCTTCTGAGATGTAGAATGAGTTGGTGAATCTAGACACCCAGTCCAGGGCTCATTTTATTGTTCTTTGCTGCCGTGTAATACTCCTTATCTCTCCTTATCTAGCAAGTGCAGTTGTTATGGCTATGATTCCCTTGTCTTGGCTGCTGAGAGTCTGTTGGGGAAGAGGTGTGGCTGTCAGGACAGATGTGGTGCTCGTCCTGCCCTGAAGTGTCTCCTTGGTGACTTCTGCTTCTCCTCTGTGTTCTATGTGGCTGCTCTCCTAGGCTCAGCTCAGAGCAATGACGGTGCTTTGGGTGTTTTCCCCCTTGAGCTGGGCACCAGCTGTTGGTGGCCTCCCTGTCTATGTTTCTCTGAAGGGGAGAAGTTATTGGGTTAGTGGAGATGGATTCCAGGGAATCTGGTTCAACTTGACTCCCACTCAATGAAATCATGTGGCTTGGAAGGGCATCATGAGGGCTGGAGTGTTGAGGGAATCTGGATACCACTTCAGAGGTACTTGGTTCTCACATGGGCCAGAATGTTGAGCATCCCATGAGGTTGGCTAGAACAATGCTTCCCAATTTTGGGCTCATTGAAGGGCTGGCTACATTAGAATCACAAGGATGCTTATTAACATACAAATCCCCTAATCTCTCTGATTTAGGGTGTCTGGGATGAGGCTTGGGAGGCTCTCATTTTAATACCAGATGGTTCTGATCATCAGCCATGATGGAAACTGTCCTCAGGTAGATGTCCCAGTTGATGTCAGTCTAAAAATCTCTAAAATGGTCTTGCAGCAAACACTATGTATGAAAACTTCTGTAGTCTAATTCCCCAGTTCATGTTATGGTTAAATTATGTGCCCCCCCCCTCCAATTCATGTTGAAGTCCCAAACCCCTACTACCTCAGAATATGACCTTATTTGGAAACTAGAGGCCTCATGCACGAAATTCGTGCAAGGGACTTGGCCCTCACAGCTGTGGCAGCTTGCCTCTGCCCTCACAGCCCCAGCTTCATCCAGAAGGTCATCCAGAAGGATGTCCGGAAGGTTGTTTGGCTGTCCAGTCTAATTAGCATATTACGCTTATATTATTATAGATAGGGTCATTGCAGATGGAGTTAATTAAGATGGTGTCATACTGGAGTAGGTGGGCCTTTAATCCAATATGACTGATCTTCTTATTAAAAGGGGAAACTTGAACACAGAGACAGACACGTACAGGGGGAAGGTGATGTGAAGACACGGGGAGAACTCCATGTGAATTATGTTGTCACAAGGAACATCTGGGGCTACCAGAAGCTGGAAGAGGCAGGGCAAGATCCTTCCTCTATAGGTTTCAGAGGGAGCCCACACCTTGATTTCAGACTCTACCCACCAGAACTGGGTGACAATAGATTTCTATTGTTCTAAGCCCCCCAGTTTTTGGTACCTTATTATGGCAGCCCTTGAAAATTAATTTCAGATGCTTTTAATTCGTTAGTTTTTAATATCAGCTACTCTCCACTTCATTCTTTTGAATTCTCTGTCTGTCTTCTTGGGTGTGAGATGAAGGTTCCATAAGGCTGGGGTGTAGCCCCTGGGAATGGTCTTGTGGCTAGGGTGGGGTGCAATGTTTAGAATTCAGAAACTCTTCATGCCTGTGAGGAATGTGACAGTGCCCCATGAAGTAAGAAAGAGGCCTTAATGTAGAAAAGGCAGGCTAATTATACCCTTTTAACCCTCTTGTGAATCTGACCAGACATTTTCAGTAGCCAAGCATCTTACCTTATAATAGAGAAACATGCAAATTGACCGCACCTCCGCTATGCCCATGATTGGGCCAGCGGAGGCTGAGGGCGGGACTCCGGGTGGCCTGTCTACCGTTGATAAAATCAAGATGGCGGTGCCCAGTGGCCGCGCCCGAGCCGCTGCTCCCCTGGGGTGCCTGGGGTGATCGGCACCCCGGGGGGCGTGGCCGCGCCCGTGACCGCTCCCTGGGGGTGCCTGGGGTGATAGGCACCCCTGGGGGGCATGACCACGCCCGTGCAGCTGCTCCCCGGGGGTGCCTAGGGTGATCGGCACCCCGGGGGGGCGTGGCCGTGCCCCTGCTGCCGCTCCCCGGGGGTGCCTGGGGCGATTGGCACCCGGGGGGGGCGTGGCCGCGCCCGTGCAGCTGCTCCCCGGGGGTGCCTGGGGTGATAGGCACCCGGGGGGGCGTGGTCACGCCCGTGTAGCTGCTCCCCGGGGGTGCCTGGGGTGATCGGCACCCCGGGGGGCGTGGCATGGGGGCGTGGCCGCTCCCCGGGGGTGCCTGGGGCGATGGGCACCCCGGGGGGGCGTGGCATGGGGGCGTGGCCGCTCCCCGGGGGTGCCTGGGGTGATCGGCACCCCGGGGGGCGTGGCCGCGCCCCTGCTGCCACTCCCCGGGGGTGCCTGGGGTGATCGGCACCCCGGGGGGCGTGGCCGCGCCCCTGCTGCCACTCCCCGGGGGTGCCTGGGGCGATCGGCACCCCGTGGGGGGCGTGGCCGCGCCCCTGCTGCCGCTCCCCGGGGGTGCCTGGGGCGATCGGCACCCCGGGGGGCGTGGCCACGCCCCTGCCATTGCTCCCCGGGGTTGCCTGGGGAGATCGGCACCCCGGGGGGGCGTGGCCGCGCCCGTGCCGCCGCTCCCCGGGGGTGCCTAGGGCGATCGGCACCCCAGGGGGCGTGGCATGGGGGCGTGGCCGCTCCCTGGGGGTGCCTGGGGCGATCCGTGTGAGAGGGATGTCCAACTGCAGGTTTAGGCCCGATTCCACAGGGATCGGGCCTAAACCTGCAGTTGGACATCCCCCGAGGGGTCCCATATTAGAGAGGGTGCAAGCTGGGCTGAGGGACACCCTCCCCAGTGCACGAATTTCGTGCACTGGGCCTCTAGTCCATTAATAATGGTCAATTCTGTGAGTTTAAAGTTTGGGATTGTAGGAGGGAGAGAGGCCATTTATATCTGTGTCCAGATACGTGTATTACACAGAAGTTAGAAGCAGGGCTCTGGAGCCAAAGTGCTTCTGTGTGGTTTTAGGTAAGTTGCATCATAATCACCTATAAGGCTTGTTGAAATTCTTTGCTGGCCCCATCCATGGCGTTTCTGATTCAGTAGGTCTGGGATGGGACATAAGGAATGCTCATTTCTAACATGTTCCCTGGTGATGTTAATGCTGCTGGTCCGGGAACTGCTAAGCTAGTTTCTCTAAGCCTCTGCTTTCCTATTTGTCAAATGGGTTCATGATGTTTTTAAATTCCAATCCTCTTGTGAGGATTAAGTGAGGTGAGCGACATGAGGTGTTTAGCACATTGCTATGCGTAGAGCTCAGTAAATTTTAATGAGCATTCACTGTTTTTAATGCAAATTGAAGCCCTCTTCTGTGGTTGGCTTGCTAAATCATCCTAAGCTGTTTCAGAGTCAGGAAACACTCGAAGGTAATTCTGGATGGGATGCAGAGAAATGCCACCTCCTGTTGGAGTTTTCAGAGAAGTAAATTATCCTCCTGAAACTAAGGGGCCCCGATTGCTATGCTGAGGCTGTATCTCCTAATGTGCCAGCAGTTGGGCCCTAGATGAGGCCATCAATAGAGGTGGGATTAGAGGGAGAGGAGAGGGGTAGAGTCTCACCCGCAGGCTCATCAAGCAGAGAGCCCTGGTGGTCATCCTTAGGAGTTTGCGGGCATCACGCTGCCCAAGACTGCAGCTGGCAGCCTCTGCTACTCTGCGCAGGGCACTGCCTGTCCGTTCAGAAAACATTCCACGGTCGGAGCCCTTTCCCACACTCCCAGCTAAAGACAGCAATTGTCTGGGTGTTCAAATGTTAAGTGTTGGGGCCTTTCAGAAGCCACTGTATATTGTTTGCCCCGTGTCTCCTCCAGTCTGGGCTGAGCACAGAAAAACAGACTGTTCATGGGTTGGCCATCCTAACTCAGTATGACATCCTGGCACTGAGTCTTCTCATTAGCTTGGTTCTTGGGATTCCAGCTTTGGAAGCAAGGCAGTTTATTTTGGTAAAAAATGCTTTGTCTCTGGGATTCTGGCCCCACCAGAGGACTGGGGGCTCTGGTTGGGAGCTGCTGGCTTGTTGCTAAGGTGCTTGGATCTTATCCAAGTTCACATTTTCCAGGAAGGTGGAGAATAGTTAATGATTACAAAGCTCTGGAAATGTATATGCTGGTTTCATTCCAACACCACTTAAAAACACTTGATTACCAAGAGGAGGAGATTTCTGGTTTTGTTTGTTTTTTTGTGGAGGTTGAACTTGGAGGGTAAGATTGGAGTCCTTTTTTCGTATTGGTGAAAGCTCCCCCTTCAATGTAGTGAGCTCTTCTTGAGCACCTACTATGTGCCAAGTAGTAATGTGAGGGACAGTAAGAAAAAGATAGCACTCTTCCAGTTTAGTTGGAGAGAGATGCATCAGGTGAAGAGGTTATGGTGTCAAGATACAGAGAAAGGCAGCTGACATCGGAGAGAGAAGAGATAAAGACATCTCACCTTCTGTTTTCATGTTTTAAAGGAATTTTTTTGTGTGTGTGCCACAAACATAAATCTTTCCCCTGAATATACCTGCCTTCTCCTGCTATAGGGACTACTATTATCTCTTTGAAGCCAAATTGTCTCTGAGTAACCTGCCCTCTCCACACTGCCCCCTCCCCCGCCCCAAATCCTAGTGTGGCTGCGCATGTAGACTCACCATATAAGTTAATGAGTGAACTCATTTGTTTTCTTGCCTGCTTATTTGTGGGATTTTCCTACCCTGTATTTTCACTTGGACAGGTTTCAGCTGAATATTGGTTCATTGTCTTTCCCACTAGTGTATATCATCCCAGCGGGTAGGAACCTTCTCAGACTAGTCTGTCTTGGCAGCCAATTGAAAAGGCCAAAGTGAAATCATGGGCAATTATATGCCATATTATTTACTAAATCCAAGTATACCAGGTCTTAGGTGTACACTTTGAAGCTAAACATTTTATTTACTACAAATAAAAGCAAGGCTGCTTTTATAGTTCCACTCTGTGTGAAGTCCACTCATAACTTACCACCCCTCTCTCTTATTTTATGGGATAATGCTGGCTAGAAATAATTTTTTAAAAACCAAACAAGCAGGCTTAACAAAGCTAAACATAGTCTTTACCATAAAATCCAACAATCATGCTCCTAGGTATTTACCTAAGTGAGTTGAAAACCTGCACACAAATGTTTATAAAAGCTTTATTAATTATTGACAAAAATTGGAATCAACTAAGATGTCCTTCAATAGGTGAATGGATAAACAAATGGTGGTGCATCCATACAATGGGAAATTATTCAGGGTTAAAAGAAATGTACTATCAAACCACAAAAAGATATGGAGGAACCTTAAATACATATTACTAAGTGAAAGAAGCTAGTTTTTGGTTGTTTTGGTTGTTCTGGTTGTTCTGCCGTTCGGTCTATTTGCATATTAGCCTTTTATTATATAGGATCATTATTATTACCACTACAGTAATAATTATATTCAGGAGCCATTATGGAGCAGAACTCAGGCTTAAGAAATAATGCATTCATTCATTATTCTAAATAAAAATAAAATAGCTTGAGTGCCTTTTCCCCACTCCTCAGGTAGAATAGAATGTCAATATTAGTCATTAGTGGGACCACCCCTGTCCCTTCTATTGGTATTAAACAAGATTTCTGGTTCTGGGAAAATGAGGGAGGACTATAGTTACTGGGCTGTACCTCATGGTAGCTCCATTGTTATATCACTCCTTTTGCTTCATATGCTGGTGTCTGGTTCTGTGATCTTCTGCCATCTGCTCAAAACTGCTTCTTGGAAGGGACTTCCGGCTGTCCTGGCCTTGCTCTGCATTGCAAAGCTTAAGCCTTCTGACCACAGCTCAAGGCCAGTCTCTAGAGGCATCTGGCAATCACCTCCCATCCAAGGTTAAGCCTCTCTGGGACACTATATGGGAGCAGGGTACATGTCCCTGCCTCTCAGATACTCCCCACCCCCATGCCCATTGTTCTCTCCCTCCAGGAATTCTGCTTGCCTTTTCTTTAAGAGTCTACCACAAGCATTTGAGATCTTGCTCCCCAACATATGTTGTTAACTAGGCTCAAATAAACTTATAAAAAATAAATAGTCTATCAACATCTCGTATCAACCTCATCTATATCTTAACAGAGCTGGGCTTCAGAAAACAAAAGTCCCTAAACTCTCCCTTGATGCAAGAGCAAGTCAGATCTCCTGCGTAAAAGGATAAGGGTGAGTGGGTGGGTACGGGGGAGCAATAGGGGAAAAAAATGCTTTTCTTTCTTGAAGAGCCTCTACCAGACATTTCCCCGTGGGGCTATCCTGCCACACTATAATTGCTGGTGGTAAGGAATTCAGCCATCTATTTTAAAAACAAAACCACTTTTCATGAACCAAATATCAATTTGTGTCAGACCTCGGGCTCTGGGCCCTGGGCCTTCAGAAGATGCCTCACCACATCAGCCATCTACTGACAGTGGCATCTCATCGAGCTGGGATAATTCCAAAGTCTTCACAAAACGGTACAAGCTTATACGGTCAAAATTCCCCATGGTTCTGCATCAGGAAAGTAATCCTTTGCAGAATTTTCACTTAGTTCATCACAGAGATCTTATCTTCTAGTATTTGGACATATCGTTCTTTCTTTGGACAAACACCAATTCATTTAGATATTTAAAATACTTAGCTTGAAACACACCAATCACCTTCAGTGTCCTGTGATGCTCTTGCTGAGAGGTCTGAGGGGATCTAGTCTCCTGAGGGACAGCTGGTCTCCATATCACATCCAGGGCTATATGCTCCTGGAGGGCAATGACAGGAGGAGTCAAAGGCACCACTTTAATTGTTCTCTCTCTTCTTCCCTCTCTCTCTCTGTCTCCATCTCCCCTCTCCCAAGTGCATTTAGTTCACTTGGAGTAAGAAGGGGCTCCAGTATGCTATGAAAATAGTAGCTGCTTGCTCTGTGCCAGGCCCTGGTGTGTCAGAAAGCCTCACTCTCAGTCTGCTTCCTGATCTCTCTGACCTTCCTAGTGGCACTTCTTTGTAGGCTGCCATCTTGGATTGTCCCTGGTGGCTCTTGCAGATTTTTAAAAATTATTACTTATTTATTTTTAAAGAGAGAGAAGAGGAAGGGAGAGGGAGAGGGAAAGAGAGAGGGGGGAGAGAGAGAGAGAGAGAGAGAGAGAGAGAGAGAGAGAGAGAGAGAAATATCAATGTGAGAGTGAAACATCCATCAGCTGCCTCCTGCACAACCCCTATTGGAGATCGAGCCCACAACCCAGGGAAGTGCCCTGACCAGGAATCGAATCGACAACCTTTCGGTGCATGGGACAATGCCCAACCAACTGAGCAACACTGGTCAGGGATGTTTTTTTTTTTTTTTTAATATATTTTATTGATTTTTTACAGAGAGGAAGGGAGAGAGATAGAGAGTTAGAAACATCTATGAGAGAGAAACATCGATCAGCTGCCTCCTGCACACCCCCTACTGGGGATGTGCCCGCAACCAAGGTACATGCCCTTGACTGGAATCGAACCTGGGACCTTTCAGTCCGCAGGCCGACGCTCTATCCACTGAGCCAAACCAGTTTCGGCAATCAGGGATGTTTTTTGATTCCTAAACTTGACTCTATATCTTTCACTCAATCTGGATTGGGTTTCATGATCAGTTATGCCTTTAGGTAACCTGACTTTGGCCCGGACCCTATTTGGGGCCAGGCTGTTTCCTGGCTGGTGATGATTACTGGAAGGGCCCCAGCTCTGCAATGATTTAATAGGAGATCTGTCTGTCCCAGTTTCCTGGGCCCATTCTCACCAACCCTTTCAGAGGCTGAAACTCTTCCATATATTCCCGACAAGTTCCAGCCTCAGGATGAGCCCTTCTCTGCTGAGCACAATTTCTGAGGTCCTTCCTAAGTGATCTTCCTGGAACTACAAGTAGTTCACCGAATGGTCTGATGCATATTGCTTCTTCTAAGCTGGGCCCAGTGGGGGAAAAAGACTTTGCATCAAGACAGAGTTAGATTATTGGCTCTGTCTCCAATTGTATGAGTCAGCGTCTCTTAAGACTCACTGTAAAAATGGAATTGCTTACCTACCTTGTAGCTATGAAGTTGCATTATCTTTCTTGGAGGTTATTGTGAGGAATAGCTATACAAAAATGTGTTGCAATGGGGGTAGGGTTGGGCTGGTTGCATTGTAGGACAGCTTCTACTCAGAATGCTTGAATCAATTTCTCCTCTTCCTTTGAAGGGCTAGTCTGTTTTGTTTTTAAATATATTTTTATTGATTTCAGAGAGGAAGGAGAGATAGAAACATCAATGATGAGAGAGAAGGGCTTCATTGATCGCCTGCCTCCTGCATGCCCCCTACTGGAGATGGAGCCCAGAACCTGGGCATGTGCCCTTGACCAGAATCAAACCTGAGACACTTCAGTCCACAGGCCGACGCTCTACTGAGCCACACCAGCTGGGGCGGTCCTGTTTTGCTTTAGACCGAGGTAAGTCGCATGTCTGAGCTGAGGGTCCCACTCTGACACCCACACGAGACCTGGGTGAGTTTTTAGTCTCTCTCAGCTGCAGTTTTCTCACTTATAATGTGAGGATAATAGTATCTACCCCTTCAGGTTATTGGGAGAATGAGAAGTGAAGGATGTAAGGTGGTCAGTGCAGTGCCTGGCTCAAATTTCACCGCTTGATATTAAGTCCACACTTCTGTCCTCAGATCATAAATCCTTCGTGGGCAGGCACACGTCAGAGTCACACCCAGCCCAGTGCTGGCATGAGAGCCTCAGCAACTAGTGATGGAAAAAACAAATACTTCTTTCCCTGGTTCTCAGGAGACCTGGTTTGAAGGCTGTAACATTAGGGTTCCATAGAAATTTAAAAGATAAACAACCCCAGAATAGGTTCCTATGGCATTAAGTAGGGCAACTTTCAAATGGGTCGTGATGGAAAAAACAAAAATCGTCACTGTGTTATATAAAGGCAGGCTCCTAGGACTTGGCTCACATAAGGAAAACTCTGGAAAATTGTACCAGGGGGTTCAAACTGAAGGCTAATACATTTATAGTAAAAATATTACACATGATTTGCTAAACCTTTTTTTTTCCTTAACAACAAAAAAAGAGAGTGTTTTAAATAAAAACACTGTGCTCAGAACATCTCTGAGACTCAGTTTCTCTTTTCCAATGATTGAGAGCTGGATTAGATCCGCGGGGTCTCACAGGCTTTGATAAGACATTTGGATTTCCCCCTAAATACAGGGAGAAGCCATGGTGCTTTAAGCAGGAGTAGGCCACGATCTGATTTATGTTTTTTAAAGCCCAGACGTTTTCTCACTTTCCCCCTGCTACCCTCTGGCCATTCTCCATCCCGCCTTTTGTGCTTCATCTCCTGTCCATTTCTCTTTTTACAGAACCGCTCCAGCTCCAGCCCACAGCAACTGCTCCTTCCTCTGAGCTCACTGCATTTGCTGGGCTCTTAATCACGCTCTGCCCCATGACATGGCATGCTATTATTATCTGCTGCATATGGTAGTCAATTAATGAATTAATTCAACAAGCATGTATTGAACAGCTGCTACTGTCAGGCTCTGTGCTAAGTGCTAGGAACACAGAGGTAATTAGGACAGGTTCTCTGTTTCCAAGGAGCCCGGAGTTTGGGGGTGGGGTAGGGACAGCTATATAAACAAATCCCCGGAGGCCTGTGATAAGCCCAGTGATAAGCACAGCAGGGTTTTATAGGACCCAAGATAAGGGGTCACTAACCCGTGGGGGAGGGGAGTCTGTGCAGGATGGGGAGGGTTAGGAGACACTTCCGGGGTTGATTCTTCAAGGCTAATTGGGAGTGAGGGAGAAGGAATGGGGTGCAGAGCAGTCAGGGTAAACAAAGGCGGGGGTGGGGGGTGGGGTGGAGGGGGGACAGAAACGGAATGGTGAGTCATTGCAAGCAGTTCACACTTGATTGAAGCATTTAGTGAAAGGCTGAGAAGAGTGGGAGATGAGGCTGGAAAAACAGATAGAGCAAAACACAACACAAACTGACAACATAACACCCAGGATGCCTGTCTTCTGCTGCCAGGAATTCTTGGCGCTGAAAAGCCTCAGAGCTCTAGACGGCTAGAGGTGGTCTCTGTTTGTTTCTTCACTAAAATGCCACACTGGGGATACCACAGTGAGCGAAACTCACAAGGTCCTAGGCCTCAAGGAGCCTGTGGGGGACTGGCTGGCAGCCAGGTCAGTAACACCTTGTGTTAAGCACTAGATGCTGCAGGAGCCCCTGGGAGAGAGCCCTGACCCAGCCTCAGGGCCCAGGGAAGGCTTCCTGGAGGTGGTGTCCTTGGTCAGCTCTCCTGACAGCTGGGCTTCATGGGGTTGAAGAGGTGCAGAGTGAGGTAGTTGTGTGCAGCGAGTGATCATCCTGGTCCACCTAGCCCCTGAATGCCCCAGCCTTCTAGGCCCAAGAAATCAAGCTATAGGCCCGAACTGGAGCGAGGGCATGGCAAGGAGGCTGAAGGAAGTCCTGCAGAGAAATGCTGGCTGTTCTGTGGTCTCCCCAGCCAGCTCCTGAAACATGGGCCTGTTTTGCAAGCACAGAAAACTAGGCCAAATATGTGAGGTTTGGCCCTGGCTCAGCCGACCCAGCTCCCTAAGCAAATAGTAAGAGATTCCCCCTTTCCACCCCCCCACCCCGCCCCCCTTTTTTTCTAAACTAAAGCCTCTCTGGGTGCATGATTTATAGAATTCCAGCGTACTGCAGTTTGGCTTTCTTCCCAAGAAGACAAACATCTCTTCAGATTTTCCACACACCCACCCCTTCTCCTGGCCGTATGCCAAGACTTCCCAGCAAGGCTGCGGCCGGGCTGCCGCTGCTCTGGGGGAAGGCAGGGGCGCACCATCACAGCATTAATCACCCGCATTCATCTCCATTCCCTCCAGCCACTGGGGCGGCCTGGACAGCAAGTCCAGGGCTGGCTGCAGCCGTGGCACAGGTGGGCGTTCCCTACGGGAGCAAAAGGGTGGGAAATAGATGTGTGATGGAACCCTGGGCAGGAAACTGCAGACAGCCGCGCTGCTGGGAACTACATTGGAAGCAGAAGACCCTGGAGTAGCTTATCAATGTTTACAAAGCACTTCCTCCTCTAGTTTGAGTCTCTCAACAGCCACATGACCAGGGTAGGACACGTAATTACTATTCCCATGTAACTGATGCCTTGTTAGGAGAACGGAGGGGTTGGAGGGAGAAGGGGGTCCTAATATACTAGTAAGGAGACAGGAGAAGATTTGACTTTGGGTGGTGGGCACAGGATGCAATATACAGATCTTGTAACATAGAAACCCACACCTGAAACCTATGTGTTCAGGTCGACCAATGTCACCCCAAACAATTTAATAAATATTTTTTTTTTTTTTAATGAGAGAGAGAGTGGAATAGACAACCTGAAATTAGCTTGACCCAAGTTAGAATTCCACCTCTGCCATTGAGTGGCCTTGGGTAAGTTGCAAAATCTCTTGCAGCCTCATTAGTCCTGTAGGGATAATGGCAGTGCTTTCCCCAAGGGGTTGTGATGGTTAAATGGGATCCTGTATGCGAGGAGCCCGCACCATACCGGGCCCCAGCAGATGCCCGCTTGTTTATGACGGCTGGAGAGGTTCCTTGACTCCTGCGGGCGCTGCTGGGGCTGCTACTCCGGTGTTTTGACCCCCGGCAGGGCCCTTTATGTTGCCCCAGTCACTTGAGTGCTCACCAGGCTGGCCCATCCCCCAGCAGAGGCCGAAAGCTCTATGAAGTTCCTGGCTTAGAGATTTCGGCCGATAGCTGAGTAGTCCCTAAGACCAGAGGGCCAGTCCAAATGCCTGACATGCTCTGTGGGAGCAAACAGCTCTAGAAACTGCACGGCTGGTGAAACTTAAGCTGCAAAAACATGAGCCTCAGTTTACAGTCCGCCTGTTTCCTCTTATAGTCAAGGGCAGGCATCCAAATCCTCCCTTCATTCATCACTGTCATTGCGCTCAGAAAGGTCAGCTCGCATTTATCTCCGTTGCCTCCAGCCTCTGGCTCTCAGCAGTGTTTCAGACTTCACGGTGCTAGGCCAGGCCTTGCGGGGAGCTGTCAGGGGCTGGGGGGTCAGTGTCATCACAGGATATGTAAAATCTGCATTTCCTCCTCTGGGCCAGCTCAGGGGCTCCTGTTTCCTGACCTAGATTATCTCCCAAGGAAAAAGTCTACAACTTTTACAAGGATCCCCTCTGCCTGGCATCCTCTTCCCCAGGGCTGGCTGCATCTCCTTAGTCAAGGCTCAGCCTAAATGTGGCTTTCTTAGGGGCGTGTCTGGCCATCCCATCAAAAGTGATTCCCCTGCCCCACCCAAGGCGCTGACCAGCTCATCATCCTTCTTTTGTTCTTGGTACTCCTCACTATCGGAAGGGTTTTCTTTGTTTATTGTCTTTGTGACGGGGATGTAAGCTTTGTGAGAGCAGGACCTAGGCTGTCTTGGTTATCACTGTATCCCCACTGCCTGGCATACAGCAGGAGCTTAATAGTTACTTGTTTAATGAGTAAAGGAAGCAAACTTAAGATCATGGGGTCCGATGTCTTCATGTTACAGAAGAGAAAACTGAGGCCCAGAAGGGTTAAGATGCCTAGTGTCAATTTGCTTGTGCCAGCCACCCTGCTGCCCCGAGCTCTTTCCCTAGTCGCTTCTTCCTCAGTTCTCCAGGGTCTCTGGAGCCAACATATGGTAATGGTCCGCCTTTCTATTTGGGAAGAACTATTTCCTGAACAATTACAGCGCCAAAAATATCCAGTGTGCACCCTAATAAGCTAAAAGACAGTTTGCTTACTTGGGCTGAAAATGGAAAACACACAGATGCTCATATAAACACCCTGAAAAAAGTTAAAATGGGCTGACACGTGGGTAAGGAATGAATATATACAATGATGTCATCCCGTTGGTCTCAGCTAGGTAGGGAAACACATGAGGTCATAGCTATTAACGTCAGAGGAGACATTTTCCCCTTTATTATTATTACTAGAGGCCCGATGCATGAAATTCATGCAAGAGTAGGCCTTGCTGGCGGCACCAGCTTCCCTCTGGCACCTGGGACTCGGGCTTCTCTTGCAGCCCCAGCTTCATCCAGAAGGTTGTCCGGAAGGACGTCCAGTCTAATTAGCATATTATGCTTTTATTATTATACATTTGTGTTAATCCTCATCTGAGGATATTTTTTTTTTCATTACTTTTCAGAGAGAGTGGAAGGGAGGGAGGGGGAGAGAAAGAGAGAGAAAGATCGATGTGAGAGAGATACATCGACTGGTTGCCTCCTGCACATGCCTGGACCAAGGGTGGAGAGTAAACCGGAACCCAGGTACATGCCCTTGACCGGGAATCAAACATGTGACCCTTCAGTGCATGGGGTGCCACTCTAACCACTGAGCACATTGGCCAGGGTGACATTTTCCCCTTTTGATTCTGGAGGAAGAATAAGTGGTTCGTGAAGAGTCACCGTGGACTTTTTTCTTATAGAGCAAGGTGAGGATCAGCTATGAAGAGGCAATTAAAGGGTCCAGCACAACACCTGCTCGGTCAGAGGCAGTTCTGTTATCATCCCTAACGGTGGATTATTCTAGCCGAGGACTTGCTTGCTTCCACGTTTCACGGACGCCCACTGGTCTCTCATATTTATCCCAGGCGAGATGTCAGGAGATGACTCATTCCAAGGAGTAAAATGAGCCAGTGCGCCAGCTCTGGGAAAAGGTTAGGTAGAGCGGTAAGAAGCTAATAATAATTATAACAGCCACTATTTCGTTTATGTTACCCTCTCTACATCCCAGGCAAGGACTTAGGTGTATTGCTTTATTCAATTGTACGAGGTTGGAACTTATTTTATCCTGCTTAGTGCATAACGAAACAACCACTCCGTTCTCTGAGGAAGGAACTGTTTTTATTTCAAATTTTACAAATGGAAAGAAAAAGAAACTTGGAGAGGGCACGTGGATTACCCTAGGTTACTCAGCTGGTAAAGGGCACAGCCGGGATTCCAGCTGTGGCACAGGGTCTGAATGCAAAAGTGACAGAAAGTGCACAGAACGATACAGTGATATAGGAGGCTGGAAGTGATGGTTAAATTAGAGGTGATAGGGTTTTGGTGACTGGCAGTTGCTCATTTTGTCTCTGGTCCCTTGCTTTTGATAATTGTCTATAACACATATCTACTAAGAATCCACTCGGTGCCTTGTTATTATGTCAATTAAAGGGAGTGGGTTTTAAGAGAAGATACCTGGTGCAGCATAAATCACTGTCATAACCATGATAATCCAATGAAGTAAAATTCTAACCACCAGACATTCCGTGCTCTCAGCACACTGCCTTGCACCTGAAAGACAGGATTACATTTTATTTATCTTTGATGAAATGAAAAAGTGTATGTGAAAGCCCCTGGCTCAGACCTTGCCCAGTGCCTGGCACCAAGTAGACACTTGATTGTAAGATACTCCTTTCTTACCTTTCTTTCCCTAATGCCTATCACAGTGCTTGGCACATAGGAGATGCTTAACACATATTAGTTCTTTGTTATTTTTTGACTAGTAGACACCTATTACTTAGTAAAACCTAGTATTGAGGCTTCAAGCTAAGCGTTTCCAGGCACCATCACTTCTGGTCCTTACACTCATCTAGTGAGGCAAATATAGTCAACACTTCCATTTAACAGGCCTCCAGATGTTAGTTTGTCCAAGGACACGGAACTATCAAGCTTGTAAGTGGCAGACCCAGAGTTTGAATGAATGGGTTCTCAGAAGTGACCAAGGAGGATGAATGTCTGTCACCCTCTAAGTGATCTGTGTGCCATAGCTTGAAACTTGACATTTTAAAGAAAATGTATATTTTTTCAAAAAATTCATACCATCTTTGCTTTCTGTTATGCCCATGGTTAATTCAACCCAAATTAGTGTTTTAAACCATTGACCAGCTTCATAACTTACCTCACCCTCTCCCCCAATCTCCATGCTAACTGATGCTTCAGAAAGATGCATCCTATTTGTTTTGTGACTTCTCATTCTTCTGGCAGATTAGAATGTGTCTATGTGGGTACACAGGTTCCAGGTTGGACAGAAAGCTGGAAGAATCTTGTAAACTTCCTGGGAGAAGTGAGTTGTGAAACAGAATTTAACTTACTGGCAGAGGAAAATCTGGAGCCTAGATTTTATATAGCTCTTCCTCTATCCATCCCCTACCCACTGTCCCTAAATCCTTCCTCACTTTATCCACTAGGAGAGCAGAGCAGAGGCCCAATGCAGAATTCAGAATATATAGGAGGTCCTAAGTAGCAAATGAATGAATGAATGAATGAATGGGGATCAGTGATGGGCATCAGCATCCCCTTGGAAAAGCCAATGATCTAAGAGGCACCACAGTCTTACCACCTCTTTTCTAGACCTTCTTAGGCTCTTATTGATGCCTAAATGTCAGTCAGCATCTTCTGCCACTATAGCACTGGATGCTCATAATCAATTGGAAAGATAACGTGGAGGATCCTCGAGGTCTTTTAGTCCATTCTTCCTATTTTACAGATAAGGAAATTCAGGCACAGAAATGGAAAATGAATGACCCAAGGTTACATGATTTGGTGGAATTATTCATTGCTTACCCAACAGCCATTTCCTGCTCCTTGTTCCTTTCTAGCAGAACCTCAATTTTATTTGATATTGGACAGTAACAGTTTCAGGAAAGATATTACCTACCCTTCTCTGTGCCCAGAGAATGGATCTTGATTAGTTTGAGCCGATCGTACTAATTCTACCTTCTTTGTCTCAGTAACTGGTTTGGGGATGAGTGTGTGATAATGTGATACAGTTCTAACCAATGAAACACAAAGGGAAGCCTGTTGACAGGGACTTTTGGAAAAATTTTCTTCCATCTTAAAGAGCAATGACAGTAAAGACTACAGTCTTAGTCTCAAAGGCATTCAAGTTTATTGGATGAGGACAGGATGCTTGGAGTAATTGCAACCAAGAGGGATTATATGGAGGACAAATGCCAGCTCACTGTGGATGGCAAAGTGGAATGATGTAAAGAGCCTGAGCTTGTGATGGTGACTCTGAGCCACTGGATTAACCAGCCTAAAACTGCTCTACCTCTGGACTTCTTGTTAAGTAAGATAACACAGTGTCCTTATTGTTTACTTGGACTTTCTGTTATCTGTCGCCCACAGTATCCTTATTGTTACATATGGCCAGGTAGGATCAGATTTGCTATCTGGTGTTGAGGTGGCCCCTTGGAGTGGCTGGAGTGATCCCTGTGACTACTAGGAGGTAATGAGGGAGTAAAGAAAGTATTTGGGATTGTCTACGGAGTAGTAGCTCGATTGTGCTCCTGCATAAAATGGGGTGGGGGTCAGGGGGCAACCAGGAAGATCTCTCAGGCAGGTTTGGGATTTGGACTTGCATCTTGGAATCAGAAAGATCAGGTTTGGCTTCATGAGACAGGAAATGCAAAATCATGGTTTTTCACCCCAAGGTCTTATTTTTTCACATAATACTGGTTGTGTCAGTTCCAGGAAGTCATCAGGGACTCAGACTCCTGCCACATCTCTGATCCATCATTTCTTGAGTGTAGCTTTTACTCTCCTGCCCAAGATGGAGGCTAGAGATCCACATCACACCATGTCCCAGACAGCCAACTGTAAAGCAGGATGAAGTGTTACCCTTCACCCTTTAAAGGATGAAATAGGATTTTATTGTTCTTTGTACTGCTTCCCCTCATCTCTTTTTTCCTCTTTTCTTTCTCTCTCTTCCCAAATACCAGCACAGAGGATCAAAGTAGGCTTTAGAGCCTACTCTATTGCAAATTTAGTGTTCTGGTATATTAGTACTTAATAAATGTGTGTTTTTGATGATGATGAGAACTTCGCTTTCCAGCTTCTAGGACAGGGGTCATGATCCCCCAGTGCCCTAGAGGGCCATCTAGGAAGTGATGAAATGGATAGAGTACTTTTGTTTAAGGAAAACAAGTGGTGACAATTGTCATGAACTGAAGAATACAACCCCCTTGAAAGAGGGCATTGTTATTCAGCTCCAGCAAATTGTTACTAGGTGGGATTGCAAGTTCCATGTTACTAACTCTCCATTATTCAATAGATGTTGAAAAATATGTATTTTATTCTTAAAATATTACATCAATATTGTGTGTTTGTTGGGTTGGGAGCACTTGAGGCCAACTTTTGTTTGTAATTAATTTGGCAGGATCTGGAATATAATGAGAGTTTAATATTTGTTGAATGAATAGTTAAAAAAAGATTTTGCAATTACTTCCTCCCAGAAGACTGAATGAAACATCTAGAACAACTGGTGAAAGACAAAGGCATATATGTCTTTGTCATGTGTATGTTAATTTTCCCAGTGTTTTATTTCTCTCTCTTTCAAAATGGAGTTTAAGCAACTCGAAGGCAGAGATTGTGTTATCCATCTTATTGGCATCTTCCTTTTTAAGGAGAGTTTCCCATGGTGCCTCCACTTACATCTTAGTGGATAGAACATAGTTACATTTCTGGGAAGTAAGGAAATTGAGTCTTTTAGCTGAATGGTATAGCTTGGCTAAAAACTGAAGTTCTTTTACTCATGAAAAAGGGGGTAAAGATATTTGGAAGTGGTTAGTAGTCTCTTCTACATGACCCTGAAGAGAAAATTAAGGGCACTACAGTTGGTAGTCACTGAATTGCATGCTATAGTAAATAACATCTATTATGGGATGTAAGAGCTAGAAGTGGTCATAAAGGCTTCCAGTCCGGCTCACTCATTTTTGAAGTAAGGCATTTGAGTTCAGAGTAGCAAAGGGACTTATTCAGGGTCACAGGTTCAAGTCCTTGTAATTCAGTCTTGAACCCATTGGCTCCACCAACTCTTATTAATGTCCATATTCCAGCCTTCAGCCCTCATTGACTCTTCCGTGCCAATGTGATGCACCGAGGCTTTCTCACCTTACCTCCCCCCTCTGAAACTGGCACCATTTCTTTCCCTTTCCTAATCAAGTCTTCCACTAATGTCTTTCTTAGTCCCTCCAGCCCAAAGATGGATCATAATTTTCATCTTAGAGAGCAACTGGTAGTGTTTGGTAGAGGCTTCTAGAGATGATCTCCCATGGATAATTTTGAGGGCTCAGTGGGAAAGATTACTGGGATCAATTAATGACATCACTGTGGTTGTTGCTTAAGAAATGGAGACTCTAGGGGCAAGAATCTGTTGTCTGAGCCCTTGTTTCCTTTCTTTCAGAGGTGAGGAAAAAGCCTTCTTGGGTCTTTTAAAAATATATATTTTTGTTGATTTCAGAGAGGAAGAGAGAGGGAGAGAGTGATAGAAACATCGATGATGAGAGAGAGTCATTGATTGGCTGCCTCCTGCACAACACACACTGGGGATTGAGCCCACAACTCGGGCATGTGTCCTGACCAGGAATTCAACAATGACCTCCTGGTTCATAGGTCAATGCTCAACCACTGAGCCACGCCCTCTGGGCTTTGGACTTTTTCATAATGCATCTGACACTCACATGTGACAACCCTGTTCCCACATGCTGGGTGAACCTCCTACCACACTGCAGCCATCTGGGAGTGGAGTGGGCAGTGGTGTGACTTCTCACATATCAGAAGCTCAAGGCCATCCATCACCCCATGCCCAAAATGCAACCGGCGCTGGCTGATCTGATAGTCTTGCATAAGAAAGATAACTCTTATCATCACTTCCCAAACCGAGCTTGCAAATATAGACAGGATTAGGTTGGGATCAGTGCGTTAGAGTTGCCAAGGCAGTGAGATTCTAGTGACAACTCTGTCACAGGCCAGATGCTAAATATATCTTCATCACAGTGACAAGGATAGTGTCAGGGAGCACACTGGCCACATGATTCTTCTCAGGCACCAGGGGAGAAACCCCAACCACTCTGCTCTTAGAGTCTATTCCTGAACCAGGCTCAGGCCCAGACTGAAAATAGATTCCCTGTGTCCTGGCCACCAGCACTGCTTGTGATCTCCAGATAGGACTCCATGTATCATGTACTAACAAGCACGCAGGACTCCTGGACATATCTTGAGAAAATTCTTTGTGTCAGGGAGGGTGTACCTTCTACAGGCCTCCTGGGCTATGGGAAAAGGAGGAAGCTCTGGGCTGGAGGGACTGGAGGGGCTGGAGGGGCTGGTGGGGCTGGAGGGGAGGGGCTAAGAATGCTCCCTCTACATCTGCAAATCCACAGAAGGTGCCAATCTGATTCACTCCTAAGCAAGTCCATGGCTGATGACTTGTACTTGGTCAGATGTGCTTATTCTTTCCCTAATCCTTCATTTCTTTGAACAGCATACATCTGTCAGCCAGCTCAGTTAAAGATGTAATTACACAGTATTACATTAATACATTTTTGTTGTAAAAACCTTCGAACAATACAGGAGTAGGTTGAGAGAGAAAAAAAAGAAAATTCCCTTTTTCCCCTTTTCTCTCCAATTCAACCTCTGTCCTCAGAATAACTGTGGCCAACAGTTTGATATGTGTCTTTCATACTTTTTCTATGCACATACCACACAGAACAGCACAATACCTGCAACACACACATAGTATGTATAGTATAGTATAGTATAGTATAGTATAGTATAGTATAGTATAGTATAGTATAGTATAATAGTACACTTAGCAGGTCCTCAAATAATGTCATTTCATTATAACATTGATGAGAAAAAGAATTGATTCCTGCCGGGTCTGTGTGGAGTTTGTACATTCTCCCTATGTCTGCATGGGTTTTCTCTGGGGATTCTGGTTTCCTCCCACATCCCAGGGATGTGCCTGTGAGGGAATCAGCGTATCTACATCGTCCCAGTCTGAGTGAGTGTGGTGTGTGTGAGTGGCCCTGTGATGGAAGGGATCCTGTTCGAGTTGGGTCCCACCTGGTGCCTTGAGCTGCCTGGATAGGCTCCTCCCACTGGGACCCTGAGCTGGAATAAACAGATTGGAAAATAATGATCTTGTTTTTATTAATGTCTCTTAAATGCACGCATAGCTCACATTTGTCTCAATTTTTAATATTAGAAATGTTTTGGGTCTTTATTTAGAAGTTTAGTGATGTGTGTTGTGAAACAGAAATATGCCATAGGAACTTGAGTCTTGCTTATAAAATTAGCCTATGATAAAATTGGTTTCATTATACATCATTTCTATTAAAGTCACAGTTTCCAAGAACCTACTGACAACATTGTGAGGTCTTGCATAGTATATTATAAGAGTATTGTATAGTGTGAGAGGTTATAAGTAGTCACTCTAAGTTGCCTAGGTTCAAATAGCTTTACCAATAGTAATTGGGAAAATTACTTTGTTTCTCAGTGCCTTGCTTTTTTCCTCTGTCAAATAAGGATAATATTGGTCTCTAGTTTACAGGGTTATTGTGAGGATTCAATGTTGGTATTTTTAAAACAGTAACTAACACAGAATAATAGCTTGAGCCTTATTATGAGATATGCAAATAAGAGGTCATATTAGTTATACATTATTCCATCACAATTTATACCAAAACTTAGTGGCTTACAATAGCCAACACTTAATATCTCATAGCTCCTGTAAATCAAGAGTTCAGGAGCATCTAGTTGGGTGGTTATAACTTAGGGTCTCTTGTAGGTGTGGATGTTGGCAGAGGCTACAATCATCCGAAGGCTTGAGAGGATGTGTGGAACCTTCTTCCCAGATAGCTCACTCATATGGCTGTTGACAGGAGGCTTCAGTTTCTTATCACATGGATATCTCCATAGGCTGCTTAAGTGTCCTTGTGACATGGGAACTAACTTCCCCCAGAGTGAGCAATCTAAGAGAGAGTGAGTGAGGAGGAAGCCACAATACCTTTTATGACTTGGTCTCTGAAGTCGAAACCACTACTTCTGCTTCATTCTGTTCATTAGAAGTGAGTCACTGAATCTAGCCCACGCTCCAGGGCAGAGGGGTGAAGGGATTGTGTCACAGAGTTGGACATATTTTACACGCACCACAGAGTTTATCCTACACATGGGATTATGCTCTATGTGTTGTCTTGCAATCTGTGTTTTTTTTTTTTCCATTTAACAAAACACCTTGGAGATCTCTCCATATCAGCACATATAGAATTGCTTCACACTCTCTACCTGTCAAATGGCATTTTATTGTAAAGAGACACCATAATTTCTTTAACCATTATGGCTATATATTTTTTTTCTTGGCAGACAGCACGGGCCTAAGGAAGGAAAAGGTCATTTCTTAGAAACCCACAGTCCAAAGAAAAGCTTCTAAGTACTAAAAAACAAGGAATTAGAAATGGTGACAGGGAGCAAAGAGACCTCTAGATTCCTGGTGATCAGACAGGTTATAAGCCCAGGACACATGGAGGCAGCTGTTCACATAAGAACACTCACATACAACATTGTCAACCACTGATTCTAGAGCAGCTCTTGCTGCCTCTGGTGCAGGGACTGTGTTCCCTCTGAGGGAGGTGTACCTGGGATCCCAAGGTACATCTTCAGCCTCATGCACGGTTGGGATGGTCAAGTGTTTACAGCATTAGACATTTAACTCCTCACGCTGGTTTGAGTCTTACTCATCGTGACAGTTTGTGTCAGCTACCTGCTTTCCTTCCTCTCTCTCCACAAAACATGATTTGTTTAGCTCTTCTGATGACCTGGTTTTGTTTAGGATGGCAATGGCCCAGCCTCAGAGGTTGAATCATGATTAGTCAGTCATTCACTGTAATTCCATTCACCAGATACTTTTCCGGGGTCCCTTACAGCAAGGGCTGGTTCATGTAGCCATTCTGGCCAATGCAATCTAACCAAAAGTCAGCTGAGGGACTTTTTAGAAAGCCTTTATATTCCGAATAAAATAATCAGACAGTGCTGGCACAACTCTCCCCTCTCTTTTTGTCTTAAACATAGATGTGATATTAGAGCTGTGGCCGGCATCGCCATCTTGAGACATGTGGTAAACAAAATGGAAAAGCCACCATGCTGAAGATTTGGATTGGAAAGAGGGAAATACACAAGGACTCTGATGCCCTAACCGAGCTGTTACACCAGCTGTAAGCCGTCTACCCACAGACTTGTTATTACGGAGAAAAATGACTCTGCTTTTTAAAAAGTTACTGCTTGCTGGGTTTTCTGTTACTTGCAGCCGAGAGCATTCCTGATGCATTTCCCACTCCTCCCTAAGCTCGTTTGGTGCAGGGGCTCTGTCTAATATGCTTCCTAGTGAATCAGTAGTGCCAAGAACTGTGCCTGGAACATGGAAGACACTTGATGAATGAATAACCTGAATTCATGAGTATCTTTTTAGATACTTAGAGCTTCTCTATAAGAGTTTTATTTAGCCTTTGGGGGATACCTCTCTCTTGATCCTCAGACAATCCCCACATTTCTGGCTCAGCAGAGATGGAAGTTCCCTGGACAGATAGATGCAGAAATATCTCTGCTATATAATGGCCTTCAACTCATAGTTTCGTCACTGGAGAAAAGAAGATACCAAATTCTTAGGTCCATGCTGAAAGGAGCCAGGCCAAGAGACATTGTGAGAGTGTGAGACATTTTAATACATTTTCTCACAGCAGGCTGAGACCAGTGTGTTGGTGTCTGCCCCAAGGGAGTGGTTGGGTTCTCTTATATATGGTAGAAGTATACAATATAGGGTTAGGATGTGGGTGCACAAGTTGGTCAAGGGAGATAAGGGAGGAGAGGGCCCAGGTCAGTCAGGCAAAGAGGAATTCTTCTCATCTTGCTTCTGCAGGTGTTTGCCATCTGCCCCAAGCTATGGGAGAAGGCTTATAACAATACATGTTTCAGAAAACATGTCCAAGCAGGAGAGATTAGGGGTCGTTCATCCTAACATTCTTCCCTCTTTGTGTTAACAATATTAATCTTAATAATAGACTCATAACTAGGGAGCATGGGCAAAGGTCCATCTTCTATAGTGACTTCCGTGCTGTTAAGGGGGGACGACCCTGACTGAGAGTCCAAGAGTCCGAATGAGAGTCACCTAGGGAGTGGGGTTTGTAGTGGACAGTCCTGAAGGCTAGTGCTGTGGCAGGAGGGTGGCTATGCTGTAAGGAGTGGAGGACAATAATATCAATGTTTAGTTATTACATAATTTATCTATAATAAGTTCTTGTTTCTTGAGGTTGAGGTCCTCAATGGGCTTACCAGAGTAGGTCTCAGGTTGAGGTTCCTATGGGGACTTATAAGAAATAGGTTTAATTCAAGGTAAACAAATAATCAGGTATTTAATAAGGTCATACAGTATTTAATAATTATTTTCCTATGAAACAGAAAGAACAACACAAAAGTTAACCAATATAGCAAATTATAAACCAGTTAAGAAGATTTCTAAATGCAAAGCTTTTGCTGAAAGCAAGCAAGCAGTGACAATTTGATACATTGTCTGTAGTTAGAACATCTCTGGTAATATTATCAGGTGTGGAGGTCTGTATTGTATATATATAACAAAACTCTGAAGGCAGTTAATTGTACTGGAGTTTAATAACCATAATTGGGCATTGTGATTTTTATTGGAACAGAATTCTCTCCCTAAAATCATCCTCATTTTTATCAAAGAGACTGCATTAGGTTTTAACTTGACCTGATTATTTGTATAAACACAATAAGAATAGCAATTGATTATATAGGCTCTTTTAGATTTACTTTGCTGGAATTTCACTTATAAGGAATACTAGTATTCAGGTTGAGCTTCAGTCAGCCCTTCAGGGCACAGAAGCCAAGCCACACAGTTGCCATCTGGCTTTGCCTGTAATGGTCTAGGTGGATTCCTCAGGTTCTTGAGGTCCCCAAGATGTCTTGCGGTTCTTTCTGCTTTCTCTCAGGAAAGCAACCTTCGTTTCTTACCTGGAAAGATTGCTGTGAACCAAGTGAACAAGCAAGGAACTAGCCATTTCTCCAAGGCGTTCTTACTGGCTTTAAAGTTAATCTTTTATTCCTTAAGGCTTTCAGTGACATCCAGAGTCCTGGCATGTCTTTCAGATATGACATTCCAGTCAAAGTCTTGGTTAACAAAACCATAGTGGGAACCTGATTTTATAAAGAGAATAGATTCTTATTGGATTTATGCAAACAAACACAGTGCCATGGGAACTATAATACTCACTCATTGAGAGTTGTCAAATTCTGGAGGGATATGGTAGGGAGAAACATATAAATGTTTTCATATTTCTTATGAAGATATATTTACCAAATTTTTCTAGGGACATAAATAAGCTTCCTTATATCTAGAATAAATTACAATCTTAAAATGACATGGTTAAAGACTTGAACATAAAACAGCTGACAAAGAACCTTGCTTTTCTGTAAGATATAACATTCCAAGATAACAATTTATTGGCAAATAATAATTATGAAATGACATAAAGTTTATATTCTTAGATTTGCTGTAGAGTTTTAATATATAAAGAACAATATGCAAGATTTTAAAATGTTGCACATAGCTTATTGGAAGTATGCATGGAGTACTGGAAATAATTCATAAATGCCCCAATGTGTGGATCACAAACATCTGTAGTCCTACTGCCAGATGCCTCCCATAGGGAACTATTATTCTAGGCTTGTCCATTGTCACTGACAGGATACCTGTTACTCCTGAGAATTTCCTGTTTAAACTTGGCTCTGAATTTTTGTAAGCTCCTTCCTAGAGCAAACTGAAATTTCCAGAACATTTATTTTAATATTAATATCCTATCTAATAAAAGAGTAATACACAAATTGACTGTCACTCCAACACACAAGATGGCTGCCCCCATGTGGACACAAGATGGCCACCACAAGATGGCCAGCAGGGGAGGGCAATTGGGAGGGACCAGGCCTACAAGGGAGGGCAGTTGGGGGTGATCAAGCCTGCAGGGGAGGGCAGTTAGGTGTGACCAGGCTGGCAGAGGAGGGAAGTTGGGGGCGACTGGGCCTGTAGGGAAGGGCAGTTGGGGGGGGACCCAGGCCTGCAGGGGAGAGCAGTTGGGGGGGACCAGGCCTACAGGGGAGGGCAGTTGGGGGGGATCAGGCCTGCAGGAGAGGGAAGTTGGGGGTGACCAGGCCTGCAGGGGAGGGCAGTTGGGGGGGGACCGGGTCGGCAGGGGAGGGCAAATTGGGGGGGGGACCAGGCCTGCAAGGGAGGGCAGTTGGGGGTGATCAAGCCTGCAGGGGAGGGCAGTTAGGGGTGACCAGGCAGGCAGAGGAGGGAATTTGGGGGCGACCGGGCCTGCAGGGAAGGGCAGCTGGGGGGACCAGGCCTGCAGGGGATGGCAGTTAGGGGTGACCAGGCCTGCAGGGGAGGGCAGTTGGGGGGGGGGCCAGGCCTGCAGGAGAGAGCAGTTTTGGGGGACCCAGGCCTGCAGGGGAGGGCAGTTGAGGGGGGGGGGACAAGACCAGCAGGGGAGAGCAGTTAGGGGCGATGAGGCTGGCAGGGGAGGGCAGTTAAGGGTGACCAGGCCAGCAGGGGAGGGCAGTTAGGGGCAATCGGGCTGGCAGGGGAGCAGTTAGGCATCAATCAGGCTGGCAGGGGAGTGGTTAGGGGGTGATTAGGCTGGCAGGCAGAAGCAGTTAGGGGCAATCAGGCAGGCAGCCAGTCAGGCGAGCAGTTGGGAGCCAGCAGTCCTGGATTGTGAGAGGGATGTCCGACTGCCCGTTTAGGCAAAATCCTACTGGGATCGGGCCTAAATGGGCAGTTGGACATCCCTTGAGGGGTCCCAGATTGGAGAGGGTGCAGGCTGGGCTGAGGGACACACACCCCTGTGCACGAATTTCGTGCACCGGGCCTCTAGTCTACAATAATAAAAGCGTAATATGCTAATTAGACTGAACAGCTGAACAACCTTCCAGACATCATTCCGGATGAAGCCCCTGTGGTGGGGTTGAGGCAGAGGCAGTTAGGGGCGATGAGGCAGGCAGGCAGAGTGATTAGGGGTGTTGAGGCAGGCAGGCAGGCGAGTGGTTAGGAGCCAGCGGTCCTGGATTGGGAGAGGGTGCCGGCCGTGCTGAGGGCCTCTCCCCACCCCCAATGCACGAATTTTGTGCACAGGGCCTCTAGTACTGTTTTAAGCCTTTTCCCATAGTTTGGGGCAGACAGCTGGTGCCTGCAGAAGCAAGATAAGAACTCCTCTCTGCTTGACTAACCTGTGCACTCTCCTCTCTTAACTGACTTGTGCCCTCCTCTCTGCTTGACCGACTCATGCACCCACATCCTGACCCTATATTGCATACTTCTACCATAAGTAAGAGAATCTAACTATCCCCTCGGGGCTAACACCGACACACTGGTCTCAGCCTGCTGTGAGAAAATGTAATAAAGTTTCTTAAACTCTCACAACATCTCTTGGCCTGGCTCCTTTTGGGGCAGACCTAACAGATCACTCTATAAAAGCTGAAAAAAATAAAATTTCTTTTCATTCTTTTGAACCAAACAGTGTTGGCAAGTGTCAGAGTGGACTAGTCTTATATTAAATTCTTCTCATCAGCAAATAGTGTGCTAGCAGGGGAGAGACCAGGGAAAGCCTCCCACTTGGTGATAGCCAAATTAGGGAATGTTGCCTGATACATTATCCAGGCGGAAGAAAAATATCTCCTGGAAAGTGAAGTGGTTCTTTAGTGGAGAAAAAATGTTTTGAGAGTCTCATTAACTATTGACGTAGAAAGCCATTGAATTTAAAAAAAAAGCATTCTGCGTTTGTTGAGTGTAATTGGACTCTTGTAGATCATTCAGGCCATGTATGGGTGCAAATCCAGGACTGAATTAGCCTGTAATCATCAGGTTTTTGATAAATATAGCTGGAACTAGCAGCATCTTAATTTTCTAGTGTGGTATAGTAGAAGGAAGGGTTTTTGGAGTTCACAAACTTAGTTGGGATCAGCTTTTAGCCCTTACTAACTATGTGACTCTGGGCCAGGACTCTATGTTTCTCTGAATCCTGGGTTCCTCCTTCATAACACTACCCATCTCATAGGGTTGCCATGAAGATTTAAATAAAGTCAGACGGATAAAATTCCTGGCACATGTTATTATTACCACTATTACCTCTACTACTACTACTGCTACCATCACTGCTATTACCACCATCACTACTACCTCTATTATCACCTCCACCACCATTAACCACCAACACTACCACCACCATCACCATTAACCACCATCACCACTAAGCACCACCACCACCACCACCATCCTATATAATAAAAGCCTAATATGCTAAGTGTCCAACCATTCTACCATTCAACCAGTCGCTATGAGGCACACTGACCACCAGGGGGCAGACGCTCTGACTGGTAGGTTAGCTTGCTGCTGGGGTCTGGCCAATCGGGACTGGGCAAGACGGGCCAGACACACCCCGGAACCCTCCTGTGGTCCCTCCCTGGTCCCGATCGATAGTGCACTGGTGGGGTCCCTCGGCCTGGCCTGCACCCTCTCTCAATCCAGGACCCCTTGGGGGATGTCAGAGAGCTGGTTTGGGCCCAATCCCCACAGGCCAGGTACACCGGGCCTCTAGTTATTTATAATAAAAAAGACAAAGCAGGCTTCCCTTCACTGTTATTTCTCTTCTATTCCAGATGGAGGTATTTAAAAATGAAGAAAACACACCTACCTTCCAATGAACTGGGAGGGAAGACTCATAGAATCAAATTTCTTTTCACTCTTGAAAACAAATAACCTTCCTTTGGGGTTTAGAAGGACCATCTGGCAGGTCAATTGGCCTCGCTGCTTTCAGCCCAAGGAGATAGGAGAAATGCTGTCTGCAGACTCCCCCGTCCCCTTCTCCTCCCTCCCCCCCCCCCCCCCCCCCCGGCTTCAGAGTAATGCTTTGGATTTGATGGCCTTGTAGGAGGCAGGCCACCTCCTCCTGCTGCCTTTCCGCTTGCAGGGCAGTGAGAGTCTGTTTCTGTTCTCCAGGAAGAATTTATGATTTCCTTCCTGGTCTCCCCTCTCCTCTGAGTCCCTGAAGGCAGGACAGAGCTCTCCTCGCCCCCTGCATATGCTGCATATTGTCTAAAGTCTGTTCATATGGTGGGTGTGAGGGCAGCAATGCGGCCAATGTGGGACCCTGCTCTTTGGGTCCCCTCTCCCCCAGTCAGAGGGGGCTTTCTCCACTAACGAGTACAATGATGGTAAAAACAGTACTTCGAATTTGTAAGGAATGCTGTGCCTTTCTTTCTTAAAAATACGTTTTCCTTATTCAAATTGTAATGTACCTGCACTATAGAAAATAGAGAAAAGCAAACTGAGGAATCTAATGAGGAACGTAAAACTACCCATAATCAGAGTGCACCAGTATTCACATGAGACCAACTCAACAGGCCAAGGGAAGGCCTGTGCCGTGATTTCCACCTTTTTTCCAATGCATATTTATACACTTTATTTTTAAACAGAACATAATCATACTTTGTACTATAGTCTTCAGTGTATTTTCATTAGTCAGTGAAAAATCACCAACAGCTATCCACATCTTTCAATACTTAGCATCTTCAGCATCGTTTGTTTCCATGGCTCATGGAATTCTGTTATGGGGTGCCACCATTGACCGTTTATTATCAGGGGTGTATTATTTAGTCAGTTCCCTGTGGTTGAACATTTAGGTTGTTTACAATTTTTCACTGTTACTAACAACGCTATGGTGATAAACAGCCTCCTACTCATCCATGATTTTCCCCAGGGTGTACGCCTAGTGGATAATGTGATGGGAGGGTAAGCACATCTTAAAGGTGTTAAATTTTCATATTGCCAAATGGCCGTCCCCAGAAGGCTCTGCCAATTTGCTGTGTGTGTGCCAGCACGTCAGACTTTTCAAGGTGTTTTCTCAGCAGGTCCTCATGACAGCCCTATATGCAGGCAGGGCTGATATGATCATTCATATTTTAGAAGCTGAGAGAGCTCAACTGCAGCGAGGTACCCAAGGTACCCTCAGACAACCGAGGGCAGTGAGTTGCCATAGAGAGACTGGCATCGATAAAACAATTAAATGCCGAGGGACAGTTCACAAAATCAAATGACTATGGTGGCGGTTCTGGAGCTTCTCTTTTTGTCTTAATTAGATCTTGGGGACAATTTTCTGTGAAGTGTTTGGCAATAAAACCATGTCTTCAGCATACGGGAGAGAGCAGTTGGAGAGTTGGGAGTCCAGCTCATCAAAGATTCCAGACTGGTTAAGTGACTTGGCCAAGGTCACCAGGTGAATTAGTGGCCAAATTGGAACAGGAAGCCAGTCTCCCGACTCTTGGACCAGTGCCCTCTGTCGACGTGCTTTTCTGAAACAGATGAGTTCTCACCACTGACCAAGTCACTCAAACTTTTACAGTTTTCTAGAGTAATGACCCAGGGATGTAGTTAAAATGTAGGTTCTGATCCAGTAGGTCTGGGGGGGGGGGACCTGGGGTTGTGCGTTTCTAGCAAGTTCCCATGTGATGTCTATGGATCCAGACCACTCTTAGAGTAAATAACAAGTAGCTAGAGAATGGCTCAGATAAAGACAAAGCAAATGACCTAGAAAAAGACAGGGCTTCTTGGCAAATGACACAGCATTTTAAATGCCGGTGACTGGAAAGGGTGTTTCTGATTGTTATGAGAGTCTTAAAATAAAGGTCTTGTCCCTCTTCCACCAGAAACACCCTGACATGAGACCAACTCAACAGGCCAAGGGAAGGCCTGGGCCGTGTTGGCAAGTGATGTTCTAGACACACCCATCAACAGCACAATCAGCCCCTTCATGGAACGAACGGAAGCAGCAGCAGCAGCAGCAAGGCAGCCAGAATAAAAGCCATTTTGTTTAACATTCCAGAGGCATCCCCAGTGTCTCCCAGAGTTCTCATTAATTACCTGGAGAATTACCAAGGGGTTTTCAGACGGGACAGGAGCCTCCTTGCACGGCAATTTGCAACCCTCATGACACTGGGATGATGAAGAAGCTGCGCTTGATGAGAACAGACGTGGGAAAGGAACCCCGGCTTAGAAACAAAAGGCCTTTGGCTTGTGGGATTTCTAAATCACAGGCATGGCTTGACCTCTCACACATAGAGGCAAAAATGTCAGCGTTGCTGGCCGTTTGGGGGACAGAGCTTTAGGATTGCAATACGGTTTTCAGGGCATGAGAAGTAGGTGAGAAAGGCTGTTTGGTGTAGGAGGAGTGAAGGGGCGAGGGCCAGGCTGGGCCACGCACAGTCCGGGGAAGAGGGGTTGTGTGCTGGCTGCTGCTTTAGATTTGGGACCAGGAGGTGCTGGCATGGAAGCTAGGATAACAACCACAGGAAAGGGTCGTTGAGGTTGCATAATCCTGGCATTTTCAAGTCATGTTCCCTGGAGCTCTGAAGATTTTATGTGAAGGTTTTTTTTTTGGGATTGTTGTTTGCTGTATGGTATAAGGGGATGTACCATCACTTTGTATAGATTTTACCACCACTTTGTATAGATTTTACACATTGGGACTCTGAATATGATCTATTTCCACAAAGAGTTGTATGCTTAAAAATTGTTCTTTTCCAACTTTGTCATTTGACAGCTGCAGAAAAGAAAGGTAACCTTTTTGAAGCTTACAGCCTATTCATGACATAACACTGTGGTGTTCACTGACCCTCATCCCCCCAGGTGTGGTGGCATTGAGGTACCTACTGTAGGTCGATAGGACTCAAAACACCAAGCTGGATTCTTTTCCCTCAAAGTGGCTTATTTACTTTGCTCCTTTTCTTTAGTTCTGCCCTCGCCAAAACCCAAACTAGAGCCAGATTTACAATATTCCATTTACACCAGGGGCTGGAAAGTGGACTGGCCTGAGGCATGGTGGACAAGGTTGTCTGTGTGATGTGGTGCATGTGAGCTTCAGCCAGCCCCCAATAACTTCCCATCTAACTGGAATTCCCACCATGGGTTAAGGTCAGCAGTTTTCAAATGAACTCAGGTGCCAGTGCACCTGTGGAACACCATGAATTATTGATTTACTTAATTCCATCATACAAATAAGAAGCAAATTTACCAGCAGAAAAGTAAACAGTATAACATTGTGATCACACACACACTGCATTCTTTGTTAAGACTAGTCACACATATTCTGGATCTTCCAGGCACACAACGAACGTGCTTCTCCATTGCCTATCATAGGCGTGGCCATATAACATGCGTTAGCCAAAGAAATGGGAGTGGAAACTTTTAAAGTCAGCGTCTGAGTCTCCTCCTCACCTTCCCCATGCTGCAGTCTTTGTGGAAGTCCACCTTGGGATGGAGCTTCTGTTTGCCAGAGTCCTAGGGTTGTTATTGAGATAGGATAGTAAGAAGCTAGGGAGATTCCTTGACATGTGGAATAAGAGAAACTGAGACAGAATAATTAAACAAAGCCAAACAATTTGAGCAATTTATAGCCAGCTAATGAATCACAAGATATTTATTTTCCCTAACCAAGGACACAAGCAAACGATTTACACATTTGAAACTGTCCTGGGATAGAACGGCCTTGGTCCTGGTCCATCTTTGATAACATTCTTTGAAAATAAAACTAAGGGAGACGATCACGTGGTACATAGGGCTTCCTTTTCTCCTGACCTCTCTATACACATATGTTGATGAATCAACAGACTGAAGGACACACTTGGGAAGCTAATGAATATTCTGTTAAGACCCTCCCCTGAGACCTCCCCTAGGATTCCCACCAGCCAAAGGAAGATAAAGAGCCTCAAGACAAAGGACCCACTGTGAGCTGTCACTTGAGCACACCCTCGCCTTGTATCTCCACTCTTTTTCTCCTAAACTGTAAGGATTCCCACAAGACTTGCAACCAGGGGAGCAGCGGGCAGCAGCAGCGCATCCTGGGCTTCACCAGGAACCTGTCTTTAAGGACCCCTTTGCTGTGACTTTCCAGTGAGCTAACAGCAGCCCCACGTTGGCTCAGTTCTTTTACTGTGACTTCTATTTCTCGATGAGCCAAAGCAGCCCTGCCTAGGATCTCTCCTGTTGCCTCTTAATCCCTTCCTTTGTTTTACTGTCCCCAGCTTTAATAAACATTCTCAAAATCACCTGGACTCCTATTGTAAAATCTTTCGTGCACGGACTCAAGAACCCACACACTACCGGTAGGCCCAAGGTAGACTTGCTCTGCGCCCAGACCCCATCTGGTGATACTATGATAAGTAGAGCTCTTCTCCTATCTACAGCAAATGTAGTATGAACAAAAAAAAATACATGTTTATTTGTTTAAGCCATTAATATTTTGGAGATTTGTTATAGCAAAACCTAGCCTATCCCGACTGATACAGACATTTATCAAAAGTAAACCAAGAACCTGTTAAATGGACCATTGCTGATTCTGTCATAACTTTTCTGTTAATTCAATACCTCCAACGTTGGAGGTCTGGTACCAAATAGCCACCTGACTGGAGAATTTATATTGGAAGGATTTAGAACTGTACAGAAAAAAATGATAGTAAATGTGACACAAAGTGGCTGACATCCATCTCCCTCAATTCTGCCAGGATAACAGAGAACTAAAATAATTTGGATTTTTGAGATTGAAATCATTTTGTACAATCGACATTTAGTTTTCTTCTTAGGTTCTCTTGTAGGTATACTGCTAAGCTCTCACACTAATGTCATACCAGCTTTTATGTGGCTTTCAAGTAACTTGATGCCAATTTTGGTTCCAATTTTACATAGCGGTATGACTCCAAATAAATGACTCAGCCTGTAAATCTTAATTCCTAATTTGTGAAGGAGAGAGGCTCTGCTGACCCAACTTGAATCAGATGTTTACTCTTGATCCAATCAGTTGTAGTTGGGAGAGGATCACATGGTACTTGGGGCTTCCTTTTCCTAGCTGTGAGGAAGATGGAATCCCAAAGAGGAAAATGAAGGATGCTAAGGGCCTCTTGAGCACAGAGAAACTTGTACACTTAGCAGAAAATGCTTATGGTTACCAAAAAAACTTACAGAAGCAAATTGCATATTCTATAATTCCATGGAAGAGGTTATTGTCTCATTTCCTGTTTCTTTTGCTGATTGCTAGCATTCACTAGTGGAAAGCAGCAATGGATGCCAAAAAATGTAAGAAAAATTTACTGGAGAACTTAAAATTAAGCAAAATTTTATCCACCAATTACTTTTTGTATACATTAGAAAAAGTTTTTCTAAAAATATTTATTTTAGTGGCCTAAGACTTTGGGTTTGGCTTATAGACTATTATAGGGTCTCTGAGTTATAAAAGAAAGAGCATTATTTTAATAAATCACAAGTGGTCATGAGTGTAGGGATAAAGCAGAGGTTCTGATCTTTGTGGCCCATTAGAATCATTAGGGAAACCTAAAACAATGTAATATCCTCACACACTCACCAGAATGATGACACAATAAAATTGGTAAGACCAAGTGTAGGTGAAGATTTGGAAATAACTGACACTCTTAAAATTCAGATTGGGGGTATAAACTGGTATAATCACTTTAGATAATTGTTTCACAGTATCTATTAAAACTGAACCTAGGCCTACCCAATGACACAGCAATTCCATTTCTAAGCACACACTCAAAAAACGAATACATATACTCATCAAAAGATGTGTGCTAGAATGTACACTATTTGCAAAATCCCCAACTGGAAACTATCCAAATGTAATGTGTTGATGTAATGATCAACAATAGAATGGATCACAATTGTAGTAGACTCACACCATAAAATACTGTACTGCAATGAGAATGAACAATATGGATGAATCTTATAAGTATAATTCTAAGCAAAAGGAATCAGGTGTACAAGAGGACATTCTGTATATTTCATTTACATAAAGTCATCTATGTATTGGAAATCATAATAGCAATTATCTTTGGTGGGAGTTTTGGGTGCTAGGGATCTTCTGTTTGTTGGTCTAGGTTCATGGGTGTTTGTGAAAGTTTATTAACATGTGCATTTTTGATTTATTGACTTTTCTGTATACAGCACCTATGTCACTCACATGGAGCACATACACAGCAGTAATGAAGTGAAACAGTAAAAAAAAATTTAAAAGAAAGATAATTCCTGACCTTTACTTGTGGTAAATACAGTAAATAATAAAAAACATAAAGCACATATGTACATACGTTGAAATGACGTAACTCTTTTTTTAAAATAAATAAATGGGAGATGGTGACATAACCATGAAACGACGACGTACGTCGAGTCTGACATAACCCGAGGACTGTCTGTATATGTTATACTTTGATAAAAAATCTTTTAAAAAGTTAGTGATGCCTGCACCTAACTCCAGACAAATGAAATCTGACTCTGGGGGTGGAGCCCAAGTACAGGACTTTACAAAGCCCTCCTGGAGACCTTCGATTACTAGTACAGTCCAGAGTATGAACTCCTGGTCAGTGGAATGAACCATAGCCTGAGAATTGGGACACCTGGATTTAGATTCTGGCCTTGGACAAATCACTGTCCTGCTCTGGGCCTTGTTACCAGCCCTATGATCCTAAGGCATTAGCATGGCTTGGTTAATCCAACAGATAAGCTGACATAATAGGCTCTGAGGGGGATATGAGGAAAAACAGACTTGATGTGGAGGCATGTGCCAGGATTGAGATCCAGCTGATTAATGGCCCAACACACTAGTGTGTCCAAGGGTGGGTGGTGTCAGAATGAGGGGTCTGCAGAGGACATGGGAACCTACCTTAGTCTCCTTGGTCTCTGTCACAATTTTACCTGGAGGTGGAACTAAGTGGCAATTAATTTCACTTTTTCAGTTTGACTTTATCATCCCTTTGGAATAGGCTCAGAATAGATCAGGAAATAAAGTTTCAAAAAATCTTATGCAAAATCCAAATTTGTACCCAAATAACAAAATGAATGGAGTCCTAGGAATATAAAATATTTATTTTTTTAGTGAACAATATTTCATTTCTTGAGGAACTCTCAGTACCATAGAACAACTTATATAACCTCACTATCTAATTTTTTAAACAGGCAATTGAAGCCCAAAGAGGAGAAGTGGTTTGTCCTAAGTCACACATTAATTAATGGCAGGGAGGGCCAGAGAAAATCCTAGTCTCCTGACTTGGTGATTCTTTTATTCATTCAACAAACATCTGCTGAGCATCTACATGTGCCAAGTACTGTGCCAGGGAGATCCAATGGTGAACAAGCCACAGCGAGTGTGGGGTTACTGGACATTCATTTAGGCCTTGTCACTGGAGTCTAAGCTGGTGTCCTTAGTGTCTGTCATTTTCATCTCTGATTATTCCATGGGCAGAGTCTGGCTCTCCATAGTCATCCTTGGGATGGCATCTATGGTGCTTGGCCCAGCGGGACTCTGAAGAGGGTCTCCTCTCTGAAGAGGCTTTGGGAGTAGTTCAAGAAGAGCTTGGCTGCAGGAGGTGTTAATGTGTGGGAGTGGCGCCACTTCAGTTTGCCCATCACTGAAGGGTGTTATGAAAGCTGGGAGGTAACCAATGCCAAGAATTGGCTGAGTCTTGGAACACTGGGCATTAGCTAACCTTCATGGGAGTGCTCATATGGACATGAGCAAGTGGCGTGAGAAGGGCCCACAGGAGACTTGTGACCCATTACCCTAGTTGGTCAGTGATAGTGGCTAAGGACAGGAACCTTCTCTGTTGCCTTATATATAAAAATTAAATTCCTGTGTGACAATTAAGTCTATCCTAAATATCTTTATAATTTTTGAAGTGGAAGATGAGGACTAGCTGATGGCCAAGTAGGCCTTTCGCATAGAGGAAGTGTCTCTTCCATGGCATCAGCCTGCCTTCATGGTCTTTCCTGCTATCCTGACACTGCTCCTCATCCTGGGCTCTCGCCTCTCTGGCAAGGCCCCTTTTCCTCAGGCTCCTCCCTCTTCCTCCCATATTGCAACTCACCAGTCACCTGCTTTATTGCTGTAGGACATTGTTGGGGCATATCTTTCTCATTTCTGGAAAACCTTAACCACATCGTTAGGTTGAAGTACAATATGATCACATCTCAATTTCTTTTTTTCCCAGTTAGTTGCTCTAGCTCCTCTGCTCTCAGCAGCAGAAAGTCAGATAGCCTCCTTTTGAAGCTCATCTCCTTCAAATTAGCCAAAAATCATAAGTGGCTATCAATACCATTTCCAAATCTAGGCAGATGGAGAATTGGAATGCTCTATTACTCTAATAGAGTCAATGTTTTGGTTATAGCATTTTATCCCTCACTGACCATGGATATCGGTCCAACAGTGCAGAGAGCTCTGAGTGATCACAGCTGGGCAGCACTCTTGGACCCAGGTTCATAATTCTCGGTTCTCTTATGTGCTCAATGGATGCTTCCAGAGCATGATCAGGGTGGCTGGAGACCCAAGGGACCCTGTGTCCAATGTCCTTACCCTGTGACACACCAACTGCCTTAACTTTGTATGAAACTCAGGACACCAGTCCAGGGCCCCCCTTTACCTTGTGTCAAGTTCATCCAGAGACTACTGGTGTTCTTTCCTCCTAGGGGGGTGGTAGTCAGGGCTACTCAATTCCACACTTCCTCTCTGGGAAGAGGGGTGTGGTCCTGGTTCCTTCCTTCCCTTCCAGAAGGGCTCCTTTGGAAATTGCTTGTCATCCTCTCCTGGCCCCACTGCCTCAGGACTCTGCATACAAAGGGCAGCCTTGGCTAGTCTCCAGGAAAAATTCCCTCTTCCTTTTCTCTGGATTAAAGGTCACTCAAGTAATTTTTCTCACAAATATAAAAATCTGCTCCCAGGTAAATTGCTGTCTCCCCCTCTGGACACAGAAGAGGCTGGTATCACATAATTCCACCTCCAAGGACCCCTTTATAAATATGCATGAACTCCATCAGTGACTAGGGCCAGCAGTGAGTCACAATGTCACACCCTGGGCCATTTCCCTCCTAGTCAGACAACTTGCTGTTTCTTTCTCTTTTAAATTTGTAAAGAGACAGGAAGGGAGAGGGAGGGAGGGAGGAAGGGAGAGAGAGAGAGAGAGAGAGAGAGAGAGAGAGAGAGAGAGAGAGAGAGAGAGAGAGAGATCAATTTGTTGTTCCACTTACTTACATTGTTTGATTCTTGTATGTGCCTCGACTGGTGATTGAACCTGCAATCTTGACATATTGGTACAACATTCTAACCAACTGAGCTTTTCTTCCAGGGCAACTTTCTTTCTTTCTTTCTTTCTTTCTTTCTTTCTTTCTTTCTTTCTTTCTTTCTTTCTTTCTTTCTTTCTTTCTTTCTTTCTTTCTTTCTTTCTTTCTTTCTTTCTTTCTTTCTTTCTTTCTTTCTTCCCTCCCTCCCTCCCTCCCTCCCTCCCTCCCTCCCTCCCTCCCTCCCTCCCTCCCTTCTTCCTTCCTTCCTTCCTTCCTTCCTTCCTTCCTTCCTTCCTTCCTTCCTTCCTTCCTTTCTTAAATATATTTTACAACTGGGATCCACCACTTAGAGGAGAGCCAGGCTGCAGCCAGGACCCTGCCAAAGTGTACAGCATGATTGCTTTCTCCCTGCCAACTGGCCCTATCGGAGAACTTGTGATCCCTCCTCCAGCAGACAAACAATTCTTATTTTAGCTCTTGGTCAGTTCCTGGATGGTGATGTTACCTCAAATGGGAGGCTCCCCCTTTCACTGTTGGTCACTTCCAGTCCCAAAGGAACTGAGACCTTTTCCTTCTCTTGCCTGTGAGCTAAGACCTAAGATGTGACTTCTTGTTCCTCTTTCTCCCTTAAACTTGTTTTGTGGTGAGTCATCTCTGAAGCATATGACCTTTCCAGAGCTGAATGTGACTCCCCTGTGAGGAATTTCGGGGCCTATGTGATGTGTAAGCAGGTAATTTACAGGTACGCTCCAATGTCTCCGAGTCCAGCTCGCCCCGCCTGTATGCATTCTGTTCATTGCCCAGTCTGGCCAGCTCGTCTGCTCAGTGCCAGCTCTTGAAGAAACTGGTCCTTTCTGGCTGGACATCGAGTACAGCTCTTTCACAGCCAGTACGTGCTATTGGTTCCTTCGCCTGGATTCTACTCAGAAACCTGTCTGTTTCCTCCACCTGGGTCCCCAAGACTGGGGAGAGTTTTCTCAATGTCCAGCATCTCACTCAACTACAACCCCCTGTCTTTTTTTTTTAGGCAGCTACCCACATACTCCCAGGCATTTCTTTTTCTTTATTTTAAAATATATATATTATTGATTTTTTACAGAGAGTGAGAAGACTAAAAAGGGCTAATTCCAGTGTAACCCTGATATTTGGGGGATAGTGATCTGAATCCATGCCAGCAAGCTCAGTGTACATTCTTGATAACCTATAATTAAGTCACTACCTCCTTCCCAGATACTGGTCTTGCAGAACCTGTTACTGTGAACAGTTCACTGCCCCGGAGGGAGAGTTATTAATGCTGGCGCCAGGCCAGACCATCAGATATGGCCTGGAGACCCCCAACACCTGGGGGCCTTCTTGCAAGGCCCACGGAAAGGACCGGAAGCATAATCCATATTTGCAGGACAAAGACCACAGGGAGATATAAAGGAAAGCCCCATGCATGTTTCTTCACTCAGATTTGGAAAGCTATTCCCTGAGTCCACCAGTGTATTGAACAGTGTCCCTCCTCTTCTTTAAAAGCGTCGCTTGGTTTTTCTTTGGTTTTCTGTAACAAGAGGAAGGGAGAGGGATAGAGAGAAACATCGATGGGAGAGAAACATTGATCAGCTGCCTCCTGCACACCTCCTACTGGGGATGTGCCCGCAACCAAGGTACATGCCCTTGACCAGAATTGAACCTGGGACCTTTCAGTCCACAGGCCGAAGCTCTATCCATTGAGCCAAACGGGTTAGGGCCATTTCTTTTTCTTTTACTTCCCCTTCACTCAAAGAGAAATTCATATTTACAAAACAACTCTATGTATAATAGGTTTGTTGTTAGCTGCAACTAACAATAAAAGAGGGAAAGTCCAACACGATGATTGAAACTGTCTCCTCATCAATCCATATGGCAGTTGCTATATAAACATTTGTGAAACTGAATTAGTTGTTTGATGAATGCACCAGGTTATATATCCTTTTCAGAAATCCAACCCAATCCTGAGTGTGTATGCCTCAGCTAAGATGCTTTTAGCTTTATCACTTACAAATATTTCCATAGGATAGTAGGAGATCCTTTTTCACAGTCCTTCAAATGGAGCAGGTATTGATAGGCTGGGAGGCAGGAAGAGGTACTATTAATGACCACGGAAGGCAGAAGCTGGACTGCAATTTGATCGTAGCTACAACCTTATCTATCATCCAGCAGATTAACTGCAATAGAGTGAGTGGCCTTCTGGCATTACAGCTGTGGGCACAGGGCTTTGGCAACTGACCAACATAGGCCAATATAAAATCCAATTGATAGGCAGGTTCTGGGTGCAGAAGCTGAGGCCCATTTAATTGTGCGTCTCCAGTGCTTGGGCCCGGTACATTGTTGGTGCTCAATAGCTATTTGTTCAATAAGCAAATGTATCAAGAGATGGACTATATATAAGCACAATAGGAATTTTAGAAGAGAGACTTTATTTTTGATTTTTCAGGGCCTTTGAAGGATAAGACAGGAGATGGCTATGTAATATGCTACTAGGTAGAGAACAAGCTAAAAAACAACTTAGAGTGGGAAGCAGCCAGCACGCCTCTGAGAAGATGAACACAGCTGCTCACCTTGGTTCATGAAGAGTCACTCAAATGGTGTCTCTTTATTAAGTAAATACAGCGGACACCTATTGGCTTGGGAGAAAGGTGTAATAGGAACTTGCTTTCTTTTGTGGCTTAATGGCAACTGCTTCTCTCCTTGGTTTGCAGCACTCTGAAGAAGGTTGGGTCAATTTGCATACAAGGCCCAGGGTTCTTCTGGGTGGGAAAGGACAGGAGCACAACCTCCTTTTGCAGAGCTTGGAACTGAAGGGAATCGGATGGGGGTGGCCTGGGGTGGCCAGGACCTTCAACTCACTGGCAGAAAATCACTCTAAGGTCTCTAGAGGAGGGCTTACCATAGGGAAAGGGAGTCTGGCTTCGTGACTTGGGCTCAACACAGTCATAGTAATGAGTTTAGAAACCACTAGAACCAAGTTCTGAGGACAGGGACAGGGACAGGGTTAGGCAGGTATGTGTGATTACAGGAGCTATGACCTGGACTTAGGACAGAGATGTATCCCTAGGGCAGATAAGTACTTTTGAATTGTTTAGACTTATCCTTCAACTGCAGGAACCAAGAAGCAAAGGCACTTTGTCAGGTGGGAGGCACCAAAGGAATAAAGGTATAGGGATAGAAATAAGTTTGCCATGTGGTTTGTGGGGTGGTAGGAAGTCTTGTCCCCACAAATGAGAGGGTTGAATTTGCCAGTAGTCAGGTATCAACCTATGTGGGTAAATAAAATTAAATTGTGAATGGGTTGCCACATTATCAGGCCGGGAGTGTGTACATTATTCCTAGGAGGTTGTGCTTTGGAGCCTGTAAAACCAAGAAGTCATTCTGATGGTGCTCTAAGGGGCAGAAACCTGGATGTAGGGAGCCCGGCCTGGAGGCTTTGGTTCAGGGAAAGGTTATATGATGCCTTGAGGGCAGGGATTGTGTCTTCTTTATCACACACTAGGGGCCCGGTGCACGAAATTCGTGCACTGGGGGTCGGGGGTCCCTCAGCCCAACCTGCCCCCTCTCACATACTGGGAGCCCTCAGGGGATGTCCTACTGACGGCTTAGGCCCGTGCCCCACGGGGAGCGGGCCTAAGCCACAGTCTGGCCTCCCTTTGTGGGAGGCAACCGGGCTGATCAGGGGAAGGCACCAGCCCCATCATCCCGCTGCTGCAGCCACTGTCAGTCACTGCAGCCACCAAGGTGTTTTCATCAACATGGACTCCAGTCCCTTCACCAAGAAAAAATGACAACTTTATTTAGGCATTTTCAAGATGTGTCTTTCATAGGATATGGATTTCTTTATTTATTTTTTATCCTCACCTGAGGATATGTTTCCATTGACTTTTAGAGAATGTGGAAGAGAAAGGGAAAGACAGAGAGAAACATCAAAGTGAGAGGAACACTTTGATTGGTTGCCTCCTGCATGAGCCCTGATCTGGGCCCTGGCCAGGGACGAGCCTGCAACCTAGGTACATGCCCTTGATCAGAATTAAACCCAGACCCTGCTGTCTGCAGGCTGAGGCATTATCCACTGAGTCAAACCGGTTAGGGCAGGATATGACATTTCTTAGCCCTCCAGCAGCGGACCTTCATTTTTTTCTCCAGAAGTGTGGTGGAAAAACCCTAGGTCACTTTTTTGGATTCTTATTACCCAAGTTACTAAGAATATTACCAGTGGCATACAGGAAGCTTAGCCAATGTGCAGTCAGAAAAGGTGTTTCCTCTATAGTTCACACCAATGGAGGGCTGGGCCCTGCCCAGGCCTAAAGCCTCTGGCCGAAGCTTTAGGCCTGGGCAGGCCCCTCCACCTCCATCTGATCACCGGCTCAGCCCCTGCCCAGGCCTGCCCAGATCGAAAGCCTCTTGGGCAGGAGTGGATGCTCAGCACCCTGTGATCAATCGCAGGGGATCCGCTCCTGCCCAGGCCGAAAGCAGACCCCCAGCTCCCTGCCCAGACGATCAATCGCAGGGGGTCCGCTCTTGCACCAAGCTGAAAGCCTCTGGTGGAAGCTTTCGGCCTGGTGCCGGAGCAGACACCCAGCTCCCTGCGATCAATCGGAGGGGGTCCACTAGTGCACCAGGCCGAAGCAACCCCCAGCTCCCTGCGATTGATTTCAGGGGGTCTGCTTCGGCACCAGGCCAAAAGCCTCTGCTGGAGGCTTTCGGCCTGGGGCCGGAGCGGACACCCAGCTCCCTGTAATCAATCCCAGGGGTTCCGCTCGTGCACCAGGCCGAAAGCCTCCAGCGGAAGCTTTCACCTGGTGCCAGAGCGGACACCCAGCTCCCTGTGATTGATTGCAGGGGGTCCGCTTGTGCACCAGGCTTTCAGCTTTCGGCCTGGTGCCAGAGCAGACACCCAGCTCCCTGTGATCGATTGCAGGGGGTCCACTCCTGCACCAGGCCGAAGCAACCCCCAGCTCCCTGCGATCGATTGCAGGGGGTCTGCTTCAGCACCAGGTCAAAAGCCTCTACCAGAGGCTTTTGGCCTGGGGCCGGAGCGGACACCCAGCTCCCTGCGATCGATTGCAGGGGGTCTGCTCTGGCACCAGGCCAAAAGCCTCCGCCAGAGCAGGGAGCTGGGTGTCCACTCTGGCACCAGGCTGAAAGCTTCCGCTGGAGGCTTTCAGCCTGGTGCACGATTGGACGCCCTGTGATTGATCGCAGGGAGCTGGGTGTCTGCTCTGTGTGTATGCAAATTAACCGCCATCTTGGTTGGGTTAATTTGCATACTCGCCCTGATTGGCTGGTGGGCGTGGCTTGGGCGTAGTGAAGGTGTGGTCAATTTGCATATCACTCTTTTATTAGGTAGGATGCCCAACAGAGTGTTTGGCACATAGTAAGTAGGTTTTCAAAAAAAAAAAGTTTGTTGAATTGAATAATAGGAATGCTGTCACATGGTAGGAAGCAATCTGTAGGTGTCTGCAGAGCTCCTGATTTCAGAAGTCGAGAGACCCAGATTCCAAATTCTGGCACTTTCTGTCTATATGATGCTGTGAAACTCACTTCACCTTTTTGGAATCTCAGTTTCCTGAAGTGTGAAGATCATTCAGCCACTCATTCACAAAGCAGTTGTTGAACACTAGTCAAGGACCATATATTGTGCTAAGTCTCAATTAGGAATTTCAGAGACCTCCTGTCTTTGAAGAAATCATGATTTCTTTGGAAAGACAAATGTGTAAGGAAGTAACTCATTACTGTGTGCAGTGCACTGTCATTGAGGGATACACAAAAATGTGGTGGGTTCCCAGAGTGATCTCTAATGTTTATTGAGCACTTACAGTGCACCGGGCATTGTTCAAAGCCCTTGCAAGTACTGGCTTATTTAATCCTCATTAAAACCATCTGAGGATATGCAATCCCCATTTTCAAGAAAGAAAGAAAGAAAGAAAGAAAGAAAGAAAGAAAGAAAGAAAGAAAGAAAGAAAGAAAGAGAGGGAGAGAGAGAGAGAGAGAGAGAGAGAGAGAGAGAGAGAGAGAGAGAAACATCGATTTGTTGTTCTACTTATACATTCATTGGTTGATTCTTGTATGCTCCCTGCTCCCTGGCCCGGGATTAGAAATGCAACCTTGGAGTATCAGGATGATGCTCTAACCAACTGAGCTACCCAGCCAGGGCCCATGAAATTTTCTTTATTCCAGGACTTCTCTGTGCAACAGCATTTATTCTGTGGGTGTGCATTGCAAATATCCAAGAGTAGGATATGACATGTAGCATTTCCCAAACATATGTCACCAGGTGAACCTTTGTAGAGGAGAACCCCACAAGACTGATGTTCCACAGAAATGCTACTGCAGGCAGTGGGAGACTGTGAGACTTTAAAGCAGGTAAATGGTAGCATTATGTGCTCAGTAAACGCCACCCTTTGCTTCCCCAGCCACACCAAGAATTATGTCTCCTGTGATTATAAAATTCAAGGAAACTCAGAAATCGCTCTCCAGAAAAAGGTTACATACAAGTCCTGACCTACTCTACTGATTTCTTAGTCTCCTTTCAGTTCTCAAATTCAGTGGGGCTTGTATAATTTGGTACATTCATCTCTGAGCACTGAACAAAATTTCCCTTCCTTTTTTAGTCACTCTTCAACATCTGTGAATGAAGTTGAAGTTGGTGATATATATACCTCACATGTGCTCAAACAGTCTTATTCCAGAGGGAATTATTTAAAATAACCAACTGAGTAGATCCCTGCTTGTGGGTCTCTGACGAACTTTTAAATTTTACTCAGGCTCTGACCAAATTTTTCATTTCTCTCCTCCTCCTCCTCCTCCTCCTCCTCCTCCTCCTCCTCCTCCTCCTCCTCCTCCTCCTCCTCCTCCTGGGAAAGGGCTTCAGGCCACAAAGGACAGTGATAGAATGTTTTCTTCGCAGTTAATGACAGGGTAGACAAATGGCATAAAATAGAAGAATCTATTCCTTCCCAGATGGGAAAAATTGCTTCTGTGGTTTTTCTTGATCTGGTAAATTCATCATGGTTTTCAAACTGAAATCACTTTGCCTCTAAAAAGCAAAGGGAAAAAGCAAGAGTATGTGGCAGATCTTTGCATTACGTGACTGCGCCCCCTGAAGATACGAAGAACTGTGCAACCCCGGGCAGGCCAGCTATCCTGTTTCCTCCTCCACACCTGTGGGTGCTGACCATGACCTTGCAGGAATGGCAGGAGGTCGATGTGAACTAAGAGACACACTGAACAGCAGAGCTCCTGGGAGGATGGGGTGATGCATACTTTGCTGCTGTTTTCTGCCCTCACGTCCTGTGGTGGGTGAGAAGAACCTGGGCTCCAGGACACGAGGGTGTCTGTGGTAAGTGGTGACATCATTCATTGGGGGCCATGGAGAGAAACATTTCTTTGTCACATCTCTTCTTTGTTAGAAGAAAGGCCCCTTCCCTACCCTAAGTCCAAAGCTCAAAGACCTCCCCTGGGAATTCCTCTTTTATCCTTAGAGGATCCTGCTGCTCAGCTTGGGTCTTAGGTTGCTCTGGTTTGCCCAACTCAGAGGAAATCCCTTGATTCTCTAACTGTTGACTGAGGCCAAATCAATATAGAGGCTGCTTTAAAAAGTCCAGTTTGGGCCAGATGAGTGGACTTTCATTGCAGGGCAATGATTGCCTGTTTCTTCTGACCGGGTAATTATAGGTCACAGGACAAAGAGAAATTCTGACCATCAATCAACAAAGTGAAATTAAAAATTAACATGCTCCTGTTTGCTCAACTGTAATCTTTGAATCAATCAATACCCCGAGGCTGTGCCAGTAACCTGATTTGCGGGCGGCCTCAGGTTCTGCTCCCAGCCCAGCCCAGCCCAAATAAACAGTTAGGGCTGAGACTGGTTGGGCAAGACTGGGATTGAATACTTCTGGGAGATGGATACTCACAAAGCACTTAGATGTTTCTAGCAGGGGTCTGGCATTGGTGGTGCTGGGTGTGGTGGGTGTAAGAGAACCCAGAGCCCTTGTCTTTCTGGGTGGCATTTATTTCAGTTGTCCATTCCAAGGAAAGCCAAGGGTACCCAGCAATACCTTTTCCTTTTTCTTTCTCTTTTTTTGCCCCTTTCTCTCTTCCTAGCCCACTATGGCCGCCAGTCAGAGAGAGGAGTGTGGGCAGGAGGCAGAAAGGGAGTAGGTCAGCGTGGGTGGAAATTCAGGTGCAACTGTCTGAATCTGGGCATGATCATTCCCATGTCCTCTTTTCATTTTGGGGGTTGAAAATACCTGTGAAGGGGACAAGGGTAGAAAATTTATAGTTTAGTATTTTAAATATATCTATGAGCACAGTTCCTAGCAGGAAAGAATGAATGAATGGACTATGACCACTGAAAACTGGGAATCAGAAACAGGAATATTAATTTATATGGAAGAGAGAGAGAGAGAGAGAGAGAGAAAGAGAGAGAGAGAGAGAGAGAGAGAGAGAGAGAGAGAGAGAGAGAGATGGAAACTTTCCACATACTAAGTATAATCATTCATGTATGGGACTTTTTTTTACAACAAGAATACATCACATTTGTAATTAGAGTAAATTAGTAAGACAAGGAATATTTACTGTGCACTTAGCATATCTCAGGACCAATCTGGACCCTGGGGATATGGAGATGAGTAATAGTAGAAGCTGCACTTAAGGGCCAAGTTCAATAAGGGAAGAACAGACAAGCACTCACTCAGCAAGATAGAAAGTGCTCAGAGTCTGCTGAAAATTACCTTTTTTTAAAAAAAGTTAAGATGAAAAAAGCACGTGGTGTCACCAGGTGTAATTACTGTGCAGCATGGTTCCGAAGCGCAGCGAGAGCAGGGCGGGTGGGGGGGGGGGGGGGGAGGGAAGGTGGCGAGGCTTTGCCCTGGCTTAGGAAACCCTTGTCTGGTTCTGGCCTTCAAGACAGCTCTCTGCCAGCCTATCTGTCTAGACCCAGCCATTTCCCTGGCCTCACCAGCTCCCTCCCAGTGACCCTCAAGCTTGAGGGGGCAGGGAACAGGGAACCAGGGGAGGATAGATGTGAGAGGGAGCTCCCAGCACAGAGGGAGACACAAGACTCAGTGTTGTGCTGGAAGGGCGTTTGAGGACATCAGTCAGTGCTCACACCTTGTTTCACAGAAGATGAAACAGAGGCCCAGAGAGGGCGAAGGCTTGCTGGAGGTCACACAGTGAATCAGTGTCCCGGCTAGGGCTGGAACCCAGGTTTCTCATCCTTACACTTGGGGGGGCGTGCTGCTGCTCTGAGAGAGATCCCCTGCTGCTTACTGAACTGGCCCATTTCCTCTCTTTCCTCCCATCACTATAGCGGCCTCCAAATATGTTTGCCTGGTCCTGTGCTTGGTCCATGTTCTCAGGCTAAAGATTTTACCCCTGGATGACTGAGTAGGAGCTGGGAAGATTCAAGAGCAGCCTGTTCAGATGCTCAGCCTTCAACCACCTCTGACAGTTAAGCCAGTGAGGTCCGGAGGTGGTTGTGAGGGGAAAGCCACACAGCAGTAACCTCAGGTTGGGCAGGCTGGGGCCAGTGCCAGCATGAATCACTTTGGAGTGAGGTATATGTGTGTGTGTGTGTGTGTGTGTGTGTGTGTGTGTGTGTGTGTGTGTGTATAATTATACACACATATCTATGTTAGCATAAGTAAATGTGGATTAAGTGTGTGTGTGTGTATGCAGCCATTGAAAAGAGTTAGCTATGTACTGAGATGAAGGAATGGCTAAAATATGGTGTTAAATAAGATGCAAATTGCTGAAAACACAAGTTTAGTAATGATCCTATTTTTAGATCTAAAACTCCTTGATGAATGTTTATATGTTTGAGAAAGATACAGAGAAAGATAGAGAAGAATATGCCCTATGCTACCAACTTCTGACACTGAGGGATCGAGATTATTATATTAAAACATTAGCTCTGTAATAGTTGCCTATGTCAGAAAGCCCGCTACCTAATTAGAAAAAAACGTGCACAAAGCAGAAAAAAAATAAAGTGCATGTCAGTACGTGTGCATGTGAATATGTTAACGTGTGTACACAGGTACATATGTGTCTGCGTGTTTATGTGGGTGGTGTGCATGTGTATGTATTGCAGAGGAAGTCTCAAGGGAGAACGGTACTTTGGGTGTGAATTCCAGACACTGGTCACATCCTCCAACCCCTGCCCTTTGGGAAGAACCCTCAAGGAGGTGCACCTTGCTCCAAAGTTTTGGCATTAGCATCACCTGCCTTGCAGGTGTGGGCTGTTTCAGGGGTCCGAGCTTAACCAAATGGCTTTGGATAAATTACAAATGGGAGAGGCTGGAGTAGAAGCTGCCACCTTGCAGCCAAGACTGCTGGTGGTTTAGAGGCTTCTCTGGGAAAATCCACATCCCCTTGCACAGCCTTTGTGGGCACCTCCCGTGTGCAGAGCGCTGTGTGCAGTGGTTTCTTCTGGGAGGACAGCTGCGCAAAGGAGAGGGCTTAGAAATCTCAGCCAATGTAGGTCAAATGCCTTCTACAGCAGAACCATTTCCCTCTCCCTTCCCTCTCCCCCCTCTGCCTCCCTGTCTCCCTCCCTCCTCCCTCTCTGGCTCTCACTCTTTTTGAGATCCAGGATTTCACAGGCACCACCAGATGTATTAATGGAGTTGACCGTGGCTCAATGAAGTGGTTACCGCTGGTTTCCGTGTTGACCTGGAGTTTTAAATTCCCATCTAGAATTGCAAGCGTCCATTCCTACCAACTGGGAATGATGTTTTCCTAAAGTTGGGTGAGTCACTGTGTGTGTATGCCATGTGTGCGCACCCACTTGCAGGAACACAGGCAAGGAGAGGCAGCCCTGCCCCCTTGAGGAGACATACCAAGGCTGGCAGAGGGCTGTGCTGGCTGCATGGCCACAGAGCTCAGCGCCACAGGACCAACGGCTCAGTATCCCCCTTGGCAACCCGCACAGGCCTTCCAGACAGCGGGCCCTCCGTAAATACTCACTGGATGACCAAGAAACAAAAAATATTTATGAGATCAAAACCACTTGGTCCTTTTGAATAGAAGCCAGCTGTCCTAGTGAGCTGATGTCCTGCCTCTCCTAAATGCCACTGTGTCCCCTCTCCTCCCAAGCTGGTTGGCAGCAGCTTGGGGAGTTTTGAGAGGAACAGGGGCTCCCTGTGTCACTGGACCCTCTCCTTTGGAAAGGTTTCTATGGATGGGGCCGTGGGAGCCAGGCTGGTGGGAGCAGCGGGCAGAGGAGTTCAGGCATCTTCTTGATACCTTCTGGGCTCCGAGAGAGAGTGGGTCTGTCCTCCAGGAATTGGGGGCACAGTGGGAGGGGACTGTGGCTGCTTTCCCCTAAAAGCTAGAACATTAGAAGAGGAGGAGGGCAAAGAGAAGAGAGAAAGAGGAGAGGGTGGGGAAGGAGGAGGGAGAGAGCAGAGGGATGCTTGGGAAGGAGGAGAGGGGGAAGAGGAAGCAGACATTTCCTCAGAGAGATTTCCAAAAAGCAGAGAAGGACCTTGCCAAGCCATTTCCTAACCACCCTGGGGTGTAAATGTGAATTTTAACGCAGATGGGGAGCAGCTGTGTGTGTCCTCAGCCTGCACAAGGGGAAATTCTGGTGTCCTGGCTGGGAAGCCCTAGAGCCAGGCCTCCTGGTCTGTGTCTCCTCTCTGTGCCTAAACCTGCAGCTCTGCCCTTTCTGCCTCTATTTGAGCTTCTCCAGTCTGCCCATCTTCTTAGTTCTGGCTGGCTCTCTCCCCTCCAGGCTCCAAAACACAGGCCTCTGTTCTGGGCTCAGGGGGTGTCCCGGTGATGTTCCTTGTCCCCAGTTCTCCCTGTGGACCTCAGCTGGACCTCAGCCACAGCACCGCCCAAAAGCCTGCATCAGCGACCTGTGTGCTGGCAGGGCCCATCCGACTCAAACTGCTCGCTCTACTCTCCATCTGTTTTTAATAGCCTCCCTCCCAACCTCATCCTACTTACCGGCCAGGTTTCCTGCTCCTCTCCAGTTGGCCTCCCTGGTGGGCCCTGAATGTACTGACTTCCTCTCTGCCTCGGTGCCTTGCTTGGATGCACACTTCCCATCCCTCCTGTATGAGTCTAAAGCCAATTAATCGCCCAGCTGGAGTGGCTCAGTGGTTGAGTGTTGACCTATGAACCAGGAGGTCACGGTTCAATTCCCGGTCAGGGCGCATGCTCGGGTTGCAGACTCAATCCCCAGTGTGGGGCATGTAGGAGGCAGCCAATCAATGATTCTCTCTCATCATTGATGCTTCTATCTCTCTCTTCCTCTCTGAAATCAATAAAAATATATTAAAAATAAATAAAGCCAATTCATCTCTCAAGACCTAGTTCAAGTCCTGTCCCAGGAAGTCTCCTCGGTCATTTCAGTCCACACTGACCACCCCATTCCCTGATTGCCCTGCATACACCATTCAGAGAACCCACAGTTTTGCTTCCAATTGTTTTTGTCCCCAGCTATATGCAGGCTCTGTGAGGGCATGGACCATGCCTTTTACTCTCTTCTATCTCTGTCCCAAACCGAGACTAGGATTATTAATAGACGGAAATGGGGGAAACTATAGCTAAAGAGATTTGGAAGAGGCAGAAGTGCTTGAATAGTCCAGAATTTTCCTCCACGGTCTTAGGTAGGCAAATGTCATTCTCTGTGGCTATGTGCACGTTTGGCCATGATGGGTTTTGCCAACACTGTGGCAAACACTTGGATATTCAGTTCTATGGAGTAATTTTTATTTCCTCCTTCTCACAAAGGACATAGCCCCTGTGGCTATTCAGAGTTAAAAAACATCAGAGGGAAAACCGATTGGGAGTCATGTCTCCTGATTATTCTGTAATGTGAGAAATTCATTACTGAACTGCCAGCCAACTTCAGGGACCAGAAGCTCTGGGCCTCTAAGACCATCCATTGAACCTTCAATTCTTGTAAGTGTGGGACCATTCACCGTTATTCACCGTGCAAACCTGCCTACGATGGGGTGATATGCTGGTCATCATGTCACTGGCATTTGGAATTTTCTCCTATACTTCCTTTCGATGATGTTGTGAACTTTCTTTCCATAGAATAAAAGTTCAAGGTAGGTGGATTTGAATGAGATTATCAGTAAGCCTCCTTACAATTTAGATTTCTGTTCCAATTGTGACATATATTTTTATTACCTTTGTACTGAGTCAGGACTCGCTGGTTGCAAGTGACAAAATGTTGCAAGTGCTGGTTGCAGGATGTCTTCAGGTGTCCATTTGATTTCAGAAAGTATATCAAACACAGTAATAGTTCAAACAATAGTAACAACAATACTAGAATATCACAGAATAGAATAGAATATCCAGAGAGAAAGAGAATGATGAAGCAATTTTGGCAAAATGTTAGTTTAGGTGAAGGGTTTACTAAGTTCATCATACTATTCTTATTACTTTCCCATAAGTTTGAATTGTTTTGAAAATTTAAAATTAAAAATTAACAAAAAAAGGTGCTAACTGCAGACCTTTCTCTCTCAATGTCCATGTAGCAATCACATGGAAGATTGGTTAGCCTGGGTCACATACTCATTTCATTGAGATGAGGTCAGACACTGTGACTGACAGCCTCAACAGGGGAGGAATTTATGACATGGGGAGGAATTTCCCAAGAATCCAAAGGGAAGAACATGTGAGAGTATGTTGGACATGCAAAAATGAAAACCAACACATCCATCACATCCCTCTCTTAGTCTTCTCTCTTCTTATAACTCCCAGTCTCCCAGATCCTCCTTCTGTTGGTCTCAATGTCCACATGCTGCCTGGCCCCATCTTCACAGGCCATGCCTCCTTCCAAAATGGCTCTAGACAGAGGCAGATTCTTCCCAACACATAGCTCCACACTTGAGACTTTTTGGGGTTCCTCTCTTCTCTCATCATACCCATCTGGGTGCCATTCCTCTTGGTCCTACTCTCTCTTAGTTTGTTGATGAAGAAATCTGTGTTCATGTGCAAGTGATACTAAGTGCTATCTGTATGCTCTTACCCTCAGCTTACAGAGTCACTTAAAAAAAACACAATACACACACACACACAAAACTGGCCTTCATCCAGGCAAGAGTAGCTAATGGCAGGAGTTTCAAGCACAGAAGAAGTCCAGGGAGGTAAGTAATTTTGGGTGGGTAGGCCTCTGGCTTCTTTTGCATCCCACTGTGTCGGTGGCTTTTTCCTTTATCTCAGGCCAGGGTTTCTGTCAGGGGTTGACTACTGTTCTTCTCAGTTGAAGGAAGCCAGGATAGCCAAAAGGAGCCAGGCCAACATCACTTCATTTCCCAACAGGGAATTTTGATAATTGGTTTGTTCTCAAGCAATAAAGCAGAGTTAGCAAAGAGGTTGCTGGAACTTAATCACTGCAGTCTTGGCATGGATACCTCTGCATTCAGCCTTCTTGAGAATAAGGCAGGATTTAGGGAACCCATCTGCTGAGACTGAAACTAGTAAGAAGCAAAGAAGAGAATTCACTCATTCATTGTTCATGTAATTATTCACTCATTTATTTATGAACGGCTGAAGAGCATAGTGGTTAACGTAGGCCCACGTGAACATTCTTGAAGGTTGTGCTGTGTTCTGCACAACTCCAGTGGGTGCTATTCACAAGGACCGTATGTGGAAGCCCTAGGTTACGGGCACTTGTGCTGGGATTGCATTAGTTGGTTTCAAATCTGTTTCCCTGATCCAACTATGTGACCTTGAACTAGATTCTTCATTTTCTGTGACTTAGGGACTTCATAAGTAAAATAAGGATCTTACTACCTGCCTCATAGGGTTGTTGTGACAATTAAATGACTGAATCCATCTCCAGTACTCTGAACAATTCAAATAGCATTGCAATGATCTGTTCCTAAAGGGTTGGTGGAATACTATTGGGAAGCCATCTGGATCCAGGGCTTTTCTGTGTATGTTCTTTCCCCTGGACATTTTATAGTTTATTTTTTTAAAAATGTTTCTAGAGAGACAGGAGAGAAAGAGAGAGGGAGAGAGAAACATTAATCAGCTGCCTCCTGCATGCCGCCCTCCCACCACTAGGGATCATTCCTGGGCATGTGCCCTGACCAGGAATCGAACTGGTGACCTTTTGATGAATGCTCAACCAACTAAGCCACACCAGCTAGGCTTCCCCTGGACATTTTAAAGGCAAATCCCAGATGTAACATACTATTTCACACATAAATACCTCAGTATATCACTGTAACAGAAAAGATTTAAAACCAAAAACAAAATCAATCCACCCATATACAATGCCATTATCACATAAATATAATTAATTCCTAAATACCACTAATATCAAGTCCATATTCAAATTTCTCTACCTTAATTGCATATATATGTGTGTATACACACACACACACACACACACACACACACACACACACACACACAAAATCTCCAAAGTGTGTGTTTCAGTATGGGTTTCCCCTCATCCCAATGCAGGGTGCTCTTAGTGCTGCTTCCACCTGAGGGCATCTTTCTGTAAGCCTTGCTTTTGTTCCTGTACTTGGCAGAGACAGTGGAGCAGCGAACACACCAGACCCCAGTGTGCACATGGCTACAGGCGTGGCGATTGGATAGCATCCGGGCATTTCACACCCATGACACAGGAATTGGCGCTCTGTACGAGGCACGTCTTCCTGTTTCCTTGTCTCTTCTCTTCTGGAGAGGGACGAGGGATGAAGGAGATCCTTTATGAGAGGCATGTTCTCGTAGGGAGCTCGCCACTGCTGGAAAGCTCAATTACTTTTCATAGTTGGGTTTCAAATCAGAATCCCAAGTCTGCAAGGAGAGTTTTTACTTAACATTTTACCTGACCTGTGCTATCTGACCACAAAGGCCTCAACCCCCCTTTCCACAGCCTGCAGGAAATCCCGGGGTCCTGTGCCTTTCTCATGGTCACCTCTCGTTCCAATTTTTGCTTTTGTAAAGTCTCAACATCCTCTTCTTAAAGCCACTTGCTTTTCTCCTTCGAGTGCCCGCCCACACACGGATCATGGCTCATTTCCCTTCCTTTCCTCCAAATGCTGCTTGCACAGAGCTCTCAGGGGATTCAGAGGGAATTGGAAGGTGGGGTGGTGTGGGTGGAGAACTCATTAAACTGTAGCAACACAGTACAGAACCCAGATCCTTAAATGCCCTTCTACTATCCCTGTCACCTGACACTTCTCACTGGTCTTTGCTTCTCCCCAGAATCCGAGCCCTTTGCCATCTTGCTGGGCTCCCCTCTACTCTCATTGCATCAATGTCTGCCCATTCCTGTGCATCCTCACCCCTTCTTTTGAGGTTGCCTATGAAGACCTCAACTTCTTACACTGTTAGGCCAGGAACCTAGTTCCCTTGGTCTAACTCCTCCACCTCTGGACCACTTTTTACTACAATGAAAAGGGCCATCAGAGTGTTTTGTTAAACAAAACTCAGAGTTTCCGGCTTCCCAGCTCCTATTTCTACATCCTCTATGGCCTCTGGCACTGTACTAGTCCAGGCCAGCAAAATTGTTCACCTGGACTATGACAATAGCCTTTTACCTGGGCTGACATCACTCTTGGCCCACGCCAACTCATACTTCATACTAAAGCCAGAGTGATCTTTCCAAGACACTAGTGCGTGCTCATACCACTGCCCATTGTGCTTCAGACGACATCCCAATACTCAACCTGCTCACAGGCTCGGCCTGAGTCCAGCCCTGCCCACCCCACCCTTATCTCATGCTGCTCCCCGTCTGCTTTCTCCATCCAGGGGTTTTCCTTAAGTACCTTCAGTTCTCTAGTGGCCAGACCTCGGTCATGCTTTTTCCTCCACCAGCTCTGTCTGCCTACCTCCTACTCCTTCTTCTAGTGTCTGCTTAGACGGAGCTGCCCTGGCCCCTGCTTGCACCCTGCACCTTCCTCTCTCTTGGTAATACCTGCTATTCTTACAATTGTTTGTATGCTGTCCCTGCTAGAGTGCAGGCTAGGTAAAGGCAGACACTATGACTGCCTTGTTTGTTAATCCATCTCAACTCCCGATGCAGTGTCTCACACAGATACCCAGTGAATAATTATAAGTTCAATTGAACCTTTCAGAGGATGCTAATCGTGCCAGGGACACTGGCGATAATGAAATAATCCCAGTAACTCAGAAGTGAAATCATCACTCATTTAAGAAAATCAACAATGTTGCACTACACTCATCTGCAGGTGCCAGGAGTCTGACATTTCAAAGGGAATAAAAGGGAGAAAAAAATGCATCCAAAGCTGCCCAGTTGGTGCTTACAGAAACACTGCTCTGCGATGTTTCTTTCGAGAGAGTATTTTTAAGCTACATTTCCAGAATTATACAGTTGCGTGCGTAATGCCTCATCCTGCTGATGAAGTGATTTCTACAGAGAACTGGCTGCCTTCCAAGAGGAAGGAAGGGCTCCTGAGATGCCTCTGAAAAAGATGAAAGAATTTCTAAAATAGCAGCTTAATGTTGTACCACATATGGGATTTTCAAATTCACAGCTGGTTGGATAACCATTTCCGGCTTTAAGCCTTTTGACTTACTGTCTCCATGGCTTCAAGCATCTAGAGCTTTATTTATCTCCTGGTTACCAAGGGGTTTCTCTGCCTTTTCCTGCTCCTAGACCCTCCCCCCCCTGTTGAGTATTTCCAATTGTGCGATACTAGTATTTGACTAAGTGTCCACATGGAATAGAAACTCCGTGGAGGTAGTACCACATCTGTGCTTTGTCCCTTTGATCTTGCAAATAACTGGATCTTAATTCATATTATTGAATAAATGAGTCCCTGATCAAAAAGTTGAAGCCAATCAAAAAATTATACAGGAGGGAATCACGTATTGATATTAAATATAATATTGATTCCAACCTAACCCCTCAATTTAAATATGCTCATTCATGCTCATATCACACACTCTCCCTATTCCAGTTATTATTGCTGCATAACCAACTACTCCAAAACTCAGTGTTTCAAAACAACAAGCATTTTTATTATGCTCACAGCTTCTTTGGGTCAGGATTTTAGACAGTGCGCAAAGGAAATGGCTTGTCTCTGCTCCATGACATCTGGGATCTCAGCTGTGAAGATTCAAAGACTGGGGTAACTAGACAGGTGGGGGCTATAATAATCTACAGGTGCCTTTACTTGCCTTTACTCATATGACTGGGCCTTGGCTGCGATGACTTGAAGACCAGGAATGCTGACCAGAGCACTTACATGATCTCTCCGTATAGCTTGGGCTTCCCCACAGCATGGCAGCCTCAGGGTAACTGGACTATATACATGGCCTTGAGTATGCCAGTGAGCAAGGTAGAGACTACATTACTCTTTATGACTCAGCTCTAGGAGTCACTCAGTGTTACTTCTTGCCATACTCTATTGGTCGAAGCTGTCACAGGCCACTGAGATTCAAGGGGAAGGGGAATTGACTGTGCTTTCTGATGGAAATGTGGCAAGTTTGCTTTGTAAGAGAGAGAATGTGTAGAGATGAGATTTTTGCAGACTTCTTTGAAGAATACAATCTGGCACACTCCCTCAAGCTTTACCTGCTATTAGGTGGGTAACTAAGTTCCAGGCATCAAATAGTGGAGGAAGGACCTGTAGCCAATGTAATCTCATCCTCATATGAAACTTTCTTGAGGTTTTATTTCTTTTCAAGAAGTCCCTGTTTTTTATCTTAATCATGATTGATATTTGGCTTAAGAAATGATTTCTTTTTAGATGCAAGTAGATAGGCAAGATGACACCAACACCACCTGTGTTATTTATCAAAACATTAATACATGTTGTTTTTTTTGGGGGGGGGAGGACTTAGTTTTAGAAAAATTTTAAAAAAATAATCTTCTTAGAAATTAATGTACATTGTTATAATCAAGACTGACAAGTTCTGCAATAAAGAAACCTTTTCAAAGTTTCCAGCTCTGCATTGACCATTTTATGACCCTGGGTAAGTTGTTCCTTTTCTTTGGGCCTCAACTGCTCCCATTTGTAAAATGAGAAAGTTGAATTAGATGATATAGAAGGTCTGGTGTTTCCCAGGGGTGGCTATTAGTTCCCCCAAGCCACCTACAAATTAACCCACAGCAGGGTGTTTCTATGAGTGCCAGTTTTCAAGAGAATCCCCTCTCTATGTTGCTGACCCCTAAAACAATGACAACTTAGAAAAACTAGAGCAGCTGCTGCAGGTCTATTTACTCTCAACCAGCTGGGACATCCTTGCCCCATCGGCCTCATGGGATTGTTGTGGGGATCCAGTGTGACAGTGTGTGGCAAAGGTGCTGCATACGCTGGACAGACATTATTTACTACTGAGTTATCATAACAGCTCAGAGGCAAGATCAAAGTCCAACCTGACTGGTGTTTAGACTGACTAAATTGAAGAGTGGGTTGACTATATTGATGATACTATTGATTACTTGAAGTTGACCTTGTAAACATCTATCAGGAAGAAAGTTCCAGACAAACAGGTTGGTTTCATGGGATAGAGGAGCCAACAGGCAGGTTGTTGAAATTAGTTGAGCTTGTGCAACGTTGGCAGAACGGTCTCTTTATAAAAGGACTCACCAGAGCCCACGGGTGTGTCTGTTCTCTCTGTGGCCTCCAAGAGACCCTCACTTCATGTCCACCCAGTAGGCCATTTGGGATTTGGGCCAGTGAGTAACATGTACCAGTTGGGCAAGGCTGCATGAACCCATACGCTATGACAATAGCTGACACTTATTAAGTGCTTATTAAATACCAGGTCCTGAACTAAGCTTGTTCCATTTAGTCCTCCCAACAGGCCTCTGAGCTGGGTCCTATTATCATTGCCGTTTTATTATTTTTATTTTTTAAAAATACATTTTTATTGATTTCAGAGAGGAAGGGAGAGGAAGAGATATAAATTATCAATATGAGAAAGAATCATTGATTGGCTACCTCCTGCATGCCGGGATCGAGCCCGAAACCCAGGCATGTGCCCTTGACCGGAATCGAACCTGGGACCCTTCAGTCTGCAGGCCGACACTCTATCCACTGAACCAAACCGGCGAGGGCTATCATTCCCATTTTATACATGAGGAAACTGAAGTTCAGGAAGGCCACCGACTTTGTCAGGATTCAAACTCAGTTCTTCTGATTCCACAGAGCCCTTGTCCTAAACTCTACTGTAGGACTTGGCCTCAGAGCGTTTACACTGTTTCCTCCTCTGTGGAAATAATGCCTATTGAGCATCCACAAGGAAGCAAGTTCCAAGTACACAATCTTCAGTAAGTCTTCAATAACCCTGTGAGGTGGGTATTATCCCTACATTACTGGTAAGACTGGGCTCAGAGTGTTAACAGGTACTGGGTTAAAGTCACACAGTAGGAAGTGGAAGATTTCCCTAGTCTGCCTGACTCAAGAGTCCTTGCTCATCATCTTTTTACCCTCTGACCCTTCCTTAGCTGTCCCAGGTCTACTCATTTCGAAATGATGGCTCCCTTCTTGGGATTCCATGGCTCTTTGATGATTCTCTCCTACAGCACCCTGTGCCATAAATCTATGGGACTAGTGCACATAGATTCCATCTCTCTCCCAGGTGGAAAGCTTTGTTAGGGTGGGGCTGGATCTTCATTCATCTCTGTGATTTCCAAGGTGGCAGAGAAAGCAGCCCAGAACTGGATTATAGACAAACCTGCGTGTACAGTCCTTGGGCGGAGTTTTGGGGGCTGAAGTTAGCAGGAAGGATCCTGAGATCTTACAGGCAGAGGGTGGTGAACTGGGACAGAGGTCCCATGAGGGGATGGTAGCGGAGTGGAGATCCTAGTGCTTTGGGTGTTAACTGCCTGGACAAGGGCTTAGGGATGCGTAGGGAGGTCAGTGAGGGTGGTAATGAAGCATCCATCTTATATAAAAACTGCTGCTTGAAATTTTAACCCTGCTATTTTGGCTTCTGTAGATGCTAGTTTGCTTAAATAATAAGGAAATAAGACTACTCCCTGTTCCAGAAAGGCCATAAACCTTCCCCAGATGAAGTTATCAGTGCTGCCGCCAGGCCAAGCCGTTGGTTGAGGTCTCAAAGCCCCAGCACATAGGGCTCTTTAAGAACTTGCAAAGGGAACTGGAAAGACACCATATTTGGGAGATAATGAAGGTAAAAATATATAAATAGGAAAAGTTCCTCCATGTTGGGGCCCAGAATTTGAAATACAGTTTTCTCTCGGCCCTCGTGTAATAATAATAAAGTGTAACTCCATGTCTCTAAGTGCTGCTTGGTTCTTCTCCCGTCTTCTGTAACAGTAAGAGAAATAAGAGGCTCTGATAGCTGATGCCAACCAATAATCAAGTCTCAAATGCTTTATAGACATCACTCCCAAGTTCTTGTTTGTACTGCCTTTTCAGAGACACCAGAAAGACCATCGTGCTGCCATCGTCCATCACCCCCCCTCCCCACCCACACACCTCTCCCTCTCCAGCCACACCCCTCTGACCTCAGAGGGATTCCTCGGTGCCGCTTGGTTAGAGGCATCAGGCACAGTGAGCAGAGGCAGAAGGAGGACCTCCATCCCTATCACCTGCCTCAGCTCTGGGCCACCCGGCTCTGAGGAGCCCGGAGTGTCAAACCCTTTCCCAAACTGTCTAGGACCCGTCATGATGCAACCACAGGCCTTCCTGCAAGTTGACAGGACTGTCGGGGCTCCAAGAAACTTTGAAAAGAGGAGTGGCTTGGTAAAGGCCGAGCTGCCCGGGGAGCCCATGCCGGGCCCTGCCTGGCCCTGCCAGGGTGTGACAGTGTGGAGCACGCCCCCTGTCCCCCGGTTCCTCTTGCAGCTGCTCCCTGAGGGGCTTGGTTGGATGGGTGACTGATTCCACTTCGGGTTTTGGAGGCCCTGAGGTTCTCCGATGGGACACTGGGGGGAACTGCAGGACGGAGGCCAGGTGACAATGCCGAACAAGGCAGCCTCTCTCTCTCTGGGCTGATTTCTGTGCGTGGCTGCAAGGCTCTTCCTCGCCTGTGCAGGTCAGGTCTCCAAAGTGAGAGCGGAAACCTCCCAACCAACCGCGGACGTGCCCACGTGCCCACGTGCCCACGTGCCCACGTGCCCACGTGCCCACGTGCCCACGTGCCCACGTGCCCACGTGCCCACGTGCGCGCACACGAACGCGCACGAGACGCACGCACGCTTCCGCGCACGAGACGCACATGCGCACGCTTACGCACGAGACGCACATGCGCACGCTTACGCACGCGCGCACGCACACGAGACCACGAAGAGTGTCCACGCGGTTTAGTGCACCTTCACAGCGACATTTTCAAAGGTGAGGCTGGGGAAGAGGAGGAAGAGGTGAGCGCACGACCTCCTCTCCTTTCCTCTCCTGGTCCTCTTGTCCCGTCTTCGTCCTTCTCACGTCCTCGTCCTCTCCTTACGCGGGGGAATCTTCCAGCCTTGGAAGGGAAGGGAGGTCCAGGGGTGGAGGAGGGAGGGAAGACTGCCCAGGTGCTTGGGCCCCCGGGACCGCCTGCCTTTTCTTGCTTTCTGGCACACCCTGGGTAGGGAAACTGGAAATCGGAGGCGCCAAAGCGGCTACTCTCCCGAGATGACTCCCAGAGCCCTGGAGGGCCTACAACCATTCATCTCCTTTGCGATCTTGCCTACAGAGCCCCCGGTGGTGTGACTCTGATCCCTGATCCCTCCCAGGTGGTCTCTGAGGGTCTCACCCAGCTTGGAAGGTTTCAGGTTCTGTGGGCTCTGGCGTCCCTTGCAGCCAGGCTGTGATAATTGGCCACCGTAAGAGAGGCAAGAAAGAAGCAAGTCTTTTAACAAATCAAGCTTTGGTGGTACAGAAATCACCTCACTATAGTGCCCAGGCCTTTGAACATAGGAACTCAGAAGGAACGAAATGCCTCCATTTGGAAGATAGGGCTTCCTGATGTCTCGCATCCACCCTATATTCTCGGTGGTGGACCACTCATCACACACACAGGCTTATACGCAGTGTGGTGTCTCTCTCTCTCTCTCCTCCTCTCCCTCCCCCCACACCAGCACCAGCAAAGACTGGTGAGAAAACCCCAGGCAGCATTTCCAGGCTGGTAGCCATGTAGGCTGCCTTTCTGCCTAGACTCCTGCTCCTTGGTGGGCCCCGGGGCACATGCTGCTGTATCCTGTGACCTCCTGTCCTCACCCTCTGCGTGGACCTCAGGCTTTTCTGCATTGAGACTCTTGCAGCTCTCCCGAAGCTTGGTGGGTGATGTAAACACTCCCAGTAATTTTTGGAAGCCGTTCCCATTTGTCTGCACTGATATTCTCATTGGCCAGAACCATTCTGGGTGTCTGTGAGTCGGAGCACATTCAGTTCACTCTAGAGAATGGCCTGGTTGTGCAACCACACGTAGAGCCAAAGGCTATTTAAGAAATTGTTAAGACTGCCGTGTTAATGCAGGTGGTGTTGCTTTGCAGCAGCTGCCCAGTCCCCACCCCACCCCCCAAAACCTGTGATCTGTTTGTGACATGCCTATCTCAGGGCTAATTATTTGGGTGAGATGCTCGCAGTCATTCCCCATGGCCACTAGTGTCCCAGCTCAAGGCTAAGTGGGGCATGAGTGGAGCCATTACCGCATACCTGGGCCCTGCCAGCTCTCTGGAGCCCAGTTTGGAGCCCCAGGAAAGATCATGTTCAGTAGTTGGCCAGGGGCAGTCAAGGGGCACTAACATGGCTCAGGAGTCCCACAGACCTGGCTTGAATCCCAGCGCTTGTGCTTACTAGCTGGTGACCTAGTTCTGGGTACAACAAGGGGCTTGCTTTCAGTGACCTCAGGGTCCCTCCCCTGGACAGAGCTCTAGGATTCTGCCCTAGAAAGTGGGAACGGGCTTATTTTGCTTGAGTGTACTATTTTCCAAAGAAAATAAGCCCTGGTTACTTATTACCTGACCTACATTTCCTGCGATTGCAATGGTAGGGGGCAGATCTAAGTTTTCTAAGGAGGAATTGGGTAGAAGGGAATAGATAGCACTCAGAGGTAAGGCCTAAGGCTCACATTGATTGGGCAGAATCCTGAAGTTTTGGTTGATGCTATTCTCCAGAAAAAGCTATATTTTAGAAGAGCCTTTTAGTCTTTAACATAAATAAGCAGTCCTATTTTTTTCATGGTTATAAATGTTTGTTTATATATTATGTTATATAATATTTTACATAAAATATTTATTATATAAAAACAAAAATATATACACAACATAATTGTATAGTAATATAATATGTAACATATAATAAAAGTATAATTAAACATTACAGAAATTATGATTTATAAAGTGAAAATCTCTAGATTCCTATTGCTGCTTCCTGCCTGCTGCCCAGAGCCCCTAGGACAGTGATGGTGAACCTATGACACGCGTGACAGCACTGACATGCGTAGCCATTTCTGATGACACGCGGCCGCTGAGGCGGCCACATGCCGAGGATGAAACATTTGCGAAATAATGTTTTTTCCTCAAAGTGACACACTACGCGAGTTATGCTCAGTTTTTTGGCGAAGTTTGACACACCAAGCTCAAAAGGTTGCCCATCACTGCCCTAGGATAACGATGTTATTAGTTTGGTTTATATTCTTGTGGGTATTTCCTATATGGCAACAAACATCTATTATTTTATGGAAATGGGATCACATTAAAACATGCTGCTCTGAAGGTTGCTTTTCATGTAAGTCCATCTATTTCATTCCTTTCAACAAGAAGAGATCTTAATGCATTGGAGGGACTAGAAAAGGGAAGAACCAGTGAAGTCTATAAAGCTTGTTTTATTTTCAATATTATTTCTGCTGTACTTGGGAAGAGAATATCTGAAATTATTTTTCAAATACTTCAGATATAGTTAAAGAACCACAGGAATGGCAGTTGGATTGTTATAGGAAATTAGTAAATGAATGGAAAAGATTCACCTTGCCATTTTGATCATTCCCTATTATTATGCCCATGTTGTCTGCCATTGGACTGTTTGAACTAATGGAAGACTGTCTGTGGTAGACAGAATAGTGGCCCCCAAAGATGTCCACGTCTTATCCCAAGAACCTGTGAATATGCAGCCTTACACGGTGAGTGGGAAACATCCCACTCAGGTGTGATTAAGCTAAGGATCTTGAAATGGCAGATTATCCTGGATTATCTGATCTCCAGAACTGTAAGATAACTTTGTGTTGTTTAAGCCTCTAAATTTGTGGTGATTTGTTACAGCAATAATAACTACACCACCTTCATTCATGTGTCTTTGCATGCTGAAATGCCTTGATCTCCTTTGGATCCAAACACAAATACTGTCTAAGATCATGAAACATCTGTGGTTCCAGATGTCCAGGAACTAACCCAGTACTCAGTATAACATGGCCCTTGGGTAAGCTAGAGTCAGCTTGCAGAAGTCATTATAGGTTATAAAAATAAAAAAGAAAAATAACAGAGGGGAGCCTATTGGTTGCTAGGGGGAAGTGCATGGATCCTGGAGGTCCACAGACCCAAGGTTTAAAAGGCCAACAGAGAGGTAGGTGGACTTGCTATTTGCGCCCCATTGAATGGTTGCATCCTGGAGGCTCTATGAGGTCATTTGATTAGGCTAGGCGCAGGGGTCCTCAAACTTTTTAAACGGGGCCAGTTCACTGTCCCTCAGACCATTGGAGGGCCGGACTATAGTTTAAAAAAAAACAATGAACAAATTCCTATGCACACTGCACATATCTTATTTTGAAGTAAAAAAACAAAATGGCAAAAACACCCGCATGTGGCCTGCGGGCCGTAGTTTGAGGATGCCTGGGCTAGGGCCTTATCAGGTTCTGTGATGGATCCTCTGTTCCCTAAAAGGGAATACCAAGCTTTGGGCATCCCTGAGAGGTGATAGGATGAGGAGGTGGGCCCAGACTTGCCCATCCAGCCAAGTTTGCAACCTTCCTGACCTTCACCCATCTTTGCAGGCAGTCTGCCAGGTTCCCTGTTCAGGGAGGTGGGATGGTACCCAGTCCTGGTTCTCTGTGGTTCCAAATGATCAGGAGCTACCTGGCTGGTCAGGACTTACGCTTGGTTTGAAATTTCCCAATGCTTTCATGTGTGGGGTTAAAGAGGAGGGCATGTGGCTGTGTCCTTAGCTGTGACAGGTACAGAGAGCTTCCCAACTTTTTTTTTTGACCCCTGGAGACTCAGAAGTGACAGTCAAAAGAGAAAAGTAGGTCACTTGGTACAAGGTGGGGGATTCTTTTCTAGGTCTCCAGATTTCTGTCTTGGACCCAGAAAGTGACTATAGGTCCTCAGCACCTCAGAGGTCAAGGCTGATGGGCCCAGGCATAAACAAGGGCAGCTGCTAAGTGGGGATACAGGAAGTACCTTTGTTTTCAGGCCATTTCATCTCCCCCTTTTTCCCGGGGCACTGATGAGCTGGACTGTTCATGCTCTCAAAGAAGCCCAATTCAGCAATAAAAGCTGCTGACGGGAGCCACATTGACCAGGCACCTCCAGTCCAGGCACTGGATGGACATTATTGCCAGGGGTAGGTTCCTGTGTCTGTCAGGCCACCCCCTCAAGTTCTAGCAGATGGAGTAAACACAAGTGGCTAAACCGAGGTCAGACTATCTGCTCTGTCCTTTAGTGCCCACGTGCAGGCTCCTTTGTAAAATCAGTTTGTCAAACATGTTGACAACATCCCTGACTGCTTCCCTCTCTTCTTTGGCCCAGAGGTGGACTGTATTTTTCAGATTCTCTTGCAGTTAGGTGTGTTCAGGTATGGTAGACATGCAGGTGTGCCTCCAGACCCTCATTCAAGGAAGGTCTTGCTGCCCAGGTGCAGGAAGTACAGTTAGTAGACCGTCTCTGGCTGTCAGCTCCTTCAGGGTAGTCCTCAGCTGCAGAAAGCCACCTCGCCCAATGTCACACCCTTCCAAGGTATGACTATTTTCTGCCTGACTGCCTGAAGCAGGACAGGGAAGCCTGGCCATTTTGGTCCAGTAGAGGAAGACTCTGACAGGCACCATTTGCTCTAGAGCTCCCCACTGGGTTGACCATTGCTCTGTCAGGACTGTGTTACAGCTTGAGTTCTCCCTTTGCCCAATTCTGTTTCCTCCCCCGTCCTTTTACATGTAATGATTCCTAATAAATTTCCTGCACCTCCCAAACTTCATGTCTGCATCTGCTTCCTGAGAATCCAGTCTGTGATCTTCTGGGTTCTCTGCAGTGCTGTGTGCTGTTTTCAGCCCTGGCCCATGAAAACCTGGGTAATCCATCATGCTTTCTCCTGCAGCCCGCTGGATACAGACATCAAAGAAGCCCTAGGGCATGGTGGAACCACAGATGGAAGGAGCCTGGGCACCATGACGCGGAGAGCTGCCTTGCTGACCTGAACCTCTGCCTGGAACTGTTAAGTGAGTTGGAAATGACCTATTACATAAAGCCACTGAGTTTGGGAAATCTATTTGTAACTTCAAATTAGTCTTCCCTGACTTACCTCCTGTTCGCACTTTCCTCCCAGAGACAGTGGAGGAGCTAGAGAATGGTGGGTCTCTGGGAGGTGGCCATTGACCAGAGGAAACCAAAGATCACGTGCCCACTGTGCTTAGGCTCAAGCAGGCCAGAAATTCTGGGAGAACTAGAGAGAAGAGCAAGGCGGGGGCAGCTTTTCTGTACATAGATCCTATGAAATGTGGCCCACTGCTACCAGGCTCTCCTCAATCAAAAAGCAGCTGCCCTGCCCTTGGGGGCGGCAGTCAGAGCGCAAGTTCTCATTCTGACACTCCCTGAGGGGAGAGGTGAATCAAAAGCCTTTTTTCATGGTTCAAGGTTGGTATGTAGGAAGAGGAGCAAGATTCTCCCATCAATGGAATCATTCCATTGTTCCAATAATTCATAGCTAACTAGTTAGGTGAATAGATCGGTAAGACACTGAAGTCTTTTTTTTTTTTTTTTTTTTTGTCTTAAGACACTGAAGTCTTGACAGCCAGCAGGTGAGCAGGTTTGTGTGAGTCAGGGCAATAGGCTGCTAAAGATGAAACTGTTGGTCTCTGGTCCACTCCACTGATTTGATGAGTGTTTCACCTGCCTGCCCAGTCAAGTCAACAAGTCAGGTAGGATTTTATCTGAGTTTACTGACCCCATACTGTGCTAGTTGCTAGGTGGGGACACAGGGAAATACCTGTTCTCAAGCTGTTGATATGCACACATTGAACCATACACAGGTTTGAAAATACTAAGTGCCACTTGAGAAAAGAAGGTAGGTGGATGGGTGTGAAGAAGAGGAAAATTTGCCTTCCAGCTGGCTTTTTTGTTTTAGGGGCAGTGTGGCCATGATGGTTCAGGGCAAGGTTTGGTTGCAGAGAGAAAATTCTGTTCCAGAGAGGTTGTGGAGAGCAGAGGACCTGAGCTGGATTGGGATAGAACTGAGGGAGGGGTTGGTTGAAGGGGAGCAGGAAGAGCACCTTAGGAGCATTAGGCTGAGCAGGGATGGGACTGAGTAGGGTGTGTCAGACCTTTTGGAAGTTGGTGTTAGGGAATATGCAAAATAAAAGTGGAACAAATGCTAGGTTTTGGACTTGAAGGTGGTCAGATAAACAACAGATATATCTTAAGACAACTTGATAGAAGGCACAGGATAAGAACATCCTCTCTAATAAAATGGTAATATGCAAATTAACCATCACTCCGCTACATAAGCCACGCCCACCAGCCAAGCCACGCCCACCAGCCAATCAGGGTGAATATGCAAATTAACCCCAATCCAAGATGGCTACAGCCACAGAGAGCAAGGTTTCCTAGGTAACAGAGGAAGCCAAGCTTTCCATAGCCATTGCAGGCCTAAGCCTCCACTCAAGCTACAAAGTTTCAATTATAGAAGGTAAACAAATTCAAACAAATGGCGGCAGAATGGAGCTTGAGAGAGCAGGCCAGGGTTGCCGGCGGCAACAGGGGAAGCAAAGCTTTCCGCACACCCTGGCTGGGCTCACCAGCTTAAGGCTACAAAGTTTCAATTGTAGAAGGTGAATTAACTGCCACAGAAATGGCTGCCGCCCCTGAGGGAACAGCAGGCTTGGCTCCACTCCAGGCTACAAAGTTTCAATTGTAGAAGGAAAATAAATTCCAGATACCAGGGCCTCTGCTTGGGTTGCCAGGGTGCGTGGCCGGCCTGCAAACCACCACAGGCCCCTCGCTCAGGCCGCCCCACGCCCCAAGGGAACCCCACCCTGATCCGGGACATCCTTCAGGGCAAACCAGCTGGCCCCCACCCCTGTACCAGGCCTCTATCCTATCTAATAAGAGTAATGTGCAGATTGATCATCACTGCAACACACAATATAGCTGCCTCCATGTGGTCAAAGATCCTGCCCCCATGTGGACACAAGATGGCCACTACAAGATGGCCAGCAGGAGAGGGCAGTTGGGAGGCACCCGGCCTGCAAGGGAGGGCAGTTGGGAGGCACCCGGCCTGCAAGGGAGGGCAGTTGAGAGGGACCAGGTTTGCAAGGGAGGGCAGTTGGAGGTGATCAACCCTGTAGGAGAGGGCAGTTAGGGGTGACCAGGCTGGCAGAGGAGGGAAGTTGGGGGCAAACAGGCTGTCAGGGGAGCAGTTAAGCATCAACCAGGCTGGCAGCGGAGTGGTTAGGGGGTGACCAGGCTGTCAGGCAGGCAAGCAGTTGGGAGCCAGCAGTCCTGGATTGTGAGAGGGATGTCCGATTGCCCGTTTAGGCCCGATCCCACCAGGATCGGGCCTAAACGGGCAGACAGACATCCCTCCAGGAGTCCCAGATTGGAGAGGGTACAGGGACAACCCCCCACCGTGCACGAATTTCGTGCACCGGGCTTCTAGTCCTATATAATAAAAGGCCAATATGCAAATTGACCGAATGGTGGAACGACCTGTCGCTATGATGTGCACTACCACCAGGGGGTAGATGCTCAATGCAGGAGCTGCCCCCTGGTGGTCAGTGCGCTCCCACAGAGGGAGCATTGCTCAGCCAGAAGCCGGGCTCATGGCTGGCGAGTGCAGCGGCAGTGGCGGGAGCCTCTCCTGCCTCCACGGCAGTGCTAAGGATGCTGCTCCCCGTGGGGAGTGGGTTTAAGCCGTTAGTTGGACATCCCCTGAGGGCTCCCAGACTGTGAGAGGATGCAGGCCAGGCTGAGGGAAACCCCCTCCCCCAGTGCACAAGTTTTGAGCACTGGGCCTCTAGTAATTTTATAAAGATTATCTGCAGGGACCTTAGGAAAAATGGGGGAAGAGTAAGTCTATAGTCAGGCAGGCTGGTTAGCTATGAAGGGTTGAGCATCTAAACCAAAGAGGAGGCTGTAGAAATGGAGTAGAAGGAAGGGTCAAATCTGAGAAGCAACATAAAGATGGAGCTTTTGCTAACATGACATTGAAGAGAAGGAAAAGTAAAAATAAGATTCATGTTTACAAGCCAAGCGAATCAGGAGAGTAAGATTGCCAATGACAGAAACAGATAAGTAAGGAAGGCATATTGAGTCTTATAAGGAGAGGTGGCCTATTTACAACTGGTAACACAGCACAAGATTGTGCTCCTTGAGAAACCCCACTGAGATAATTCTGGCTTTCTATTGTAATTTTTTTGTTTGTGTGCACAGAGGAAAAGTCAAGTCAGGTTGTAGACAAACCTAGCAGCTTAACTCAGTGGTGACTAATGCTCCTATTGTATGCATACCCATGCATTCAGAGTTGTAATATCTAAATGGCATGAAAACATTGAGTTGTATAATTGTCATGGAAATCCTGGGGATATTTTCTTGCTGTGGTACACATTTTAGTGCTTCATAACATAAGTATTCAGCAATATATCTGCTTTTTACATCTGTAAAGAATAAGCAAGTGATGTATGGAGCTGAAGATCAGCCCCCAGTTTATAATATAACTAGAGGCCCGGTGCACAAAATTCATGCATGGGGGGAGGTGTGTTTGTTCCTCAGCCCAGCCTGCACCCTCTCCAATCTGGAACTCCTCGAGGAATGTTCGACTGCTCGTTTAGGCCCGATCCTGATGAGATCAGGCCTAAATGGGCAGTTGGACATCCCTCTCACAATCCAGGACTGCTGGCTCCCAACTGCTCGCCTGCCTGATTGCCCCCTAACCACTCCCCTGCCAGCCTGATGGATACCTAACTGCTCCCCTGCCAGCCCGATTATCCCTAACTGCCCTCCCCTGCTGGCCCGGTCCCCCCCAACTGCCCTCCCCTACCAGCCGACTCCCCCCAACTGGCCTCTCCTGCAGGCCTGGTCCCCGCCAACTGCCCTTCCCTGCCAGCTGGTTTCCCTCAACTGCCCTCTCCTGCTGGCCTGGTCGCCCCCAACTGCCCTCCCCTGCCAGCCGGTTCCCCCCAACTGCCCTCTCCTGCCAGCCTGGTTGCCCCCAACTGCCCTCCCCTGCAGGCCTGGTCGCCCCCAACTGCTATCCTCTCCTGGCCCGGTCACCCCTAACTGTCCTCCCTTGCAGGCCTGATCGCCCACAACTGGCCTGGTTCCTCCCAACTGCCCTACCCTGCTACCCTGATCGCCCACAACTGCTCTCCTCTGCCGGCCATCTTGTGTTGGCCATCTTGTGTCCACATGGGGGCAGCCATCTTGTGTGTTGGAGTGATGGTTATTTTGCATATTACTCTTTTATTAGATAGGATAGGAACTTAGCCCAGCTGGCATTGCTCAGCATTGACCTATGAACCAGGAGGTTGAGCATCGACCTATGAACCAGGAGGTCACGATTCACTTTCCGGTCAGGACAGTGTGGGGTGTGCAGGAGGCAGCCAATCAATGATTCTCTGATCATTGATGTTTCTATCTCTCTCTCCCTCTCCTTTCCAAAATCAATAAAAATATATTTAAAAATATATAATAGGAACTCAATAAACAAATGTTAAATTAACAAATTAGTGAACACTGGTGCAAATAATCTACAGAGAACAATGTACTCAAAAGTTTTATACATTGGATTAGAGGCCTGATGCACGAAATGGGTGCAAAGGGCTCATTTCTTGCAGTACCAGCTGCCTCGGCCAGCCCTTGCAGCCCTGGCCTGCCCTCTCAGCCCCGGCTAGCCCTCGCAGCCCCTCACAGACCCTTGGCTGGCCTTCGCAGCCTCAGCCAACCCTTGTAGCCCCTTGCAGCCTCAGCCAGCCCTCGTAGCCCCTTCAGTCTTGGCTGGCCCTCACAGCCTCCGCCAGCCCTTGCAGCCCTGGCTTCGTCTGGAAGGTCATCAGGCAGGTCATTTGGCTGTTCGTTCTAATTAGCATATTAGCTCTTTATTATATAGGATTGGGGGAAAGAATCAAGGGCATGCTTGTACAGGCTATGCTAAAATGGAAGAGGCTGTTTAACATTAACTTTTACACATTTTAGACAACATATCTCTACAAAAATCTTAAAATGTCAATGGCCAAGGTTGAAAGGAAGGGAAGTCATCATTTAAGGGAAATGAAGAAATAAAAATCCAAAAGTAGTAAGCAGGATTAGGTGGTTTATGAGGGTGATGAACCCTCTAATGGATTTTAATGCCCACATGAGTTCAACAGCCATACCTTAGGCCTAATTCAAGGTGAGGAGCCAAAACTGATCTGGCTTCTTAAAGAGTTTAAAAGGATTGCTATGTCTATGAAATGGGGATAGAAAAACCCTACTCATAAGGTCTAACCTGTGCCACTATATTTGAGGGGACACAAAGTTACACAAGTAGAAAAGGGACCCTAATCCAAGAAGTGAACATCAAAATTGGTGTGGGAAACCGTAGGGCCTTGGTTGAGAACAACATGAAACTCTGGTAAGGCATTTCTACTATTCAGGACACAAAATTAAAAAAGCAAAAACACAAAATTACAAATACATAAGAAAACAAATCACTATGAGAGGCAGTAGATGAACGTATAAAGAATTAGGATGTCAAGAACTGAAGAGAGTAGAACAATCCAAAAGAGAGTTTCAAACAAGCAGGCTGGAAATTATTAAAGAAGAAAATGATAGGAAAGAATAGTATGAAAAAAGAGCAGGTGGATTTGAAAAGGAACCAAAAGAATTTCTAGACATGAAAAATACAGCCACTGAAAAACAAAACAACCACTCTCTGTTTGTTAATCAACAGATTAGGCATAGAGAGAGATGGAATGGTTGGTGAGGTGGTCCAACATATGTTTAACAGGAGATTAGGGAGAACAGGGAAAAGCAATATTCAAAGAAAAAAATGGCTGAAGAATTTTCTAGAATTGAAAGATATAAATTCAAGAACCATAATGAATCCTAAGTGGGATGATTCAACAAACTATGGTATATTCATTTAATAGGATTCTATTCTGCCATTAAAATGGGGGAATTATATCTAACTGTATATTCAGGGATAAATCTAGAAAAGACTATTGAGTATAAAAAGTTTGTAAAGATAGAGTATGATATTAGATATGCAACTATAAAGATACTGTGTGGTGTTTACAGAGACATTTGTAATCACACCAAATGCAGTTTAATGGGGAAAAGAGAGAAAATATATTGGGATTGAGAAGCACACAAAAAGGGGCTTCTACTCCATCTGTCTTATTTTTAATGTTAACATTTGTTAGGTCTGAAAGTGGGAATATGGTTTTATTGTTACTCTCTGAAAATTTTCTCTACATTTGAAATGTTTCATTAAAAATAAACTGCTCTTTTATTTTTGAATTTAAAATTACATCTTGTTACACAATCTGTAAAATAGTATTAAAAACCCTTGCCTAGTGAGACATCTATAAGGATAAATTCTAAAGCACTGTTTAGAGTCAGAAATACTCTAACACAATTTCAATGCCTCAGAAGCACTACGTGTTGTTATCTGTAGTTGCACCCAATATCTGATAGTCAAAAACCCCCAGGCCTCAGAAGCAGTGGTTGTAAGATGGTATCACATTAGCGCCATGATTCCTGCATGTATCACATTATATTGCTTACTCTACACCAAGCATTCTGTAAGGGCTTTTCTTTTCACATGCTCATTTAATCCTCCCAACAATCCTTTAAATGAAATAGGTAGGTTTATTAGTTCCATTTTACACATTATTTTCATTTGATAATTGAGGCACAGGGAGATTAAGTAACTTGCCCAAGGAAACAGTAGACCCAAGCCCAGGCAGTCTGACCCAAAGCTCAATTCTTTTATTTTTAAATATATTTTTATTGAATTCAGAGAGGGAGAGGGAGATAGGAACATCAATGATGAGAGAACCATTGATTGGCTGCCCCTTGCACGCCCCCTACTGAGGATCGAGCCCACAACCGAGGCATGTACCCTCGACTGGAATCAAACCTGGGACCCTTCAGTCCACAGGCCGACGCTCTATCCACTGAGCCAAACCAGCTAAGGCCAAAGCTCAATTCTTACCCACTATATTGGACTAAAAGTTTGTGTGGCCATTTGGGTAAACTGATCTTGCACCTTTCCCTGTGAAAACCCACCCTAGTCTTTCTTCCATAGAGCTACCTGTCTTTTTCCACTAATGACATTTTTCCCTACATTCTCATACTCTCCTCTCTTTTTTCTTAAGCATAGGAAATGTGGGCAATTAAAAAAAAGGGGGGCAGGGCAAACTAATAGTTTTGGGAAGAAATACTTAAGCTCTGAAGTTGCTACTGAAATGTCATACTTGGTAAATTTCTGGGGGTAGTTAATTTCTGGGTCGCCTCCATGGCATTATTTATTTGGTGGAATATCTGTGTGACCATCCAGACACAGGATATACATTGTTTAAGAATAAAAATAATTGGTTATATTTTGTGTCAATAACAACATATTTTTGAAGCTATCTATATTAGCAGTTTTCCTAAGTAGTAGTTTAAGAGATAGTATAATGAAGAGAATAGTTGGCATTTATAAGATATTTTAAACTTATGGTTTTAATTAATTGCCTAATATTTAAAAAATAAACTGAAATTTGATTGTATAACTTTAATACTTGAAAATTTTTATCCAGAAGTTAACAACTTAATACAATACAGATTTGTACAAAAAACAGGAACTGTTAAAAACTTCTGATCATACAGACAAAAATATGACTAAGCAAAGATTAAAAAAGGACAGGACATTTTGTAAATATTGTAATGCTTTAAGTTACTGTGGCAGATACAAAAATCAAGAATTCATTAACAGTGTATAAAAAAAGCAACTATATGAATTTTTAGCTGTTTAAATTAACGAAATATAACAGTAGTGGTATTTTTTTAAAAAAATGAGGTATTATTACACTGTAAACCAAAAACAGCATAAATAAATAAAGGCAATGTGCAATTAAGTAATACATGGTTATACATTTTAACTAAACAAACAACAAAAATTTTCCAGTTATTTATGGACTTTGTCATTTAAAAGTCTGGCTTGTTTGTGTACTTCTTATTTAAAAGTGACATAACTATCAATAAACAAGCACATCACTAAACATGCAGACCAAGCCAGTACAATTTTCCATCTCTACCAAATAAAAACTTTGTTTACATTTTACTTAAAACACTTAAGTCTGGTTTCTTATACATGATTCTTTTGTGCTTATTAGTTAGTAGTAACCTACATTAAACATCTTGCTTTCTAGTTCAAGCAGTGTAAGAGGGAAGCAGTTTTATTTGCATATGGATTAAAAACAGAGCAAACAAAATGAAACCAACATGCCTTTAACTCTCTTAGGCTTTTCAAGAATTTTAAGAAAATCCTTTAAATAGTATGTCCAAATGAAAAAGCAGAGTCACCTCTGTTTCGAAGAGAATAATAAACCAAGTAGTAACTCCATTTCCTTAAAGATTCATGGGTTGGCTTCAGAACTGCAGGAAAACAAGCTGATTAGTTCCTCCACCCTAAAAGAATTCTGCTGGTTGGGTGCAGGAAGCATAGCAATAAGAAAATAATGTAGCTCAGAAAAAATTGTGGGAAGGTATTATTTGCGTGAGAACTAGATGCTGGTACTAAATGCTGGCTTCATTATTATTGCAAATATATCTTCAGAGTTTTCTGAAATAAAACTATCAAAGAATAATAGAGAAGTCTTGATTAGAAAATATTTGTAGCATGCTAATAAAACTGCTTCATTTGCTGTAAATTAAGAAAACCATTTACTGTCTGACTTAAAATACAGTTTCTTTTTACATGCTACTTTATTAGAAACTCCAAAAAGGGTACTTTTGAATTTCCCATATTCAGAATCCAGTGAAAAACAAAACATTTTGGTCAAAATGTTGAACTTGATTTTTTACACCAAGTACATCGTTTTAACACAAATTATTGTATTCACTGTTGTCAAATATTTTATCCTAAGCTTTTCTAAAAATTAGTGTTGCAGTACAACTGGTGATCAAAAAATATTAGAAATAAGCCTTGTACATCAATCAAAGTATATATAAAACAGTTATTTTCTTTTGTGCTTGTAATTGACTTAATTTATCAATGATTAGTTATCTGATTTCTGTTCTAATATCCCGACCCTTAAGAAGAAATGATCATTATACAAATATTACATTATACTTAAAGTAACTAGTGCCAAAGTGCATGCAGACTGACAATACTTAAAAGAATATAACCTGAATCCAATTAATCTGAAAATAGTTACACTCTTGTACAATCATCTTTATTGGTTTGTAAAAGCTGTATACACATCTAAAACCCTGAATTTACTTTGTAAAAATAAATCTTTAGCAACAAATGGCACTATCAAAATCCCATTATTCTCAGGCTATTATGGAGTTATTTACATGCTTTTTAGCAACAGTTGAATCTTACTAGGACGAAAGCCAGTATATCAAAAAACCCTGTAAATTGCATTTGCAGTTATACTTTTGTTTACCTCTATATGAAAATATGGCTACATGCCTTACATGAATGATAATGCAGCTATCTGTGTTGCTACTGTGTCCTGCCACATATAATCTGCCACTAGGTTCCACTGTGCCATCCCAGGGGTGCTTTCTTTATGGCACATTGCTCCCGAGTGGAACACTTGCGACAAACTACGTATGGAGAATGATAAAGTGCTGTAAAAAAGAATGACTGAACCCACCTGTCTCTGCCATCTGGTCTTTTCCCCACTCAATCAAGGTCTGTGTTTTTAGAAAATCATGCCTCCACTAACATACTCATATTTTATTTTGTTAAAAAATCAGTATTTTAAAGTTGGTGATCTTTGTCAAGGTGTTTTGAGACGAAAACATGAAAAGGTTAAAGGCACAATAAGAGGGAAGTGAATGCTACATATAAAATATGTTTCAAGTCTTCTAGGTTACTCAAGTCCAAAACCTTCTGAATTTGAAATTCCAATGATCAGTTTCTGTTTCAGGTCCTTTTTGCTCTTGTAGGGGGGAAGACAAAGTTGATTGAAGCAGGTGTGAGCCACAGGCAACCTAGGAAAAGAAAAATATTTTAAAAGATACTAAGCCTTAAAACACACACAGAATGCTTGCTGAGCAACTTTCAAAATACCATTCAAATCTCTTTTACTTTCCCAAGAGATGACTCATTATTTCCTTTAGTGAACAAATACTTATGAAGGGCCCACTATGTGTCAGGCACTCTTCCAGAAATGGGACTAGGTTTACAGACAAGACAGTCAGTGTCTGCTCTCATCAGACTTTCATTCTGGAGGCATTATTTTTGGATTCAGACAAATCTGAATTTGAATACTGTCTTCCTCACTTACTAGCTGTCATTTGTTCAAATGGCTTCATGTTTCCAAATCTCAGTTTCCTCATCATTACGATTCGGTAAACTATCCAATTAGGTTAAAAGATTAAAAGAGCTATCTATATAAAACACCTAGCAGAACAGTAGATGGTATGACTATTACTATTACCTCAATCTTGACTGTAAGAAGAAACAACAACAAAAATTTTTTGAGACATTTGCTACCCACACTTTTATTGCTGATGTCCTCAATGCACATACAATATTCATCCTCTGACTCCTTGTGATCAGCTTTCCCAACCTCTACCTGATGATATTGTCATCTTTGTTCAAGATTTCTACAGATTTTTTAGACTCTTTCCTTCAGTATCTATGAGCTCCACACCATCAGAATATTTGTCAGTGATAGCAGTGGGAAAGGACAAAATCCAGTTCAAGAATGAAAAGAAGAACTGACAGAACTCAGGAAATATATAGGGCAGCAGGAAAAATGATTATAATCAAAGTAGCGTCTACTCAAATCAGCTTTAGAAATTACAAGGTTAGGAAAAGAAGTAGATCAACATTAATCCATCAACATTATTAGAAAACTAGAGGCCCGGTGCACGAAATTCGTGCACAGGTGGGGGGGGGCGGGTCCCCTCAGCCCAGCCTGCACCCTCTCCAATCCTGGACCCCTCGGAGGATGTCCGACTGCCGGTTTAGGCTCGATCAGGATCCCTCTCACAATCCGGGACTGCTGGCTCCTAAATGCTCACCTGCCTGCCAGCCTGGTTGCCCCACACAGCCTGCTGTTCAGTCGTTTGGTCATCCCTCACTAACCCCCCTGCCAGCCTTGTCGCCCCACGCAGCCTGCTGTTCGGTCATTGGTCTGGTTGTTTTGGTTGTGATGGCCCCTGGCTTTTTATATATTAGGATAATTTAAAGCCATCATTATCGTCATCACTTTCATATGCAAAGAGCATTAGACTAAAAAAAAAAAAGAGGATTAGTACTAGAGGTACTTCTAGTACTAGAGGATCTCTAGTATTAATAATAATAGCCAAACCCCACCTTAGTATTTTTAATAAAAAACACCTTTAAATAAAAATGAGGGTTAGGCAGTATACTACTAAAAGCAAGGTAGTTCTAAAAGAGACCATAAAGCAGTAGATTTAGCAAAGCAAAAAGTTAATGGAAAGGGGTTATTATCAGTTAGTATTAGTATGTCTGAAAATTAATAGAGGACCTGAAGCCACAGTCTCTCTCATTTAAAGGCATGTTTACTCCCAAGATTTTTCTATGAAGATGACTTCAGAATGAAATAATCCTCTAATTATAAACATATTATTAGCAAAACTTATAGATTAAAAATAAAATTTTAATCTGGAAATTTTACCAATTAGTAGAAGTTTCGTTTTTTGAGATTTTAAAATTCAAATCAGCCATTCCTCCTACAGGGACTCTGTCACTTCCTGTAGTAAAATGTAGCAACTTCTTTTGAAGATCAAGAGGAAATCCAAGCACAACATCCCAAAAGTATCTGGAGAACACCAAAGGACATTTATATGAATGTCTTGAGGATCAGAAGAAAGCAGCAATTTTCAACCAATGTGCCGCAAGAATTTTTAAAATATGCAATACTTATTCCGCTAGGGGTATGACCTCTTTTCCCTTAGACTGTCACAAATAGAAAAATGACAACAGCCAACACAATAGCTAACCAGTGTGAATGAATCAAAATTATACCTAATTTTTTTGTCAGATCAGCAAAAAATATATTTTTTTTGTGTGCTGCAGAATTTTAGTAACTATGTGTGGCATGGCATGAAAAAGGTTGAAAATTGCTGGAATAAAGTAACATAAAAATAAGCTCTAAGGAAACAAAACTTCCCTAAACATACATAGTACTCTTACTGTGAAATTAAGGAATGACAAGCTTCTGTATATGAACTAGAGGCCCGGTGCATGACATTTGTGCACGGGAGGGGGGGGCTGAGAAGGTCCCTCAGCCCACCCTGCACCCTTTCACAGTCCAGGAGCCCTCAGGGGATGTCTGACTGATGGCCTAGGCCCATGGTCGGCAAACTGCGGCTCGAGAGCCACATGCGGCTATTTGGCCCCTTGAGTGTGGCTCTTCCACAAAATACCACGGCCTGGGCGAGTCTATTTTGAAGAAGTGGCATTAGAAGAAGTTTAAGTTTAAAAAATTTGGCTCTCAAGAGAAATTTCAATCATTGTACTGTTGATATTTGGCTCTGTTGACTAATGAGTTTGCCGACCACTGGCCTAGGCCCATGGGGAGTGGGCCTAAGCCGCAGTCGAACATCCTTAGTGCTGCCGCGGAATGGGCCACTGCACTCGCCAGCCATCAGCCTGGCTTGTGGCTGAGCAGAACTCCCCCCTGTGGGAGTACACTGACCACCAGGGGGCAGCTCCTGCATTGAGCGTCTGCCCCCTGTGGTCAGTGTGCGTCATAGTGACCTGTCATTCCACTGTTCAGTCCATTTGCATATTACCCTTTTATTACATAGAACTAATGTAATAAATGCATGTCCAGTTTGTGCACGGGGGTGGGGTGGGGGCGGAGGAGTGTTCCTCAGCTCGGCCTGCACCCTCTCCAATCGAAGGATGTCCTACTGCCGGTTTACAGGGATCGGTCCTGAACCGGCAGTCAGACATCCATCTCACAATCCAGGACTGCTGGCTCCAGCCGCTCACCTGCCTGCCTGCCTGCCTGATTGCCCCTAACCACTCTGCCTGCCAGCCTGCTTGCCCCCAACTGCCCCCCGCCGCTGGCCTGCTCGACCCCAAATGCCCCCCCCCCCGGCCAGCCTGATCACCCCCAACTGCTCCCCGTGCCAGCCTGCTCACCCCCAACTGCCCCCCTGCTGGCCTGCTCACTCCAAACTGCCTCCCCCCACCGCTGTCCTGATCACCTCCAACTGACCCCCACTGATGGCCTGCTCACCCCCCAACTGGCCCCTCTGCTGGTCTGCTTACCCCCAATAGCCCCTGCCATCTCATCCTGGCCTGATCACCCCCCAGCGACCCAAGGTCCCAGCCCTTCCTTTTTTCCTTTTTTTTTTTCAGCGCCTCCTTGAGCAGAGGCCAGGGCCGGCTAGAAGCAAGTATCTAGGATTTATTTATCTTCTATAATTGAAACTTTGTAGCCTTGAGTGGAGGCCAGGGAAGGTGGGAAGCTTGGCTTCCTCCTACGCCAGGGGCAACCCAAGCCTCCTGCTCAGCTCCAGCTCCATGGCCGCCGCCATTTTTGTTGGGATTTATTTATCTTCTATAATTGAAACTTTGTAGCCTTGAATGGAGGCCAGGGCTGGCTGCAAGCAGGTATCTGGGATTTACTTATCTTCTATAATTGAAACTTTGTAGCCTTGAGCAGAGGCCAGGATCAGACAGGGCGTGCAGGAAGCTTGGCTTCCTCCATTGCCAGGGCAACCCAAGCCTCCTGCTTGCTCCAGCTCTGTGGCCGGCTGCCATCTTGGTTGGGTTAATTTGTATACTCACTCCTGATTGGCTGGTGGGCATGGCTTGTGGGTGTAGCAGAGTGATGGTTAATTTGCATGTTTCTCTTTTATTAGTGTAGATTAGGTTTTTGACTAACTTTATTATAAAAATACATTTTTATAAAATTATAAAAGTGGCCCAACAGTGGATAGGACAACAGCCAGTTTTCTCCCACATAATTTTCTTATTTTTCAACACATTTGCTATTAAAATCCTATTTAGATATGTAGCATCCCTGAAATTCTAGAACCAAAGTCATTTTTTGAAAAGTAAAATTTCTATACTTTTATAGAAACTTATTTAGATCCCTCCCTCCTTAGAAATTAAATAAGGTGGTGTGGAACTCCACAGTAGTTCAGCTGACTGACTTGATCCTGAGATTGCAAGTTACACAAATAAACGAAACCACTTTGTCTTTCATCCCCTCTTCTGCGACCTCGCTATCAAAGTATGAAGTGCTTGCCTTATAGTTGAGTCAGTTTTTGCGTAGCCGTCATACTGAGTACTTCTCTGCAGAGCATGCATGTCCAGTTCAGGGCTTCCACACACCAGGATTTCAACCTCTTCTGGGCGAAGCAGCTGCCAATAATTATTTACCAAAAATGACAATAAAACATGATAATTTTAAAAAGTGAAATTGGAACTATTTTCACTGAATCAAACTATAAAAATCATGACTTCTCTTACAGTAAATCATTTTAAAAATATCCATTTATATTTTTCCTATTGAGGTAAGATATTTTTGCTTTCAAAAGTTTCATAAATCTTGTCAAACTACTAGGGCTCTCTCTCCCTTTTGCAAACAATAATTGCAGTTTGCCAGAAAAACAAGCAGATGACTAAATATGAATCCAAATTACAGTTCTTCCCCCAAACCCAGCTTGAAACTGTCTCAGCCGTTACTGATCTGCCTGCCTCCTTTCAATACCTCCATATCCCTTCCAGTAATGCACAGGATGTGTGCACTGTAGAGTTTAGGTACTTGGTTACATACTGTCTGCTTGTGTTACTCACTGGTTTTCTTTACCTACGTATGTTGTCTTCCACTTAAGGAGATTAAAACGGAAAAAGAAAAACCATGCTATGCCATTTAATTCCTTTTCCCCTCCCTCCACTCCCACAATTACCAGTGTGTCACAGACAAAACTCAGTGCTCCATTTTCAAAGATCCTTTCAACAACACACACGTGACCAAGGTTACTCTGAAATTAGCTCTCTCCTATGAAAGTAATTCAAATGAAAGACCTTACTCCAAACTCTCATAATAAACCTGAGGGGAAATAAAAGTGGCGTGATAGCGTGTGCCCTGGATAGCTGGGGTGAAGAGCACCAGTTCTTTAGTAAATTGCTTTTATCTTATATTTTCAACATGGAGTTCTAGATAGAGGCTGCCCCATGTTCACATGCCTCAGATAAGGCAAACCAATCAGAGTCCATAATGACTCTGGAGACAAACTACTTTTTCTGGGTAAAAGACAACTCAGTTGTCAAGGAATTCTTGAAGCAGAAGGAAGCAGTTATAAATATGTTCCTTAGTCAATATGAAGTGGCTTTTGCCCCCGAGCTTATGTGTTAACTGTTTTCTGTGCTTTGCCCCTCAGTATTAAGACCTTGAGCCCACAGGATTTCTTCATTCACTCTGCTTGGGGGAATTTTTTAAAGCCCTAAAATACATAGTATAAGACATAGCACAAGGGGAGGAAAATGGAGCTGACTGGTCTTTTTTCCCTTCAGAGAGTTAAGGCTGAAATGGGAGAACTCTTTTTATTTCTAGCTCTACCTTTAAAGAGTAGAAAATATTTTATATTTTAAAAGCTTATCTACTAAAATATTTAAGGAATTATTTGTCAGTTATTATCACACTATAAAACCTAACTGAAAGCATAATTTAAAGATTTAAACTCACCATAAGGGCATTTGAAGCACACACACTATGAAATCCATAATAAAATGCAGCAAACTGCTTATAGATGGATTTGTTGAGAAGAAAGTCAATATAAAGCTGTACATATTCTGAAAAGCAATTTTCCATCTGTTACATAGTAAAAGTAAAAGGTAAACAATAATGCATTTGAATTAAGAAATGGTGTCTAACTTACCTTTCCTATTTTGATTGGTAACTGGAATTTTTTCACCCCCTGGCTTTAAATTATAGGACTTAATTATTCCAAATTCTTCCTGAAAAACCTGATGGGAGATTCCACAAGGTATTTATTGGTACGGTTGATATGATAACAGGTTTTAGTGAACAGCTTTGTAAATTTTAAAAAGCAATTTTTCTCCATCTTAGTACAAATCACATGCATTGCAAGGTAAAAAAGTAGGTCTTTAACTTAACCCTCTCTGTTGAATGTTAAACACTTTACTGATATTCATAAAACACCTGTAGCCATTTAAGTGTTGTGGAGCTATGTGGATTACTTTAATTTCCATTTCCCAATTATTGGTAGGCTCCGGAGTGGGAATGAGTTTTGGTGAATTTCTTTAAGCACTTCCATCGATTGCTCCTTCACCTGTGTCTTCATTGTCTACTTCATCAGGTTAAGATCCTCTGTGATAGGGGATATTATTGGTATGTGTTGACTAAACCTGTTCATCTTTTCTAATAATGGGTGTTTCATAACAAATGGCATTTTTCATATATGAAATACATGGTTAACAGAAAGCTATTTATACCTGGAATGTTGAGTAGAAATCTTCCTCAACATTGCCCTCATATGACAGGAGTTCACTTAATCCACGGGCCAGCTCCTATAAAAAGAAATCTATTATCTGTGGTTTTAAACCAAATGGTCTTACCTAAAAGCAGATGTATAACTCACCTATATGTGAGATAGAGCAGAGAAACTTTCAGATTTTGAAATAAAGATAATATTTGAGATGTATTTTCCAGATAAAATATTTGTTAATGATTTCTACCATCTACCTTTTCACTGGAAAAGGTCATATAGGAGATAAATATCCAGTTCATACTGTTCTTATGCAGCAACTAAGAGCATAGTTCTCATCATGATTCAATGCTATCTGCAACTTACTATTTATAAGTTTGCAGTATTTCTCATTTTCAACTTACATTCTTAAAAATATGCTGATACACCTTTAAACACAAAAACACAGCATTCATGCATGTAAGTGGAGTCTATATTTTAGTTACAATGCCCTGCTTTTCCAAGAAGTTTAGAACAGTGGAAAAAACATTTTCCTGAATTAGGTTACAACGCATGCTACCAAGGAGCAAAGATTTAAACAAACGGAAAAAGTAACCAAATATTTTTTTTTAAATTTAGGTTTTATGAAAAAAGTTTTACTTTATTTTAAATTATTAAGAGATTACATAAAAAGTTTTCCATCCATTAAAAACAGAAAATTTTATACAAAATTTATATGGGCATAGATTGCAATTATTAATAAAAAATTATGGGTGCTGAAAATTATAATTGGGAGATTTGTGATTTTTATTAAGAACTCCAGGGACCACCAGGTGAACCCAAGGGAAGGGACTTACCATCTTTTTTTCAAAGATTAAATTTTTAATGACAAAATAACAATGTCAGTAGGTCATGAAGTTATATACTCAGATCTGCTACATTCAGGACTATAGACCTTTTTACCTGAGCCTTTGCATTTTCAAACCCCAATTTTTGTTGAGAACTGTCTTTATCAATACTGTCAATCTTAGACCCTCACCTGTAATACACTAGCTCTAAAATATTTATTACCCATTCAGTTAAACTTTCAAAATGATTTTTGTAAATGTATAATTAAATAAACTGTGTGAAGTTACAGAATAGTGCTTTTGCACAGTTTGAATACCCTGGTCTTATTTAATACAGCATATTTGAGAGTAGCTTTAGCAGAAGCAAAAAAGATAGTACACATACTAATTCTAGGTTATGCTGCCTCTCCTGTTTGCAACATAAACCCTCCAGTGTAATTTTCACGAGACTGTTGGGAAGATTTCTTATTGTTTCTGGACCATTCTGTTGTTCCAAGTATGGCTCGCCTCTCAGAGAAGCAGTGGAGTATTCATTAACATGGTCATGGAAATTATCGCATTTATTAACACCTTATTGAAGTCTCCATTGAGGAATATTTTGATTACTTTCTCTACCTTTTGTCCTATAGTCACAGATGTCTTTATATTAAGAAGCGTATCTACTATATGTTTCTCTTCAATTTCCTGTTCCCTCTTCTTGAAAACAGGGTATACAAATACATATGATAAAGAATTGAATAAAAAAGCAGTTAAAAATTTTAGGGTATATTTTTACCATCTATGAAATGGAAATTAGGTGCCAATTTTAATAGGTGCTTTTTTAATTAATAAATGAATAATCAATTTATAAAACATTTTTAAAAATTACCCACATTCCACCATCCTAACACAGCAGCAATTTTCCTGTTTGCTTTCAATCTTTATTGATGCATGTACAGAAACAGTTTTTTCAATAGTTGATCTCATAGTATAGGCACAATCTGGATTAATTATTAAAGAGCTACTAAAAGAATATAGGCTCAGGGAAATCTTCAGCTCCATAATATAAAACAACATATTGGCATTTAGTCATTTATAAAATATCCATTATTTACTAAAAAAATAAAAAAAAACTGGGTCTAAATGAATCAAATTAAAATAGTTTTAATCATAGAATCGGGCAATTTAGTGACAAAAATCACTAATAAAATTACGAAATTTATCAGTAAAAGATTTGGCAAAAACTAAATAAGTGGGGCAAAAAACATCCCAAAAATCTAAAATGAGACGGTAACTCAGAGATTAGTCTATTCCCATTGTTTTATAGATAAGAAAATTAAGTGATTCATCCAGGATCACAGCTAAGTACAGTATGTTGCAGAGATAAGACTATAGAAGACAGATCTCTTAATTAGAGCCTGCTCTATTTTGCAAGCAGTAAAAAATATAAGGGATCGTCAGGAGGATGTGCATACTATCTATTTTTCTACTAAATTTTTACCTTAGATTAAATTTGATCAGAAATCTAAATTTTGAACTGAGGAATATTACAAGACAGTCCCATGAAATTCATGTTGTATTATTTTAAGAGATGTTGTTGCATACACTGTTAACGATACTGCACAATATCATCTTAATAAGAATCCATAGAAGTAATCATTAATAAGTGCTTTCTTATCTCCTGTAACCCCCCAAATACATGACTTTTACTATCTCATTATTCACATAAGGAAACTAGAGCTCAGAAACTTGAAACAACTTAGCTAAGTTCACAGAGCTAATAAGTGGCAGAGCTTGGATTCAAATCTCTGCATCTTTGACTTCAAAGCCTGTTGTCTATGGTATAAGAGCTGAAGAATGCTGCAATGTCTCCATAAGAAAGGATAAATCTAGATAAAAAAGGAGATGGGTTACAAAAGTAGAGAGAAACCATATTTAAAAATAAGAATAGCATTAAGAGGAGAAAGACTGTGCAGGTAGAGGATGCTAGCATTAAGGAATACGATGCTAGTAGCTTTATACTTACAGGCATAATTTGACTTAAGTCATCAGTGGTGACACTGCAGATGCCCACTGGTGTATTTTGATCACTAGGAACGATGGGAGGGCTCAATAATTTCTTGTAACAGCACGGGGGGAAACGAATATCCAGTGTAATGCTGTTATAAACAGCTAGTCCCATAAGCTATGCATACTAAATGTTAAGTATTAACATAAAATCCATGACAGCAAATAAGTTTTAAATTATGCATCAGTCTGTTTCTTGTATATTTCTTTCAGATCTAATACTGACTTTTTAAAAAAAATATTTTATTGATTTTTAGAGAGGAAGGGAGAGGGAGAGATAGAAACATCAATGATGAGAGAGAATCATTGATTGGCTGCCTTCTGCACGCCCCCTACTGGGGATTGAGCCCGCAACCCAGGCCTGTGCCCTTGGCCGGAATCAAACCTGGGACCCTTCAGTCCTCAGGCTGACGCTCTATCCATTGAGTCAAACCAGCTATGGCTAATACTGACTTTTTAATGAATTACCACATACTCCTTTCCTTTCATTTATTTCCCCACATAATTTTTTGATTACCAAGTCATGTAAAAAGGAGGGAATTAGTTGATAGTATTTATGATTTCCTTAGAAAAGTTTATTTAAGATCACAACAGATAACAGTTTCACACATATCCAAAAATTAATATATAAGAATCACTTTCTAAATTTAAACAAAGATGGTGATTTTATAAGTAGCAGCAGCAATTTATTTAGTAGAACTCACTGAAGAACACACTACTAATTTTGGTGACCATTTTATCTATTTTAAAATTAAATACAGACTAAAGAGAGCGGAGTTGAGTAAACATATGTATACACACACAGAGACATACATACACACTGTTGATAAGCTAACAGGATAATTACTCTCCTACGGTAATATCTGAAAGGACTTTAATACTTGGAGTTTACTCAAAGGGTTAAAGTTAAAACCTAAAGATGTTATATATATAAACTTTGCCCAATTATATGTTAAAAATATTTTTATTGATTTCATAGAGGAAGGGAGAGATAGAAACATCAATGATGAGAATCATTGATCGGCTGCCTCCTGCACAATCCCCACTGGGGATCAAGACTGCAACCTGGGCATATGCCTTGACCGAGAATCAAACCGTGACCTCCTAGTTCATAGGTCAATGCTCAACCACTGAGCCACTGGGCCAACTGTATTTTATTTATCAGTTATATGGCAGAATGTAACATCCATTTGCTGAAAGAGGGGTTTTATAACAAATTTCTTATTTCAACTATCAAATAAAGATTATTATATCAAGTTATTAAGGAAGTCATTCATTTTGTAGGCTCAAAAGGAAATCTTATTGTATGGGCTGGACAAATTACTGTGAACAATTAAAAAAAATTAGAAGACAGTCTGTATTTCAATTTGCTAAGGCAGAATGAGGTTAATAATTTAAGGAATAGATATGCTATTTTATTGGTAACCATAGTAACAGACTGAGCAGTGTATGCAAGGGACAGATATTGAAAAGAAGTTCTAATATATGTCTTTAATTGTGATATAGCAATAATGGCAATAACCACAATACTACTGTAGTTACATTTACGAGTATTCAACACTCTAGTGACAAGTTCTATGCACTTTTCATTTTAAAAAGTTCTTTTAATTATAATTTAACAGATGAGGAAGTAGCCTTACAGGATTTGCTATAGGAAACTTGCATTCGCACTAAATCAATGTGCTCTGGTTGAAGCAGGAATGGGGATCAGGTGTCATGTGCTATAAACAGAGTTTGAAAAGCCTGCACTGTACTGCACTCTAAGTTCCAATGCCCCTTGTGGTATAAGCATCATACTTTTAAAAATTGTTATATCTCATCATGCAGTCTTCAAAAATTTTTTATTATTATAGGTTTCTCATGTAAATGCCAAAGCCTTAACATATTTAAAAATGAAGTATTAGAACCAACTACATTTTCTCAATCATTATGCCTGTTCTCAATTTTTACTAGTAGTTCTCCTCACCTTCAGTAGATCTCTCCACCACTTACATGATCACAATCCACTATTGTCTCACATTTTTCCTATATGTTCTAATGCTTTTAAGGCATCAGTCTTATTTTCTACAGATTATTTTTGTGTGAGATAAATACACATTAACAATGAGATGTAGTGGCTATAATAATTTTAGATTTATGGCAGGTCCTTGAATAACATTATTTCAATCAGTGTTGTTTCCTTGTAATGCTGATCAGATGCTGCAGGAACTTAACTCTTGTTTATATCAATTAGCCTATGGTAAAATTGGTTTCGTTATATGTCATTTCACTTAAAGTCGTAGAGCCTATTGACAAAGTTAAGTGAGAACCTACTGTAATTGTTTAACTTGAAATATGCAACGTAAGTAAATATGCTTAATATGCTCTTTTGGGTAATGACTGAATAGAAACTAATGTCTATTGTAAAGAAAACAATTAGTGCCTGGCTGGTGTGGCTCAGTGGTAGAGCAATGACCCATACACCAAGAGGTCACTGGTTCGTTTCCTGCTCAGGGCACAGGCTTGGGTTGCAGTTCAATCCCCAATGGGAGGTGTGCAGGAGGCAGCCAATTGATGTTTTCATCTCTCTCTCTCCCTTTCCCTTCCTCTATTTCTAAAAAAATCAATTTATAAAAAAAATTAAAAAAGAAAACAAGCAAATTAATGATTGTATGTACTAGTATAACATTCTAAAAATGTGATAGCTCAGTAAAATCTAATACTGCAATACAAATATTACAAAGTCAAAATATCACTCAAATGTAAGCTGTGATGAGAATGTAAAGTGTGACAAACATGTATCAGGAAATCCAAATAGCTCATAGTGTAATGAGAAGCATCAACGACTCAGGCTTTCAGTGAAGTTGAAACATTAACAAATGATTACTGTGAACAATACAATAGAAACAAAAGTCTAAGAATTGTTAAGTGTTCTATATTGTGGAACTTGGCACGTTGGACCTTTAGACATGGCAGTATACACAAAATTACGAATTGAGTTTACCATTTCAATGTGTAGTTTTGTTTCTAGAACCGTTTTTCCAAAGGTTTCTCAATTTCCATATACATTTAGTTTCTCAATTTCCATATACATTTCTCAGGATTTATTCCAACAAATGCAACAAAGATATTCAAAGCTCTCCATAAGATAGCTCTTTTTAAGAAATATATATTTTATTGATTTCAGAGAGGAAGATAGCTCTTAACTCTCCTTCTGAAGGTGTCTTGCATAACACCCAGTGTGCCTTCTGCTTCAATCAACTGGACCTACACATTGCACTGTAACAGGCGCAGCACAACACAGCCTTTTGTTCTAGTCATTCTTCCACTGTACTAGTATGTCTTTAAAATTTTTTTAAAAAAATTGATTTTAGAGAGGAAGGGAGAGAGAGAGAGAGAGAGAGAGAGAGAGAGAGAGAGAGAGAGAGAGAATCATTAATTGGCTGCCTCCTGCACACCCCACACTGGGGACCAAGCCCACAACCTGGGCATATGCCCTGATCGGGAATCGAACAGTGACCTCCTGGTTATAGGTTGACAGTCACCACTGAGCTACCCCCCGGCTGTCTTATTCTTTTACAGACCTGTGTTAATCAGATAGAATGGCTCCATCTTTAAATGTCTACCTTCTGTGGAAGGACTATATTTAATCTTTTTCTCCTCAGAACTCCTTAGCAATTAATGTCAAGTGGTCATTTGACTATGAGAACTGACTGTCTTGCATGGTGGTCATCTGCCCACTTAAATGGTGAACTTCTTAAAGGTGGATAGTATGTTCCTCTTTTAACCTATGTATCTCCAGTGCTTGCTCATTTATTTATTCTTCTATCCTTTCACAATTATACTTCATAGATTAAAAAAGCTAATGTGAAAGGTATTTTGTCCAATCTCCACCCAATACAAGATGCCTTTTCTAGTACACTTGACGGGTCAGAGGATGGCACAGGGATTTATATAACTTTAACAATACTTAAAGTAATTAAATATTCCCAATATTTTCAATTTTTAATTTTTATTAATACTTTAGGATTTGAGGGGCAGATTAAAGACCTAGATTTAATTTACACAATTTTGATTTAGTAAACTGAGTGAAATAAACTATTTTTCTGTTAGTTGTTTCACTTTGTACTTAGAACAAAAACAATTCATCATGAACAGAAGATACTTTGATATTTAAAAGTCTTAATTTTCTGATAAATTAGATAATATATGAATTATAAAATATTTTTATTTTGAGATAAAGTTTTCAGGAAAATATAAAAATTCAGTCATTCCTTTCAATCAATTAAATCTGCTAACATGTAGCTGTGATATTACAAATAATAAAGATTATTGAAAATCTATCAGTAAAGTTGACAAGCATGCTTAATTTGAATAAAATGCTTGAGAACAGTTTTCCAATATTCAGATAAAATTTTTAAAAAATCTCTAGTCTCCTAGCACCTCCTAGTGGAAAGTTTAAAGGATACAATTCCAACCAATCGGAATTCAGAATAGTTATCACACTTAAAGCTGCTAAACCAATGGCAGTGTGAATCTTTGTGATATGTAAACATGCCTGAAAAAAAGAAACATGATTTCATTAGTGTGACTGATTTAAAAATCAGAGTGGTAAAAATATATATATTTCATCGGTTAGAAACAAAACAGTTCAGTAATAGTTCTGTTACAAACAATCTCTCATGTTAAAATATATCAAATATATGTACAGAGAGCATGCATGAGCCTTTTACTGTTCATTGGTATCCTGAAACATGGGGTAAAAAGACAGAAAACCAGTTGATTTTCCTTATAAAAACTCTAGTTTTATAAGTTATTGGTTATGATCAAAATTAATTTTGAGGATTATGTAGAGATTTCAATTTATCCATGTTATCTCTAATTCCCATTACCAGAAAGATGATATATATATATATATATATATATATACACATATATATATAGAATATGTACAAAATAAAGAAAAATAAACACTTAAAACTCTCCTCTGAAGAAAAACAATAAAAATAATGATTAGATATGTGTTTTCTCCAAATAGAATAAACCCAAATTTAAATTTCAAATGATTATGTCTGTCTTAAAAATTAATGAATTCTTATTCATTAAAATGTCTCATTGTTTAATGAGAAAGGCTTTAAATATTAGTGTAGAAGAGCAAACTAGTTTTTAAAATTTCAAATGTTTTTTATTTCAATGACAAATTAAATTCTCATGCATTTGGCTTATTTGGAAAGGAAGTGGATGCTCCCTTGCAAATATATACTTTCAAGTCTTTATTTTGTGTATGATTCCCAATAAAATAACATTTTGATAATCAATTTGGTCAATTTTTAAAATTTAAATAACAGTCCTTAAAAATTATTCAATATTTATGGTTGACAAAAAAAAAAATCGGTAAAACCGTAGGGTAGATTAAAAATAAGAGGGCCTAATTGAATCTAATTATGAAGTAATACTATTCATAAAAATTAAATACTCACCATAATCTGGATGAAAAATTTGGCGAATTAGAAGAAGGAACCATTCTTTAGTCAAGCCACCCATATCCAAACCAGCTTCCCCTACAAATGTAACTTTCAACTTCTTTTTCAAGTCTGCTCTTTTCCGGGTTAACTATTTGAAGAAAGTATATAGTAGAGGAGAACAAATGGCAGAAAAAGGAAATTAACTTTTTAAAATTTGGGAAATGTGTTAGGTATCTTATTTACAGTGTCACAAAACACCCATCCACCTACTCATCCACCCACTCATCCACCCACTCATCCATCCATCCATCCATCCATTATCCATCATCCATCCAATGAATCTGTCAGACACTGTGAACTAGGTATTATTAGGTTTGTTGTAAAGATCAAGAAACAGAATTAGAGAAGGTCAGGTACTTTGTCTCCCAGGTTCATATTGTCTCCAAGATTCTAATTTAGCAGATTACAATATAAAATAATTCATTTCTTTAACTTGCCTTCAATACTAAACTTTTAAAAATCACATAACTAAATCAGCCTTTAACTTATAATAGCTACATGCAGATCTGGCTAAGAATTGTACGTGCATATGAAGCTCTATAATACATAGTACATAAAATCAAAGTAGGTTTGACCCTTAATTGACCAAATATGCCCTGTAGATTGGACCCCTAATTTTATTAGATGAATAATCTGAGGCTTGGCAAGGTTAAAATGATATGTTACACACCCAACCAGTAAGAAAGTTGGGTCTACAATCTAGGTTACATATTTATACATATAGTTGTTCTATATAAAATCCCTTTCTGGGGAATTAACAACAAGCTGTTAATAAATATATGAAAATGGGCTTAATTGTGAATACAGAACTGACTTTAACTATGGTATCAAAATATAAGGAAGCACACTTACTAGCATAGAGAAATAAGGTAGTTTATTAAAACTTTAGAATTATGAAATGTACTTAAAGCTTTAATCAATGAAACCATTTTGAATAAATGATCTATACCTCATCAAGAGAATCGCTAACCAGATGTGTCCTCCTTACTTTCATATTTAGAAATAACATATTCATATCAGGTCTCTGTCTTCGAGATACTTTATCCACCAGACTTTGCTAATTGAAAAAGAAAGCAAACATTTTCACTTTTACTTAAATTTTAATTTCACTTAAAACATTTAAAACTTTAGTAAAAATCACTTATATTATTCTCTATACCATATCTCAAATAAATAATTTCATAAACTCAGTTGTAAAAATTTTGTTTTATGAAAATGCTCTGTTATTTTGTTTTGAAACAATGGTAACCAAAGGGGATCCAAAATGGAGGACCAAAAATAATTCACCAGTAAAGTGTGCTATGTTTTAGTTTCCACATATCTCATCTCTTAAATAGCAAGGTTTTCTGTTTAATAAATACAAAGCATAGTGTGGGAACATTTGAAACATATACTTCGGATGATAAACTTGGCTTAAGGTTTTTTAGATACTGAATTACTCTCAAAGCATAATTAGTCTACTTTTAGAAAGTAGTTTGTCAGTATTTATCAGAAACATTAATAATGTTCATAATCTTTGTCCCAGTAATTCCTCTTCTAGGAATTATAAAAACAGAAAATATTTCATTCAGTGAGATGGTCATCATAGCATTACTATAAAAGCAAAACTTTAGAAGTATACTAAATTTGTATCTATCTAATAGAATATAATACAGCTATCAAAAATGATGGTCCTAAAAACTATGTAAATGGAAGATGTTTAAGGAAGGCACAACTGAAAAAAAGCAGGGAACAAAATTGTGGATATAATTCTTGCCCTTACAAGATAATATAGGTAAAAAATATCAAAAGAACATTTACCAAAATGTTAAAAGTTATGTCTGGGTGATGAAAACATGGGTGACTGAAAATATCTATATTTTGTTCTTTCAAAATATAAGCAATGAGTATGTAAAAAACAACACATTAAAAAATATAAGGACTATATAAAATACCCTCTATCATATAAAGTCTACATATTTGCATACTTAATTTCTCTAAATCTTTTTCAGACTACCTCATCTTTGGTAGCAAACTAAATGAATTATTATGCAGATTAAAGACTGTCATTTCAGACATTTTAAATATATGCAGCAATTTGCTTTAGTAGATAAAATTTTAATATCCCAAATCTCTATTATTAATCCTACTCTTATGATTTAGTAGGTTACTATAATAAAACATTCTAATTCAGACCCTTCTTCATTTCTCCAATTTCTACTTCTAAAGGCTTTCAATGGTTTTTCTCTTCTCTGGGTCCCACCTTTCATGCTCAAACTCCCCTTTCCTACCTTCTGTTCCCAGTCTATACCTCCTGGGAAGCCATCATACTGGAAATGTCCCCCCTACACATTATATAGGATGCTAATTGAACATGACAAGGCTCAGTGACTACTCCTCCCATCAGGAATTAATCTATATAATAAAAGCCTAAATGACCATTACAGTGGAACAACCAGAACGACCGGTCGCTGATGATGCACACTGACCACCACGGGGCAGACGCTCAATGTAGGAGCTGCCCCCTGGTGGTCAGTGTGCTCCCACAGGGAGAGCACTGCTCAGCCAGAAACTGGGCTCAAAGCTGGTGAGCACAGCAGGCGTGGCAGGAGCCTCTCCTGCCTCTGCAGCAGCAGCGCTAAGGAACAGCGAGCCAACCAGTAAGGAGCTGCAAGCAGGCTGGTGGTAAGGAGCGAGGGGTCCCAGACTGTGAGAGGGCACAGGCTGTGCTGAGGAACACTCCCCGCCCCCCAGTTCAGGAATTTCATGCACTGGGCCTCTAGTATTTAATAAAAAGTACTTCAAATGAAAGAAGTACCGTATTTTCTGGCGTATAAGACGACTGGGCATATAAGATTTTCCTAGGTTAAAAAGTCGTCTTATACGCCGGAAAATACGGTAAATATCTATGCAGCTTTGAGCACAAGTCACTTCACCTCTAAGATGGAAATACCGTATTTTCCGGCTTTTTAACCCAGGAAAATCTTATACGCCCAGTCATATATGCCGGAAAATACGGTAATAGTGACATTTTAGATATAAAATGTAAAAACAAAATACTAAAAAGTTGCATGAAATTGCTTAAATGCAACTAATAAAAAATGTCAAAATGACTAGTTATATAGACTAATCTTTGAGCCAGTATCTACCCAAGATTAAGAATTCTGTGCCAAATATACCTATTGAAATTTTTTGGGGGAAGGGAGTAGTGTGGCTATGGAACTCCCTTGCACATAGTCAATAACATTTCTTCTAATATCCTCATATTTGGTGTAAGCTGACTTTGGGATGTTACCAGTCCCTCAAATCTCTTGTCCAGCTCTGTAATAGGAAAAAGTACTTACTTTCTGGGAACTGAATTACTGAAGAATAAACAATTCTTATTTTGTATGCAATTTGGAAGTAACGTAATTTATGCTTTAGCATTCTTTTTGTATTCTCGGACAAGACATGGAAACCATTTTTTTTTTTTTACTCTGTGTCTCTTTTTATTTTAAAAAGACTGCAACCAACCTTCCCTCTAATTTTTCAAGTTGTAAGTAATCATGTCCCAAATTCAGATACTCAAAATACCTGAGCATTTAAGTGTCTAGTCTAAAGCTCTAACAAAAAAAAAGCTCACTTAATCTGATGTCTACTAACTAAAGTATATAACTTGATTGTGCTGTGCTGAAACACAAGTGGTAGGGAGTGGTGAGGGCAGGCCAGAGATAAACTCTGTCCTGCTCCGAAACTCGACTAAAGCCAACTTGACAGATCCCCCATAGTTTCTATGGGCCTCCATGCACTTTGGTTTCCTAAGAAACCATAAAACATATTTTACCTTCTTTGGACATATCAGTTTTCTAAGAATACATGTTTTATTGCATCTTCTATTTTTTTGTTGTTGCTGTTGTTTCTATTTGATTTTCATAAAACCAAGAAAACATTTTAATGGTTTGCTCTTAGGACACTCCTTGCCCTCACTGTAATTTTCACCAGAGCTCTCTGCTCGTTACTGAAGCTGGAATATGGTATCTACAAAATAATGTCCAACAAGTTCCTAGTACTTTGGATTTATGAGACACATTTAATCTTCCTGCTGTATTTATAACAATCAGAAGTTGGTGAGGGATATCTTTTTCCTGTATCATAAACAGGTTTAAACACTTTTTGGGGGAATATAATGTGAATTTTACTTTTAACATTTCCTAATTATGCTAGAACAATTCATAAGACATTTGACTTATTAAATTATTTACTGTATTGATTATAGTCAGCATAAATATGCTTACGTAGCTGGCTTACCCTTGCGATGCTTATCATCTGCTGCTCTGAGTCTCTCTGAATAATGATTTTTTTTGCAGCTATAGAAATAACGAATGGGTACTGACAGAAGGAAAACCTGCCCAACAAGTGGAAACAGAAAAAGCAAAATTGTGTATTTTTTAGCAAAATTATACTAAGGGAATGTAAGGTACCCCTTCTAACAATACAACACTTTACTTTTGAATGATGTCTTATCATTTACAAAATGATCTCAAGTACATAATTTCTCTTAATCACCATAGCCCTGTGAAGTGTGTGTCATTACCAGGGGTGCAGTACCTTTGTTTTCTGGAGGAAGCTACATCTAATGAAATATGTGCTAACTACTTACATTGTTATATAGTAATTCCAGTTTATGTACAGTCACCTGTACATCATTACCTGTGAAAAATAAGGCCAACACCAGAACCAAGAGGCAGAGTGTTGATGAAGGAGGATTAGGACAGAAAGTTCAAGTACAGAAAGTAATTATAAAAATCCATTATTAAACGGATATTTCTGATGTGAGAGCTTCAGAAATGAGGAAATCTTGTAATAACTATAGTAGTAACAAGCAGAGTAATAAATTTAAGACCAATAAAAATATGTTACTGTTAGTACTGCACTTAATGATATAGTAATATGAAATGATATGTGCTTGTAAAGGTACAACATTATGATCAGAGGTAATGAAAACAACTTTTTTTCCTGGGTCAGAGCTCATTCTATGCTATGTAAAAAAGCCACAGTCAAAGAGAGAAAGGCATTTGGAGAGAACTAGCATGGTAGTACTGACACTTCAGGAGTTAGACTCCATCAGAAGTGGCTGCAATGCATCCATCAGTTTTCATTGGATTCCATCCGAGTGCAGTCAGGCAAGGCGTCCGTGACCACCAAGTGCCCTGAAGGCACTATGGGGACACAGGAGGTAGCGCTAGGGTGAACTGAAAATGAAATAGCTTTCCCCTGGATCGAAATTGTTAAAAATAGTTAAGAGTTGTTCAGTACTAATGTGTAATGATTTTGAATCACTAAGTGCTAACTAAATATTAAGAAATGAGTGTAATGAACTTAGTAGGATAAGTGAAATGAACTTAGCAGGATGTACTTTAAAACAAAAAGACTGAGATTTTTCCCTAGTCCTGGCACTTAGAAGAATGATACTATGTGTATGAGATACTAGATAAACAGCTTAGGCTGCTCATGGCCAGGGGTGACTTGCCCTAGGGCTCCAGGTCCCACTCGAGGTCCAGACTGGCTTCCCAAGGGCTGGAGGGATCACAGGATCAAAAGTCCAATTCAGCCGAAGCCGGTTTGGCTCAGTGGATAGAGCGTCAGCCTGCAGACTGAAAGGTCCCTGGTTCGATTCCGGTCGGGGGCATGTGCCTTGGTTGCGGGCACATCCCCAGTGGGGGGCGTGCAGGAGGCAGCTGATCGATGTTTCTCTCTCATCGATGTTTCTAACTCTATCTCTCTCCCTTCCTCTCTGTAAAAAATCAATAAAATATTAAAAAAAAAAAGTCCAATTCATTCTTGGCACAATGCTGTGGTACAGTGGTTAGAGGTGCTCTGTACTAAAAGCTGTCACTAAAATACACACAATAACTCTTGGAGTTGTTTTGTGGTTTTGTCTACGTTATAATTATATTAAAGTGGGAGAAAAAAAGCTTCTTTGTAAAATAAACTTTCCCAAGAAAGTATTCATCAGACTGACAGAGGTCCCCAGAAATGGAATTCTTATTCAGTTCCGAGTGTTCATATATGGACTGAAATATGTCCTCTGGGCCATTTTATATTTTAGGCCAATTCTTGTAGAAAGGGTCCCTGGAAGCTTGAAGCAGTTTATGAACTAGTCTGCGGTTTGAGGTTACTTACATCCATCCCATCTCTCTTAGTCAGTCTCCATGAACTCTCCAGGACATCTCCTGGTCTGGGAACAAATTGTTTGGGATCATCTTGCTGGTTTAATTCAAACAGTAAGTGTGGATATAAGGGGCAGTGTATTACAGAATTTGGTTATGTGTTTTGAAAATCTATATACCATTGTAATCATTTGTGGTAAAGATCTTTCTCTAACACCCATTTTTTAAATACTGTTTGTAAAGGTCAACCATTTTTCCTACAGAGTAAGGAAGAAAAGGAGTGAGTGTATGTGTGTTACGTGCACATGTGTGTGATCACTGTGTTAGATCTGGCACTGGCACACTATGGCCCATGGGACAAAGATGGCCTATCGCCTGTGCTTGTGAATAAAGAGTTGTAGGACACAGACACCCCCATTTATTGTCTAAGGCTGTCTTTTTGTGCTGCAACAGACCAGAGATTGTGTAACCCAAAGAGCAAAAAATATTTACCATCTAGTACTAGTACTTTACAGAAAAAGTTTGTTAATCCCTGTCCTAGACAATAGCATATAGAATAAGAAGCTACAAGAAATTGCATATTAAGATAGGACCTTTCCATTCTTAAAAAGATGTTATTAATCAAACCAAAAACAAATTAACATGCATATGAATTCAAAATGCAACAGAAAAAGAAAATGCTTTCACAAATATAGTATTTCAAGGCTGAATAATTAAACTATATTTATAAGTTTATATGTAAAGGTATGGGTAGATTTAATAAAGTTATTGACACAAACTTAAACCCCAGTCATTATTTTGAAGAGTATTTCATTTAGGTGAGTAACCAGATGAGCTTCTGACTGTACCTGTGGGAGTTTCCAAAGCTCTGCCAGGTGTGGTATTCCTCCATGAGATCAATGTGATCCAGTGTAGAATTATAGAAATCGGTATAAGGAATAAGGGGAGGGTGGACCAAATTGTTTGCAGTATCTGTAAAGATAAATTCTAACATAATGATCTTTTCCAACATGCACATGATTTACTCTAATAATAATAAGAACATTTTAATGTCTACCAAGTAGTCTTAACCTATTCCTATTTTAAGCAATTGTAGCTTCCAATGGAAAAAGTAGTTTTATAATTGTGATCAAAATAGAGCCAATAATTTGTTTTTTCAAAAGAACTTGTGGTGGGGATTGTATTAGTATAATAAAAGGAGCGCCCAGATGGCCCTCTACTCTTTCTGTTCCCCCGTAAGTATGTTCTCTCTTAGCATCCCTCAGGAATTCATGGAAGTTCTTGTGTTCTTAGGAGTCACTACTTAGCAGATTATTTGCAGTTGACAGCCATTAACACAGAATACTGCCCAATAAAAAGCATAAAGCTCTCTCATGCTTGTTAATTAACCGTGAACTCCATTATCAAAACAGAAAGTAAATTACAACTCTCCACTTCAAAGAAATGCTTTAAAATGTAAGAATGCCTCCATAGTATTTAGAGATCCTTATGGAAATGTCTCTAATATTTAACAAAAGAAAAGTAAAGATGATAGAAGAACAAAACCTACTAAGTAAAGCCAGCACTTTAGATGCTGATGGGATCCACCAGGAACATTTTGTTAGGGGTGGAAATTCTTCAGGCTTTGCAGGAAACAGTCGTAAAGAAATAAACTGCAGCAATCTCTCTACCAATTGTTTGAACCTCTTCTGGGATAATCTGGTAAAGATTTTGAAATAATTCCAATCAAAATTCACATTGTCTATTTTGGCAATATATTCATTAGATAGTAAAGTGCATTCTATATGCATAAACTTTTAGAATATTCCCCCAAATTCTATTTTTAAATTGCCAAACATTTGAAAAGATGGAAAATCTCACCTGGACTATTACTTCTTAATTGAATAAGAAATAAACATTAATATTACTATAAAGTTAGTATTAAACATTTCATTTTATGCCAAAAACTCAGATGTGTAAAGGCTTTCAACAGTCAATTCTATTATTCACAGACTCTGTATGTGCAAATTCACCTACTTGCTAAAATTAATTGTAACCCCCAAATTGATAATGTGGCTCTTTCATTGTCACTTGTAGATGTGCAAACAGTGGCAAAAAATTTTAGTTGCCCAATGTGCACATTCCCAGCTGAAGCTGAAAAAGGAACGCTCTGTCTTGTTCTAGCTCTCATGCTGTAAGCAAGCGACCTTTATGCAGTCTGCATAGTGTCACGTTTTTCACATTTTTGTGCTTTTTGTTAGTGATTTTGCTGTTTTAAAATGGCCCCCAAAAGTAGTGTTAAAGTTTTGTCTAGTCTTCCTAAGTACAAGAAGGATGTTGTATGCCATACAGACAATACACTTGTGTTAGATAACATTTGTTCAGACATGAATCATAGTGCTGTTGGCTATAAATTCAATGTTAGTGAAACAACAATTTATCTTAAACTAGTGGCCTGGGGCACAAAATTTGTGCACATTAAAAGGGAATTGATTAGAGGAAATATTTTAATATTGCTATTTGCCCTTTCTCTATAATAGAAGTGTCAGAGATGAAAGAAAATTAGTAAAATACTAGCGTTCCCGTTGCAGGAAAAATCCTGCAATAGGGTTTCCTGCTGCACTCTACCCCGCCCTGCCTCCGCTCCTCCCTTGTCCCCTGGCCTGCCTTCTCCGCCAGCCCACCCCGCTCTCCTTCCTTCTCCCCCGGCCCCGCCTCCTCTCCTCCCTTCTCCTCCCCCCAGCTTGCTTGCTTCTCTGAAGCTTTGCTCCCTTCAGCATCTCTTGGCTTCTTCCTAAGCTGTCTCGATATGCAAATTAGCCGCCATCTTTGTTGGGGTAATTTGCATACTCGTCCTGAATGGCTGGTGGGCGTGGCTTGGCTGGTGGGCGTGGCTTGGGCATAGTGAAGGTGCGGTCAATTTGCATATTTGTCTATTATTAGGTAGGATATATGAAAATTTCCCTCCTGTCAGAGTCGGGGGCGTGCTGTGGGACCCAGAGTCAAGTCCCTGCCCACCTGCGTGTGTGCCTCGAAATTGTGTGAGACCCAGACATGGCCGGCCCCAACCCCGTCAAGACCTGCTGGGCGGGGGGGGGGGGGCGCAGCCTCAGGTCCCCCGTCAAGCCCTGCTGGGTGGGGGGTGTGCAGCCTCAGGTCCCACAGCCCCAGGGTGGGAGTCGCGGCCTCAGGTCCCCCCGCCTGGCCTCAGGTGCCCCGGTGCGAGGGTGTGATGACCATTTGCATATGAGCTCTTTATTATATAGGATAAGATGCCTTTAAATAGAAGTACAGGTAAAGCAAGGTTATGTAGTCATCAGCTAATGAAAATGTTGGCCTTAAAGCTCGCAGGAGCCTAATGCTGTGTCTCCTTTAGGGGCAATAGTTTAGTATTCACTAATTCACTGTTCGCAGTATATTTATAGAACACTAGGGGTCCGGTGCATGAATTCGTGCACCAGTGGGGTCCCTCGGCTTGGCCTGCGGGATCAGGCCGAAACCGGTTCTCCAAGATCCCCAAGGGGTCCCGGATCAGGGACGGGGAGGGAAGTGGGAGGTTGGCCAGCCAGGGAGGGACCATGGGAGGGCTCCAGGGCATGTCCAGCCTGTCTTGCTCAGTCTCAGACCCCAGCAGCAAGCTAATCTACTGGTTGGAGTATCTGTTCCCTGGTGGTCAGTGCATGTCATAATGACTGATCGACTGCCCCCTGGTGGTCAGTGCATGTCAAGCGAGTGGTTGAGCGGCCTTAGCATATCATTAGCATCTTATGCTTTGATTGGTTGAACAGCTGACTGGACAACCGGACACTTAGCATATTAGGCTTTTATTACATAGGATACTACTGTGAATAATGAGAATCAACTGTATTTTAAAATTAATTTTGAAAATATTTTGCCTCTTTAATTGTTATCAATCATGAAGAAAAGTAATTGTTGATGGAGTATACTATGAAAAAAGTATGGTACCTTTATAAATTGATATTGATGGCTAATCTACATTTTATAAAGATGCTTTTGGGGAAGGAAAAGCACCATGTAAATAATGGTGAAATTTATATTGATACAGAGACAGGAAATAAAAAGACACAAATTAAAATACTAATGTCTGAGCAAATCCAGGCACCATCTATGAGATGTTTGAAAAACCAGTGATAGAAATGCACTGTATAAAAGCAAGAGCAGTGGACAGAAATCTCAACCACAGCTTGCACAAGCAAAATGGTTACTGACATTAGAAACAGCTTTTTATTACCCTCTATGTAGTACTAAAATATATGCATATAATTGCCTTTTGAGGCACTGTGAAGTATAAGTATAAATATATTTAACTCATAGCAAGTTTAAACTCTTAAGATTATGAAAGTTCTTAATATCATAGAAGGACTTACTTTTTAACCCAGTGGACTAAGAAATGATGGTCAGCTTCCACTAAGGCAGCTATCTGTCTTAGCAAGTGAGCATAGATGACGTATGTAGATGTGTTATTAAACTGAGGATTCTGAAAAAGATATTAAAAGTAATTGTGTTAAAATATTGTTAACATGTAAAAAGAAAGACACTAAGCTTAATGAGCTAAGTGGTAAATTCAGAAGACGAGATTTGAAGTTATGAAATACTAGGTGAAATCCTTTAAAACAGTCATCTATTTGTTTAATTATTTAATTAGCAGAGATTTGGTACAGTTCCACTGTGGCACAGTGGAAAGAGCACGAGCTTCAGAACTGAGACAGATCTGGGTCTGAGTGAGCAGGGCTTATTGCTAATATACAGTCCTCAAAAACTTGAGCTTCATGTTGTTTTCTAGCATTCACTATCTCTACATATATATATCCCCCACCCCCAGTTTTGCCTTTCTCCCCATTTTCCTTCCTTACATCTCCCAACTACTTCTTATCTATTCCTCCCCACACACACTTTTCTTTTTTCCTCTTTTCCCACTTCTCTATCTTTACCCTGCATATTTCCTTTTATTGGACACAGTAATGAACTAAACACTACCTTATTTAATATATTATTTTCTTACCTTTAAATGAGGTAGTAACTTATTTGCACCTTTTGCAAATTGTAAAGAATGACAGATGCAGTATGCTAACTATGGTAATAATATAATTCTTCCTTAAAAATAGTAAAAACTAAAAATTACTTTGCATTTGTCTGGACCTTATTTTTTCTATCTGTGAATCTGTAGCGCCCAAGAAGAAATACGTTCATCATCTTTGTTTTGCAAATATAAACCACTTTGATTTTTCTATTCGTATTCTAGCTCAAGCATTTATTGAAAATACATAGAGATCTTGGAAACTTACTACTTAGAAAATAAAAGAAAGTTTTGGAGCCCATTCTAGTTATAAGAAAGGAGATTAATTGGAGGGGGAAGATGTTCTTTCCTTCTGTTTGTGCCCGAATACCACAGCAGGAAGGCAAGAATTAAAAATTTAATCCCAGAGATAAATTAGCTTCCCATTGTTTGTTTTTTGTAGCTTTAATTCTCTCGCTACAAGTAACTACAACCCAAAAGTATCAATAATGTTGCTCAAAAGAATACTTTATATTTAATATAATTTCACCTATATACATGCATAGACTGAGATCTAAATTAGATAACTAAAATTCTTGCTTTCTTACCTGTAAAAGTATAAAATATGCTCTAAGATCATCTTTTGTTCGTGGACTGAAAAAGAAGTATAATTGATTAGAGATTACAGTATATAATAAAAATGATCCATTAATATTTCTGTGAGAATTGAGTTGATAAAAGCCAAAAACTAGACTTAAGTAAATATGTATTATTATTGAGACAGTAACATATCTCTAATATGCTGAGAATATAGGTTCCTGTGTGCCTATTCTAGGCTGATTCTGAAGATACCTAAAAACGAAGTTAACTAGGCTATTACATTTTATGAGGTAAATATCACGATTAACTCTAGAAACACTTAAGAGTCTGGAAAATAATGAACAATTTTAGAATACTTATGTTTTTGTTTTAATAAAGGATAACAGATATCAAAAGTATTTATGCATTGAAAAAAGAAATAGGTTTGGGAGTACAGTTCTATTATTGAAGTGAAAGATGTAGAAGTGTCTGCAGGTCAAATCACACTTTGAATACGTCTAGTATATTTCTAATGAAAAGAATCTTATTTTGAATACCTCTGAAAAGTAAATTTTAATCTGTGCCATGTTAATCTGGATTTCCACATGATCAAATTTGACCAAGTTTTTATTCCCCAAGCTAATGACTGTTACTTGCCCTCTCAAGATCTATTAAATACACTGACAAACACTTGGAAGTAAGTAACTTCTTGCATTACAAATGGTCCCCCTATGTGATAACGAATGCAATTAATGATCCTTGATTGAATCCTGGATTGAAAAATAAAACCCAGATATTAAAGAACAGTTTTGAGCCAACTATGGAAATTTAAATGTGGACTCTATTTTAGAGAGTATTAAATGAATATTAAATGTATTATGGTCACAGAGAAAAATGTGATTAGGAAGTACATGCTGAAGTAATTAGGGGCAAAGTATCATGATGCCTTCCATTTACTAAAAACAAATTCCATGCATAGGGAGAAAAAGCAAAAGCAAATGTGGCAAAAAGTGAACAACTCGTGAATTCAGGTGGTGGTGAATGAGTTTTCATTATCTTTAACTTTTCTGTAATTTGAAATTTTTCAAAATTCAATGTTGGGGGAAAAATGGTTCACCTCCAAGTATCTCCTTGAATTTCCTTTAAGAAAATAAAATGATGAAATAATGATTTACTTTTCTGTTATAGTTATAAATTAAGTATGAAAATATAAATCATTGCCCAAAATGTACTAGATGACCTTTACAAAATATAAAGCCACATAATCTGAAATATAACTATGTATTACATATATATTAAAGTTAGAAATAAATATGTATATGCTTGTATATATAACATTTTAAAATTAGTAATATTTCTTTGTAGGAGAATTATCTCAACGAAATAATTATTTATATTATTTAGGTTTAACCTTTTGCACTCGGATGTCGAGTGTGATTCGACACGGTTAGCATGGGTAGCAGGAATCGAGAAAAAAGCAAGCGAGTGCAAAGGGTTAAACCAAATAGAAACCATTTCTGTCTGTAATATTCTACATAATTTTCAGACTATTTTCTCAGTGGACTAATGTTTTGTTTTAGAAATTATATTTGAAAATATTTTAAAACACTCAAGGCAATTCATAAATATTAAAATTTCTGGTGATAGGAGAGTCCTACTTTTTCCCATTTTATAGCTGCACCATTGTGATTTCCAGTTCTCTGGCATATGCACTAGTATTTCAGTACAGTATACAGTTCGGGCTATAGAAATTGTGGTTCAGATCACAGGCTCTTTGCCAAACTGCCTGGGTTCTAATCCTGACTTACTGGGTTAACTTGGGCAATTTACTCTGTAAATTTTCTCAACTGTAAAATGAAAATAATCATATTACCTATTTTATAGAATTGTAGTAAAGATTCCATGAGAAACACATGTAAAATTGTTAGGAAGGTACTTAGCCCATAATAGTCAATAAACTAGATTTTGTTGTTGTTATAATAAATCAAAATAAAACAAGATTTTTAGGTATTGAACATACATTCCTCTGAAACATGAGTCCCATCACATTGTCATTTTAATCTGTATCGGACACACTTTTCAAGAGCAGAGAGGGGAAGCTTACTAGAGGGGACTGAGATCCCAGCAGTTTCAGACCACTGGACTTCCTCATTCTCCTACAAATGATCTTTACATTCTAATTTTCTCTTCATTTTTAATGAAGCATTATGTGTTCAACCAGAAATACAAAATTCAAGGAAAATGCAAATATATTAGTAGAATGATAAATTAGGAAAAATACTGTTTAAGTTAAAAAATCACATGAAATTATATGTTATGATTTCAATTATTTTAAAAGAGGACTAGACAAAAATAGCAAAATGTAAACATTTTTACTTTTTTTACACTACTCTGGCTTTTAAAAATTTTCTATAACAACTAGGCATCTCTTTGAAAATTTATTAAATTTTGAACAGTTATTAAAATATATAAGGTACATTTGATATTGTATTTAAGAATTCTAGTTTGGTAATATTTTTAGACTGGGCTTAATATAAACATGTAAATTATAATTTTATGGTATTCATATGGCTTTATAGAAGCTATTATTGAAATTACAGTGCTGTTTAAACAGTATCAATTTAAATAATATGTACTTTTGAAAGTATATTTTTATATTCTACATATTCTCAGTTCAAAACATTATCAATTGCATTGCTCATCACTCCTTAAATAATGATTCAATATTTGGTTCTAAGAAAAAACATTTCAGCAGTTAAACTTACATTTTCTTATATTAGAAATAAAAAATTTTGCTTTGGCTACCAGAAAGTCCAAGGCTAAATTTAATGCCCATATTATTTCATCCTAGGTTACATGTACCTACTCATCCCATATCTGTATAGCACTCATGTCTGTACGCAACAAATTTTATATACGATGTTAAAGGATTCAGAGATCTTTTGAAGCCCAAACATAGACCCTCCTGAGAAGTCACAAATCTCAAGTTTAAAAACTTTGTTGTAAATGGTTTATAACTTCTTTCTCATCTTTGTTTTTATTACAACAACTAAAATTGACTCAGGGTAAAATACATACATATGTAACATAAGATGTATGAGATGTGTAAACTAACCATCTATACTGACTAGCTAGATATTAATTACAATTACCCTTTCCATTCTCGTAACAAGCTGTTAATGATTCCCTTTAATACTGTCTTCTGAATGTCTTGAGGCTGTAGGCAAAAGAAAATCATAAAATAATTAGGATTAGCTACTAAAGTGACTTTTTAAAGATTGTTTATCCATTCACCTATTAAAGGATATCTGGGTTGCTTCCACTTTTGGGAAATTTTGAATAAGGTTGCTATAAAATTTGTGTGCAGGTTTTTGGGTGGACATAAGTTTCGAATCATGTGGGTAGACAACTAGGGCACGACTTCTGGGTCATATTGTAAACTTGTTTAGCTGTGTAAGAAAATCAAAATATAACTTATTGAAATTTGTGGGATACAGCAAAAGTAGTGAATGAATGTATTAGACAAAAAGATCTAAAATAAATGATTTAAGCTTTCAATCTTGGGAAATTAAAACAGGAAATCAAGTCCAAGTAATCAGAAGAAAATACATAATAAAGGTTAGAAGAGAAATCAATATAATTGAAAACAGGGAACTAATAGAGAAAAAGCAATAAAACTAAATGCTAGTTTTTGGAAAAGATTAATAAAGTTGATGAACCTTTAGCCAGACTAACCAAGAAAGGAAGATTAAAGACAGTAATTACTAATATCAGAACTGAAAGCAGGATCATCACTACTGATACCTGGACACTGAAAGGATATCAGGGAACTATTATGAACAACTCTGTGCCCACAGTTTAAAAACCTAGATAAAGTAGACCTAGTCTTTGGGAGATACAATCTCCCAAAAGTCACACAGAGAGACATCGATAATTTGAATGGACCTATATTTATTAAAGAAACTGAATCAATGATTAATAACTTTGCAAAACGAACACCAGGCCCAGAAGATTTAACTGGTGAGTTCTACTGAAAATTTAAGAAAGGAAGGATACCAATTCTTTACAATTTCGTCCAAAAAACAGAGGAGAGAATATTTCCTAACTTATTCTATGACATCAGCATTATCCTAATACCAACCTAGAGATATTACAAGAAAAAAATTACAGAGCAATACCTCTTCTGAACACAGATGTAAAAATCCTCAACAAAGTATTAGCAAATCAAACCCAACAATGTATACAAAGAATTATACACCATGATCAAGTGGGATTTATTCCAGGTATGCAAGGCTGGCTCAATATTTGAAAATCAATTAATGTAACTCATCACATCAATAAGCTGAAGAAGAAAATATCATATGATCATATCAATAGCATTGAAAGCATTTGATAAAATCTAACACCAATTCATGATAAAGCCTCAGCAAACTAGGAATGGAGGGAAATATCCTCAATTTGGTAAAGAACATTTACAAAAATCCTTGAGTCAACATAATTTTAATGGTGAAAAACTGATAGGTTCATCTTGTATTTTCCCTGTCTCAGTCCTGGAATTAGCCATTTCTCCAGGGAGCTCTGGTTCCTTTCTGTGAGGAATGGTATTTAGAAACAATGCATGCTTAAGTGCTCATTGCTACTGGGTGTTACTGCTTCTAGGCCCTTTCAGAGAACAGGGTTAGGAAACACACACACACACACACACACACACACACACACACACACACACACACATCCATATCCATCTATTAAAATCCATGAGTTCATTATGATGTCTTAATGCCAAAAACTAAGAAAAACTAAAGATTTGTTTACGTATTTTAAAAATCTTTAGACTGAAGATACATAAAATACTGTGTATAAAAGTTACTTGGCTTAGTTTTTTTAAGGTATGATTATAATATTCGAAGTATAGCTAGGTGGTGTTTTTTTTTTTCTGTTTATATTACATTTTAAAGGATTTTTCCCTCATGTTGTATATTTTTAATTTTTTAGTGCCTATAAAATACTAACATCATTCCAAGTCAGAAAAAGTCAGAGAAGTGTCCCAGGAGTGGAACTTTTGGGTCACAATGTATGCATAAGCAAAATGTGTTAGCAATAATGCCCAGCAGTTTTCCAAAGTGGTTGTTTATACTTACCCAATCAGGCTATGGAAGTTCTAAGTGCTCCACAATATTGCCTATTCTTGGTAAGGTTCTTAAATTTTTTAAATTTTTTTTTTTACTAATTTTGAATGGATATATAATCTTATCTTCATTTCTCTAATGACAAATGTTATTAAGTACCCTTTCATATATTTAATTGTGAAGTACTGAGATTAGCAATAAGCAAGAATGTCTGCTATAACTTATTTTACTTAAAATTATATAATAAGGCAAATACAACTATGCATGCATACATAGGTACAAGGATTGGAAAGAGATAAAACTCATTTTTCACAAACAACTTGATTGTCTATACAGAAAATCCAAATAAATCTGATGTACTGTGAAAATTAATGAATAAATTTAGCAAGGTAAATGAAGATAAATATAGGAAGGTATTTCCATACTAGTAACAATTAGAAAATGAAATTATGATAGGATAAAAAAAAAAATCAAGTACCTAGAAATAAATATCATAAGATATGTCAGACCTTTACTCAGAAAACTGTGAAGCATTACCAAGAGAAATTTAAACAAGATTTAAGTAATTGGAGGGATATACCATGCTCATGGATTAAAAGGATGTCAATTCCTCACATACTGATCTATAGCAGTGGGATTCTCTAAATGTGATCCCTGGATCAGGAGCATCAACATATCCTAGGAACTTGTTGGAAACACAGATTCTTGGGGTCTATCCCGGACATTCTGAATCTGAAACTCTGCATTTTAAGAAGCCCTTCCTGTGACTCTGATACATGATAAAGTTTGAGAACCACTCATCTGCAGATTCAATGCAATGCCAATACAATAAAATAACTGACCTCCTTTTGCTTAAGTGAAGCATAATTTTACGTTAGTAAGCCTCCCTAAACAAGGACTGGACATAAATGTATTTTCTGCTTAATTCTCATTTAGTTATAAAAATAAAAACAATCTAACTTTCTGAGAATTCCAACTAAATTTACTATAACATTACATCAGAGTGATTTTTACAATATTTGTGTAGCTGCTTTTGAAATACAGAAGAGACAAAGAATTATACTACTTGCATGTGTTCATAAATAATACTTACAGTATTAAGTAAGGCATCATATACAGCATTCACAAATTTAGCATTAATCCCAGAGTCTTCAATGGTATTAAATGAAGTGGTGGCATCTTTCTGCAAATCCAATTAAAGAATTAAGTGTATATAAAGTTTTAAGGACTGTTCTTAGTCATATTTGAATCATAATTGTTCCTTCATAATTTCTAATATTTTCTAGTATGATGATAAAGAACATTCAGGGCAAAATTGCTAAAATAAAAAATGAATATAGAAGAATTATTTAACTTAAAACTGAAAGAATGGAGACAAATATTAACATTTAATACAAATAAAATCTAAGATATCACTTAAGTAATATTTGTGATACAAGTAATTTCAGAAATTAATACATATGTGTTTTTTAAACAGTTGCGTAAGTCAATATTGGGTAGAAAAAAGAAAACTTATCTATTTTTTAATTTAAAATAAAAAATGTGTTTCATGTATTATTACCTTAAATGCAGCATTTAGTTCTGGGAAAGAATCAAATGTTGTTAGATAAAAATCATGTACTGCTTTCCAATCTCCTGACGACTTAGATTTTTCTACATCTTCCCTAAAATGAAAACATATACTAACTATAATAGAAGGAAATATTATTCAGATAAAATAGCATTACTTCTTTACACATAAATGTCACCAAACATGCAACTTGATATAATGAAGCTGAATACAGAAACATGTTCCAGTTACTGTAAATATGATTTATGGATCTATAATCCTTAATTAGATTGAGATATTAATCCAGCTTTAGTTTTCCCATTTACCTGCTTTTTGAAAAGTTCATTCTTGACATGCTTATTACAAGTAACACTCTTTCTTTACTTCACTTCAGAGCCAAACGTCTTGAGAAGTATTGTTTATATTCGGTCTCTACTTTCTCATTATTCCTTTGCTCCTTCAAATATTCAGTTGAATTTTTTTAGTAGTGACATAGCTTTTATAGTTCATGTGTTACATAGCATATAAAATATTTTTTTTAAATGAAACATTCTATTACTACCTTTGTCTCCTGCTTTGCCTGTTTTGACTCATATTCTCTTATCTAGTGTTTCTTTTGCTGCGACATCATCTACCCCTTACCTGTTACATACATATTTGTTTTCACCTTCCACTTGGGACATCTAGTCTTTTGTGACTGCACTCTTGGCTAAAACCTTATCATGATCCACAAGATCAATTGCTCACACAAAACTATTAAATTATATAAAGTACTGACATGCAGATAACTATATGTCTAATATAATAGTGAGATGCAACTTACTGAAAGTCTTTCATAGTTTTGGGCTGGATAGGAAGGGCAGATTCTGGAGGAACTGCGGCCTTTATTTCAGATGATGCATCTGCAGAGATACGCTGTTTCTGTCTAACATCAAGGCAAATTGGTGGTAGGTCTGTCACTGTGAAGCATAAAAAAGCATTCAGTGTAATTAATCACAAAAATTTCTCCAAATTATAAAATGCCAGGCTAACTCAACATGAACAGAAAACAAATGAATTATTTTGTGTTGCATTCACCTTGGGGTCATGTGACAGAAAGTCCTACCATAGGGAAGGGCACTTACAGTAGGTCTATCCCCCCTGCCCCAACTTCACCCATAACAGATATTGGGCTGTATCTTACATTAAAAGTTATCTACAGATGTAAAACAGTTTCTTTCCCCTGCTCTTTTCCCAAAAGTTATCTTTCAGGGAATATTTCAGTGAGATTCAATGTTTTAAATGTTTCGTAGCTCTTTGAATATGACCAAATCATTTATTTGCATTCTCAGCAATTCTTTATTGGAGTTTTAGCATTTTCTTAAGAATTTGCATGAAATTTTTATTTTATTCTGTTTGCAAATATTTGCCAGTTCATTGTTTGTTCTTTTGTTGTACTTTAGTACCTTTTAATTATGTAATAAAATGAATATACAAGAATCTCATAAAACAAATGTATGGGTTAATGAATAGTATTTATTATAAGACAAACACCTTTGAAACCACTAACCAGTCAAGGGATAGTGTTACCAGCCCCTTCTTGCTCCAACTACCCATATGTTGGGTAGACTCTGCCTATTTTAATGTTAATTTCTTCAGATTTCTTTTCATTTTTTCTTCATTTATTTTTAAATATTTCCACCTTTTTTCTTATAGTTCCTTACGGCATGATTTGTTATGTTTGTTTGCTTTTGTATTTCTCCTAGTTTAAAAAATATTTTTAATTCTTTATTGTCACCTCATTTCTCAATGTTTACAATTCCATGTTCTTTCAAGTGTCATATTTTCTTAATGAATTTCAGCTCATTTTGAAATAGGGTTTTATCTATTTTTGTGGATGTTGTTTCTGATGGGCTCTTATTGTTCAAGTGGCTGTTATTCTGTTTCTTATTCTTATTTAGTACAATAAAATCTTGTAATAAAAAAATTATAGAATTTTCCCTGGCTGGTGTGGCTTAAGTTGGTTGGGCATCACCCCTTGTACCAGGAGGTTGCTGTTTCGATTCCCAGTCAAAGGCGCATTCCTGGGTTGAGTGGGCTCGATCCCTGGTAGGGTGTATGCAGGAGGCAGCCGATCAGTGTTTCTCTCTCCTTCTCCCTTCCTCTCTCTCTAAAAAAATCAATGAACTATTTTTTTAAAAAAAAATCTGGAATTTGATTTTGCTCATTTTCTGTTGCCAATATTTTAAAAATATATTTTATTGATTTTTTACAGAGAGGAAGGGAAAGTGATAGTTAGAAACATCGATCAGCTGCCTCCTGCACACTCTCCACTGGGGATGTGCCCGCAACCAAGGTACATGCCCTTGACCGGAATTGAACCTGGGACCCTTGAGTCCACAGGCCGATGCTCTATCCACTGAGCCAAACCGGTTAGGGCCAATATATTTTAAAAAAAACGTGTTTATTGATTTCAGAGAGAGGAAGGGAGAGGAGGGGGGTAGAAACATCAATGGTTGAGAGAATCATTGACCTGCTGCCTCCTGCATGCCCCCTACTGGGGATCCAGACTGCAACCCGGGTATGAGACCTGACAGGGAATCAAACCATGACCTCCTGGTTCATGGGTTGACACTCAACCATCGAGCTACACTGGCTGGGCTGCCAATATTATTTGAAATTAGTTTCCCAAACTTTTAGGAGGAGTTGTAGCCCCTTTTGGTTTTTTTTTTTTTTTGTGGAACTCAAATATATGGCAGCTTGCTTTCTGGGATTTCCAGGCCCTGTTTCCCTCCTCCACTTTTAATTTAGGTATCCTCACTCCTTAATCCCTATTGTTCCAGTGCTGCTCAAATCAATCAGTATGGGGCCCAGGTCTGGAAGGGGCTCTAATAGTCAGTTTTGAGAACTCACAGGGGTGACATGCTCCCTTCAGATTTAGCATGAGCTCTCTCTGCATTCATCTCCTCTTGGCAGAACCTCCCAATTTCAGCCTTTGTTCTCACTGGCCTCCTGAGCTCTCCAATGGATACCTGTTACTTATTTTGCAGGTTTCCTGTTCTCAGGTCCATCAAATAGCCCAGATGCTTCCTTTGCTTACACCTGCCAGGATGCTAACCCTGGAGATCTATCTTATGCTTTTGGTGATTTGCCCTGCTTATCCTTTTAGACCATTTATATGTAACTAGAGGCCCGATGCACAAAATTCGTGCAAGAGTAGGCCTTCCTTTTCCTGGCTGCTGGCACTGGCTTCCCTCTGGCACCTGGGACCCGGGCTTCCCTCACAGCCCCAGCTTCATCTGGAAGGTCGTCTGGAAGGGTGTTTGGTCTAATTAGCATATTACACTTTTATTATTATAGATTATTGATATGTTAGGGCTTAAATCTGTCATTTTATTTTTTATTTTCCTGCCTTCCTGTGGGTTATGCGAACACTTTTCAGAATTCCATTTTGATTTATCTGCTCCAGATATCCAGATATTATATACATACTAGAAGCCCAGTGCATGAATTCGTGCACAGGGGAGGGGGTGTCTCTTAGCCTGGCCTGTGGGGACCGGGCCAAAACTGGCTCTCTGACATTCCCTGAGGGGTCCCAGATTGCGAGAGGACGGTTCTTGGGTGACACACCCTGGACTTGGGCTCCCTCCTCTCTAGTTCCAGGTGGGTCACCAGAGAACCGCAGCTGCCAAGTCACCATAGCTTGGCAGCTCCTGCACTGAGCGTCTGCCCCCTGGTGGTCAGTGTGCATCATAGCTACTGGTCGGACAGTTGAATGGTCAGACAGTCGCTTAGGCTTCTATATATATATAGATAACTTACCAGTCTACTGGTGTCATCATTTCACTAGTTGAAATCATACCTCCTTTACAATGTTACGTTTGTTTCCACTGTTAACCATAACTTAGAAAACATGAAAGGAAAAGGAAAGTCTGTTGTATTTACCTATTTTTTGCTTATCTTGTTCTTCTTTCTTGATGTTTCAAGGTTCCTACTTTTATTGTTTTCTTTTTGCTTAGAGAACCTCTTAATGCATTGGTTTAGGATAGGTCTACTGGCAACAGATTCTTAGTTTTCTTTCATTTGAGGATATATTGATTTCCTCTCCAGCCAGGTATAGGATTCTTCTGGGTTTGCAGTTCTTTCAGCCACTTCCTTCTGGCCTCCATGGTTACTGCGAGAAATCTGCTGTTATCTGAATGGTTTTCCCCTATCTAGGTAAGTTGTCATGTTTCTCTGGCTGCTTTTCAACATTTTTTTTGTCTTTACTTTTCAGAGATTTAATTATATGTCCTAATGTGGATTTTGTTGGGTTTATCCTGTGCACGGTTTACTCAGCTTCTTGAACCTCTAGGTTTATGTCTCTTGGACAAATGTAGGAAGCCTTCAGTCATGTCTTTGAGTACTTTTCAGCCTATGCTCTTTTTTCTCTCCTTCCAAGACTCCAATGACAAGGATGTAACATCTTTTGTTATAGTCCCACAGGTCTCTTGAGCAATTCATTTTTTGCTTTCCAGTCTATTTTCTCTCTGTTGTTTAGACTGGGTAATTTCCATTGCTCTATATTCCAGCTCATTAATTCCTGTCCTTTCATTGTGCTGTTGAGCCCATCCTCTATAAGCATTTTACATCGGTTATTATATTTTCTCAAGTATTAATATTTCCAAGCCAATAGAATAGATTAGCATCTTATAGACTCTAAATTCTACAATAAGGAAGTGTACATATCTAGAATTTAATTCTCCTCTAATATAATCAGGATATATTTTCAAGTAAGCAAACAGCTGTATCACTTATCGCAGTGCTAACATAGCCCTGCTGTCTTCCTGCCTCTCTTATCCACTCTCCCAAACAAGCACCTATCCTTGGGGTCTGCCACTGACTTCAACAGACTATGATACATTTCATTAGTGTTAAGGTCTATAATAAAGTAAATTTCATATTAGAAGGTAGTACAGAGATGTCATTTTCTTGTACTCAACAGTAATGGCTTGTAAACTTACTGTATAACAGAATCACTTGGAGAGCCTGTTAAAACACAGATTATAAGGTCCTCCTTCCCCCAAAGTGTGTGATTGAGTAGCTCTGGTTGGGGCATTTCTAACATGTTCCCAGATGCTGCTGATGCTGCTGGTCTGAGGGTCACACCGAGAAACACTGCTCATCAGCTTTAGGAGAGCAGTGATGCTGACAATATAAAACACGTGACTAAATTTATTTCATTCAGGTCTATAATTGGTTTTTACATTCTTTATTACATATGGAAATATCCAACTTCTAGTAATTTGTACTTTAAGTACAAATTGGACAGAAGCTCAGTTTAGTAGCAAGTAAAATTAGGTTATCTCAACAAATGATTTCTTATTATGTTTAGAAATCTTTCCTAATGGGAAAGAAATAGATGATACATAGTCTCCTCTCTCCAACACCAACCAGTATTGTTACTATTACCTTTTGAGGTTCCTCTACAGTTTCTCTTCCTCTTCACCAGATAGCATTCTTTCCTGTCCCTTCCCACACACACCTTTCCCAACCTGGCTGTAAACACCCACTATTAGATACAAACAGACTCTGATTCAAAAATAAATTAACTTATTCACTCACAGAGCATATATGTACATTTCTATACCCAGTCATTTTTATTAAGACCATGCTGAGGTGGAAGAGTGCAATTTAATTAGGAAGAGAACTGGATTTTGGCAAAGCCAAGAGTGGTGAGATTCTTACGTAGGAGAACTAGTAATGCCAAGGCCAAGAGAATTACAGGATGAGGTCTGAACTAGAGGCCCAGTTGGGATTTATTTTTAGTTCCAAAGGTAATGTGGACTGAAGAGTAATGTGAAATGTTAGCGTACTATGTTAATGGAACTTGAGTCAGAAATAAAAGCAGAATCCTTTGCTCACATTAGTGAATGAGAGCCAAACTACAGGATGTGACATTCAGCTATTAAAAAAGGAGGTATAAAAGCTTGCAGCTGCTCTCATGTTCCCGAATATCAAGGCATTGTTTCCAGAGACAGGCTTTCAGCTTGTTCTCCCAGATGGTTATTATAGTCTAATTCAAGAGAGAAAATCAATAACTGTGGTGATAAGATTAATTAAATCTCAAACTGATATTATAAATAGAATAGGCAAATCTTTGTTCTATCAGATGGAGCTTTTGCTGCAGTGCAGAATACTGTAATACACTGAAAAAGGCAAAAATATTTTTATCAGTGAAAACCTGTCATTTAGGTTTCATTCAGCCAATACTTGGGAACGCTCTGTGCTAAAAGGATAAGCAGTAATCATTTCCCCTTTCTTTTAATAGTGTTGCCAATTTTAGTTGGTTGCTTAGAAACATTCAGTAAAACACTTGAAGCCAGTGCAAGAAGAGTCAAAGTTATGGTGGAGGCTGGCAGTATATTTTTAAAAACCTAAAGATCATAATACAACTATGTAGAAGGGTGTGAGATTATCAGGCACATTTTGCCAGCTCAGTGTTTTCAAGGTGCTATGATAGGCTGACTCTCATTGAAAACTAGTAACATGTAGCTTTCTGTAACTGTAGCCACCAAAATGAAGACAGATATTTGAAATTGGCCCCATGATTAAGAAATGGAAGATTGTTCCTGGCCAGCCAGACAGATGGCAACAGCATCTTCCAAGGGAAACAGGAGTCTCTGTGTAGGTTGTGTGTTTGGAAGGAGGAACCTGGGCCTTGGGGTTCCTTATCCCCCTACTGCTGGAGGGGAAAGGCTGATAGAATAGTTTTGCTGCTGGTGACACACTGTTGTAAAGTGCTATACCCTACGTTTCTTTGCTAATAATTTGTAATTAATAATAAGAATGGAAAAAGCACCAGTAGGGACTAGGTCCTACTACTAGACAGTTACTAACTTTCATAACATTCACAAGCCATTGAAACTGCTTAGGCCTCAGTTTTGACATTTTGAAAGAGATGACCTAAATCAGTCGTTCCCCAAGTTCTGGAGACCTTCAAGGGCCACCTCAGGGAAGTGGGGCTGCATGAATGTGTTCACTCAGAGCGGCTCAGCCCCATTACACTCCCTTTCCCCGCAACACAGCTGCTCACATTTACTAAATTCCATAAGGCAGGGAACCCAACACTTTCAAATGCTGTTTTTCATGTATCTTTACACCTTATGAGGTAGCTCCTTAATATTCTATTTTACAGATGGGAAAACCAGCACAGAGAGGTTACATAACTTTTCCAGGATCATACAGCTGGTAAGTTACAGCAGAGCCAGGATTCAAACCCACCCTGTTAAGTTACAAAACCCATGTTATTCCCACTATCAAGTAATGTGAAACCTTCCACCATGTCTAAAAGCAAGTAGCAAAACTGAACCCTACCTTTACATGGAAGTAGGCGCTAGTAAATTATGAAATGTGAAACAAAACAAAACTTAACAGGGAGAAAAAAAAATCAGTATGTTGAAAAATTAATTCTTTAAATTATAAAACTTAGGTGTAGAAGGTATTTTTATAACTCTTATCGCCCCATTTCCTCTTTCTGTAAATGAAGACTCACGAGAATTAAGTTTGTCTCAGGTCACAGTGCCAGTTACTGGGAGTAGGTAGTTCAGTACTTTGGTTTGGCTTTTGACTACTTAGTAGTGGCAGGGAACTGAAACCGGGAGAGACCAGAGTGGATTACTCACCACAGTTGATGTTTATATCACTCTATAGCATGGGTTTTTTGAACATTTGGAAAGAAATAAAATTGAGGTAGGAGAGAGAAAGGAAGGAAGAGGGGGATAAGACTCTGACTCACAGGATGTTAGCCATCAGAGCCAAATAAAACGGTACATTCACTGGTTTGGGGAGATGTAATTTTTACTAAGCTAAATGATGTATGTGTTTGTAAAACCACAACAAAAGCATACGTGAAATGTTCTTGTATGGGTCTAGTTGTGAAAATATCCAAAGTCCTCTTCATAGAAGGTTATCTCTGATGGAATAGATGCCTTAATCTGGCATAACTTAGAGAATTTATTATAGCCTTAAATGGGTTTGACATTCCAACGGGGCAAAATGACCAGAAACCCAGAAAAAGTGCCTCCCATATACTTCCTCACCGAGTAAGTAATTTACAGTACTGAGTAAAGACTCCATGTACCAGGGGATCTGGATCCTGGAGATATACAGGTGAATTCAACACTCAAGTAGATATAAATATATTTACTTTCGGACCCAACAATCCGACTTCTAGGAATATCTTATAGATACAACTATATGTGAACAAAATGACATGAATAGAGTCATTCATTGTGGCATTGTTTACAATAGCAAAAGAATGAACACAACTAATTTCTTTTAATAAGATCTTATTAAATAAGTTTTAATATGTCCAGTACAATGCAATATGGTTGTAAAAAAGACTAAGGAAGCTCCTTATGTCCTGATATGGAAAGATATCCAGGATACAATAACTAAAAAAAAAAACAAGGTGCTGGACAATGTGTATATACTTACTGTTTCATTAAGAAAAGGTGGAAATTGAGAGTTTATATTTACATGTTTTCATTTTTATAAAAAACAGGAAAGAATACAAAAGCAGGGAAGAGGATGAAAGTGAGACATCTGAAACACCTATTTTTATTATTTTGATTTTTGAAACACATAAATGTGTTACTTATTAAAAATAATTAACTTTAATATAAAAAATAAAAAGGATGGCCCTTTCCCTCTTCAAAAGAAAAGCTTAGGGCACTTACAGACCAGTAAAGAGACAGACAAGTAAATAACTAAATGCAGCAAGGTATTCTGAGTTCTTGATAGATACACCTCTCCCAGGGCCTGGGTTAAGCAAAGCCATGTGCAAGGTACTCACTCTGACCTAGGGAAGGATCTAAGAGATTTAGTCCAAAATCCATTCATTCTCCAGGGAAACCTGGAGATGGGTCATGTGAGGTCTTGGACAGGAATCTGAAAGCAACTACTGTATTGCAAGTCCCCTTCTCTCCCCAGATGGCAAGTCCTGTGCAGGGTTTCTTCTAACAGCTTGTTTCCCCACCTGCCTCTCAAGTTGCTCTTGGAAAAACTGTGAAACTCTGTGGTACTTCACCTGCAAAGGCCCCCATACACAGATCCGATCACTGTTTGAGCCGAAGACCACTCTGTCCTCCCTTGGCTATTTCAGCGTGGCAGAGGTCACGAGATGCCTTTCTCCAGAGTGTGTGAACTGTACTTTATGTCACGCAGGGCTCTTTTAGAGTCAGCTCACGAGAGAGACTGAGTGGGGAGAGGAGCCGGGCCCCTGATAGGAATGTCAGAGTTTGTGTCTACTCTTTACTGAATGACCCAGGAGTGCAAAGCTATTTTTAAAGGTTAGGGGAGAAATGAATTCATTTCCTTTAAAGATGTTCTGTGCTGTTTAAAGAAGTTTTAAATAAGTCTGAAAGGGGCATAATCACTTTAGAAAGGAGGATACAAAAGAGTAAGAGAGAAGTTAGTGCTACCCCTCCCCCATTACTTCTCATGTATATTGTTTCTCTAAAGATGTATCATCCCGGCAGCTGTTATAGTAGGTAAAACTCCCACACTCGCTGATCTTGAAAAGGACAGCCAACTCCACAGGCATACCACGTCATGTAGTCTACAGGAGGAAAGGCATCCCTCAGCTGCTAGGCGAGCCCACGCTGGGCTTTTGCAGCTTCTCTCATCCCACTTGAAGATCAGACGGGGCGACAAGCTGTTAGAAAATACCCGGCACAGGTCTTGCTATCAGAGAAGACGGAAGAAAGCTGTACTAACTGCCAGGAATGATGCATCGTTGAGAGAACGTTATTGGCAAGTAAGAGAGGCTTCCCAAAAGATCAAGGACTTATAAACATGTTTACATTTGGAAGACTTAGTCTAATTCCCCTTCCGTAAAAGAATTCTGACATACTAACTCCATGCCACACCTGAATTCAGGTGGCATCCGGACAGAACAGCTAGGAGAAATCAGCACTAGGAGCTCCAAGAAGGTAAAGAAAGTCTGCTAAGAGGTCTATTCCTCTAGCCTGGCATGTACAAATACTCCAGTTTCAGTTGGGGCTGCGTCAAGACTCCACAAGACTGGTGCAGATGAGAGGGGAGAGGGAAGCCCACACGTGGTGGGAGCTCAAGTAAGTGGACATATTCAGAGTCAATACTTCCACCCAAGGAGGCGGTAGGCAGCATGTGGGCATACAAGTTAGCAACTTGTGTTCAGAGACCAGGATTATAATCTGTACAGACAGAACAGATTATAGGAATCAGTGTGGAATCAGGGGCTAGAAAATCTGAACGAACAGTCCACACAAAGAAGGTTATGGGATAATGTAAATACTACCCTGAAAGAGTGTAGAATAGGTTCAGTACCAACTTGAAGTGTCAGCAAAATCCTGTGCAGACGTAACCGACACCACATGCAGTTTATGGATACAGTCAATTTACCGGAAACTATGTCCTTAATCATTTCTAGGTTTGTTTTGTTCTGTTCGGGTGTGAGGGACATTTAAACTTTTGCAGATTTGTTTTGTCTTGTTACAGAGAAAGGGGTACTTAAAATTATGCAAGTGACATACATTTTCTGTGATAAAACAATACAGAGTTATACACAGAAATAGAACATATTAATAATATGCACCCAATCCCACTTTTTCTGAGGAAGCCACTAATGGAATGGTTTCTGTTACCTCTTTATATGCTCAAAAATCTTGAAAAAATTGGAGTCATATTCCACCTGTTAATGTGTAACTTGCATTTTTCATTTTACAATGTACTGAAGGCATTTCTCCTTGATACTTTATATACATACCACATTTTTCTTGATAGAAGCATAGTGTTTACAATATGGATTACCATAATTTAGTTAGCCCATTCACTTAGATTGCTTTAAATATAACTATTATAAATAATATACATTCTTTCCATGTTATGCTATGTTACGCTATTTCCTTAAAATAAATTCCTAGAAATGGAATTACTGAGTCAGTGAGTATATGAACATTTTAAAAATTGGGTATAGGTCAATAATTTGCCCTCCAGAAAGGTTTTTATCCATTTTTAAGCCCTCCACTCATAAAAGTGCCAATTTTCATGCTCTTCGGACAGTAATACAGATTTAAATACTTTCATTCTCTGCAAATGAGTTGGGAACTGTGAATCCTTGTTTTAGTTTGTACTTCTTTAAATACTGTGAGACTGAGCATCCTTGCACATCTGTATGAATTGTCTGTATTTCCTGCTTTGATTAGTCTGTTCCTACCCTTTGCCTTGTTTTTCTAATGGAATGCTCATTTTACAGATATATTCATGATCTTTATGAGTCAAGCATATATTTTTCACTGACTGAGATGCTTGAACTTAAATTATGACTTTAAAAAATATATGTATTTTTACTGATTTCAGAGATGAAGAGGGAAAGAGTGACAGAAACATCAGTGATGAGAGAGAATCGTTGATCAGCTGCCTCCTGCACGCCCCTTATTGGGGATTGAGCCCTAAACCCAGGCATGTGCCCTGACTGGGAATTGAACTGTGACCTTGTGAGTCATAGGTAGATGCTTAACCACTGAACAACACTGGCCAGGCTAACTTTATGACTTTTAAAATTCCTATAGAAGTTTTAAATTTTCTTATGTTTTCAAACTTACCAATTTTTTGTTTTATGGCTGTTGGCATTGTTGTCATCCCAAGAATTTTATTATAAAAACAATTTCCTGTGTTCTAGTATATATGTATTTTTTTAATCTAAAGTTATTTTTTTCAACAGCTTAGCCCATTGACCTAATTACATTTTTTAAATAATTCAATACAATTTGTGCTCAACATTCTTTATGATCTATTTCCATCTGGTTGGCTATCTTGGTGATTGTGTTATCAGTAGCAAAGCTCTATAATATATGGTTCGATGGATGGTTGAGCTCCCCCCTCATTTTTTCTTTCATCCTCCCAGATATTTATTCTGATAGATCAAATTGAGCATAATTTTCCTAAGTTTCAAAAAAAAAAAACTATTGAAAAATTTACTAAACATAGAGAGCACATTGGGTTTACCTGACATTGCTGTAATATTTATGTTAAAATTTTCCTTTCACACTACCTTTTAGTCTTTTGGTAAAGTTTTATAGTTTTCCTCATATAGGTTCTGCTCACTTTCTTTTAGGTTTATTTCTAAATATTCAATATGATTTCCGTCAAGTCTTCTAATTGATTACTGCTCAAATGAAGGAAATCTATTGAGTTTTTATATATTTGCATTGTGTCTGGCTCCCTTATCAAACTTTCTTATTATTCATAAGTTTTGTATTTCACTCTCTTATTCTATATAATAACCACTCAAAAATAATGATTTTGCTCCTTTCTGTAAATATTTACACAGTTTATATCTTTTTCTCATTGTATTAACTAACTAGACCTATCAGAACAATGCTGGGTAATTAAAAACTATTCTTTCAATAGTTTAAAAGTATACTGTCAGCCAGGATATTCAGATTATGTATACTATGAATATTTATAATTACAAAATTTGTTTATTTATTTTACCGTTCTTGATGTTAGGGAAAGCAGGTTGTGTGGGTGAACTTCTGTTTTCAGCGGCTTCTTGCTTCTGGCTGACAGTTGAAACAGAACTGCTGAAAGTCGAAATTTGGCCTTTGGATCCTCTGTCCAAACCCTAAAAACCAAAAAGGTAACATTGCAGCAAAATTCCTACTAGCTATATTTATTTCATTACAGAAATCATAAACATTTATAATAGAGATTTTAATCTGATGATATAGGATAGACAGACAAAACATGTATATAACATTGACTTACCTTTTCTGGGACCAAATTGTTTTAGGTATAAAATGAAAATAGTCATATCATCTAACTGCTTATAAATTAATAAAGTTTAGAAATGGGGATAATAATAGTATTTTGCTCACAGGGTTATTGTGAAGATAAACTGAGATAATGTATATAAAATAATTAGCACAAAGTACACACTCCATTCATGTTAACTGCTATTTTAACTTTGTATTTAGGTAACATAGTTTTTCTGACCTCCACAAATATTTTCAATAGTTAACATGCATGTGATACTTCACAGGTCGATTCATTGAAGGTTTTCTTGTCCTTTGATGCAATTTTAAAAGTTCAGGTACTTGGTAAATAACATTATTTGCATAATCTTGATAAATTGAAGCAATATGCTCAAGTTCACAGAACTAGTATGTCGATTAGGAAAATAAAACCAAAATAAACTATATATTTGAAAAAGGAAATCTTTCCTTGATATAAATATTAGAAAACTTAAGTAAGGATTTTTAACTACTGGGCCAAGTTGCTCATTTGTATGTTTTGTTCTATCAGAACATCTTAAATAATAGTGGAAACAAATACCAAATTTGATTCACTGTAGACTCCATTTATACACGCTATTTAACAAAAATAACACATTTAGAAAAATGAGGTCAATGAATAGCCCCTCAGTAATCCCTTTGTTAACAGCTATAAATATCTACAATAACTTAATATATCAAGGATGTTTTTTTCATTGATAACTGTCATGTATGTTACCTAAGACTGAGCAGTAATAGGATTTAGAAAGCAGTGTAGTTAGAATATAGAATACGAAACAGAGAATGGCCCAGTGAGATGAGATTGGAAAGGTAGGCAGGGACTTTATCCTGAAGCCTTCAGGCTATGGAATACAGATTTACCCTGGAAGGGGACAGAGAAAAATCAGTGAGAACTTAGAAGCAGGGCATGACATGATCATATCCATACCTTAGAAAAATCACTCTGGCAGCAGTGTAGGGAATACACTGAAGAGGAGTTAATACAAGAAGCTAGACCAGACCTATTGGAAGAAATGAAGTCTGAACTGAGACAGTAGCAACAGAGAATGAAGAACAACAGCAGCCTGGGCCAAAGCTGGCAAAATGGTAACAGCTAGTTCAGGTCTGAATGTAAAGTATAACGAGAATCAGAGAACCCATCCATACATTTTTAACAAAAAGGAATAAACGAAGTAAGATGCTTTATTTCATATTTCAGAAGACTAGACATATTTTGACATCTCACCATAAAGAAGGCATATAATTTAAGAATATGTAAAAACTTGGAGAAAATTCTAGACTAGTTTATATAAATACTAGAGGCCTGGTGAATGAGATTCGTGCACTGGTGGGGACCGGGGTGTCCCTCAGCCCGGCCTGCGCCCTCTTGCAGTCCAGGACCCCTCAGGACATTACTCTCACAGTCCAGGGCTTTTACAGTCCAAACCCCTCACACCTTACCACCCGCCTGCAAGCAGAGGTGGGAGAGGCTCCCGCCATCACAGCTGCACTTGCCAGCCATGAGCCTGGCTTCTGGCTGAGCAGCGCTCCCCCTGTGGGAGCGCAGTGACCACCAGGGGGCAGCTCCTGCATTGAGTGTCTGCCCCCTGGTGGTCAGTGCGCATCATAGCGACCGGTCATTCTGCCGTTTGGTCAATTTGCATATTAGCCTTTAATATATAGGATGATTTACAAATAACTAGAAAAGGAACTAATGCTCACTAGGCAAAAGCATGCTTCTCACACCAAAATAATGATATATTTCTAATTGATAGGGTCATCATTATGCTGCTGTGTAGCAACTGTTATGCAAAACTAATACAAGGTCAGAACCATGGGAAATATGGGGATGTATAATCTGAGCTGACAAAGATTAAGAATGAATGGCCAAAGAGATAAGATATCCAAGAAGGCATGGTATTAAAAACTAGGAAAGGATAAAGTTTCAAGAAAAAAGTGGTCAGTAGTGTCACAAGATGAAGAGTGGTTAGGTCTCAAGAATGAGCAACTGAAATCATGGGGACAGTCAACAGATTCAGGGGGATGAGGTGGCAGAAACTATTATGAAATGGATGGACAAATGAATGGGAACTTAGAAGATGAAAGCAATGAGCAGGGTTGCTCTGTACAGAAGCTTTATGGAAGGGGAGATAGGCCAGTGGCTGGAAGGTACAAAGGTTTGAGGGAAGAGACACAGCTGCCAAATCCAGTGTTTGCTTCTATGGTCCCCATAGCATCACTGCTGTTCTTTGTGCAGGAATGGCCATGGATTGGAACAGATAGGCACTCAACTGAAAGGCATCATCTGTAGGCTACACAGTAGGTAGCCTGGCACAAAGGACACTGATACTTCCTGGGATGTCAGAAGAGTTTTTTCCAAATTTTAGATGGAGGAACATGGAAATAAGTGATCAACTAAGAGTGAGAGAACAGCAGAGGCACAGAGAACAGCCAGTTTTTGTTCCTGTTTGCTTTATGGTCCCAATCCACATCATCATTCCATTAAATCTCATTTTTTTTCCCAAAAGGAGGCATAAATGGCCTGATTTCCTGTTCCTTGTAATAAAAAAGCTTAAACAACATGAAACAAAATCCTTGGCCCAATATGTCTCTTGTTTGTAAGGTGACTGTCTCTTGATACTTTATACTTGAGATGACATGAAATTAATTATGCACAGCTTCTTAGGTTGACAGTGCATTATAGATTAATAAAAGAAAACCCTCACAATGGCAGTTGCTCCATACTAGCTTGCACAAGAGAAATCTTACACATAACCCAAGACTTTCATGAGGAAAAGCAGGGCAGTATGTTGTGCAATGGTAAACTGATTAACTAAAAATTAGAGAATCAAATCAAGAAGTTATTTGGTATTAATATTACATCAAACCTTAGACTAAATTAAACATTAGAGAACATTACAAGTCTTCTAAGAATTGCATCTACCACAGTTATTACATCTGGTTTCCTGGGAGTTTGGAAGTGTTATCTGAGTCCCTCAGAAGGAGAGCACTCCAGATGAAGTCCTGGAATGTGGGCAGTCTACAAATAAGGGCTGGATGTGCTGAAGAACAGAGAGTAGCAAGATACCCAACCAGCTTTTATAGATTGAAGATAAGTACAAACAAGGAACACAGGGGGGGAAAACACTCTAAGAATTCATTGAGGAAAAAACCGCAAAATATTTAAACCTGGCATAATAAATGACTCTCTAAGCAAGGGTTGACCACGAGTTTAATAAACAGTAGAAAAATTTCATGTTCATATTTCACAAGTACCTAACATAGACCTGAATGATCTTTCTGACTATACTAGTATAATCAATCACACAGCGTATAGGTAAGATTATAATATAATTTCAAAAAATTTAAATAAACAAATACTTAGAGTACCAGTTCTGCCCCTGCTAACACATAATTGAATATTGTCAGCCTTATATAACATTTTATTTTGATACACGAGTTCCTAATTTCAACCTTTACTGAGGAACAGATTATATCTGAGTTAAATTTTATATTTTTCTATCAGACCCCAATAAGGTTATTCGTGGTTTTCCACAATAGCTTTTGTATTGAACACCAAGCTCTATTATATTCAAAATTTTAGTATAATTTACTTTGTTCATCTCCTATCCCCAAAAGCTGCCTTAGAAGATAAAACATTTCTGTTCAAGCCACACCGGCCAGGGCTCTGTTCACATTCTCTAACAATTTGATACAGAAATAATTGCTGGTTCTGTTCCCTAATGAAACTTTTAAAAGTCATAATCTCTCATTATATTAGAGTCTCTGAATTAAAATATTTTAAATTGAATTTCTGTGTCTACAAAATTCATTAATTATAACATATTTTAAACTACTAGCTTTGCAAAACAAGCTGGAAATGCTTGCATTTTAAATTATATCAAGTGAAATTAGTGTTGCAGTCTAGCTATTTAGACAGGTCAGACTGGAGGTTTTATTTACTGAAGAGACAGCATGTAACAAATGCATAGGGAGATGGACTGCACTGGCTCAGCTGTCTGCATGCCAGGTGTCAAAGGGGATTGAGTCACCAGGACATGTTCAATTTCAGAAGAATTTTTAACACCTGGTTGAATAGAAGACAGCTGGATTCTTACATCTGCTTCTGCACTCAGTTTTGCAATATCACGAGTCATGTAGCCTCTAGAAAACGACACTGTCAACTCCTGAGAAAATGAGCAGGAATAGACAAGACAAATAACCTCTCTGTATCTTTGTAAAAGTAGTTTGACCTCAAGTACTTATAAAAGGACTAGAGGCCTGGAGCACAAAATTCGTGCACTTGGGGGGAGGGGTCCCTCAGCCCAGCCTGCGCCCTCTCGCAGCCCGGGAGCCCTCGGAGGATGTCCAACTGATGGTGTAGTCCCACTTCCCCCAGAAGCCAGCAGTCGGACATTCTTAGTGCTGTCGCGGAGGCAGGAGAGGCTCCCACCACCGCTGTTGCGCTCGCCAGCTTTGAGCCCAGCTTCTGGCTGAGCGGCGCTCCCCCTGTGAGATCAGGCTGAAACCAGCTCTCTGACATCCCCCAAGGGGTCCCAGATTGCGAGAGGGCACAGGCCAGGCTGAGGGACCCCACCAGTGCACGATTGGGGCCGGGGGAGAGACACGGGAGGTTGGCCAGCCGGGTAGGGACCGCAGGAGGGGGCTCCAGGGCATGTCCGGACTGTCTCACTCAGTCCTGATAGGCCAGACCCCAGCAGCAAGCTAACCTACCAGTTGGAGCGTCTGCCCCCTGGTGGTCAGTGCATGTCATAGTGACTGGTTGACTGGTCAACTGTCTGCCCCCTGGTGGTCAGTGTGTGTCATAGCGAGCAGTTGAGCGGCCTTAGCATATCATTAGCATATTACACTTTGGTTGAATGGCCGACCAGTCGACCAGACACTTAGCATATTAGGCTTTTATTATATAGGATGTGGAAGGCCACACTTTGAGGACTGCCACAATAGGGATAAAGGGTAATTAGGACTAAGAATTAATCTAAGAAATCTTGGGAAGAAGATATGATTTTTTTATAATTTCTTTATTGATTAAGGTGTCACATATTTGTCCTCATCCCCCCATTCCCATCCCACACCCCTCCCCACGGATGCCCCAACCCCCTGTTGAACTTAACCATTGGTTAGGCTCATATGCATGCACACAAGTCCTTTGGTTGATCTCTCCCCCCTCCCCCCACCCTCCCTTATCCTCCCTCTGAGGCCCGATAGTCCGATCGATGCCTCCTTGTTTCTGGTTCTGTTCTTGTTCATCAGTCTATGTTGTTCATCATTTCCCCTAGATGAGCGAGATCATGTGTCACTAGAGATATACTTATACTAGTAGCCCGTTTGCACGAAGATTCGTGCAATAGACCTTCATTCACCTGGCTGCCTGCACCAGTTTTCTGCCAGTACCAGGGACCCAGGCCTTGGCTGTGGCCACCGCCTTCTGCCTTTTTCAGGGTCGGGGCTTGGCCCCGTGCGGTGGCCTTGGGCTCCGCAGCACCCAACATCCTTGCTAAGGATTACAGGAGCCGAAACCCAGTGGTTTCCTGCGATCCGTGCAGGCTGCCCACTGGTGCCCAAGGCCGGGAAAGCCTCTGCCCCAGGCTTTCCTGGCCTTGGGCTCACCGCACCCAGCGTCCCTGCTACCTATCACAGGAGCCGACCCCCAGTGGTTTCCTGCGATCGGTGCAGGCTCCCCGCTGGGGCCCAAGGCCGGGAAAGCCTCGGCCCTTGGGACCCCCGGGAACGGCGGGAGGGTCCGGGCCACGCCCCCCAGGTGGCCGATCGACCCCGGGACCCCCGGGAGGGGCGGGAGGGGCGAGAGGGGCCGGACACGCCCCCCTGGTGGCCGATCGCCCCCCGGGACCCCCGGGAGGGGTGGAAGGGGCGGGAGGGGCCCGGCCACGTCCCCCGGGGTGCCGATCGCCCCAGGCACCCCCGGGAGCGGCGGCATGGGCCCGGCCACGCCCCCCCGGGGTGCTGATGGGCCGGCCACGCCCCCCGGGGTGCCGATCGCTTCAGGCACCCCTGGGAGCTGTGGCATGGGTCCGGCCACGCCCCCCGGGGTGCCGATGGGCCCGGCCACGCCCCCGGGGTGCCGATCGCCCCAGGCACCCCAGGGAGTGGCAGCATGGGCCCGGCCACGCCCCCCCCCGGGGTGCCGATCGCTTCAGGCACCCCCGGGAGCGGCGGCATGGGTCCAGCCACGCCCCCCGGGGTGCTGATGGCCCCAGGCACCCCGGGGAGCGGCGGCATGGGCCCGGCCACGTCCCCTGGGGTGCCCATCGCCCCAGGCACCCCCAGGAGCGGCGGCATGGGCCCGGCCACTTGGCACCGCCATCTTGAACTTCTCAACGGCGGATATGCCACCCGGAGTCCGGCCCCCAGACTCCTGCCGGCCCAATCTTGGGCATAGCGGAGGTGCGGTCAATTTGCATGTTTCTCTATTATAAGGTAAGATGAACTGAATGTGAGATGAGCAATAATAGTTATGCTGACAGGCAAATGAATCAGTCTGTAGTGAGTTTCTTTCTGGACCAACAGTTCTTTTGAGACCCAATATCAATGTCCACCAGTTCCTTATGTGTACATGTCAGCATTGACCCCTCTGCTCTGGATGGTGGACAAATGGTGATAATTCAGGTTCGATTCCCTCTGGTTGGGTCTCGGCCGGACCCAGGGGCACGACTTCATCCGGACCCAGGGGCACGTGGCCTCACCCGGACCCAGGGGGTGCGTGGCCTCACCTGGACCCAGGTGTGCGCGGCTTCCCCCGGACCCGGGACCCAGCGTCACCCGGATCGAGGGGCACATGGCCTCAACTGGACCCGGGATCCAGCTTCACCAGGACCCAGGGGCGCGTGGCCTCTCCCAGACCCAGGGTCGTGTGGCTTCACCCGGGTCCAGGGGCCCACGGCCTCACCCGGACCCGGGACCCAGCCTCACCCGGAGAAGATATGATTTAAATATGCACTGTGTAATGTAGCCATTTGCCACATGTGACTATTGAGCACTTCAAATGTGCTAGTGCAAAGTGAGATAACTAGTAAGTGTAAAATACACAGTGTTCAAGGACTTAGTATAAAAAGAGGTAAATAGCCGAAACCGGTTTGGCTCAGTGGATAGAGCGTCAGCCTGCGGACTGAAGGGTCCCAGGTTCGATTCCGGTCAAGGGCATGTACCTTGGTTGCGGGCACATCCCCAGTAGTGGGGTGTGCAAGAGGCAGCTGATCGATGTTTCTCTCTCATCGATGTTTCTAACTCTCTATCCCTCTCTCTTCCTCTCTGTAAAAAATCAATAAAATATATTTTTAAAAAAAAAGAGGTAAATACCTCACTATGCATCTATAATGATTAAGTGTTGAAAGGGTAAATTTCTGGCTATGTTAGATTAAAAAATACATTATTAAAATCATTTTACCTCTTTATTGTTATTCCTTTTAATGTGTTATTAGAAAATTTTTTTATTAAATTTTTTTGTTTTGTTTTTCTTAAATTGATTTTTAGAGAGGATGGGGGAGAGAGAGAAACATTGATGAGAAAAGCATTGATTAGTTGACTCCCATATGTGCCCCTCCCGAGATCAAACCCCAAAACCTAGGTACGTGCCCTGAACAGGAATCAAACCCATGACCCTTTGGTGCATGGGACCATGCTCCAAACACTGAGCCACATCGGCCAGGGCTGGCTATTAGAAAATTCTAAAATACACTTGTGGTTCACATTATTCTAACTGGACAGAGCTGATCTAGATAGATTTTCCTAAACTAGAGCCAACCCAACATATACCCTTAGGAAAAAAGAACAGAATTAATATTCTGATTCACAATTTCCTGCATTATTTTGGAAGAAGGGATTCATTGGAAAGGTAAATTTAAATATGGTATAAAATACTTTATAGACAAAGAATAAAAGATGTGTGAATGAAAAAGAACTGAGTTTCCTGCTTTGGTAATTTCTGATATGTACATAGAGACAATGGCAATCTGAACACATTTAGCCACACCTCAGTGAAATTTAGTTTTCAAATCCAAAGATGAATATTTTAGCAATAAATTACTTGCTTCCATCCCAGTGAGTCCAGGGACTATCTGGGATGCACGGAAAAACTACTTTATAAAAGAGTAGGCCCTGGTCCAATAGCTCAGTTGGTTAAGAGCATCATCTCGATATACCAAGGTTGAGGATTCAATTCCCGGTCAGGCACATACAAGAATCAACAAATGAATGCATAAATAAGTGGAACAACAAATTTCTCTCTCTCTCTCTCTCTCTCTCTCTCTCTCTCTCTCTTCCCCCGTCTCTCTCAAATCTATTTTTTAAAAAAGAATGACTGGCTTCCTGAGATACCCAAAGGTTATTGTGTTAAAAGATTGGTGAAAAAATATTTTTATGTTTTAGGTTAAAATAAAAAGCACATAAGAAACTCTGCTTTACCAACTTTTTAAACAAACTAACTTAAGCTACCAGTTGGGGCCACATCAGATGAGAAGCCTCCACTGTATTTAGAGTCTATAAAGGAGACTATTTTTAGGCCCTGTTGCTGGGTCAAGTTGTTTTGTTTTTCTTTCTTGTATGTGTTTTCACAGTTCCCTATTAGGATGCTGGGGCTTTATTCTACATCCTTCTAGTAAGATGTGAAAAGTTAGCTACTTTCAAGGTGAGAACTTCCCTCCCAATCTAAATAACGCCAGCCCAAGAGGAGTTGCTTTCTTTAGGTGATAGAAACCACATCTTTCACAGGAGACTAAGCTGAGATAAGGATGTGGATTTTGAAACAAAATTCTGACACCAAAAACATCACAATACAATCAATCTTATAGATAACTGAAAATTAACCTGACTTAATATAAAAGACATGTTGGTCCTGAAACCCAGAAATTTCAGGACTTATCAGGAAGGCAAAGTGGCATGGGAGGTTTTATTCATTCACTTAATTTATAACATGGGAAAAGAAGAACTGCATCAATAGATTACCATATACGGTAAAATACTTTTAAAACATACGTTTTGATGTAGTCACCATTCCTCAACCAATTTCTTGTTCTTTAATAGAAAAATCTGGATCAAAACCAAGTTAATTTGAAATATAGCTTTTTTTAGTGACTAGGCTCAAACTTCAGATGGACTGCAATTCAACTGAATTAGTAAAATTTCAGTGATTATTTTTAAGAGGCACTCACCCCCCCTCCCCAAATGTTTACTGACTGCTTACAAAATGTCACCAAGTTACAAATATTAACTTAGGAACAACTAGTTATTCGTATAAGGCTTAGGAGTCTAACATTTCTGCAATGCAAGAAAGGATCCTTCACCCAAAGACTAAACTATAATACTAGGAAAAAAAGGGGAGAAAAAGCAGAGAAATATATATGATGTTGGGTAAACATGGAAGGGAGGTTTTCCACAGGATAGGATAGCAAGGAATGATATATTTTTATAATCTACACTAATAAAAGAGAACATGCTAATTGACCGTACCTTCACGACGCCCACCAGCCAATCAGGAGTGAGTATGCAAATCAACCCAACAAAGATGGTGGGTTAATTTGCATATGCAAGCGCCGAGCAGCCGGAGGCGTTCCACACCATTCCAGCTGCTTGGGGCCTCTGGGGCAGCGTGGGAAAGCAGAAAGGTGGCTCCGGCCAGAGCTAAGGTGGTACCAGCAGCCAGGGGAAGGAAGGCCCATTCTTGGATGAATCTTAGTGCATCGGGCCTCTAGTATATAATAAATATATAATATATAATATATAATATACATTTTATATGATATTTTTATAATATATCACATATGATATATTCTTATATCATATATGATACATTTTTACAATATCCGTGGCTTACTAAATTGTTTAAAACACCTTCGCCCCTATAACTTTCAGTCTTTGTCATCTCACCTATTGTTTAGAACATAATGGACAAAAGGCACAAGATTTTTGATATATGAGATTGTTTCAGACACCTAGATGGGCATGGTTCATGTAAGTTCACACATACCATATTTTCCGGCATATAAGACGACTGGGCGTATAAGATTTTCCTGGGTTAAAAAGTCATCTTATATGCCGGAAAATATGGTAGTCCAATATATCTAATCCATTATATCTAATCCCATCAATATAGTCCAATATACCATATTTTCCAGTGTATAAAACGACTTTTTAACCCAGGAAAATCTTATACACCGGAAAGTACAGTACATATGTTTATTTGTAGTGATGTTGGCTGGATTGCCTTTTTATGTAAACATTTTTCTCTAACAACTCGTCTGGAAACTCTAGCATCTTTTCATTAAGCTTCCTTCTCTTTCATTCCTGTTATCTAGCTAGGTTCCACATCATAAAGATTCTTCCATCCCTCACACTTGATCACATCACTACCACCCTAGTGGATGTACCCATCAACTCAGGAATTAACTATAAAGCTCCTTTCTTCACACTCTTCCTCCTCCCCCCTCCAGTCTAAGTACCTCCAACCATTACCACTGGTTTCATTATGTTGTTCCTTTATTTAAGAAACTCCAGTGGCTTCCCACTAACCACAGGAAAAAAATGTCCAAATTTCTCTGCCTGGTGATCTGGCTCCAGCCCCCATGCAGTCCTACCCACCTCCCACACAGTCCCAGCATGCTTCCATTGGGCTTGCTTTATTACTCCCCAGTTCTCCCCTTTAAGCCTTGTTCATGTTGCTTTCCCCACTGGATTGCTTTTCCCCACTTTCTTTTGCCCATCCGAGTCCTGTCACCCTTCGATGGCCAGCAGCTTAAATAACTACCTTTACAGCAGGCCTTTCTGCACAGCTGTGCACAGTGATCTCTCTCTGATTTCCTCTAGTGCAAACTGTTTCTATGGCTCAAATTGTTTCTATGGCTTTCACACACTGCTTTGTGATGTCATGTGTTGGCCCTGCCTACCCTGAAGTTGGAACTTTTTTTTGAAAAACAGAACAAAATGAAAACAAAAAGTCCCCTCTCTTTGTGTTTTCTGTAACATCTACCCAGAAGCTGAACAATAGATGGTAACTGGTAGTTACATTTTGGCACAGTGGCTCCACAGCCCATTTATGTACATCCAACACAACATATACAGACTTCTCATTCTTATTACTGACTTCCCATCAATACCTCTCCACACCCTTATTCTTTCCCTCAAACTCTTCCCCTCACTGTCCACATACTTGACACATCTCCTGGTCTTCACTGTGGGCAACTTCGCTTTCAAATCCCAAACTGGTTTCCTCCATTGCCCTTGACCTCCCTGACCTAAGTAAAATTGAGCTCTTTCTTGAACCCGACTTCATTCTTTGCTACCCTATCCTGTGGAAAACCTCCCTTCCCTGTTTACCTGATGTAAATGTTGAAGTAGACAAACTCATCCTCACTTGTCACTATTATTTCTGTTCCTCCTTTGACCATTTTCTCCTTTCCCATCCACCAATATTTTTAACTTCTGTGTTACATCAGCAACTAGTTTATAGTATTCAGCTCCACTCGAAGCTGTCAACCTCAGTAGATTCAATATTTACATCATCAGACCTTCACTCCCATGCACTACTTCAAATCCCATATTCTCCAGTCAGTGGACTGGCATCATCTCTCCACAGCTGCAAGGCCAACCCTAACACTGACAGTCCTGTGAGGGCTCTATTTTGAGCCTCTTGGGCATCTCTAACTCAAACTGATTTAACTGCTGGCTCTCACCATTCCCCCACCACACCTGATTTCTGCTGTGCCTCCATACCTTTCACTAGGCCACTTCAAATGCTGCTCCCCAAACCATGTAGACTTGGGGAAGTCTGGTTAAAATACAGATTTCATAGAGCTTCTAATTCAGTACATGAAGCATCAATTTTCCATCTTAGCAACACCTGGAAAAATTTTTTAAAATGCCTGAGTCCCATGCCCAGAAAGTGATATAATTGGCCTACATTTGGACCTGGACAAATACGGCTTTAAAATTTCCCCTAGGTTATTTTACTGTGCATCAAAGGTTGAAAACAAGGTACTCTAGCATGAGATCTGTAAATTAGGACTTTAACATACTACCAAGGTAACTCTGTGGTCCATCCGTTTTAAGACCATTGTGTTAGGTACTTCCTGGCTAGAATGGACTTCCTTCACACTTTGGTGATCTTAGGATCAATCACTTTATGTCTCCTCTTTCCAACACCATCAATCCCACCCCTGCACCTGTCTTTAAATTTCCAGGATATAGTCCTAACTCTTCAGGCTTAATTAGGGTCATCACAACCTGGCCTTCTAATTATTTTAGGGCACTACCACTCTAAATTATTTCCAAACTTTCATTAAAACATGACATAATTTTTCGAAAAAAGCTAGTACTGCAGGGCTACATTATTTGAGACATAAACACAATCTACATAGAGCTGTTAACCTGGAGTAAAAAGGAAGAATCACTAAAATGGCTCAAAGAACCCGGCTGGTGTGGCTCAGTGGTTGAGTGTTGACCTACAAACCAGGAGGTCATGGTTCAATTCCTGGTCAGGTTGTGGGCTTGCTCCCCAGTAGGTGGTGTGCAGGAGGCAGCAGATCAGTTATTCTCTCTCATCATTGATGTTTCTATCTCTTTGAAATCAATAAAAATATATTTTTAGCCCTAGCTGGTTTGGCTCAGTGGATAAAGTGTCAGCCTGTGGACTGAAGGGTCCCGGGTTTGATTCGGGTCAAGGGCACATGCCTGGGTTGTAGACTTGATCCTGAGTAGGGGCATACAGGAGGCAGCTGATCAATGATTCTCTCTCATCATTGATGTTTCTAACCCTCTCTACCTCTCCCTTCCTCTCTGAAATCAATAAAAATATATATATATTTCTAAAAGTTTAAATAAGTATATATTTAAAAATAAAATGACTCAAAGAAAAAAGTTATCAATGGCAATCAGGTTCCTAAGCAAACTCCTAGAAGCTCTGTTTAATCCATGTGAAGGCTGAAAACCAAACCAGACACTAGTTGCCTTTCCTTGCCCCACACCAAGGCCTTCCTCACCTACTGGTGAACTCGGTCACCATCCCAGCTATCCTGTCTCCCTTGCCCTAGAGGACCAAGCACATATTTTCTTGACTTTGGCTTTTCACTGCTGTAACTCAGAATTCCAGCTCTAGAAATCTCTCTTTGACATATACACATACACACATCTCTTCCTCTTCCTTCTCCTCCTCCTCCTCCTCCTCCTCATCATCATCATCAAGTTCCTTATCTTCCCCTTGCTCTTATAACTCTTGCTGCAAAACCTGAGAAAAAGTCATTTTCCCTCCTGTGATGATTCAAAACATCAGTGCTAATGGCAAACCTGTCAATTCAAAGACCCATAAATTCTAAATGCCATTCAAAAAAAAAAAAAAGGAAAGGAAAAAATGCTACCATCCCTGAAAGACCTTGTAAGGTACCAGAAATTGCCTTCAGAATCTCTAGTTTTTCTACTTATCCTTATTCTCTCCTAATTTAGTCTATGTTTTTTCAGAGCTTAAGTCAAAATTTTATAAAACTTGAACTCTTCTTTTGTTTCACTAGTAGTACAAGCCCATAATCCATTGTTAACACTTCCAAAATCCTATAAGCTCTTGAAACTAAAAGGTTTTTGTAACTCATTTGGTGACAAAACAGACCTTAGTTGAGCTCTTTGACAATCCAACCTGATCTGAACGGATATTAAGCTACTTACACTCTGACTTCACTTCATTTAGCATGAACACATATATTTCACTGAAGAGCTCTTAATATGCTTGATTATGATGAATATTGGATATTATATATATGTACTGCATTACCTTTCTAGAATCTGAAAAACTCTGAATCCCAAAGCCCAAGGGTTTCAGGTAACAGTCTGTAGACCTGTGTCCACACTGAATCAATTTCTCCAAGTTTTTATTCCAAACCTTCAAGTTTTCAGTTATACTGAGATATATGAATATTTTTGGAGGGTGATCACTTGAGGACCTACATCTATTCAGATACCTGTTTCTGAAAGCACATGCATGCATTGTTTTAATGGATTTAGAACAGCTACTGTGGAAACACAAGCTATTTGCAAGTTAATAACTCCCTAGATCCGCTTTGGAATCCCGAGTACCAACAGAAGGAACTGGTTTTGCCAGCAGATGGGTGACATATTCCTTCAAAGCATTTCCCCAAGTAATTCCTAACCAACTCCAATTTACCAATCAACTGGACCTACATTTTAAAATGTGTCATTACTGTCCACTTGGCTGCACTGCTTTCATGTAAAGAGCTCATTCTAACAATTTCCAGTTATCATGACCCTTAGATATTTTTGTAAAACCTGCCAAATCAAAACATCATTCCCAGTACTGTAAAGAAGAATGAGTTATTTTAGTTAAGTTTTTAGTCATGTAAGAGGGAGGGTTTAAGAAACGAAGGAGGAATAAAAAAAATGTGTCCTGCTCTCCAAACTTTTCCTATTTGTCACTGGCAGCCGCATGACAAGTGATGATCTTTAAATGGACCAAAGCAAACTCTCAAAGTGTTTAAATATGATTTCAAATAAAAATCTTAAAAATCAGAGATATTTTTGTGTGCTCCCAAGTAACGAGTCATAGCCACCAGTAAAAACAGGGGAGGGGGCCTGTGCCATTACATCATCCGGCAAAATGTATTTGAAGCCCGAGAGCGCTCATCAAATAAACCGTAAGAAAATCCAGCTGGGAAATCATCCCTGCCGAGTTTAGGCAACTTAAGTTTAAATAAACAGGTTAAAAAGGCCTCCCCACTTTCCCCCACAGGTCTGTACCACATGAAAAAGAAAACCATCACCGAGGCATCTGCCTCCCACCACCCTGACAGCAACGCGAAGGTCTCACTTAAGTGGAAACTCGCCGCGGAGCCCGTTCAATCGGGAGGAGGAAGGAAAGAAACGCTAAGAAAAGGGGCAAATCTCCGCTTCTCAAAGGTAGGCAGGCAGACAGCTCAGTGGAAAACCCACTCCCGCCTGCCTGGCACCTTATCCTCATCCGACAGATAACGCCGACTCCAAGGTGCTGGTCCTTAGAGAAAATGCACCTTCCCACCCAGAAAATAACGGAAAACGTCCCGCGGACCCGGGCACCCCACTTCCCGAGGGTGGAAGGTGCAGCTGGCCAAGAGATCGCGGCGGTCCACAAGGCACAACTCTCACTCGGCCCCAGGAAGGGGGCCTGGGCGCATCTGCCCGGGGTTCCGGGGGATCCCTGAGGAGACACGGCCCCTGGGTGCCCCGGTCCTCCCTCCCCGTGTCCGTCGTCGGGGTGCCCCGGGGCCGCCGCCAGGCACCTACCGCAGTCGCGCTGGCGCCCGCCGACACGATGGGCGGCAGCTTCTCGCGCTCTGGCTCCTTCTCCTTCCCTTTCCTCTCATCCACCGCCACCACCGGCGGCGCGGCGGGCGAGGGCACCCGATCCGCCTCGCTCATGTCGGCTCGGGCGGCGGGAGCGCGAGGTGGCGGCGGTGTCCGGGCTGCGGCTGGGCTGGCGCTGCTGCCGCCGCGACCGCGAGAGGGCTCTGGGTCCCGCTTCCCCTGCAGCCGCCGCGCCGCCCCCGCCGCGCGCCCGCCCCGCGCGCACCCGGATGCCCCGCCCGCCGCCGCCCCCGCGCGCGCCCGGGCCGCCGCCGCCGCTCCCGCCGCTTGAACCCCCGCGGCCGCCCCCGCCGCTCTGGGCTCGGTACTCGTGGGTCTGGGGCGCGGGCCGCGCCATCCCCGCCCACCCCCTCTTATCCCCGGGCCCAGGGTGGAGGTGTGCCGCCGACGCCGGGACGCCACGTTTGCGGTGTGTTGGGGAGACGGCGTGGAGGGTCCGTACCGGAGGGTCTCACTCGGATGGCGATGGATGGAGAGCGCCCAAGAGCGCCTGTAGGGCGGGGACCGCCCGGCTGGGGACGCCCAGACCCTCAGGATGTGGGCTGGGGCCTTTCCCTCCCCTGCGCCCACCCGGTTGTCCCGGGCCGCTGCTGATCCCTGCCATCCCTGCCGCCCCCTCCTCGCCCCCAGAGAGGCCTGCGTCCCCTGCCTGCACATCCTCAGCAGACAGCCTTTCTTCTCCCTGTGGCCGATCCTTTCTAGATGTCCTGAGGATCCCATCTACCAAGAAAACGCCTGGGGAAGGGGGGAGTGAGACGGCCGGACGGCCAGGCCACACTTTCCATTCCTGTTCTTCCCTAACCCCTTTCACTGCCAAGTCCGCCTCTCCCTTCCCGCTCCCACGCGCCTGCATCTTGCTCTCTCCCTGCATCCTTTTACTGCCTCCTATCCCTCTATCCCTTCCGTGTTCCTTTCCTGTCATAAGTTACAGATGGACAGACCCAAACTGCTGCGTAATCCTTAAAATGTCAGATCATTAATATGGGTAAGAACTTTAAAACTGAAGAGGAAAGCTTTCAATCGTGAAATTAAAACAACCCGTCACCCCCACCACCTAAGCCACCAAGACAATTTACTTTCCTTTCTTATCGCCCCCTCCTTTTCCTTTTCGGGGGGGGGGGGGGGGTGAGCGGGGGCGGGCGAAACTGGGGCGGAGACACCTGCTGACCGGAGGAAAGGAGAGTAAGAAAGCGCTGTATCCCCTATTGAAAATAGGGAATTCCTGGACATTCAGGTCTTCATATTTTTAGATTGTGACTTTCTTGTTTGATTCGAGGATGACTGAATTTTCAGATCAAGTATACCCAGATGCAAATATAAGAACCAAAAATACCTCTAAAACCGAAGGATAGGATGGTGTTTATCTATTGTTTTACGTATTTCATTTGTTAGCATAACTAAGTACTAGTTACAGTGCATCATGAGATGAAGTTGCATGTTTTTCAAACCCAGAGTTTGTAACAAGCAGATCTGAGACAAAAATGTAATGAATATAATAATTAGTATTCAATATTACCTTATAAATAATAAATTATAACTTTCATTTAGAAAAAGGCTTCCTAGTTTTAATATAGTTGCAGTCATCACCTTTTTAAATATTATCAAAAGGTATGGAGTACGTGCTATATAGTCAGCAAAAAGTATTTCATTGCTAATTAGGCTTGGAGGGAAATTATGTATAAATACATTACTTTGAAGCATTCTTCTTAAAATATTTTTAAAATATATTTTATTAATTTTTTACAGAGATAAAGGGAGAGGGATAGAGAGTTAGAAACACTGATGAGAGAGAAACATCAATCAGCTGCCTGCTGCATACTCCCTACTGGGTATGTGCCTGCAGCCAAGGTACATGCCCTTGACCAGAATCGAACCCGGGACCCTTGAGTCCGCAGGCCAACACTCTATCCACTGAGCCAAACCAGTTAGGGCTTAAAATATTTTTTAAAAATTATTTTTCAGGATTTTCTTTCCTTATTAAGCCTCTGAAATACTCATCCTATACAAAGAAACCTACACTTATTTCATACTTTTAGCAAGTCAGTATGTGACCTTTTGGTACAGCAATAACTCAAATGCTATTTTATAAATGGAAGCTTTTATTTTAACTACAATTCAATATATTTTGTGCTACCAAGCTAGGTTGATAGAATACTAGGGGGGAAAAATATTCCTTTTCTATTGTTTTCAACTGGATTTAGAAATTTGTGATTAAAATGTTTGGATGAGAATTGCATGCCTTATGCTTTCTCTTGTCATGTGTGAGACTAAATAGAAGTGTGTATGTCTGTACACGCAGTCACATTCAATAGAAAAAAAATGCTTAAATATTGGCAGGATAAGGCAAGTCAGAAATGTTAATTTGTTGATGTTTTCTTCTGCTTTTTATTAAATAGCTTGCTCTCAGTGCACCAGCCCATCCTTCCTTCATGCGCTTGCACTCTGAGGTGGGGGTTGAGGGGAGGGGGAGAGGGCCCTGGAAAGCTGCAGTGAGGGTTCCAGGGGAACGAGTGGGCTTGAGAGACACATTCCCAACCACCACCAACATGCTTCCGGCAGCCCAGGTGGGAGAGAGAGCAGGACATACAGAGAGTTCTGTACAAAAGTGTACTTTCCAGCTATCCAAGAGTCAGCGAGAAGTGCAATAGTGATGGCATCCAAGCATAAACTGGGAATGAGTCAGGAGAAACATTTCATCTTCCTAAGTCTGGATGGAAAGCCTGCGCTCATTAATTATGCCCGTGGAGAATGGGAGTTTGGGGGAGGGAGGATTGGGAAGGTTAGAGAAGTGGTTACTTCCATGGAAGAAAAGGAGACCAAATTACAAGTGATACTAATCTAGAGAACAATAGTGAAGTTAGTTCTGACAGGCCATTTAGGAGTGTTTTATAACCAATACTTTAAGGGATAGCTCTGAAATAGTGAATTTTTGGTTTATTTGTTGTTAAAAGAAATCATCTTTTTCACATTTCAACTTGAGCATTGTCCGAAAGCAGTACACTTGAGGAAATAAACTTACCTTAGCCATGCTGACATTGTTAAGAACATTGTTAAAACTCTTCAGGTTTAATGACTATAGCTTTTTGAAATTATTAAAAATAGCTTTTCTTTTTTACATAAACAATACATTGTCATTATAGAAAAAGACAGAAAATGCAGATTAGCAAGATGAAAAAAATAAACTCTGGATCCTACTCAACATCAGATAATCACTAGGACCTGGGTCCATATCTTTACAAAACCCATCTATCTATCTATCATCTATCTACTCTATCTGTCTACATACATAATGCTTCTTGATTTGTCATTATAGAAAAAGAACATACTGACCTACTGTTTGAATCTGTGCAACTCAGTTCTTTAGAATACCCCCCGTGGTGTGGAAAATCTATCTTTAGAAGATGAATTTTTAAAAAATTGCACAATGATATATAGAGCCAAGACTGAAGAACAGACGATCATCAAGCATTATATTTTGAACCAGACCTCACTCGAATCGATTCTTTTTCTCTGGATTCCCATGGCCATTGACCTAGTCAAGGCCCTCAAATCTCTAAGCCAAATTATTTACATAGCTTGCCAACTGGTCTTGCCTTCAGTCTTTTACCTGTTCCAATGGCTACCAGAAAGACCTTTTCAAAATACATGACTTCTTAAAAGTCCTTTGTTTAAACAATACTTCAGTGGTGCCCGGCTGGCATGGCTCAGTGGCTGAGCATAGACCTATGAACCAGGGGGTCATGGTTCGATTCCCGGTTAGGGCACATGCCCGGGTTGCGGGCTTAATCTCTTTGCAGGAAGCGGCCAATCAATGATTCTCTCTCATCATTGATGTTTCTATCTCTCTCTCCCTCCCCCTTCTTCTCTGAAATCAATAAAAATATATTTAAAACAATACTTCAATGGTCTTTCAAAGCAAAACTCTGAAATCCCTAGTATAGCATTCACTTGAATTCTTTGCAAAGAAAGCATTTTCCTAATGCCCTAATTAGAATCAATTGTGGTTTTTTTCTTTCTGCTTCCAGAGTATGTTGCACCTACACGTATACACCTATTACATTCCACATTAGTTGTTTGTTACCCCTTAGGCTTACTAGTAGAGAGGAAGGGCCTGCCTAATTGTTCCTTGGATCTACACATATAGCACACTGTCTGTAGTGCGCTGGTGAGGAGGCACCTGGTAAGCTCAGAGAAATGAAAAAAATATGTTTTCTTGATGTGCCTTGTATGGGTTTCTGAAGAGTTACAGTTTCCAAGAAGAGTTACAAAAATGCTTCAAGTGATGGGCTGTGCTCATTCAGATGATTGGTCTGGTTTGTGCTACCTTTGTCCTGCCTGAAATGAGGATGTGTATAGATGTGGTGCTGCAGTTGTGTCCCTGTGAGGCTGCAGGCATGGGGATACATGTCAAAACACTTAGGACAGTGTGGTGGAAAGATAAAGAAATCCGGGACATTTCTGAAATGATGGCACTGATGCACTGGCTTGGACTGCCTAGCTCTGGATTTCTTGTTTTGTGAGACAAATTCCCATCTTGTTTAAATTCTTTTTTAAAAAATATATTTTATTGATTTTTTACAGAGAGGAAGGGGGAGAGACAGAGAGTTAGAAACATTGATGAGAGAGAAACATCGACCAGCTGCCTCCTGCACGCCCCCCACTGGGGATGTGCCCGCAACCAAGGTACGTGCCCTTGACCGGAATCGAACCTGGGACCCTTCAGTCCGCAGGCTGACGCTCTATCCACTGAGCCAAACCGGTTTCGGCTGTTTAAATTCTTATTAATTGGTTTTTCTGTCATTTGCAGCTGAACACATTTCTGTTACACAGTACACACACACACACACACACACACACACACACACACACCCCAGAACTGGTAAATTGGTTGAGTTTTGACTGGCTTACCACATTGTTTCCATTGTAAAGACACAACCCCAATCAAATAAAACATGTCATCTTAATTCTAAGGTTATTAGGAATTGTAATGACATTTGTAAAAGCATAAACTTCTTCAGAATTAGAAAAGATGCATCTATATTTCAACTCAAGATATTTGAAAGAGTAAAATTAGGAATTCTGAAATTTGGATTTTAATTCTGGTTCTTCCATTTTTAATTATGTGGCCCTGGCAAAATCACTCTGTCCTTGAGTTAGTTTCCTTATTCTTGCATGGATGTTGTGAAACAAAATGAGCAAACATACAAAAGTGCTTTGCAAATGATGATGCATCTTAATAAATCTAACTTAACGAGCATTTACTGGGTACCAGGGACTGTGCTAAGTAAGCACTTTCTAAGGACTGGTTCACGTATTCTTCTCAGGAACCTACTTTCAGTAGTGCTGTGGAGTAGGGACTCAGCCCATTTATAGAGGGGAAATTAAGGAATCATGTCTAGTAAACTGCATCTCCTTACTCCCCACAAAGCACAGAATAGTTGCTCAAAAACTGTTTATGGCAGGAATAGATGTGCATTTTATTCATTTAGAGAACCTATTATTGTTTACCACTTAGGATGTTGAAGAGTCACACATTGGGCCACAATAAAGGACTGTTACTGCAGGCCTATCTGGCACCTCGCTATTGCCTGACATTCTAATGGAACACTTTCTACTAGAGATACTGAGTTAATCACCATTTATTCAGGTTGCAATCCAAGTTAGTAATCTCTGGCTAACAATTCCTTTGCCTCCAGAGGTTTTTGCAACCTCAAGGCCCACAGGCTGGAAAACATTATTGAGTGGTTGACTGTTAAGTGCTTCAGAGACTCTGCTTCATGGGAATCTGCAAATGTTACTGTGTGACAGTCATGTTCTGGTCAGGAGAGCAACAGCAGACATCCTGGGAAGATTTTAGTAAATGCTGTGTTATTGAAACACAGAGTTTCTTTTTAAAGGGCAGACAAATGTGACAGTAGGCTTCCCAGTGTCACTATTTAGGCAATAGGCATTAGCATTCACAGGATGCACTCATGGTAAGTCTCCTCCCAGCACAAAAGGAGGTGCATTAAACTTTCCTGGGGCGACTCTACTTCTATCATGTTTTCCTTCATAGGAAGGGGTGTCCTGTGATACGGGCATTGCCAGCATGAGGACACCTTCCAGAACATCTAAGAGTTCCTGGCTCTGGGGTCTGTACTGAAGTATTCTGATGATCGTGGACTATTGTTTCTTATCTCTGATCCTTACTTTCACTGTGCAGGAGCTTTGCTTAGTGACAGAATACTAAATGGCACTAAAACATATACTTCTTGAAAAAAAATGCTCTTAACCTAGAAGTATTAATACCTTTAATACTTCTTAAAGAAGCCCCTGGGGAAAGCCAACAAGTTCCATGACTACCTTGATGATCATAGGCTTCTATACTTACACTGATTACAAACTTCTTTTGGAAATGCACTTCTAAAGGCCAGTCTGGATCTTAGTCATGGCCCTATAAGGTTGGTAGACTCTTTTGTCAATTGCTGCTGATGAGACTCTTGTTGATAGGCCCGGGAAAGCCAGGCTAAATGTCAGTGCCCTCAACTCTCTCCCACGGTAGAAACTGTGTGCGGCAGACGCTCTGGGTAGCTTATTGAAACACAGACTCAGACTTTGCCCAGAGATTAGGGCTGTCAAGTTGCAAAGTCGTCAGGTGGGGATGGGGAAGGGCAGCCTTCACATTGCATTCCGTGAGAATGGTGCTCTCTGGAATGCAACTGTACCATCTGGGAAGTATAGTGGGCCTTGTGGTCCCTTCCCAGCATCCATTTCCCCCTCTTCTGGCGAATGCACACTCCCCACCCCCATCCATGTGTTTTAGAAGCATGTCTCCGAGTCTGGTTATAGGAGTTGGCACTGGCTCAGAATTAATCAGCATAATTCCATTTCTCTCTTTTTAAAAAAATATTTTTTTACTAGAGGCCTGGTGCACAAATTCGTGCATCAGTGGGGTCCCTCGGCCTGGACTGTGGGATTGGGCCAAAACTGGCTCTCTGACATCCCCCAAGGGGTCCCAAATTGTGAGAGGGCGCAGGCCAGGCCGAGGGACCCCACCAGTGCACGATCGGGGCTGGGGAGGGACCATGGGAGGGCTCCAGGGCGTGTTCGCCCATCTCGCTCAGTCCCGATGGGCTGGATCCCAGCAGCAAGCTAACCTACCAGTTGGAGCGTCTGCCCCCTGGTGGTCAGTGCACGTCATAGCAAGCAGTTGAGCGGCCTTAGCATATATTAGCTTATTATGCTTTGACTAGAGGCCCGGTGCACGAAATTTGTGCACGGGGGGGATGGTGTCCCTCAGCCCAGCCTGCACCCTCTCCAATCTGCCCTTCCCTGCATGCCCAGTCACCCCCAACTTCCCTCCTCTGCCGGCCTGGTCCCTCCCAACTGCCCTCCCCTACTGGCCATCTTGTGACAGCCATCTTGTGTCCACATGGGGGCAGGATCTTTGACCACATGGGGGCAGCAATCTTGTGTGTTGGAGTGATGGTCAATCTGCCCTATTACTCTTTTATTAGATAGGATAGAGGCCTGGTACACGGGTGGGAGCCGGCTGGTTTGCCCTGAAGGGTGTCCCAGATCAGAGTGGGGGTTCCCTTGGGGCGTAGGGCGGCTTGGGCGAGGGGCCTGTGGTGGTTTGCAGGCTGGCCACGCCCCCTGGCGACCCAAGCGGAGGCCCTGGTATCTGGGATTTATCTTCTACAATTGAAACTTTGTAGCCTGGAGGGGAGCCAAGCCTTCTGCTTGCTCTGTGGCAGCAGCCATTTCTGTTCGGACTTATGTATCTTCTATAATTGAAACTTTGTAGCCTTAAGCTGAGGCCTGGGCCAGCCAGGGTGTGCAGAAAGCTTGGCTTCCTCCATTGCCAGGGGCAACACTAGCCTCCCTCTCTTTCCAGCTCCGTGGCTGCCGCCATTTCTGTTTGGATTTGTTTACCTTCTATAATTGAAACTTTGTAGCCTTGAGTGGAGGCCTAGGCCAACAAGGGCAGGCGGAAAGCTTGGCTTCCTCCATTGCCTGGGAAACCCAAGCCTCCCTCCTGCTCTCTGTGGCTGTAGCCATCTTGGTTGGGTTTATTTGCATATTTGATCCTGATTGGCTGGTGGGCGTGGCTTGTGGACATGGCTTATGGGTGTAGCAGAGTGATGGTTAACTTGCATATTACTCTTTTATTAGATAGGATTGGTTGAACAGTCGACTGGTCAGCCGGACACTTAGCATATTAGGCTTTTATTATATAGGATTGATTTCAGAGAGGCAGAGGAAGAGAGAGGGAGAGAGAGAGACATCAGTGATGACAGGTTCAATCCCTGGTCATGGCACATACAACAAGCAACCAATAAATGCATAAATAAGTGAAATAACAAATAGATGTTTTTTCTCTCTCTGCCCCCCTTCCTCCAAAGGCCATTGGTGGCTTTGATGATGGAGGAGACCATGAATAGGAAAGGAGCTGAGGGAAAGAGTCTTCAGTGACTGCTATCCAGGAAATAAGGACCTCAACCCTACAACTGCAAGAGATTGGACCTGCCAACAGCTCGAATAAACCTAGAAGTGGGTTCTTCCCAGAGCTTCCACATGAGAGCCAGCTGGCCAACAACTTGACCTCAGCCCTGTGAGACCCTAAGCAGAGAACCCAGTCTAGTCCAGCTGATCATAAATGGCTCTTGGCTTTAGCAGCTAAATTCTTGCTAATTTTCTTATACCGCAGTAGAAAACTGATCCTCAGGAAAAATGCAACCAGAATATTCCAGGTGAAAGGATTCTAGTCCCCTGGTTCCCTAGAAAAAGGCGTGCTGTAGACACAGGAAACTGAAACTACTGGCTATTTTGCACTTGTAACCCCTACATTAAAGCCAGACATTTATTATCAAAAACTGCCATACAGATTTACTTGATCTTGATAAATATCATACCCCTAAAAACACAGATGAAATAAGTTAGGTGAAATAAGTACGGGCACACTTTGCTTTATTGTGCTTCATAGGTGTGTTTTTTACAAGTTGTAGGCAAGACCCTCCACCAGCAAAAAGATTACGACTTGCTTTATTGTGCTATTACATGGTGGTCTGGAACCCAACCTGCAACATTGCTGAGGTATGCCTGCATGTAACTGTTAGCTAAATTGTGGCACTGACTCTAAATGTGTATGATAGGACATTTTAAAATCAAACAAGAATCTATCTGAGTTTAAAACTGATAAGTGCTGCTGCTAAATCAGCTGTGTGAAGAGAAAGTGGAAACAGACTAAAAAAAAGCAGGCTTGAGATTCCTAATTACTGGAACACAAACTCAATTCCACTTAGTTTTATTAAACAAAATTTACTCAACACCTACTACATGCAAGATATTAATAGAAACTCTTTGCATAATGAGGATGAACAAACATGCGTTTGCCCTGTAGGAGTGCCAGTAAAGGCACATACCTACATAAATATAATGCCAGGTAGAAGGTGAGGGAGGCACAAAGAACTGTGGGAGTGAACTGTGGGAGAGCTTACTTTTAGCTGGGAGGGTCAGGAAAGGTTTCATGGAGGAGGTGTCATCTGGGACCATGGCCGAATTGAGTTTCTCCCAAAGTTGACTTACATTTTACGAAGGAGATATCTCATTAGAAACTTGCCCCTTGAATTCTTGTCCCTTCAGTGGCCTGAAATCTAAACAGAAGGAAAACCAGGTGTAGCATAGAATTGCTATGCTTCCAAAGCAGCTAGGCAGAAACTTTTTGGACTGAAGGTTGTATTTGATTTGTATTCTCTCAGCACTGGCCCACAACTGCTTATTCTCTTCCCCCTCAGTATTTTCATAAAGGCCATGATGCTTCACCCTGGGATTAATGTGGAGGGACAAGTACTTTAAATGTGAAAAGATATAGCAGTAACGTTGAGAGAGCTGCTTCATAGCTGAGAGGAATAGGAACATCTCCAGTCTCCTTGGTAGCGTGTGATTTCTTCTCTCCAGGCCAGGCAATCCATCCCTAGACTCCTTTTAGCCTGTTTCAAGTGTTCTTTTTACATTTTTCTAATATTTCCTCAAATTTAGATACATAATTGATGAAAAGGCATGGCAAAAAATATACAAAGAATCTGAGAAATGAGATACAGCTTTTTAAAAGCGATTTTTTCAGCAGGAACAGTGGCCTGAGTGATGTTTAATCTTGATCATACTGCTCTCTAGTGGTGACATGAGGGTATTAGTGCAGTAAACATTTCCTTTCAGGTAGTTTTGTTCATCACATTGAGATTCTATTGTATGCTTCGCACTGAGGTAGGCTCTGAGAATACGGAGATGTTGACATAGTTCCTACTCTTGTTGATTTCTTGGTCTAACAGTAGAGGTATTTACCATAGCACAGTGTGAAAAGAAACTACAGCAGAAGTATGTACAAAGATCTATGAGTATGCAGAGGAGAAAGTAATCCTCCCTAAGTATGTCTGGCAGGGCTTTTACTAGGTGTACTGGTTAATAATGCGGATTTTATAATCAAAACACGATGATTTCAAGAGAAACATCAAAAGTGCTTTATTCAAAGTAATGTCCATCGCTAGCTACACATTTCCCCATCTTTCAGGTAATTTGTGGATACTGTCCCAATAGAACTTTTCTTGTTTAGAGGCAAACTATTCAGAGACCCAATTTTCAACTTCTTCGTACGTTTTTTTTTTTTCTTCGTACGTTTTTGAAGTGCTGCTCAGAAAGTGCACGTGCCATCCATCGGAAGAAGTGGTAATCAGAAAGGAGCAAGGTCTGGTGAATATAGTGGGTGGGTTAATACTTCCGAGGCAATACCTTCTAATGTGTCTTTCACTGGTTTTGAAGTGTGTGATGTTGTGTCATCATGAAGCAAAATTTCTTTGCTGTTTCTTCTGGCACATTCTGGTTGTTTCACGATCAAAGCATGGTTCAAATTGATTATTTGTTGTCAGTAGTGATCAGTATTAATGGTTTCACCTGTTTTTAGAAGTTCATAATAAACCACACCTTCCTGACCCCACCAAACTCAGAGCATTGTCTTCTTTCCGAAGTGATTTGGCCTTGCAGTCAATGTTGATGATTGACCTGGGTCAACCCATGATTTTGTGCGTTTGGGATTCTCAAACTAAATCCACTTTTCATCGCCAGTCACAATTCGATGCAAAAAAATACTTTCTTTCGTGCCGTTGAAGCAACATTTTACTGATGACTTTTCGGTTTTCCATTTGTCTTTCGTTCAGTTGATGTGGCACCCTTTGTCCTTCCTTTAAAATCTTTCCCATTGCTTCTAAATGATTGGCAATTGTTTGCTGAGCAATGTTTAATCTTTCTGCAAGTTGTTTTTGAGTTTGACATGCATCTTCATCCAATAATGCTTGTAATTGTTGGTCTTCAAACTTTTTTGATTGACCTGGACATTTTTGTCTTTCCCATCGAAATCATCACTTTTAAAGCATTTAAACCAGAGTTCACAAGTATCTTGAGATGGAGCATGTTCACCATAAGCTTCCCGAAGTATATGATAACTTTTTCTTCAAAATAAAATAAAGAATTAAAACTTCATGCAAATGCTGTTTTTTTGGCACGAAATTTGACATTTTTAAGCGTAAAAATATCTATGATATTGACACCTTCAGAAAATTTGACATATGAAGTTTTGAAGCTTGCTGTTCAATACAACAAAATAGCATACATTTTCAAATTGCATATATATCAACATATGTGTAACTCCATCTATTGAAAAAAATCTGCATTATTAACTGATACACCTAGTAAACACATTGCACTTGAGAGACACCTTGAAAAATGATAGGAGTTTTCCTGGTGTGTGTGTGTGTGTGTGTGTGTGTGTGTTGCTTCATGGTTGAAGGAGCAGCCTGAGTAAAGGAAGCTGGTCCTTTATTAACCACTAGAGGCCTGGTGCACAGATTTGTGCACTGGTGGGATCCCTTGGCGTGGCCTGTGGGGATTGGGCTGAAAACAGCAGTCCAATGCTGCCTGCTGCTCCTGCCTACTGTTCCTGCTCATCCTGGCCCTACTGTGCCTGCCACAGACTCATGCCCAGTCAGTCCCGATCTGGAAAGGCTCACAGCACTCAGCGGTGCTCCCTCTGTGGGAGTGCACTGACCACTAGGGGGCAGCTCCTGCATTGAGCTTCTGCCCCTGGTGGTCAGTGCGCATCATAGTGACTGGTCATTTGGTCACTTAGGCTTTTATATATATATATTAAAATGCACAGTGTGTTCAGGTGACAGCTAAGCACCTCTCATGTGAGACTGAAACATGCTACAGCCTGATGTGATAGTCCTGTTTTCCACCCATACCCACAACATGCTTCACAAACCTATAGGTCATATATTAAAAAGTTGGGACATACTAATCAATTAGGTATTTATATCATAGTCATGATTTTACTCTGTCATTGTAATAGAAATAATATATAACATTATACACCAAGTGGCCAGATTATTATGATCTCTGAATGCATAATAATCTGGGCACTCAGTGTATATCCTATATAATAAAAGGCTAATATGCAAATTGTCCCCTCGACCAGGAGTTTGACCAGCAGGCAGGCCGGCCAATCGCCCATGTCCTCTCCCCCTGGCCAGGCTGGCCGGACCCCACCCATGCACAAATTCATGCACCAGACTATATATATATACACACACACACACACACACACACACACACACACACACACTGAGTGGCCAGATTATTATGCATTCAGAGATCATAATAATCTGGCCACTCAGTGTATATGATTTATTTAAAATTATATAAATACAATTTATATAATCCTATCTAATAATAGAGTACCATGTAAATTACCATCACTCCGCTACGCCCACGATTGGGCGGCGGGAGGCTGGGGGGCGGGACTAGGAGTGGCCTATCCGGCCATTGAGAGGCACGGATCCGCTGCCACTGAGCGGGGCTACGCTGCTGTTGAGAGGTGCAGGGGGCGGGACTCTCAACTGCAGGGTAGCCCCCCTCAGCGGCCGCGGACCATCAAAAGTGGGGGAGCGAGCTCTGGCCTCAGTCAGCGAGCCACGGAAACCCGGCAGAGGATGGAGAGCAGCGAGGAGGAAGACATGGAGAAGCACCGCATCCACCTACGCCCCGTCACTCTGCGCACACGCTGCACCTCCTGCCCTGTGAAGTCCGGGTTAACCGGCCCGCCCCTGTGGGGCACTTTTTCACCCCGGCCATCCGTCAGGGTCCCGATGGACTCGAAGTGTCGTTTCGGGGCCGCAGTCTGAGGGGCGAGGAGGTGGAGGTGCCGCCTGGCCTGCTGGGATACGTGATGGTGATGGAAGAGAAGTCGGTGGGGAAGCAGGACTTTTCAGCGGGATCCGACAAGGACGAGCAGGAGCTGGTGGAACCCCCGGAGGCGCTGGAGTGGGACTTCGACCGCTTTATTCGTGCCTCTGCCAGTTTCAGCCGCTTCACCCTGTGGGGCCTGGAGAGCATCCCTGGCCTGGATGCCAAAGTGCGTGCGGCCCTGACCTGGCCCAGCCTCGCCGAAGCGATCCATACACAGGTGCCGCAGGACTGAGAACCAGCGCTTGAAACTGGAAGCCACCGATCCCTTCACCAGCTCTCCACTTTGGATCCACTGAGTCCACCACCCCAATAAATGAGCTCTTTCACAGCAAAAACAAAAACAAAAACAAAACAAAACAAAAAAAAAAACAAAAGTGGGGGACCTGGGTGCCTGTCTGCTCCGGCACCAGGCCTTTCACAAGCCTCCGCCGAGCCGGAGGCTTCTGAAAGGCCTGGTGCACAACCGGACAGGCACCCAGCTCCACCGCGAAAAGTGAAAGCGTGTAGGGGACCCTACACGTGCATGATTCAATCATGCACTGGGCCTCTAGTATTAAATAAATGACCATTTCTTAATAATAGCTTACTGTTACAACATACACTATAGTTTTGATCTTCCCCTTGCTGAATATGTAATATTAATTTTCTTTTGCCATTGCTTTTAAAATTCTTATGTTCCTTAATTTATGGGGAAGGGGAAGTTAGAGCTTAAAAAATACACTTACTTAACTATCAGACTCCAGTGGCTTGTGGATCTGCTGACTTGCTGTGGGGGTGAATATCTTTTCCTTTTTCTGTGCAGAAAATGCAGCAGCTTCCTAGTTTCTGGGCATCCAGTCAACTCTTGTGCAGAGTCCTGGACTACCCCCAGCTCAGCCACCGTTGGGCAGCATGCCTTAGGCAGTTCCTCCTGGTGCTCTCCCTCCACTCTGCCCTTTTCAGGTCTGTGGAATGGGGTGGGAGTGGAGGTGCAAGCAGGGTAATTGGCTATGACCCAAGATTGTTTCCTCTACAAAAGCAGCATCATGTAGGTTTCTGAAGGCAGACGGGTTGGGATCAAATCCTGGCTCTGCCACTTACTGGCTGTGTGAGCTCTGATTTTCTCATCTGTAAAATAGAGATATTAATATCTACCTCCAGGATTGCTGGAGGGATTAATAAGACTGGATGAACAGTGCCTGGACCAGAAAAAGCAGTCAGTAAAGATGCATTCCTTTTCCAACTCCCTTCATTCTTTGTAACAAGAATCAGCTATTCCAAACTTCCACTTAGATACAAATACGTACAATAGTATACGTTTTATGTGTATTCCCTTTTGCCAAAACTACCCAACATCTAGGAAGGGCCTTGCCGTTTGAAACTCAGTCTCATATGCCTCACCTCACCGGATCCTCACCCAGCCTTTGTGAGGAAGGGCACCTTGGGAGGGGCCTCCAAGCCGTGATGGGGACAAGTTGTGCTGTGAGACACAGCAGATTCTCTCTCTCTAACTTGGGCAGGCATGAACTCACTTCTTCTCTAGCCTTGATTCTTGGCATGAACAACCAAACATTTGTATTTTTAGAGTCCCCTTTTTTTTGGGGTGAACGTTTGGTGTGTAGAACTTTTCTTCCAACGATAATTTTGACACTAAAAATGCATCAAATTATTTCAAATCCTGGCAAATTTAAAAATATGAGTGGATAACTTAGGAAGAATCTATTCTCAAGAAAGAACAATGGTGTATGATCCAAGAGACTTGGGAAAGAATTTAACACACACACACACTCACACACACACACACAGCTTTTAGAAATTGAAATTGATTTAATACATTAAGATTATGTACTTGGGTGTTTTAAATGCTAAGGAATACGTTCAGTTTGGCATTAGAGACAAACATTTCTAACCTACAGGAAAGAGGGCAGAGATCTGGGTTTATCAAATATTATAGCAGAATTACTTTTGCAAATGCAACCCATCCCCAGTGCACCACCGCCCCTCTCCTTCCTGCGGCTTTCCTTCATGGAACACCAAGATCAATAAGGCAATTAAGGTAGAGATTCAGGGTACATACCAGTCATCGTGTGCGGTTTCAGAACATACATTTGCAAGGGTAAAAGAAACACTCCAAAGGAATAATTACACATTTGCATGTGTAATTACTCATATTTGCTTGCATTCCTCATTCCTTTTAATTTCTCCTCCTACCTCCCAAGTTTTAAGAAAGAAATACAAGATGTATTTTTCTATGTTTTGTACAAATCCCCCCAGGCGGGCTGCTGTAGTCTTTAATAGCAGGTAATAGTAGACTTGAAGTGACTGTGTGTTTCTGAGTATTTCACCACGTCCAAAGCAATGCAAGAACTCAGTGTAACAGTTCCGTGCACTTACATGAGGACAGTTAATCTACTGATATATACTAGTTGAACTGGGGGGATTTTCATTTGTAAAAGACAGGAGAAAGTAGATTATCTTTCGAAATCAAAGAAATCGGCTCTAGCTGGTTTGGCTCAGTAGCTAGAGCATCAGCCTGGGGACTAAAGGGTTGCAGGTTCGATTCTGGTCCAGGGCACATGCCTGGGTTGCAGGCTTGACCCCCAGTGTGGGGCGTGCAGGAGGCAGCCCATCAGTGATTCTCTCTCATCACTGATGTTTCTATCTCTCTCTCCCTTCCTCTCTGAAATCAATAAAAATATATTTAAACAAAATAAATAAAATAAAATCTGAGAAATCACATATATTTTCTTTGGCCTAGATTCCTGGCATATATGTAATAGTAAAATAAAAATTGTCCATGATCCCACAGCATAGAGATCATTGCTAACACACACACATCACATTTATGTCATTTATGTATGTATAACGTAACGTGTGTGTTATATGTGTGTATGTAGAACATATTACCCACATCAGGAGGGCTACAATGAAGTGGTCCCCAGGCCACGGCTGCAAGTTTGCCAAAGTGCTGTGTGCTGGGCAATCGCCTGCTGTTCAATGTCCCACAGCTCCTATAGCTGTGCAATAGGATGGAAAAGATGCAAGTGGATGCACATGACAAGTAGGAAGAGAAACTCTTCCTCTTCCAAAGTTCCCTGCTGATAAAGCTTACCACTGTGCTTGCTGCAGGAAAATGCTTAAAGGGCCCATCTGCATTATCACAGAGCGGGCAATGCAGGGTGTATTTGGAACTGGGAGGCAGTAACTTGATAACTGGCCCACCACCTGAGCAGGGGGGGGGGGGGGGGGCGGAAAACTTGCCCAGACAGCCGGGACTCCCCCACCTTTCTCTGGTTTCCCAGGGTACAGTAGGTGATGCCCTGTGAATGCTCAGCCCTCATAATCTGTCCTGGAAAGTCCAATTTAGCTTGAGTGTCTCCCATAACTCCCATTTGCTTATCACACTTTCAAAAAACTTTCCACAAGACCGAAAAAGAACAACAAATAAAGACCTCAGTGGCAGTGATCTGTGGGCCCTCCGGAACCTGGGCCTGGGCAGGAACCCTCTCTCCTCGCAGGGTTGAGTAGGCACCTCTCCCTGGAGACCCTCAGAGCCACTGCTCGATCCCTTGCAAGTTCTCTGTAGCTGTTCTTTCTCAGCTTCTCCACTTCTGCATCTCCCCACGCTCTTCTCAGAGGACCCACTCTGGGCAGGGGACTTGGCCATCTCTTTTATCAAGGTTTCAGGCCACCTGATTTGAGCTCTTTAGGCTTCTCTTCCCTCTGCCTCACGTGTTCTTTCTCTTCACATCTCTGAGGGGAAAATGCTTCTTGCAGGGCCTGCCACAGCCCTGCGGAGTGGACAGGAGCCTTCCCTCTGGCTGTAGTTGATTACAAGTCGGACTCAGAGCCAGAGCATTCGTTGCCAGGACTGGCCAACCCAGGTCTCCCTTTGAGAAGACAAATAAGCACAATGATTGTATCTCATGCCTCTGTACAGATTTGGGGTCAGGGGTGGAGTGACAGCCAGGCCATGTGCTGGGAAGCAGAGAGCAGGAAGAGAAGCCTGGGGTCCCAAAGTGAGCAAGGTGGAGGGAATGGCTTCCAAATCCCTGTCAAGTTCATGAGAAGCTATACCTCCCAACTTGGGTTCTGGTAAGGTCCCCTGAATCCTGTCAGTAACCCCCAGTTCTTACTCCTGCTAGTTTTCTTGGTGTCTGTTTCATGTTAACTTTCCATTTTGCCTCTTTCTGGGACAACGTTTCTCCTCGTTGGCACTATTGATATCCTGGGCAAGATAATTCTTTACTGTTGGGGAAAGGGGCATGTGCAGGAAGTGGGGGGTGGGCCAGCTGACCTGTGCATTGTAGGATGTTCACCAGCATCTCTGGTCTCTCCCCACTAGATGCCAGAAGTCCCCCCTGTCAGGACAACCAAAAATGTCCCCAGACAGGATCAGATGTCCCCTCGGGGGCAAAACCCCTCCAGTTGAGAATGCCTGTTCTGGGCCAGGTTCTGCCTAGATTCTCAGTCCTGGGCCTCTTGTCAGCCTTAAGATATGCCCGTTGATGCCTTGTCTCTGACCTGTAACCTTGCTCCCATCCCCTCTCCTTCCTTGGCCAGTCTTCCTCTGCAGGTGCTCTCCTCTGCCTCTTTTCCTTTGAGTCTGAACTGGACTTGCAGCCTTTGGCTAACCAGTCTGATTCCCCTGTAGGAATCTCTAAGACTTAAGCTATTTTTCAGAAAGTCTCTAACGACCTCATTCTCTATTAAGTACAATGTACTCATGGGGCCTCGCCTTTCTCCTGCAACCTGTGCTCTGCCGTCCCTGTCTATTCACCTTTGCTCATGGATTAAACTGAAAAGCGGATGGCAAAGAAGGAAACACTTTGACATCTATGCTCAGCAAGTTTGTAGTTTCCTATACTCACACAATAGGATGATCACCAAAGAAAAATGTGATCAGATCATAAATTGAATATAATTGAAGGTCAAATAAAGAAAAATGAGAGAAGAAATTAATCAACAAATATTACTTAAATAATTAGGACATGCTCAGCCCCATTTTTGATGTTATAGGGAACAGAGCAAAAACATATTTCTTTCAATGAAAGTTCACATTTTAATTAAAAATACAATTCATAAGCATATGAAAGAATGATTGAATGAGATAGTCTACAATAGATTTACATTGCAGTGTACAGATAAATATTACACAGAGTTAGGGGAGGTCTAGCATCAGATTGCCTCATATGTATACTAGTATACTGCTTTATCCATTCTTAGAGGACAGCCACCTGATAATGACCATTTATGGAGTTTATGCAATGTCTGGCTCTGTGTCAAGAATTGGACATAATTTGCTTTGTTCTCCATCGGTTGAATGTTGGAAGGAACTTTTCTTGAGGTCTTGGACTTTTTGATAAGGCTTCCAAATTTGAGTACAATAGATGCTAAGTAGCCCCACATTTTTAACTGAAGTCTTAGGCACATCTGTGCAAGACGGAGGATGCCCAACTGATCTTTCATCTCCCATTGCCTTCACCCATCTCTAGCCTTTGCAAAGAGACCCTGGAAGAGAGAGATGACTGAAAATGTCATTGAGGCAGAACCGTTGTTGAGTTCTTGACCTAGTTAGTGGTAAGCTCCGCGCTCCATCTTCCCTCAAGGTGAAATGGGATAAAAAAGGACTAGAGCTCAGTAACAAGAAGAGACTGGCTGTGCTGTGGACACTGAGCTGCCTTTTGTTTGAGGACAGCCATCTGATAATGACCATTTATGGAGTTTATGCGATGCCTGGCTTACTTTTAGTATTTGGAAGTGAGATTTGTTCTTTTACCCAAAGTTCCTAGAAAGCTGTTGTTCAAGGACCAGGAAGAGAGAGCTGCTCTAACCCCGTGGCAGACCTGATCTGGTGGAAAGTAAAACCCTTCCCTGATTTATCCTTCAGCAAGTTTGGGTTGGAAAGACGGATTCTGAAGGCTCTGCTGCCCAGTGGCAGGGGAGGAGGGAGCTTGTGGAGCCTGCATGCCTGGTGTTGGTACGGCGAAGACACAAGATTTCCCTGGGCCGATTAGATGTTGGGGAAGATAACTGGCTCCATCCATCTTATTGAGACCCCACTGAATCGGCCCTCTTCCAAGAAGAGGCCATGTGTCGTGTGCTGCTGGGCACAGGACCCCAAGGGCCGGCTGAAGAGCGCGAGGCCTTGTTTAGGGAGCGGTGCAGAGGTCTTAGAGGGGCCTCCAAACAATCCACACATCTGCGCCCACCGAAGAGCCAGGCTTTAGTCTCCTGTCATGCCAGAGGGCATCAGTGGCTCAGAGAGCGCCTGCTGAGTAAAGACTTGGCCACTTTTCTTCTCTTTCTCCCCCTCTTGCCCTGACACTGGAAGACCCAGACGCAGGCAAAAGAGTAGAAGAGCAGGAAGGGATGAAAGGGTGGTGGGCAGCAGGTCTCCCAGCCAGGAGCAAAACTGAGGGGGTGGGGAGGGGGAAGAGAGGGGCAGAGGGAGGAGCTTTTAGGGTTGTAATTGCATTGGACTGGACTTTTTAGTATTTGGAAGTGAGATTTGTTCTTCTACCCAAATTCCTAGAAAGCTGTTGTTCAAGGACCAGGAAGGGAGAGCTGCTCTAACCCCATGGCAGACCTGAGCTGGTGGAAAGTTGATTTATCCTTCAGCAAGTTTGGGTTGGAAAGACAGAGCCCTGTGAAGTATGATTATTGTCTAACTAGCATTCCCGTTGCAGGAAGAATCCTGCAATATGGTTTCCTGCTGCACTTTACCCTGCCCCGCCTTCTCTGCCAGCCTGCCTGCTTTTCTCCCTTCTCCCCCGGGCCCCGCCTGCGCTCCTCCCTTCTCCTTCCCCCGGCTTGCTTCTCCGAAGCTTTGCTCCCTTCTGCAGCTCCTGGCTTCTTTCTACGCTGTCTTGATATGCAAATTAACCGCCATCTTGGTTGGGTAATTTGCATACTCGTCCTGATTGGCTGGTGGGTGTGGCTTGGCTGGTGGGCATGGCCTGGGCGTAGCGATGGTGCGATCAATTTACATATTTGTCTATTATTAGGTAGGATACTGAAGTTCAGAGGAGTTAAGTTGCCTACTCAAGGTCACATGGCTGGAAAGTAGACGTCTCAGAGCCAAAACCTTCGAACCCGTGGCCCAGCGCCATCTCACCATAGCCTTGTGTTCTAGCTGCCTATTCTAAACAACACAGTTTGAGGCTGGCATTTTAGAAAGAGGTAGAGTTTTGAAGAGTGTACAGGTGAGGGCACTGCAGGCAGGTGTGAGGTTGAGCCTTGGGGTGCTGGACCAGGATGGAATGCAAAGAGAAGTCTGTGTTGGCAAGTAGGGTCAGTTAAGGTGGAGCTGGGCTGTGGAGACCCGGAAGGGGCCTGGGTCTGCCTGCCCCGGTAGGATTCTGAGCCAGAAGTGAGATGGTGAACATCATGGAGATTGCTCTAGTAGGAGAGAGAGAAGACAACACAGAAATCAGACCCCCTGAGTAGCCAGGAAGGATGCTGATGAGAATTAGAACAATGAGAACCACGATGGTGGCTACAGAAATTGGCAGGACAGGATGACAAACTTGATAGAAGGCATAAAGGAGAGGCTTAATAACAGGTTGCTAAAGAAAAGAAGCTGTGTGGGGCTGTCCCTCATCTATTGAGGTAAACAGCTTGAAGGGCAGTCTGTCAGTCAAGACCACTATTAAGAGCCGGGATTGCCTGGGAAGGAAGATTGGTCTAATCTCCGTGCGCCTTTCTTCTGTTCTCTTCCTTGAATGGCGATGCAGTGTGAATGCTAATGCATGTGGTTCAGGCTGTTCACAAGGGGTGGTGTTCCCTGAAGTGAATGGAACACAGGAAGGAGGGTCTGGCTCTAACCCGCTGGTGGGTGAATCTTCCTCCGCCTTCTCTTGTCCCTGTGACCTGGCACACAGCCAGCTCCTCTCTGGGGTCAGGCATGCACTAAGCAAGGATAACAGAAAGGGGTCTTTTGTTGTTCCAGAATTTCCGACACTAGTAGGGATGGAAACTGTAGCTCCACTGTTGGGAAGAGGGGGTGATGGTGGGGAGAAGAGCAGAAAGCAGACAGATTGAAATGATTGACAGCACAGACCAAAAGCCGAGGAGGGAAAGAGATGAGCTCAGAGAACAAGGAGCAGAAGTGTCTGAAAGACAAGAGGTGGTAGGGAATAAGAAGCACTCAGTAAAGGCGGGGGGGGGGGGGTCTCCCCAAGGCCCTGGGAGAGGGTGACACTGTGGGTGGCCCTGGGAGTTGAGAACAAAGGCCAAGTGGGCGGTGCTGAGGCTCTGAGTACAGTGGATGCTGCTGGGCTGAGAGCAGATGGTTTGAGCTGGAAATTACTGTTCTGAACGTTCTTCTGGACGTGTCAGCACATGAGACTGATCCGTTCACAGGAAGGCTCAGTGTCTGTGAAGGCAGAAAGCGGGCTTTGTCTGCACCGGGAGAGAAGCTCTGCTTTTTGCAGGGGACCAGTAGTAAGCAAATGAAAATGAGTGATTGCCAATGTATTGATTCACATAATGAGAAAGACAGCTGTGGACAGAGCGGAGTATTCATGTCAGTAGATCTGCAGGTTACCTCCCTGCAGGCAAGTGACAAAGGAAGTCAACCATGGCCAGGAGGTGGTAGCTGGGCCCACACCAGAACCAGGGTGGCCCGCTACATAATTCACAACAGGGATGCAGCCTGCACAGACGGACCGTCTCCTAGGCAGGGCCGAGGTGACCCCTTTTTATCACCTAGGCAGAGGCATTTGAAAGATAGGTGTTTGCTCTTCAAAGTCTGGTCTGAAAATACCTGCATCCCATTTCACGGGGGAATTTAAATACCCCGGTTCCCAGGTGTCGTCCAGATGTACAGGAATAAAAATCTCAGAGGAGGGGCCCTGGAACCTGCATTTGAAGTAAATTCTCCACAAGATCTATGAAGCCTAAATGTCGTTTTGGGCTGGCCACTCATTTTCTTTTTAGTTGTCCAAGTGAAGTACTTCCATCCTACCTAATAAAATGGTAATATGTAAATTACCATCACTCCACTACGCCCACGATTGGGCCAGCGGGAGGCGCAGGGGGCGGGACTCGGGGTGGCCGGGGTAGCCGATTGGGCCAGCGGGACACTGAGCTGGCGGCTCGAGCAGTGGCGCGAGCTCAGCGTCTGTGCCATGGCTGTGCTGTGGAAGAGAGGGGGCTTCTGGGGCAGCGAGCTCACGTCCCGCCGCGGACCATCAAAAGTGGGGGAGCTGGGTGCCTATATGCTCCGGCACCAGGCAGGCACCCAGCTCCCCTGCGATCGAAAGCGAAAGCGTGTAGGGGACCCTACACGTGCATGATTCAGTCATGCACTGGGCCACTAGTTTGATTAGGTTTGTCCAATTCAATTTCCTGTCTGACATCTAGGAAGCCAATGGCTCACCCCCTCCTTGCTTGTTTAATCCACTGAACAGTCAACATGGGAAGTCAAATGGGGACCTAAGTGTTGGGTTATTTAGCCCTCTCTGATCGGGCTTAGGTTGACAAATGGGCTGGGACCTCCCAGCTCTCTAATAGAACTTAAATTTGGGATTTTTACAGGCCTGGAAGTGGAAAATAGCAGGGAGGGCTCGGTATGGAGAGTGAGGGTGGGGTCAGCTACATTGGGCGAGTCCAGAGGCATTGAGTGATAAGAGGCTGAGCTAGGCTGGAAAATGGTAACTGCCTGGTAGACAGCTGTGACCTGTGAGTCCCTCCTCCTTCCCTGAGAGGGAGGGTGCTGACAGAGTTCCCCAACCCCCTCTTGAATCACATTGAAATTCTGCTTCCCTGACTTTGATTCCACCTGACTTTGCCATGAATTTCAGACCTCACCTATTCAGCCCAGTTGTTGGCTTTGCCCTTTCCTCCAGCTCAGTTTTCCCATCATCTCCAGGAAGGACTCTGCTTCTTGTGTACCTTCCCCAGGCTCTGACCCCTCGGCTCTCCAGGCAGATCACGAGTAATGGGGAGCTGGAGAGGAAGTCTGGTGCGGGCTGAGATGAGGTTACTCACTTCAAATCACACAGCAGTTAACTGGGCATTTAGCACGCACCCACCTACTGGATGAACTGGAGTGTGAGGATATCAACAATGAATTTCAAGGAGCAGGGTCGCTCTCAGTGGTGACAGCCTCAGGGCTCCTTGCCTGCTGTGTAGAATTTTGATCACTAGATGGCAACCTAGACAACAGCACTGATTGACCTGTGATTTTTCCCCCCAGGTTTTTTTAGATATATATTTTTATTGATTTCAGAGAGAAGGGAGAGGGAGAGAGACAGAAATATCAATGATGAGAGAGAATCATTGATCAGCTGCCTCCTGCATGCCCCACACTGGGGATGGAGCCTGCAACCTGGTCATGTGCCCTGACTGGAAATTGAGCTGTGACTTCCTAGTTCATAGGTTGATGCTCAACCACTGAGCCACACTGGCTGGGCCAACAATCTGATATTGACTGAAATTTATGCGATCAGACTGAAATATTGTTAACAGTTATTCAATTCAGCTAAAAACATTATTTGTGTAATAAAGTTGTTCCATGTTTTACCCCCAATGAGTCAATCAAAATGTCTAAAAAAAGGAAAAGACTCACTATGATGAGATGAATGAAGAATTCACGAGAAAAGGCAATAAGTGGTAGCAAAAAAGTGAACACTTTTATTTTGATCAAGTGTAGTTTCCTCAATGAAGATATAGTCATGAGTCCCTATGAACCAAATGGCATTCAACGAAGATTTACAATAAAAATTTGGAGGAATATAAGGAGAAATGTATAAAACCACTGTAGATGTAAAGTCTGTAATATATGATGAAACAACTAAAAATTGGTGAGGTGAATTTACTTGCCCAAAGTCACACAGCAACATGTGGCAGAGTTAAGCCCAGAACCCAGATCTCTGTGTTCTTTGCACCTCAACAAATTGACTTTCTTCCCGGTCATATGTACACAATATACATACCTACAAAATAAAACATGTTCCCATGCCCAAAGCTGACACTTAGATGATTTTTAAGAATTGTATATATGGGACTAATCTCAAAAATTGTGAGAGAGAAGAGGTTCTTGTGACTGTGTGTAGGGGAATTGTTTCAGTAGGCAAAGTTACTTTGGAAGCCTGGAATAGTTTAATATTTGGCTTTCACAAATCAGTTTTCATTCCTCCCTCCCTTTCTTCCTTCTAAATAATTAAGGTAATAAATAAAACTAGAAAGGAAGAGCTCATTCATTTACTCTAATCTCCAGACTCTTGGATAACATCGTAATCTGGCAATCTGCTACGGACCAGACGCTGATAGACACACTGTCTCTTCAGCCTTATTCAGAAAATGCCCAAAGAACAAACAGCTCTGAGTGGAACAAAAAATGGTCATGTTTGAACAAAGGTTTTTCCTTGTAGTTGTCTTTCTCTATATAGAGTTATCAACTGGAGATCATATAAAAAGAATATATGTTTCATTAAAAGAAAGGAAGGGAGGAAAAAGGGGGGAGGGGATGGGGGAAAAGGAAGGGCAGAAGGAAGGAAAGGAGAAAAAAAGTGAAAAAAGGAATCTCTACATTTAGTATATAAGACACTGGAAAATATCAGAAATGATCATTGACAACTAAATGGCCTGAAGTGGAATGAATATAATTCATACGATCCCCTTGTCTTTTTACTGACAATGCATGATCATAGATTATGTCATAATTGGCACTTCTTTGGAATTTTACTTCCTGGGAAAGAACAAGGAAAAAATTATGACACACAACCTTTAACAGAAAGTAAGAATTCCCAGACCTAAGTTCTGTTTTCACCCTACTGTTCACCTATAACCTGTGAGTCCAGGTTTCTCATTACTGTAGTTTACCAGAATGGGGGTGGGGTAAGGTCTGGATTTGCCTAGAGAGGAGAGAACTACAAAATAATGCGAATGCATAGTTCTTGTAAGTGTTCATGACTAAGTCTTAGTAGTGCACTTAATAATCTCATAGACCAGCAAAACATCCTTGTTACAGATCTGAAAATCCTCTGTCCACAGACCTATATAAATTTAGCACGTTGATTGAGCACTTCTTTTAGTCAGTCTACTTTTCCTGTTACAATACTGCCACATACATTGCTATATGCCAAGTAGTTGAACTGCCAATTTTCCACCACTCCACCACATGGCTGAGTGATGATGGAGCATTGAGTGTTTTATAAAGTAACTAGAGGCCCAGTGCATGAAATTCATGCACTCACGGGGGGAGGGGGGTAGGGGGGAGGGTCCCTCAGCCCGTCCTGCGCCCTCTCACAATCTGGGACCACTGGCTCCTAACCACTCACCTGTCTGCCTGCCTAATCGCCCCTAACTGCTCGCCTGCCTGCCTGATTGCCCCTAACCGCCTCTGCCTGCCTGCCTGCCTGATTGCCTCTAACCACTCTGCCTGCCTGTCTGATGCCCGTAACTGCTTACTTGCCTGCCTGCCTGATTGTCCCTAACTGCTCGCCTGCCTTCCTGATCACCCCTAACTGCCTCTGCCTTGGCCCCCACCACCACGGCTTCGTCCAAAGGATGTCTGGAATGACGTCTGGAAGGTCATTTGGCTGCCTGGTCTAATTAGCATATTATGCTTTTATTATTATAGATATTTACAAAGAAATCAAAATAGTTGACACTCTGCATTTTAAGCACAGAAAGATTACCAAGTTAAATATTTAGTTACTCTACCCAAATATATAAACTAAACCTGTTTGTCTGTCTATCTATCATCTATCATCATTTGTTGTTAACAATTACCTAAACAGTGTGGCTCAGTGGTTGAGCATCGACCTATGAACCAGGAGGTTGCAGTTTGATTCCCAGTCAAGGCACATGCCTGGGTTGTGGGCTCGATCCCCAGTAGAGGGCGTGCAGGAGGCAGCCAATCAATGATTCTCTCTCATCATTGATGTTTCTATCTCTCTCTCCCTCTCCCTTCCTCTCTGAAATCAATTTAAAAATATTTTAAAAACAAAACAAATTGAAACAACAATGACCTATACATATTTATAGTGTATGTAGAAATTTACAAGAGCAAAGTATTGAATCCTGCTTAAGTTCTCAGTTCCTATGATTCAAGATGCCTTATCAAGTCATTAGATGAGAAGCTTGTCCTGAAATATGATGTGCTGGTTTTGATTCCCATAAAGAAGGCTAACTTTAGTAGCTTGGTCCTAAAAATACCCTGTGCTTTAGTTGTGTAAATTTGTCCCTGCTATCTTACAGGGAGCAAAAGGAGGGGGAGGAGAGCACAGTGACTTCTTAGAAATGAAAAGTCGAAATAAAATCCTTTGAGTCAACAGGGAAGATGTCACAATCTTATGCATGCACACGCACATGAATCTATATTTAGGGATATGATTCACAGCCAAGAAGAATAGATTTAATATTCACACCTTATAAATGCCCCATTTCCCAGTTCTTCATGGATCAATATGAGATAATAGATGCTTTTACTCCTTGCGATATTGTAAACTATGTACACATTATTCTTCACAGTCTCTAATATGTGGCAGAATCCCATGGTTTTGTTTAAAGTATGCTTGAAAAGTAACGCGGAATTTGCCAATGCTTCACATCTTGAACGCAATGGTGAGGTTTTACTTGTGTCATTCTGTCTACCTTGGAAGTTATAAGGTAATTTGCCCATGTCCCCGTAGGTGGTAATTGCACAAGAAACTTTGTGTTCTGTTCTTACTCTGAGTCTATTTGGAATCTCTAGGGAGTGAATTCAACCTGAGGAAGGCTAATGAGATCATATCCAGGACTCTGAAATTGGTCAGATCACAACCAGAAAGTGGAGCAGGTTTCAGGCCAGTGAAGGGAGTTCAGAACCCACTGCAGGGCTGAGGGAAAACATGGGTAAGCCTCCAGGTTCTTCTGGCCAAGGACCAGTCAACCATTGAGTTATGTGTATATCCATGGTATGTCTGGATCAGCATGTAACTTAGGGTAGCCTTATGGTTGCCACCACACTGCCTTAGTCCCCAGCAAGCATCAACTTTGTAGGATTATTTTGCAAAGGAAAAATGAAGGCAAGAAAGAAAAGGTAGGAATATGGGCATTTCATGGCGGTCTAAATAATGAAATCCTGAGTAACCAGAACTAGTTACTGCTCATGATTAGGAACATATTGGCAAAGGACATCTGTAGCCAAGCTTCAACGTTTACAGGAGAAAATAAATTGTTTGAGGGAGTGAAATGTCAACCAACTAAGAAAATCATAGAGTGTTTCTAAGGAAATTAGTAGCGGAGTGTCATATAGGGGAACATAAAGTAGTATGTGAGGAAATGTACTATGGGATGGACTTTGAACTATGACATATGCCAGAGAAGCTCTAAAGTCACCCTGACACAGTGGATAGCTTTACGGGAAGTCAGCTTGGACATCTTCGTTGAGACCACTGGAAGCACCCGAAAGACTATAATATCACCTGGTTCAAAGCTCTGGTTCAGACACAGCTAGGAAAAAGGAAACACACAGGATCACTATGACTCCAAAGTCCCAGCAGAAGTGAAGCAATTCCAGAGAAAGGCAAGTGGAATGATGAAGCAGACGGGAAACTATCTCTAGCTGAACAATTTGAGAACTAAGTTTACTTTTACAAAGTAAATATAAAGACTAAATAGGGATATCATCTTAGTTTGTGAAACCTTAATGGGAACATGAATGAATAGGGGTTTGTTCCCCAGTTCTTGGAATACCAGATCTGGAGTTTGAAATACTAACTAGTTAACAACATTGATGATGACAATGATGATGGCAGCAAATAATTTTGTTCTTGTTAAAGAGGTCATCTCAGTGAATGCTTATTTAGGGAAATGGATCACCTTTTTGTTGTTGTTTACTGTGGGAGAAGCCAAGCTTTTAGGACCTTCTTTAGGGACAAAGGAAGACTTCTTTGGGTCTGTTTGGACTGCTTTTGTCAATGAGCCAAATTTCCCAGTGTTAGCCTACACAGGGCATTAGGCAGCCATTACTGCAGCCCAAGACATCCCAGTCTTGTCAACTGTTTAACAATGTAGGATGGGGTGAGCTTCCTCTAGGAAATGGAAGCCTTGTTATCACAGTTTGGGGTCCCCAGGGAGCAGAACCTGAGATGGAGACTGGCATGCAGATGTTTTTAGATATCAACCTAAGAAAGGAAGGAAAGGAAGCAGGACCGAGCAGAGGGAGCCGTGGATGCAGCCTTACAAATGCCTCATCAACCATGTGGGAGTTTTGAAGGTGGACTGAAACTGCAGAGGTGTCATGCGGGGTCTCTCTTCCGCTGACTTAGTTACTAGATGTGGGTCCCCTTGAAATGAGAGGAGATTTTGGTCTGGGAGTTTCCTTCACCTGAGGCTGAGGGTGAAGGGCTGGTAGCAGTCCCAGCAGCTGGAAGTAATTGGTCCCTCATTCCGCAGCGTATGTATCCCAGGGTCCTCCGCACCTACCTTCATCCTGACCTCCTGTTCCCATTCCTGATTTCCGTGGTTGGACAGCAGGATGCTGCTAGGCTCTGTTTAGTGAAAGACCCTGGCTTAGTTGCCAAGTACAAGACCGTCCCTTAACGAAACCTAGGAGCTGACAGGTTTGTCATCAGTGCTCCCAGCTTCCCTTCCTGGATTCCCTGTTCCTTTACCACTGCCTCTTCCTCTCTCTGTTCCTACCTTTTTTTTTTCTTTTTTTTTTTTTTGCCAGGTCTTAGTCTGTTCATCTCCCCCCACCTCTAGGACACCCACCTTTCCAGTGGAAATGATTTGATAAATTCATTTACCCAGACCTGTCAATCACAGGGACTGGATTTGCATTTCAATGTACAGTAGAGTCATTGGGCCCAAGGAGTGAAGCCTCTGGAATGTCAGGCTGCCTTGGGTGAGCAGAGACATTGTTTGGGGAGAGGGGAACACCCTCCTGAGTTGTAGGAATGAAGTGCTATTGGGAATCAGGGAGCCCTGAAAGTGAAGTGTGGTCCTGAAAGAAATCCCACAGAATTGGTGTGGACCGGACCCACAGGAGAGAGGAGAAAAATGAGCTTTTCCTGGAAGCTCTGCCTGCTGGGCATGATTGACAACTGCAGATAAAAGCAAAGCTGGTTCCTTTGGCCTGGGAACAGCTGCTGCCTAGCAACTCAAAGAATCAAAGGTTTTTTTCTACCCTGAGCTAAGAATTTATCCCTTGTCAGTTCTGGTGAGTTTGTTAAAGTAAACCCAAGTAGAGAACTGGAGAAGCTGGGCTTTTGTTAAAGTGATGATGGTGAAGGTAGTTTGCACAGGACTAGAAATAGTTTCTCAACCCTCCCCACCCCTCAGTGATGGCTGCCAGCACGGCACTTTTTAGTCGTAGGAACTTTGGAAAACCTAAAAGAGGACTTTACAAAGAAATGCTTTTAGAAGATTTTATTGATACATCAGTTGTTTAAGGCCAGGCAACTTTCTTGAAGATTTTATGTGCTCTAATAGGCTGGAAAATCTGTGTCTTTACATATTTACATGGAGATATTTATAGTACCTTTCTCTTAGAATTATTATATAGATAAAAATAGTCAGTATATGCAAAAACACTTAATATAGTGCCTGCCACATAGAGAGTGCTCATAATAGATATTAGGTATTATTAATAGAACACATTTGGAAAAGTGTGAATTGTTGTACAAATGTAAGAAAATTAAATTTCCATTTTAACAGCTCATCAATGGCTCAAGCTAAAAATGAATGACTAATATTAAAATTATAAGCCCCATGACAAACTAGGAAGTGAATGGTTTGGCATCTCTCAAATCACACCTCATAGTTGGTCCTGTCTGTTCCCAGGGCTGGTTTGAGCTACCCATGTAACAGGCCATAACTGGTAAATTTACTCACAGTGACTTTGCCTTTCTGAGTTCTGTTATCATCTACCTAAGTGACATTGGCCAAGAATTACCTGATTTGATTCTTAGCTTCCTCATTTGTAAAATGGGAATGCTAACAGCTTATTGCTTTTTTCAGAGGATTAGTGATAGGCCCAATTAAGAAATTCAAATATGAGGTGGTGTTATTCTTTTGTTTATCTTCTCTGATATTTTGATAGACCTTTAACTGTCCTGCTCTACAAAAATGGTAGGCTGTTTGATGGGGTGCAACTCTAGCTGTAGCCTCTCATAGACTCAAATATTTTTTTATTTTTCTGTTCAGAATCCTCCGTTATGCAAAGTTTAAAACAGACCCTACAAACCATCCAATTAGCAAAGGCCCAAATTCAAATGGATGTAGGAGCAGTGGTGGTGGAGGAGGGCTTATTGATGAATCATTCAGACTTGAGCGCCCGTTTCAGAGCAGTGCAGTGTTTGCAGATGGTCAGTGTAGATTATTTGGCATTTTCTAGAATATGGACTCAAATAGTATGTACTCTTTTTTTTTTAATATATTTTATTGATTTTTTTACAGAGAGGAAGGGAGAGGGATAGAGAGCTAGAAACATCGATGAGCGAGAAACATCGACCAGCTGCCTCCTGCACACCCCCCACTGGGGACGTGCCCGCAACCAATGTACATGCCCCTGACCGGAACCGAACCTGGGACCTTTCAGTCCGCAGGCCGACGCTCTATCCACTGAGCCAAACCGGTTTCGGCTGTACTCTTTTTTTGCTTGGTTTCTCTCAGCATAATTAATTAGGGTCACTGTGCTCTTACATGTATAAATATTTCATTCCTTTTTACTACTGACATGCATCTATATGGAAATGCAAATAAGCTAGAGTAGCTCATTTTTTTTTTCAGACAAGGAGCAGGTTGGAGGACTTACGCTACTTGATTTCAAGAGTTACTTATTTTTAAAAATATTTTTATTGATTACAGAGAGGAAGGGGGAGAGAGAGAAAAAGATAGAAACATCAATGAAGAAAGAGAATCCTGATCAGCTGCCTCCTGCATGCCCCCTACTGGAGATTGAGCCCTGCAACCCAGACATGTTCCCTGACCAGGATTTGAACTGTGACCTCCTGGTTCATAGGTCGATGCTCAAACACAGCCACACTGGCTGGGCAAGACTTACTGGTACTTACTTTTAATACTGTAATTAAGAGAGCACAGTATTGGCATAAAGATAAATATTTTGATCCCTGGAATAGAATTAAGATTCCAGAAACAGCCCACACATATATTGATCTTCAGCAAAGATGAAGAAAGAATAGTCTTTTCAACAAATGGTGCTGAAACAATTGGAATATTCATGTGGACAAAAATGAACCACCACTGTTACCTCATACCATACACAAACATTTATTTTAAGTGGGTAATATATCTCAACATAAAAACTAAAACTATAAACTTCTAACAGAAGACATAGGAGACTATTTCCTGGTGTAGGCAAAGATTTCTTAGATAGGACATAAAAATAACAAATTGGAAAATTTTTAAGTGATACATTGGATTTCATCAAAAATTTAAAAATTTGCCCTTTAAAAGATTCCACTGAGAAAATAAAAAGGCAAACCACAGACTGGGAGAGAAAATATACAAAGAAAAAAAATATAAAGACTATAAAAAAATGTAGATAAGAATTCTTACAGGTCAATAGTAAGAAAACAACCCAATGAAAATTAGCAAACAAATTGGATACTTCACAAAAGAATGAATACAACAAAGCCAGTAAGCACATGGAAACATGCTCAGTCTTCTATCATGGGGTCAATGCAAATCACAACTGCAGTGAGATCCTCTTGCAAACGCCCAGGAATAACTATAATTAACAAGACTGATGCCCAGCTGGTGTGGCTTAGAGGTTGAGCATCAACCCAGGAACCAAGAAGTCCCACCCAGGTTCAATTCCCGGTCGGGGCACATGCCCAGGTTGAGGGCTCAGTCCCCAGTAGGGGCATAAAAGAGGCAGCCAATTGATGATATTCCTTTGTCATCGATGTTTCCAGCACTCTATACCTCTCCCTTCCTCACTCTCACTCAAAATAAAATCTACACTAATAAAAGAGTAAGATGCTAATTGACCGTACTTTCACGACACCCACCAGCCAATCAGAAGTGAGTATGCAAATTAACCCAACAAAGATAGCGGGTTAATTTGCATTTGCAGGTGCCAAGTGGCCATGGCGACATCACAGGCGTTCCGCCCCGCCCCAGCGGCTCCGGGCCTCTGGGCAGTGTGGGAGGGCGGAAAGGCGGCTCCAGCCGGAGCAAAGGTGGTGCCGGCAGCCAGGGGAAGGAAGGCCCATTCTTGCATGAATCTTCATGCATTGGGCCTCTAGTAAATAAATAAAAGGATTGTAGGAATGGATATTTTAAAAGTAAAAAAATATATATAAATAAAAACAAGACTGACAACAGCAAATGCTGGCGAGCATTTAGAGTTGCTGAAATTCTCATACATCCCTGGTGGGAATATAAAAGGACATAACCTTTTTGGGAAACACTTTGGCAGTTTCTTATAAGTTTATTCCTACACTGACTAGCAATTCCTCGCCATGAGAACTGAAAGCATATGTCCACACATACTTGTATACATTTGTTTTAAGAGCATTATTCAAAATAGCCCAAAGCTGGAGATAATCCAGATATTCTTTAAAAGGTGAATGGATAAACAAATTATAGTGCATCCATATCATAGAATGCTTTTCAGCAATAAAAAGAACAAGTATTACTGATACATGAGAAATGATGGATGAATCTCAGAGTTTAAGCTGAGCTAAAGAAGCCAGGACAAGAGTCTATCCTGTATATTCCATTTATATAAAATCCCAGAGCAGGCATAATTAATCTCTACTGATAGAGAACAAAGCAGTGGTTGTCTGGGGGCTGGGTAAGGGGTGGATGACTGCAGAGACACAGAAGGGAACTTTGGGGGATGATGAAGACATTCTCTATTTGTCCTGACTGGCGTGGAGGTTACACAGTATGTACATTTGTCAGATCTCACTGAACTAGACCCTTCATAGGGGTGCAGTTTATATGATGTAAATCATACCTCAACAATATCTTAGAAAGTGGCATGGGTGGCTGCCACGTGGCGTTTCTACTCTCAGGCACATCCTCTAGTACTCATGTCACCCAGAAATCCAGGCAAAGGTAAAGGGGTAGCAACATGACAAAGGGAACAGGAAAAAAAAAAATGAGAAAAGAAAGCTTGTGGTCACTCAATGCTTGTTAGCTTAAAAATACAATGATATGTTTTATCATTTTTGAAGGGTAGGAAATAGCCATTGAATAATGACGAGGAAGTTCATTTATTCAAGTGTGTGTAAGAAAACTCATTCTGGAAATAGAAAGACTAACATCTAACTTGGCAGGTACCAGCACACAAAAGCAATCAGTACATGGATGATCAGTTTTCTAAGAATTAGAGACATCTAGATGCACTTAAACTAAACTCTGCTGAGTCAAATTGACTCTTTGAAGACTCACCAGGCTGCCATTCCCTGGGCCTCATTTATAAACTCTGTGCCAGCAAAGAACTGAGAGATTAATATCTGAGATTAACATATTTCCTGTTTATGGAATGTGAGATACAAGGGAATTTAATGCAGCAGTGTTTTAAAAGAGGCCTTTTAGACGTCTAATGGAGTGAGTCTAATGGAGGAGGTTTTAGGAATTACTGATGGAGGAAGCGAGGTAGGTCCAGTCTTCATCACCTTTGGTGCTACCCAAGGCAAACTTTCCCCCTCCTATATGCAGAGGAGGCCTGTAGCTGTTTTTCTCAGCTGACAAACAAGTTGAAGTAAGCAGTTTATATTATCTTGGACATATCCCACTATTTAAAGAGGTCTTGGAGTTTACCTTGGTACCACACCGCCCCCCACCCCAAATGGGGGAAACTTTAAGAAAGAGTCTTATGAGACAGATCAACCAATTTAAATACATGTACCTAATTATTTGGAGTCTGATTAGAATAAACCAAAAGTAAAAACAAACAAAAAATTATAGGCTAATTAAGGACATGTGGATACTAAATGGTTATTGAATGATATTAAGAAATCACTGCCCAGGAGGTCACGGTTTGATTCCCTGTCAAGGCACATGCTCGGGTTGTGGGCTCAATCCCCATTAGGGGGCGTGCAGAAGGCAGCCATGATCAGTGATTCTCTCATCATTGATGTTTCTATCTCTCTCTTCCTCTCCCATCCTCTCTGAAATAAAAATATATTTTTATTTAAAAAATCATTATTAAAATATTTTAAGTGTGATAAAATTTGGCTTTTGTCTTAAAATAACTTTTTTATACATACTGGCATATTTATGGATGAAATGATGAAATGTCTGGCTTTGCCACTGTGTGATATGGTGATGATAGATAATCTTGGACGTCACTTAATTCAGATTCTTAAAGGGAAATTTAAGAAAGGGGCTCCTAAAGAACATGTCTGTTTGAGGGTGTAGAAAGAGTTTGTTATAATGACACAATTTTCACAACCGATCATCAGAACTGAAAGAGAAAAGTGTGAAATTATGGGTATATTATGGTTCCACTAAAGAGCTGGATGAGCAATAGTACTGTCCCTAGAGAAAAAAATCCTGGAAAATGCTAATTCACTTCCTAGGTACACTTTGAATTTTATCAGAATGCTATAAGTTTTTAAAAAAATAAATCTTTATGGTTCAGATTATTACAGTTGTTCCTCTTTCCCACCCCCCATAGCTCCCCTCCACCCAGTTCCCACTCCACCCTCTGCCCTTACCCCACCCCCCACTGTTCTCATCCATAGATGTACGATTTTTGTCCAGTCTCTTCCAGCACCCCCCACACCCTTTTCCCCCCGAGAATGGTCAGTCCACTCCCTTTCTATGCCCCTGATTTTATTATATTCACCAGTTTATTCTGTTCATCAGATTTTTTATTCACTTGATTTTTAGATTCACTTGTTGATAGATATGTATTTGTTGTTCATAATTTTTATCTTTACCTTTTTCTTCTTCTTCTTCTACTTAAAGAATACCTTTCAGCATTTCATATAATACTGGTTTGGCAGTGATGAACTCCTTTAGCTTTTTCTTATCTGTGAAGCTCTTTTTCTGACCTTCAATTCTGAATGATAGCTTTGCTGGGTAGAGTAATCTTGGTTGTAGGTTCTTGTTATTCATCACTTTGAATATTTCTTGCCACTCTTGTCTGGCCTGCATAGTTTCTATTGAGAAATCAGCTGACAATCGTATGGGTACTCCCTTGTAGGTAACTGTTTTTCTCTTGCTGCTTTTAATATTCTTTCTTTGTCTTTTGCTCTTGGCATTTTAATTATGATGTGTCTTGGTGTGGTCCTCTTTGGATTCCTTTTGTTTGGGGTTCTCTGCGCTTCCTGGACTTCTAAGTCTATTTCTTTCACCAGGTGGGGGAAGTTTTCAGTCATTATTTCTTCAAATACGTTTTCAATATCTTGCTCTCTCTCTTCTTCTGGCACCCCCATAATTCGGATGTTGGTACTCTTGAAGTTGTCCCAGAGGCTCCTTACACTATCTTCATATTTTTGGATTCTTTTTTCTTTTCTGGTTGGGTGTTTTTTGCTTCTTCGTATTTCAAAACTTTGACTTGATTCTTGCGATCCTCTAATCTGCTGTTGGATCTCTGTATATTATTCTTTATTTCAGTCAGTGTATGCTTAATTTCTAGTTGGTCCTTTTTCATATCCTTGAGGGTCTCACTAAATTTATTGGCAGTTTCAGAAAATTCTTGAAAAACCTTATAACTGTGGTTTTGAACTCTATATCCAGTCGTTTTCTTTCCTCCATTTCTGACATTTGTGACCTGTTTCTTTGTCTCTGCATTTTGACTGCTTCCCTGTGTTGATAGAGTGGCTTTGTGTGCTAGGTGTCCTATAGGGCCCAGTGGCTCAGCCTCCCCAATTACCTGAGGTGGACACTCTTGGTGCACCCCTTTGTGGGCTGTGTGCACAGTCTTGTTGTAGTTAAGCCTTGATTGTTGTTGGTATCACTGGGAGGAATTGGCCTCCAGGCCAATTGGCTGTGAGGATCAGCTGTGTCTACGATAGGAGAACTTCCGTGCTAGAGACACCCTTATGGAGCAAGACTTGCTTCAGTGGGGCTTTGGTGCTCACTGAGTCTGCCCCTTGAGTGTGTCCCTTATGGATCTGAGGAGTTGTAATCTGGATGGTCCCACTCTGACCACTGGGTACACTGGCTCTTGGATCTCCAAGGAGGTGCTAATTTAGCCTCTGCCTGAGGCTACCCAGCAGGAGCTGCAGAGAGATCTGCAGATTCCTCTTCTTTGTTTGGGGTTTGGAGTTGCCCAGCTGAGGCTCAGCTGTGAAGCAATGCAAGCTGCTGTGGGGCCTTGGGCCTTCTTTTGGAAGTTCTGGGGCTCTCGGATCCAGCTGCAGTTTGTTAGGTAATTTTAGATTGCAAAGGGGCAGGCCATTCATATGCAAAAGCCTCTTCGCACAGTTTGGGTGGGGCGGGGTCTCAGGGAATCACCAGGGCAGAGCAAACAGCTATGGCTGATCCTCAGCCCTGCCCTAAGAGGCCCCTGGGTCTCAGTGTCCCTCGGTAATCGCTGTAAGCACCTCTGAGAGAAAGCCACCCTCGAGTTCCGCCCGAAGCCAGACAGCCCAGTTTCTTCCCGTATGAGTCTGGGTCCCCAGAGTCTCGCCCAGAACTGGAGTTCAGAGCAGTCGGGAGCTTGTGTTTCCCTCCCGATTGAAAAAGACACCCGCGTCCTCAGTTGCCAGCTCTTTCTGCACGCACGCCTCTGTACCTCCACACTTTACTTCTGCAGCTCCTCTGAGACTCAGTGTGCTTTTCTCTTTCCTTCTAGTTGTAGAATTTTCACTCACTCAGCCTTCCTGTGGTTCTAGATGATGTCCGTTTTGTCTTTTAGTTGTAGTTTTGAAGTGGTTGTGCGAGGCAGCAAGTTCAGGTGTTTACCTATGCCACCATCTTAGTTTCCTCCAAGAATGCTATAAGTTGTTATTCTTTAAACCACAGTATAGGTAATGTGATATTTTCACACTGTGGGTCATATTCATTTAATGCGTTGTGAAATTAATGGGCAACAAGAAGCTTTTTGAATAAACTAGACTAGATGAGAATGGAATGGAATGGAATTGACATATTAAAGTGAATCACACATAGTAAGAGGAAATATATTTTCTGTTGGACTTTTAGTTTTGGGAGTGTGTGTGTGTGTGTGTGTGTGTGTGTGTGTGCGCTTGTGCTCACTATGCCACAATGTAAAACTAATATCTTACTGTGGTCATTGCCAAAAAAGTTTGAAAACCCCTAGGTGATGAATTTATGTATACAATAATCAAATAACAAAAAGATTAAAGAGGGGAAAAAAAACCCCAAGATAATGTTGAATGAAAATTTCTTTCTAATCAAATTCCCAATAACTGGTCACCTGAATAGAGAACTAAAGCTAAACCATGCCGACCAATCAGAAATCAGAAATAACCGGGCAGAAGAAACAGGTTACTAGGTGTCATCTGATTTGTCACTGTTTTTTTTTTGTGTGTGTGGTTCTGCTCCCTATGTTTTCCTGTTAATTTTAAAAGGCCCTATGCATGTTTGTAACTGCCATTTCCAGACCGGGATTTGTCTGTCTCTAGGTGCAGCTGCTGCAATATCAGCTGACAGCCGGAGGATTTATAAGCCTGGGCAGTTTTGCAGTTGGTCCACCAAGAGCCCACATGAAGAATTCTATCTCTCTCCCCACCTACCCCTTAGTTTAGGTCATGGTAAAAACAAAGTAAGATGACATGAGTCACTCAACCACAGACGGAAGCTGCAAGAAGGATGCTCCTACAAGGTTGGCTATATGCCAAGGCCATATTTGGCCAAAGAATGTGTGCCCTTTGAAATCCCAGCAGGCACATACCTACAAATTCTCAGCTGATGAAAGGTTCATCTCTTCTAACAGCCCTAGGGTGGAGAAAAAAATTTCCCCCTTGCCAAATTTTTTTTAATATAAAATTTTACATAAGAACTGAGTTTCCATAATGCTCACACACTGGAAATTTTTCATTCAAATCCTCTACAACTCCGTGGCACTAGGAGCCTCTCACTGTTGTTTGAGAGTCACTGCAGACTAGGTGTGCAGGTTTCCATCCCAGAAGGGGTAAGTCCTGTTCAAATACAGAGCACAACTAACACGGGCTGACCCCCAAGGGAAGGAAGGGCACAGTGATAGGGCATAACTTATCTCAGGATGGTCTGATCATTCAGAAGATGAAATGTTCAAATCCTGACTGACTGCTGGGGTCGGGTCAGGAGGAAGCAAGTCCTAAAGTCTAAAAGGGGTGTGGGAGTGGGGCACACATTTGGATAGGAAAGGATGGAAATGTGTTTATCGGGTGGTTTCCCAATGTGATCTCATTGGTGGTTTGTCTGTGGGCACAAAGGAAGCCCAGCCTACTGTATTGAAAGCGGGATGGCTGGGGGTGGCACGGCTCTGTGAGCAGTCACCAGTGACTCATCTGGAGGCACAGCTGGGCCCCAGCGGCGGGGAGAGAGTGCAGTCAGAGCGAGCACTGTGGTTCTGGGACCACAGGGACCCACAGCGCCAGCTCAACTCTGAGGCAGACCGGGCATGGCCAGCCCACCCCTTCCCAGGGAACAGAGTCTGCTCAGGTTCATGTTCTTGCCTAATTGCAAATTTCAAATGAGTGATGAAGTGACTTCTGTCACATTTCCCAGCAGAGAGGGCATTTAGCCCCTCCTGCTCCCACACCTTGTTCTCTTTTTCATCTGTTTCACCAAGGAGTCTGGCAATTGAGACCAACCTGGTTCAAGTCCACTCTCCCCACATGCCTGTTAGGTGGCAAGTCATTGACCTTCTCTAAGCCCCAGTTTCCTCAACAGTGAAAGGGAGATATAATAATAATGTTTACCTCATTGGATTGTGTAAGGATTGAAATAATGTACATGAAATGGTTTCCAACTATTCAACACTTAAGGTCAGGGCTTCGCAACCTTAGGAACTTTTGACATTTTGGGCAATAATTCTTTGCTGTGGGGGCTGTACGGTGCATTTTGAGATGTTTAGCAGCATCCCTGGTCTCCACAAACTAGATGCCAGTAGGACCCACCCCCCACTCTTTACCCCCCTAAGCTGTGACTTTCATCTTGCTTTCACTTCTCTCTCTCTCTCTTTCTCTCTCTCTCTCCCCTTCCTTCCCTCCTTCAGTTTTGGGAAAGCAAACTTCCTTGTTAGAAATAACCCAAGTGGCAAGGAGCTAATGTTTCCAGCAAATAGCCAGAGGAACCTGGCCCCAGCCCGCAGCCAAGGGAGTGAACTTGAAAGAGGATCATCCCCCAGTTGGTCCTTGAGATGACTGCAGCCCCAGGCAATCCCTTGATTGCAGCCCAGTGAGTCACCCTGAGTGAAAGGCGCCCAGCTAAGCCATGCCCAGGTTCCTGCCCCAAAGAAACTCTGAGGTACTAAACGGTGTTCTCTTAAGGGGCTAGGACCAACAATGCATCAGTAACATATGGGTGCTGCTTCAGGGAGCAGGGGGGTGAGTTGGAGCCTCTGCTCCCAAAGGTGTAATCCAGATGCAGCCCCACAGAGCAGACCCTGAAGGTTTTTTGTTTTGTTTTGTTTTGTTTTGTTTTGTTTTGTTTTGTTTTGTTTTGTTTTGTTTTGTTTTGTTTTGTTAATCCTCACCGGAGGATATTTTTCCATTGATTTTTTTAGAGAGTGGAAAGGAAGGGGAGAGACACAGAGAAACATCTATGCGAGAAACTTTGATTGGTTGCTTCCCGCACACATGCCCTGACCAGGGCAGGGGATTGAGCCTGCAACCAAGGTATGTGCCCTTGATTGGAATCAAACCCAGGACTCTTGTGTCCTTGGGCTGATGCTCTATCCACTGAGCAAAACAGGCTAGGGCCTAAGGTCTTATTGGTTTTCTTTTTCCTTCCTTCCTTCCTTCCTTCCTTCCTTCCTTCCTTCCTTCCTTCCTTCCTTCCTTCCTTCCTTCCTCTCTCCCTTCTTTCCTCCCTCCCTTCCTCCCTCCCTTCCTCCCCCTCCCCACTCCCCCGCCCATCTCTCTTGTACATTTGTATCCATTTCATTTGGTCCATCCCACAGGTATCACTTGACTGTCCTGTACACATTTAGTGTTTCCTCTGTACATGACTTATTCGAACATCTTAGAATTAATTATTTATTTAGCTCTTTGTAGTGTTGGGGTTTACCTTTTAAAAAATGTATTAAGAATTTAAGCAACTTTACATGGAAAGGGGGCATAGAGAACGTTAAACTAAATGTTCATTATTTTAAATTCATTTCCCAATCTTATTTAATATATAGTCATCTTTTTTTTTTTTGGCTATCATCAGTGCTATACTATTTTATGTTCTTCTTTTCCTAAATGTGTTTTATTGACAAGGTAACAAATGATATAAAGATATTAAATTATAAGGCATAAAGAAAAAGTATGTCATTTACCAGAATTAACCACCATTAACAATTTTGTGTGTAGCTTTCCAGATATTTTTTGTGAGATACAATTGTACCCCATAAATACACATATTTTTTAGATTCTTTGTTTCAAGGGATAGAAATAAAAGCAAACTGGCTTAAACAAAAAGAAAGGCTTAATTGGCTCATATATCCAAAATTTTGGGAGGATAAGGGTAGAATTGATCTTGGAGATGATTGAAACCGGGACTGGAGCATCATTGGAAGTCAATTTAAAAATATATATATATTTATTGATTTCAGAGAGGAAGGGAGAGGGAGAGAGATAGAAACATCAATGATGAGAGAGAATCATTGATAGGCTGCCTCCTGCATGCCCCACACTGGGGATGGAGCCCACAACCTGGGCATGTGCCCTGACTGGAAATCAGACTGTGACCTCCTCGTTCATAGGTTGATGTTCAACCACTGAGCCACACTGGCTGGGTAGGAGTTGATCTTTTTATCTCTCATATCATTGTCTTTCTACATGTTGCCTTCATTTTTCCACATGGATGCTCAGGAGATGTGACCACCAGCAGCCCCCAGCTCTAGCCTTTTGACTTTGTGACCAGAGAAGAAAGAGGCATTGTTCTTTTGGCTTAAAAAATCCCAGGGAATGTTTCTCATTGGTTCAATCTGTTGATCAATCACTCTCGACAAGGGCATGAGATAACATGAGAAGCTCAGCTGGAGTCACATAGTCAACCCATTGCTGGGAAAAGTGTTTGTAGAAAAGGTAGAGGCAGCCAAGAACAATAAGTACTATCACTTTTTTTTTTTAAATCCAAGTAGGATCATAATATGCATAGTGTCCTTTAATTTGTTTTAATCACTAAATTATGCAGGGTGGGACAAAAGTATGTTTACAGTTGTTTGTATGGAAAATAATATAATAATCTATAATAATAAAATGGTAATATGCTAATCAGACTGGACGTCCTTCCAGATTTCATTCCGGACATCCTTTGGGGCGAAGCCGGAGCCGGAGCCGGAGCGAAGCCCAGGTCCCAGGTGCCTGCTGGTGGCCGGAGGAGGGAGGGAGAAGGAAGGCCTACTCTTGCACGAATTTCATGCATCTGGCCTCTAGTTAATAAATAATACAATAATAAACTGTGTTTCACATACAACTGTAAGCCTACTTTTGCCCCTCCCTGTATATTGTGGACTTCTTTCCATAACAGTACATATTGCAATTGGTTAATTAAACAGTCTACACTCAATAGAACAAAGATATGAAACTGTTTTAGTTTTCTCTCCAATCACTTCTTTCAGCCATATTCCATGGAATCTCCCTTTTTGACCCTTAATGAAATCTTGGGCATATCTCATAGTTTTCTGATCACTTTTCACTATAAAATGTTCTGTCCTTTCTACAGTAGTTTAAAACTAAATCTCACACCCAATTTCATGTTCATTCTCTTCCTCAAACCTGCCAATGCAGGGCAGACTTCAGTCAGGGGCTTCGGAGTGGAGAAAGTCTGGGTTACCTTTTCACTTTTCCTGCTCTCCCTCTTCTGTGGTTGGGGTGAGAGAAGGAAGAAGAGAGACAGCAGCTCTTATTTATGTGGTTGTTACCGACTGAATTATGGTCTCCTAAAATTCCTATGTTGAAGCCCTAACCCCCACCTCCTCAAGGACTGGATCAAGGACAGGAGGATCAGGAAAGAGAGTGGTCCTGATAAAATTAGACAATGAGGGGTCTCTCAGCCCTGAGAATTGTTATGATTAGAGCATTCCGTGCAGGACAGGGGAGCCAAGGTGCGGTATCAATGCACTGTGAACCCAAGGGCCGTCAGAATAGGCTCATGAAGGTACCTGACGTGTTTTCCCTGGGAAGAACAGCGTAGTTATGCACATGGGCTCGGCACCAGACTCTGATTTGAGTCCCAGATGACCCTCAATACTTTATTCATTGAATCACTCTGGTTAAGTTACTTAATCTTTTTAAGGTGTAGTTTCATTGTGTATACAACATGGATAATAAAGGTGCTTATACTACATAGTTGTGAAGATTCACTAATATGAGTGCCAAGCTCAGTAAATGTCAGCTGGCTAAGTTTACAGAGTCCACACAAGAATGAATTTAATTTGTCAGTTCTTTAATTTTGTGGGTATCAAGGGAAAGGCTCAAAAGCGATTGCTTTTGAATTGGCAAGCTAGTCTTTAAAACAACAGTCACGTCTTGCAACCACGTGGGTGGGAGGATGTATAAACTCCCTAGTGGTCATGACGGCATAGCTGAAGAACGTTTGTCACCTCAGCTCGTACAGTGTACTTACTGAGATGGTACATATTGTGAGGACATATTGCAGACCACAGAGAGCAATACTCACTGTGGCGTAATTGTGTGCAGATAAATCACAGGTCTTTTTTTTTTTTTTTTTTTGCAGTAGATGGTAGGACTACCATATCTCGAATATGTAATGACTCGAGGTAAATGTTTAGGAAATACTGGTAAAAGAAAAGGTAGGATTCTATTGGCTGACTCCCTATATCACTGCCAGTAATTAGGAGGCACATGAATTCAGGTGCCAGCCCTTGCCTCCCTCCCAATATACTGCAGCCCACGGGCACTGGGCCTTTAAACCTGCTGACTGTCCAGTACTCTAGGTCTGGCCACGGTTTTTGCATTTGGCCGTGGTGGTCAGGTTTGCTCCCAGCTCAGTCCCTGAGCTTGGTCTCTGCCACATGTTCTCAACTCGGACTTTTGTAGTGTCTACACCTGGCATGCAGCACTGGACCCTGAAGCCCCACGCTCCATGCTCCAGGTCTGGGATATCAGACATGTTCAGAGGACATCTGGGACATGCACCTGCTCCAGGAGACATCCAGGGAGGGTGAGGCTTGGTGGGAGGAAACTTCTGAATCAACAGGACCTGAAGTTTCTTGTCCTGAATGGGTTCAGACCACCAACTGTGTGAATGGCCACACTCCAGGACGCGACTGGAATCTGGGGCCCGGGAACCTAACCCAGCATGCCCCCCTTGGCCACCTGCTACCTGGATTTTAACTTCCCAGCCGAGCCAGTCAGTCCTACAAAGCGGATTCAGCTCTAGGCCACTTCTGAGTAACAGACTTCATCACCTACTCTTGGCAGAAATGGAAGTGTGAAGTGTGAGTCAGCTGTTTTATTTCACTTCCTAGTGGAGAGAGTTTCTCATCCCATTTGAATCGAGTCATCCCGGAAGAAACTCTGTCCCAGAGAATTACTCAGACAGCGATGGTGGCTGCTCCTAATGAGACGCAGGCGGACTCAGGAGCCCAGCTGTTCTTGGCCACCACACCAGGCTGGCCTCTTCCTCAGTCTTCTGGCACCTGTGTTTCTCCCGTTAGCAAATTATCACAATTATAATCACTACCGATTTAAATGTAGCATGACCAGTATTGGCTGTTATGCCGCCCCACCCTAACACACAAGCTAAATTCCGAGGAGGTGGGGAGGAGGTGGGAGGAGGTGGGGAGGAGGTGGGGAGGAGGTGGGAGGAGGTGGGGAGGAGGTGGGAGGAGGTGGGGAGGAGGTGGGGAGGAGGTGGGAGGAGGTGGGGAGGAGGTGGGAGGAGGTGGGAGGAGGTGGGGAGGAGGTGGGGAGGAGGTGGGGAGGAGGTGGGCCCAGCCCCTGGAGGCATTTCTTTGCCAAGCCCAGAGATGCTGCCAGCGAGCAGGCTGGAGGCTGGAGGCAGAGTCGGAGGAGAGCCAAGCTGCTCGCCATGATGGGTGGAGGTGGGGGACAGAACGAACGTTCCAGGGGGACAGCACCGGAAGAGGAAGACACAGACAGCGAGGCCCAGAGCTGCTTCAGCAAAGGGCAGAGGGCATCCCAGGTTAGAGACCAGACTTTCCCCAAGAGAATTTGGAAATTTCACTGCGTGTGTAACAGCGGGAACCGGACCCCGTCTTCCAGCTCCGGGGCAGCACCTGTGTTGCTCACGAGTGCTTTTGGTGCAGAACAGATTGTCTGTTTACTTATTGGAAGAAGAGAGGTACTGTGTCCTACCTCCAGGTTTCGTTGTTTTATCAAGAGGCAGCTTGCAGGGACAGTGGCATCTGAGTGGCTTGTGTAATTAGTATTCGTTTAATGTCCGTTTCTCCCGCCTCACCTATGAGCTGCATGGGGATAGGAACTGTGCCTCTTGTTAGCATATCGCCCCCCGCCACCCCCGTGCCTAGCACAATGTTGGCACATAGTAGGTGTTCAAATATTTGCTGGATGAATACACAAATGACTCCACTCAGTGGCTCCATGCAACTTCTGCTCCCAGCTGAGCCGAAGTCTAAAATGCAATGCTTCTTTGTCCCCTTGCCAGAGATCTGCAGGGCAGCTTCCAAGCAGTGCTTCCAGAAAGACACTTCGCCCGACAGGGGGTGCTGTTCAGACAGCTGGAACACCACCTGCAGGAAAAGTGCAGGCCGCCAAGATACCCACTTTATTTGCAGTGGAGGAGGCCAATCTAATTTCCCTAAGTATTATTGTCACAGCTTATGATAGGACTTTACGTGCTGTTTTATAAGGAAAAGCGAAAGCTTTGCTAGAAGAATCGCCTGTGTCCTTTCCCTCTTTACCCTCCGGGAACTTCCATTGTAAAGAGGAATTGAACTCCCAGTTGAACTCATTGTGACTTGTAGGAAGAAAATTATGTATATGTAGTTAACATAGCCTTCAGTTTTTTCTTTAGGCTAAAATGAAACGTATTAAATTGAGAAGGAGACTCGACGGGCTGCCATGTGTCGCTAAAGGGGAATGGTGTTTTGAATCAGAAGATGTGGGTTGAAAGCCCAGCTCAGCCACTCCCCAGCTTTGGGAGCGGTACACTGGATGAAGGCTTGGGGCTTCAGTTTACCGTCCGGAAGACAGGAATATTACTGCGATGTGTGTACCTGGCATTTTGATGAAATAGTTTTTAAAATATATGTTTTCATTGATTACAGAGAGAGGGAGGGAGATGGAGAGATAGAAACGTAAGTGATAAGAGAGAATCATTGATCGGCTGCCTCCTGCACACCCCACACTGGGGATCAAACCTGCAACATAGGCATGTGTCCTGACCAGGAATCAAACCACTACCTCCCGGTTCATGGGTCAACCCAAAGCCACTGAGCCACACCAGCCGGGCAGAAATCGTTTTGATGTAGCTGCTTTGGCTTACCGAATTTCATGCGGCCTGCAGATACAGTAAATCCTTCACACTTTTGAGGGTTTTTTAAAGCCACGTGTGTATGAGAATCCCTATCTCATTCATGTGTTCCACTCCACACCTGGCCCAGCATGGAAAATTAGGAGGCAAAGATGAATTAAAAGCCATGGTAACTACTACAAGTAGAACTTGATAATTAAGTGAGGAAAAATAATTGTTTCTGGCCCAGCCAGTGTGGCTCAGTGGTTGAGCATTGACCTGTGAACCAGGAGGTCACAGTTCGAACCCAGTTGGGGCACATGCCCAGGTTGTAGGCTCAATCCCCAGTGTAGGAGCCAGCTGATCAATGATTCTCTCTCATCATTGATGTTTCTATCTCTCTCTCCTTCTCCCTTCCTCTCTAAAATCAATAAAAAAATATTTTTTAAAAAAAAGAAAAAAATCATTGTTTCTGGAAAAAAATAGCTACCGTATTTTCCGGCGTATAAGACCCCCGACTTTTGAGAAGATTTTCCTGGGTTAAAAGGTGGTCTTATATGCTGGAAAATTCAGTATTTATTACAAAATACCAACAGGAGCAACTTCCATATACCTAAGTAGTGACATAATTTGTATCAGGGGAGATGCTTTCTTTAGGGAAATGTTCTGAAGGCTTGTTCTGAAAGGAGGGAGAAAAAGAGATAAAAATACAGAGAGAGAAAAGGAAGGCTGAATTTTTCTGCAAAACAAATGAAGGAAATGGTGGGGTTTCTCAGGGGCATCTTAGAAGGGGAGAAACTGCCTTAGATTGGCGAAAAAAGAGAAATGTAAGGATGGAAGGGGTGTTGGTTTTTCTAGCCATATTTCATGGGTGAGACAGCTTTTCAAAATTCTTAGGGTTTTTTCCTTTTTTTTTTTTGTCAGAGGCATGGTTCCAGTTCCCCCTTCATGTGAGCTTCCTACACACACAGGCTTTTGAAATTATCTCTCAATATAAACAAACAAACAAACCTCTACTACTCTGAGGTTTGATTTGCCAGTAGTCTTCCATGGATCTCCACAATTCCCACACCTCTCCTGTTATCATAATGTGGGATTATGCCATGCAGGCAGGCCTTGGTATCCAACCTTGATGTCCATGTAAAGCTCCCTTCTATGAACTGTTTGGGAGATGCTGACCAGTGGTAGTCAGCAATGCCAAGAGCAGTCAAACTTGAATTTGCCAATGTTCAGCAGGGCAGGAAAAACGCTCTGTATGGGGAGGGAATCTGGAACCTTCCAATTCCCCTGCCCTGTGGTCGTTTCCGTTGCCACCACCAGGCTGACTTAAGGGGTGGCTGCTACTATGGATAGGTCTCTGTAGATGCACACCCTTCATTTAAAACAGGGAAGAAAAAAAAGTCAGGACCATCAAATGGGTCTAGGAAGGAGTTATTACAAGAATGCATACTGAAAAACCAAGATGGTGGCATAGGTAAACACCTGAACTTGCTGCCTCGAACCACCACTTGTTCGAGGCAGCAAGTGGTTCTTTTTTATTCTGTTCATCAGCATAAAAAATCTGATGAACAGAATAAACTGGTGAATATAATAGAATCAGGGGCATAGAAAGGGAGTGGACTGACAATTCTTGGGGGAAAGGGGTGTGGGGGGTGCTGGAAGAGACTGGACAAAAATTGTACATCTATGGATGAGGACAGTGGGGGAGGGGTAAGGGCAGAGGGTGGGGTGGGAACTGGGTGGAGGGGAGCTATGGGGGGCAAAAAGAGGAACAACTGTAATAATCTGAACAATAAAGATTTATTAAAAAAAAAAAAAAGAAAGAATGCATACTAAAAGTCCTTAAACACTTGCTAGGGGAGGGAACTAAGTTTGTCACTAAGATTTCCAAAAGCCAATTCAAAGAGGAAAATATAATTGGTTACCCATTTCATAGCGACTAAGCAATGATAACAAATAACATTGCTCAACGGAAGCTTGGGGTTGCCAATAAATAAGGAGAGTTCATGTGAGGGGCAAGTTGAAAAAATATTTTGCTATGGGAGTGTTTTTTCAACCCATTGAGGGTTTGCTTCCGGCCATTATTGTCAGTTTGACTCAAATAAACTCATAAAAAAATCTTTATTTTTTGGATATGTGTCTATTCATCTCGAGCTGCTGTAATAAAATTCAAGACTGAGTGGCCTTAATAAAAGACATTTATTTCTCCCAGTTATAGAGGCTGGAAAGTCCAAGACCAAGGTGCTGACAGACTAGTTCTGATGAGGTCTTTTTTCCTGGCCGGCACACGCTGCCTTCACCCTAAACCTCCCCGTGGTGGAGAGAGGACCCTCTGGTGTCTCGTCCTATTCCTATAAGGTGAGTAATCCCCTTCTGAGAGCCTCACCTCTTGATCCTCACTCCAGGATATTTCCCCATTGATTTTTTTTTTTAATTTGTTTATTGATTAAGGTATCACATATTTGTCCTCATCCCCCCATTTCCATCCCACACCCCTCCCCACACATGCCCCCATCCCCCTGTTGTCCTTAACCAGTGGTTAGGCTCATATGCTTGCACACAAGTCCTTTGGTTGATCTCTCCCCTTTACCCCCACCCTTCCATACCCTCCCCCTGAGGAACGACAGTCTGATCCATGCCTCCTTGTTTCTGGGTCTGTTCTTGTTTATCAGTCTATGTTGTTCATTATTTCCCCTAGATGAGTGAGATCATGATTTTTAGAGAGAGTGGAAGAGAGGGAAAGACAGAGAGAAACATCGACGTGAGAGAAACACATCAATTGGTTGCCTTCTGCACAAGCCCCGACCAGGGCCCGGGCTGGGGAGGAGTCTGCAACCAATGTACATGCACTTGACTGGAATCAAACCCAGACCCTCTAGTCCATAGGCCGACACTCTATTCAAACCAGCTAGGGCATAAATAAATTTTTGAGTTTATGTTAATTAAAACTATATTAATTTTTAAACCAGACTCAAGATGGAGATCTGGACTTTGAAAGCCTTTGCCCCCCAGCTTTCTGGGATCTTTACCTCCTCTTACAGACCTTGCCTCCCCAGCCCCCAGGATTTTGCTTGTCTAAAGGACTAAAGTATTTTTTTCTGGGCCATTATGCACCAACTGTCAAATGCTGGTTAGATTCGTGATCTATCTTGATATGGAAATGCCCTGTCTCCTCAATTTTACTGTGAGCTCCTTGTTATAGGAACCAAGTGTGTCTCTCCATCTTACACCCCAACTCTTCAGCTTTGTGCTCAATAGTTCAGTGAGTTTTAAATGAAAATGGTGATGACTGGCACTGATGGGTAATATATAGAATTAACTCTTGAGATTGCTCTTTGATTGTCCAGACTTGATTTTAGTTGAGTCAGAGAGAATTCTTTCTGAGTTCCTTTTAGCTCTAGGATTGCTTTCTATTCTAATGGGACATAAGGCAGAGTCACGGGTTTCGGGGTGACCATAAGATACTTCCTACATTGTTTCTGACGCCAATCTCCCATCTTCCCCAACCTCAAATGGGAAGATTCTTTCTGATGAAGTAATAGGCAATTTCCAAACACTGAAGCTTATTTACAGTCTTCTGTATCCAGAGAACTAAAAGCTGCTGACCAATTCACCCTTGTATAGATGATGGCTTCAAATCTTGTTTGATGAATAAAAATGTATTGTTGCCTTTAAAACGTAACCAGTAAATCAATCCAATGAAACTTAAAATGATTCAGCTTTCTCACCACAGCATCCCCTTTCTTTTGGGAGATCAACAGCCCTAAGAAACATGCATTAAGAAATTTTCATCCTGAACTTTTCAAAAGGATTCTTCAGTTTTGTTTTACTTTCATACAGATTTACCCCGAGTTGTAGGTAAAAACATTCACTTATTGGTTTACTCTAAGATCCCTCATTCATATTGGCATGAAGACCACTAGGACCTGAGTTATCTCCAGGCCTCTCAGGTATTTTGCATCTTTAAATGAGATTGGGGTTTACTCCAATCCTGACTGGATAAAATACCTTCCCAGTTTAGAACTGAGGAAGAAGCTAAAGGCTGGGCCTTTGTCAGCACAGCAATGCAGAGGCCATTTTGCTGTTGTTCAGAATTCATTATATGCCCCCTAAGTAGGAACAATTTTCTTCAACAGAGCTCCTTGCTGGACCTACCTTCCTAATCAGGGTTATTCTATAAATCGAGAAGCCTTTGCCTCTAGAAATAAGGAAGATAATTTTCCATAGAATTCTGTTTTTGGTTAAACCCCTCAACTCTAGTTGAATCCAGAATGACTTTCCTATTAAAAAATTCAATACAAGTTATATTTGTTTGAATCTTTTAAAGAGCAACAATACATTCTACATACTCTTATAGGATCAGTTGCCTGGATCTAAGTGCATCTCTGGAATTTATCAGTTCTTTGACCTTGTGGTGAGTTACTTAATCTTTTGTTTCCTTCTCTATAAGGTGGGGATTATAATAGAACAGAGTTCACAGAGGTGTGGTGAGGATGAAAAGAAGTACAGGCCCAGTCGGTGTGGCTCAGTGGTTGAGCATCAACCTATGGACCAGGAGGTCACTGTTCGATTCCTGGTCAGGGCACATCCCAGGGTGGGCTTGATCCCCAGTAGGGGGCATGCAGGAGGCAGCCAATCAATGATTCTCTCTCATCATTGATGTTTCTATTTTTTTTTCTCTCTCTCTTTCTCTCGGAAATCAATGAAAAAAATATTTTTTTAAAAAAAGAAAGAAATACAGAAAGTAAAGCACTTAGCATACTGCATGGCACACAACTCAGTAAAAGCTCAACAAATGGTAGTGACTGTTTTCATTCCATATGGCTTCTTGTTCAAATCCATGGAGTTTTTGGAGATAAAAAAAAAAAAATCTGAGAAATTCTGTAGTTATAGAGAACGATCACCAAATCTTTTAAGCCTCTGCCCTTAGAAATACTGTATTTCTGTTAAGGCCTTACTGTCTACCATACAGTTGGAGTTGCTCCTTCTCCCTTGTAACCCACAGATAAGACCCTTGTCCATTTCTCAAAACCAAATATGGCAAAACCCCACCAGCAGAAAGCTAGGAATAGGAGGTAACAAGGGAACGAGACTAAAATAAACGAAATCATCTTTGTTTCTGTTCCAAGTATATCTGGCAACTCAAGACTAGTGTTAATATTAGTTAAATTGAGTGTATTTAGAGAGATCAGGGGACATACTTATCTTCACACTGTGTTAAGATTTGCATCTCAGTAGGGAATACACTCATTGAACACTGTGACATCAGGGTGAGCTGTTGGTACCCTTCCAGAATTAGCCTTCATGTTAAAAGAGGCTGAGGACTTTTTGTAAAAGCCTTTTTTATCTGCAGAGATTCCAGGCAAGAAACACCCTGGGAGGGTGAATAGAAATGCTCTATGACTCGGGGCAGAGAGCAAGTTTTTGTATGACTACAGAAGTGAAATGTACCAACTAAAAAGCACCCCTGGAAAATTATTCCAAAGGCTACCCTGACAACAGATGAGTGACAAGGCTTATGTCACATGGCCCAGCAGGTGTGTGAAGTCTGTCACGTCCTAGGACAATCATCCCGGATGAAGACACCAATGGTGACCTGCAGCTCTTACATGTTACCAGTTCTCACCAAGCAGCATTACAGCATTATTCATTTTGACTAGAATGGGATTTATCCATCCTTCACTTTGCAACAACACATCATCAACAATAACACACACACACACACACACACACACACACACACACACACACACAGCTTGTCAAGTGATGGCTATGATTAAATCTGGTGAATTTTCTCTTTGGATACTTTTCCAGTGGATACTTTGCTCTTCAGTTTCTATCTTACAAAATGTTGAGAAATCAATGGTAATGTTGACTGTGACCTATGGAAATGACTAGATTTATTGTTAGGGCAAATGAAAATAATAATAAAATAAAAAGATAATAAATGGTATGATTCGCAGTTGTGCAGTGAACAACATGTGCAACTGTACATTTCAGCTCTGGGTGATCTGTCAGTGAGTGAATTTGAGAGAACTGAGTATCTGTAACATAGCCTTTTCCTTCTACTTACCTATTTATTTGGGACCGGCCTTTCGGCAGAGAGATTCTCTATGTTATAAATTATGCAAGAGAGCCATCCCTCCCCTAGAGGGATTTCCAGTTCTACCTGGGGGTGAGTGGTTAAGTTTAATTCTGGGACAAAGCATTGGAAAGCCTGTTGTTGCCACCAAGCTAAACCTCATTCTCCAAACAATTTGCTCCTTTGGGCCTTTATCAATCTGATTCTTGTCTTTTCCTCAATTGATCCTGAACTTTGAGAAAAAGAAAGTAATATTTACTGACCCTTAAAGTTCCAGCCTTCATCATTAATTGAGCAACTACTATGTGCCAGATTCTGTGAACACATCATCTCATTCAATCCTCCCTATGCCTGTGAGTTTTGCGTCATTATCCCCATTTTACAGAAGAATTGAGATTAGAGACATTCAGTGTGGGTCCATAGGTGTTGAGCTGGGATTCAAGCTTACAGCCTTCTGATTCCAGAGCTCTGCAGTGGTTTCCAAATAATTTTTAGGGGCAGCATGTTTTTTCCCAAAAATGAAATATTTCAAGCCAAATATGTGAAACAAAAAAGATGAGCTGCTCTGCTTGTCATGTGGGTGGGTGGCTCAGAGCTCTACTCGCCTCATTCTCCCATCTTCCACTCTCTGTGGCGACCCCTGGGTGTGTCCAGTGTAGCTTTTCAGAGCACAGTTTGCAAGCAGCTGCCTCTCTGGATAGCTAAGGGATCTTTGCAAGGAGGTTGCTCAAGTTGGGGGCTGCCAATAAGTAGGTTACAGTTCTCAGTTGCCAGTCCTGGGGCCAGCTACAGGGAGCTGCTTGCTAAGCAGGAGGCATTGCTGGGAACCAAACCCCGATTTCATGTGCTCTTGGCCTGGGGATGGTCTGGCCTGCCAGGCTGCGGGGACAGTGAGGGAGAACAGCTCAGCTGTCTTTTAACTGCCCCTCAGGCCAGCTGGGCCAGTTGTTCCCAAATGTGGGGAGTGCCGAAGGGCTGAACAGAAAAGGGCAGGCAGGGAAGGGCACAGCCTCAGCTGCCCGTGGATGGGGTCCGTTTCTGATGGGAAGAGGACAAAGCGAGAAAGCACACGTGGTCACGTGTGATTCTTTCCTTTTGTGCTGGTGAAAGGTTTAATTTGCGAAGCCTGCAAACCCTCCTGACTGTGCCATATGGGAAGGTTTCCTACTGTTGCCTTGGCTGGAGAGAGTATTTGTTACATTTGCACTAATTGTCAGAGATTGGTCACGGGACTGTGTTAGGGGACGGCAGTCAGCATCGCTGCCCTACGTGGGGGCAGAGCTGGTTCAGTCACAAGATGTTTTTGTGAATGTTCCCCCCCTTCATTTCCTTTCAAAGGAGAGTAATTTTGGAGCTTTTCTAGTAACCAAGTCTTTGTTCAGTAACTAAGAAACATCACTTTGTTTAAGCCTCTAGTAATTATTCTTGTGACTCTCACCTTAGACAGGTTTTGCATTGCTTGCCTTAATTAAGCAGAGACTGCTTTTATTCCAGAATTCCTCCGTGATTTTACTTTACATTTGGACGGATCCCACGTGCCCAAGCTCTGGATGTTGTTTTTATCTAGGGACAGAGACATTCACTGATAAAGTGTGTGCATCTGTGTCCCTGTGTATGCTTGCCCTGAATATGACAGATGCTACACTGCCCCCTTCAGGAATATGGGAGAAACACTCAAGGATTTATTTTTTTTTAATGGTAGCAATCGCCAGAGGTGATTGGTCCAGTTATTAGTAATGTGTAACAAGTTGCCCCTGCATTCAGTGGTTTAAAGCCATCATTTAATTTTGCTTATGACTTTGGGAGTCAGATTTGGGAGCAGTTCCGCAGCTCTCACTGAGCTCTCTCTAGCTGTTGCTGGCAGATACTGGCTTGGGCTGCAGTCATCCGAAGGCTCAACCGAGCTGGGTATCCAGGTGGCTTATACACATGGCCGGCAGTTGACGCTAGCTGTTGACTGGGAACTTCGTTGGGGCTGACCAGAGGCCTACATGTGGCTGTGTGGGACCAATCACTGCAGCAGCGTCAGGCCGGACCTCACAGCCACCTGGCTCAGAACCAGGTATTTGGCGGGGGTGGGGGGGGGGGAGGCTAGGGGGGAAAGAGGGGCGGGTGGATTTGGAGGAGGAAGAACAATTTAGAAAGAGATTTGTTCTGGAAATTTTAACTTCCTGCTTTCTGCCTAGAGCTCTACCTGGAAGAAAGTAGATGTTGATAGACACTATTTAACGAGAAAAGCAAGACTCAAAAGGTAATGAAATGATAAACAATTTCAAATATGCAATCTGGTTTCTCCATGTCTGGCTCTGCTCCTCACTGTTAGTAAACTGTAAACAACTCAATGTGACCAGGGAGCTGTTCAAAGCCAGTGCTGTTCGAGCCACTGAGTGGGCATGGCTGTTTTCATGTATTCGTCTATGCAGTCAGTATTTATTGAGCACCTCCCATGTGCCAGGAATGTTAACCATAAGGAATGAACTGGTGGACATGATATACCATATCAACCTTGTTTTTGGAACATAGTTCTGTTCTGGTCAAATGTGCTGAACTTGTGTACAGAGAGCTGGTTAACATTCAACCCCACACCAAATAGGAGTAGTCACATTTGGAAGGATATTTGACTTGGCTTAAATAACATAAAAAATGGCAAACCCTTGCATGGTGACAATTATACCACCAGAACCATGTGGTGAGTCCCAGGATGCTGGTGTTAGTGCTGGGACCACCAAGACCGCCCAGCCCCACGGGGTTCAGTGTGAATTCCCTGCGTGTGCAGCGTGTTGCCCGGTTAGAATGTTGACTTTGAGTAAGAACGCAAAGTTAGAAGGCTCAGAGGTACACGGGCACGAACCCTCCTCCCAGGGGTCCTGGAGGAAAATCAGCTGCCCGTTAGTGGAACACTGATGAGGACAGGCATCCTACCTTTAAAGAAAGTTAAGAGGGACCATCCATGATGGACAGAACTTCATGTCATGATTTCTGAAAGTAAAAATCTCAGTGAACAAAGAAATTCTTTTTTGTTTGTTAATCCTCACTCAAGGATATTTTTCCCATTGAATTTTAGAGAGAGTGGAGGGAGAGAGAGAGAGAGCAATATTGATGTGAGAGAGACACCTCGATTGGTTGCCTCCCACTCGTGCCTCCACCCAGGGGCTGGGGATTGAGCCTGTAACCAAGGTACGTGCCCTTGGCCAGGAATAGAACCTGAGGCCATTTGGTCTTCAGGCTGATGCTCTAACTACTGAGCAAAACCGGCCAGGGCAATGAAGAAATTCTTAATGTTATACTCCCCTTTGTTCTTCTGATTAAACTATGACATGCCTCCTTTTATAGGAAGGGTGTATCTTAATCTTTTTTCAGATACATATTTTACATTGTTTGCTGTGACTCACCTTGTTTTCAAAATGTGCATTGAAATCCCTTTTCAAATGCATGTTTACTTGTGAATAAAAGTGCTTCCCTTTGCTGTAGATTCTAAAACACTTTCTGGAAAGGGGGCAGCAGGCAGGGGAACTGGCGTGTACCCAGTTCCCCTGCCTGCTGCCCCCTTTATATAAAAGTAAAACTGGTGTTTCAAGAACTGAGGTGTGATCGTTCCTGGCTTCTACTGGCGGTCAACTCCTTCATTTCCTCCTTTATGAAGCTCTTATGCATTTTGTAACAGCAAAAGCCATGTTTCAGAATTTCTGAGTCTGGGGCGTTTGGCAAGTTGTCACCTGTTGGACCTCAGCTTCCTAATCATATTCCTGCGGAGACTGTAGGATTGGAGATAAGGGTAGGAGAATTGGGGATATTGGCATATGCTAGTTATTTGTTGCAACTTTCCAAAGAGAGATAGTTTAAGAAGCAAGTTTAAATGAAAGTGGCCTGAATGCAGAAATGGAAGAAAACAAGAGTTTTGCAATATGGACTCTTTCTACCTATAATCTGCAATCTAAACTGATTTAAAGTTTCATAATTTGGAGATTTTCAAGGTTAGAAATGCCACATTTGTACAAAGTTGATGCAAACCACAACAGGTAGAAAAGGAAGATATTTAGCAAGAGGTGAGAATGATAGGATGGGGATAAAAGCAAATCTGGTTCCCCACTTACTAGTATGTCCTCTTAATATCTCTCGTCAAACATGCTTCACGAGCAAGAGGCACAGTCTGCCTTAGGTACCCTGGGAAGACTGGGGTCCAGGCGGCTCCTCCCCGCCTCCCTCGGACCCTCTCCCACCAGGTAGCTATTGTATCACTTGCCTCAAGGTGGAGGCCATTAAACTTTGGCCTTGAGGGTGGGCAGAGCATAGAGAAGAACTGTGAGGAGATAGGAATCGTGGGACTCTCAGACCTCATTCAGACAAGATTGTTGGCCATTATGGGTCCCTGGACTCAACCAGAGTTAATTCCTGTGGATAAAATAGTTTGCTGGCTTGGTAAAAAATTGGAAAAATGGTGTTGTCTTCCAGAAGTCATGATACAATTTCACTTAAGGGTTATTTATCATAAAGCCATTATTTATTATTTACCGGTAGAATGCAGTTTGCTGAAATAAACAATATGCAGTCTGATTAGGTGTGGGAGGGGTCACTTTGGAGGAGAGCTGAAGTTTTTCTTTCAGAAGCTGCATTCTGAACAGGGAGGAGGCAGGTCATTTGTTGTTTTTCCTCCTTCACGAGAAGGAAGAAGCCTGTGCCCTCACTTGAGCTGAGCAGTGTAATTTCTCAATGAAACGTCCAGCGTCATCAAAGCGATTTCTGCTGCTGAAAGTTCCAGGCACTCACCGTCACGAGCCATGCATCCCCGAGAGAACGAAAGGCTGGGACCATTCACGCCTTAAGGTGGTTCAGAGGCCATCGAATTTGTACCTGTAGGAAGTGGGCTGCTGAATCCAGAAATCATGACACAGCTAGCTCCTTCTGCTAGGTCCCCAGGACTGACTGCCAGCCTACTGTCCATAAGCAAAGATAAGATTTAAAAGACAAAGCTGGGGATATGACTCAGCAATGAGAAGGCTCTACAGCCACGTGCAACGATGTGGATGAGTCTCACAAATGAGAAAGAAGCCAGACACAAGACAGAACATGCTGTCTGATTCCTTAAGCACAGAAACGGGCAGGGAATGCTCTGATTTTATATATATATATATATATATATATATATATATATATATATATATATATATATATATATATATATATTTCATTGATTTTTAGAGACAGAAGAAGGGAGAAGAAGATAGAAACATCGATGACAGAGAAACATCGATCAGCTGCCTCCTGCACGCCCCAACTGGGGATTGAGCCTGCAACCCAGGCATGTGCCCTTACCTGGAATTGAACCGGCAACCTCATGGTTCATAGGTCAACACTCAACCACTGAGCCACACTGGCCGGGCTGATTCTTGATCTGGGTGTTGGTGACACAGGTATGTATTTTGTGAAAAGTTACAATTGCTCAGTGCTTTGTTTTTTTTGTTTGTGTGTGTGTGTGTGTGTGTGTGTGGTTTTTTTTGTTGTTGTTGTTTTTTTTTGTATGTTATAATTCCATAAAATTTGCTTAAACATTACATAACTGACCCTAAAATTCATGTTTAAGAAAGGCACGAGGCAGCAAAAAATGAGAATTTAGAACCATTGCTTGTTTTCTCTTTTGTTTTCAATTTAATCGCCATAAAGCTGTTCCAACACCTGCTTTGGTCAGGGCCGTGGTTACGAGGGACAGACCAGAATTCCAATGAGCTCCATGTCAAAGGGGAATTGGCTGAGTCACAAAATCTAAGGAAATGTTGAAACACCGAGCATGGGAAAGAGCAGGGATGCAGACGCATCCAGGAATAACTGAAGCCGGGCTCCCCAAGAGCAGGGAGGGCGTCTCCCTGGTCTCCTTGCTCTGCGTGGCTTCGGCCGCCTTCTCTGTCCTCACAGACCGATCCCTCCACGGGGCTGAAGACGCCCACCCAACTGCTAGTACCTTCCAGCTTCAGTCACCAGAGGGAGGCTGTCAGTGTCAGATCCCAAAACCCCAAACAGAGAAGCCAGTGGCCCACCGTGGGTTGGGTGTCAACTCTGGGACAAATGAACTGTGGTGAGGCCGATGGGTCATGTGACAGGTTACATACATGTACCCGTTAGCCTCCTGTTCCCAAAATAAAACCCGTGCCGTTCAAACTGTTGTTCCAGCGTCAGCTGTAGCTCAGCCTCCAGGTGAATGCAATACACGTTCAGAGTTCATAACCCCGCGTTACATGCACCAAGACAAATGCAAAAATTAAGGGGCAGAGAGAAGGGCTTGGGGAGAGCCCCATCCCGATGGAGGCTGACCTGAATTTCCCATGTCAGTCCATCGCGACCAGTACTGACTGCCAAGGAGCAAAAGAAGCCCCTGTGTTTAGGGGAGGCCCTCAGGTGAGGAAGCCAGGGAATTGCTCACTTGGGCTCATGCCGGGCAGGTGCGCGGGGCGGAGCCTTCAGCATAATTGGGAAGCTGCTGGGCCGGCGGCAGTTACTGCCCAACGGCAGCGAGGACGGAGGGCTGGCTGGGCCCAGCGCTCATTCTGGACTCTGCCAGAGCGGGGCGGCTCGGCCCGGGACCCGAAGATGGGCCTCAAGCCCCGTGGAACTCCCTGCCCACGCCTGCAGCTCCGGCCACTGGCGGGAAACAGCAATTGCGTTGCTTGGTAAGTATTTTATTTTTATGTCTTTCTGTTAAGTTTCCAAATGTACTTATTTGATGAACATTTATCTCTAGTTGATGAATAACAGCCCACGTTTATGGAGCACTGAACATTTGTTGACGTATTTTTTATGTGTGAGTTGACGTAAGCCTCTAAAAGCCAGCGAAGGAGGTGCTGTCAGTATTGCAGCTTTCCAGGAAATGGAGCTCAAGGTGGGGAATAACAGGCCCCAGGTCACGTGTTCAGCAAGTAGCAGAACCCAGATTCAGGTGCAGGTACTGGCTTTGGGGGCCTCACCACACCGACAGTGCTCACAGCGGCGGGGTCTGCGGGCCGTGCGGTCTTAGAGACCCTGCGAGGGGTTCTACAAATCAAAGCTATTTCGTAACAAGACTAAGATGTCATTACATTTCACTCTCATTCTCACACGGGAGTTTTCTGAGACTCTCTGGTGGGTGATGAGATCATTGCTTTGTATGTGTACTTGGGTATTCTTTTTTTCAAATGCTCTCAGTGTTAACTTGTCATGCTTTTAAGGGCGGTGATGGGGTTCTGAGAGCAAAAAGTTTGATACTGTTACCTCTAAGGTGACAGACATCACTCTCATGAAGTGCTGACCTGGGGGGTAGGGGAGGGGTGCGCCCAGCTCCGTCGTTTCACAGATTAGGAAACTGAGGTTCAGATTTCACATGGTTTACAGAGTTCACAAACGGACAACACCAGAGTTAGCACTGGGCTATTTCCATACTTTCTAATTCTGTTCAATGATCAACTGGGGCATATTAAGAAAACCTTAAGAGTTTATTTGAGTAAAAATTGGCTTAAATAGGGCAGTATTACATCTAGCAAGTCGAAGGGAACTCCAAGGAGCCGTACAAAATGAATGACTTTTATAGGCACAAGGGAGCAGAAACAAGCAAGTTATATTGGGCAAAAAAGCCAGTTGGTTATTATTTTCCTTTCAGGGATGGCAAGGCTCTATCAGACAGATGGCCTAACTCCGTGGTCGGCAAACTGCGGCTCGCGAGCCACATGCGGCTCTTTGACCCCTTGAGTGTGGTTCTTCCACAAAATACCACGGCCTAGGCGAGTCTATTTTGAAGAAGTGGCGTTAGAAGAAGTTTAAGTTTAAAAAATTTGGCTCTCAAAAGAAATTTCAGTTGTTGTACTGTTGATATTTGGCTCTGTTGACTAATGAGTTTGCCGACCAGTGGCCTAACTCATGCTGACCAGGTGATTCCTGACTGACGGGTGTAAGATTGCATTTCTGGGAGGGCTGAAGCTGTATTTGCGTTGCCTCAGTTTGATGAAATGAGACGGCCTACCCAACTCCTTTTGGGGCCAGCTGTGTTGTCTTTAACAATTCCCACTGATTGGTTTGAGAGGAGGAGACCAGGGTGGTCCTTCCTCACAGGTGTTCCTAGATTATCAGGATGCTGGAAACGCCCTCTGCGTCCCGTGGCACGTTCTGATATAGAAAAAAGGCTGACCCCCTAGTGGTTTTGGAGTCTGGCCTGAATGTTGGCTGTGATCTCTCCTTTTTAGTAACTGTTCTTTTCTCAGAACATTTCAAATGGAATAAATACACATCAGCCAGCGTGGAGTGGCAATCAGCAATCGGCTCCCTATTCATGTGAGCGGTGACCCAGAGGCCGCGTGCCTGTGGAAGCATCCAGGGGACAGGGACACCGTGGGGGAGGCCGGCCTCGCTATGATGTGCTGTTAACAGCCTTTCAGAGTTCTTTCTCCTGGGATGCGGTTTCTCATTCATTCCAAAGTAAAGGAGGCCAGCAAAGTTAAAAGCGGGCATAAAAGAGCCTCAGCTGTCGGAGGCCAGCCGAGGTGCTTATCTCAGCCAGAGTTAATGAGAAGGAAATTCAGGCCCTCCTCTGACTGTAAACACCTCATTCTTTCCTTCTTGCTCACCCTCCCCTGAAGGTGATGGGCCGCATCTTCATCTTCGCAGTCTTCACTCTCAAGGTCCACCTGCTGCCTCCTGACTTGCCCTAAAAGGCAACAGAACTATTGCAGGCTGATGGCGCCCCCTAGAGGCCAGCGTGGGGAACTGTGTGCTGTCTTGGCAACCACTTCAGCCTTCAGCCTTCTCCCAACCTTCCAGGGTCAGGTTCTCCTCTGCCTTGTGTCTCTCTCTCTCTCTTCTCTCTTCTCTCTTCTCTCTTCTCTCTTCTCTCTTCTCTCTCTCTCTCGTGTATGAATGAGATGGTAGTTGTTTTTCTCTGTCCGAATTAATTCACTTGCCATAATGCCCTCAAGGTCCACCATGTTGTCATGAAATGGCAAGGTTTCCTTTTTATGGCTAATATTCCAGTGTGCGTGTATAACATTTTCTTTACATTGATGGACACTTAGGTTGCTTCCATATATTGGCTATTGTAAGTAATGTTGCAAAAAGCATGGGGGTGCATACTTTTTGAGTTAGTGTTTTCATTTTCTTTGAATAATTACCCAGAAGTGGAATTGCTAGATTCTATTGTAGTTCTATTTTTAATTTTTTGAGGATTCTCCATATTTTTTCATAGTAGCCACATAAATTTACACTCCCACAAATAGTGCACAAGGGCTCCCTTTGCTCACATCCTTGCCACCACTTATTTCTGATCCTTTTGCTAATAGCCATTCTAATAGGTGTGAGGTAATATTGCCTTCTGGTTTTGATTTTCATTTCCCTGATGATTAATGATGTTGGAACACTTTTTTATATACCTATTGGCCATCTGTATGTCTTCTTTAGAAAATGTTTATTCAAAGTCTCTGCCCATTTTAAAAATGGATTGTTTTTCCATTGAGTTGTAGGAGTTCTTTGTATTTTTGGATATTAACACCTTATCAGACATATGACTTACAAGTATTTTCTCCCATTCAGTAGGTTGACTTTTTATTTTGTTGGTTTCCTTTGCTGTACAGAAACTTTAAATTTGATGTAGTTCCACTTGTTTGTTTTTGCTTTTGTTGCCTTTGTTTTTGGTTTCAAATCCAAAAAAATTGTTACTAAGATTGATGTCAATTAGCTTACTGCCTTTGTTTTCTTCTAGGAGTTTAATGCTTTCAGGTCTTATATTCAAGTCTTTAATCCATTTTGAGTTAATTTTTGTGTATGGTGTCAGATAGTGGTTTGGTGTCATTCTGTTGCATGTGGCTGTCCAGTTTTCTCAAAACCATTTATTGAAGAGACTTCTTTCCCCATTGTATATTCTAAAATACACAATCCCTATTATATATTCATTGGGTATTCTTTATAATCAATTGACCATACATGCATGGGTTTATTTCTGGGCTCTCTATTCTGTTCCATTGATCTGTGTGTCTGTTTTTTAAATATATATATCAAAACAATACTGTTTCGATTACTATTGCTTTGTAATAGTTTGAAATTAGGAAGTGTGATGCCACCAGCTTTGTTCTTTTTTCCCCTTACGATTGCTTTGTCCACTTGCAATCTTTTTTTCTTTCCATACAAATTTTAGAATCGTTTGTTTGTAAAAAAAAAAAAATGCAATTGGAATTGTAAAAGGGGTTGCATTGAATCTGTAGGTTGCTTTGGGTTAATGACTACCTTTTACTGAGTACTTTCACATACTCCTCAGGACATTGTCTTTTTATTATACTCAAATGATAAGAAAACTGAGTCTTAGGTTGATAACTTGCCCAAAGCAAATGAGAGAAACATTTGCACCCAGGTCTTTCTGATCACAAAGTCTGTGCTCTTACCCCTGCATATTTGATTTGTCTTGCATATAAGCTTTTACCTTATCAAAACAACACATTGCTTGAAATTTTATAAGCATCTCTCTCTCCACTCCCGTCTCCCCAATTTTTCATAGTCTATAATTTATCTCCCTCCAGTTTCTTCCCTGTGGCTTAAATTTTGTTCTATGACCAAGTGCAAACGTCCCCTATAAATTTCCCAGTTTGCCAGGAGAGCTCAGACTTAAGCTGCAGTCAGACCTGGAGCTGATCCTTACGGGGGAACCAATGGAGAGAAGACACAAGTGCTGGCTGGCCCTGACGGGGCAGGGGTATGACTTCCTGAGAAAGCCCCTCAGTGCCTTATGGGGCCACGTTAGCCACAGCAGTTAGAGAAAACGATAGGTTCTACCCTTTCTGAATTCACTTTTTTTATCCCTTGGTGTTAGTATTTTCTGATTCTTGACATAAATCCAAACACTGCAGAACAGAATGGACCTAAAAGTTTCTCCTGTTCACCTACAGCCCTCCTCCTGGAGCCTTGACATTTTATCTTTCCTTTTCTGAGAAGGGCTCTTCGTTTAATTTGTCACAGATAACTTCTACTGCTGTTGAATTTGCTTGATAGGTCTTAGCAGCTGAGGAGTCTGTGGTATGTGTGGGGCTCTCCTTTTCAGAATGATTGCCAGGAAGATCCTTTTGCATGCAGGACCCAGAAGAGTGCTGGGCATATGGCAGGTGCACAGCTGTTGCTTACTAAAAGCCCTGGTAGTTAAAGACATAGGCTCTGGAATGTGATAGACCTGGGTTCAAATCCCAGCTCTGATGGTCACTAGCTCTGTGGCTTTAGGAAAATTACTTAACCTCTCTGAGCCAGTTTCCTTATCTGCAAAATGAGGACCATGATGAAACCTCATACAGTTTCTGATGATTGACTGAGATAATACATGTAAGGGACTTAGCACAGTGCCTGACAAAATAAACACAAGAATTATAGCAGCAGTTTCTTCTGCTCTTGTATTTTCATTGGCCTTTTTTTTTTGGTTGGATTCTTCTAGTTTTCCCAGGAAGCACTTGGAATTCCAGATTGGCAGTCTATTTGTCCTCCATATGTGGCTGAGGGAGGAGCTTAAATGTAAAATAAGCTGACATCTTCCCGCTTTAGATAGTTTTCTCTGTTCTCCCAAATAGCCTGTATGTATGTATCTATCACTGCTCTGAGCATACAGCATTATCATTTACTTGTCTATGTGTCTGTCAACTTTGCTGGGCAATGAAATCCTTGAAGGAGTATGTATCAGCACAATACCTAGCACATAATAGGAGCTTTAACAAAAAAAGGTTTATCAAAGGCATACAGGAGTGATAGTGCATGACTAATGAAGCCGGAGCACAGAGCCACCATGCAGACACACCTCTAAAGTTGCAGGGCTGGAAGCAAGAATACAAATGGAGGCCACATGGCATGTCCCTGAATATGTTAGAATATGTAAAGTCACATGGCCATCCTCTGTTCTCACCTGGGGCCTTGCAGCCTAACCCCAGAGGATCGGACTTTCCCTGGGCAGCCTGCTGCCTGTGAGCTGGAGTCGTTTCATGGATCTGGTGGGGGGTGAGGGGCGAGCAGCAGAAGCCTGGCCTTGGCACAGGTGCCCAGGTTACCTGGTCCTTCTGGAACCCACCTGAACCCAGCATGAAGACTGACTTGCCAAGATCCCCAGGGAGCCAGGATCTCCCCAAACTCTCCTACCCGAACAGAGGTGAGGGAGAGGTGCCTTGGGTGACCTGGGGTCTGTGACTTTAGCCAAGGAGCAGCCCTTTCTGTAGTCTCCCAGGCCAGGACGCCCCCCCCCCCCCCAATTATAGGGCATATTCCTCTCCCCTAGTTCCTGTTTATTTAATAGGTTGTTGAACATTTCAAAAAGTTTCTTAAAAGACTGTAAAGGAAAAGAAGAATGTGTCATGGAGCGAGCTTTGGCCAGTTCCATGTTATGAAAGTGATGTCACGTTTTTGAGCACTTCACAGGCACCACACTCCACGTTCTTTCCCATTTGCCCTTGAAGAGGGTAAAGCTCACTGACATGGAGAGTCAAGTCTTGCTGAGAGGATGTGCCTCTCCACCTCACTGCATTGCCTGGGGGTCCAGCCACCTCATGGCACCACTAACATAAGACAAAGCTCCAGGCACCAAGGTAACCCTGCAGGCCCTCCTGGGTGGAAGGCCCTACTGTAGCCTACGTGGGATTCCCGAGGCCCGTGTGCAGGAGGTGTTGTTACCTAACTGGCTGTGGAGAGCAGCCTTCCAATCCTCTGGGGCCTTTCTATGATACCAATTACATCCCAAAGGCTCCTTAGATTTGATTAACCTAACAAAGGAAGAAACTGTACCTGTGAGCACACTCCAAGTACTACTTGAGGGACAGTTTGCCATCTTAAACAGCTCAAACTCTAAAAAATGTTTATGATCTCATATACTCAACAAATGATGACAGACAATAAGAGGCAATCAAAATTTTAATAACAAAGATACTATTTTTAACATGGTCAAGTATACTTGGCTAAGTCCATATTTTAAAAAACACAAGTATCTAGCCCAACAGTACGACCATACAGCTTTGTACAGAACATTCCATAGATCAACAGAAAATACATTTGAGCACAAAAATAAAAAATATTTAAAGATAATCTCTAAGCAGCATTTTATTTCTGCAAAACAGACATATATCTTGTACTGATTAAATATCTACAAGTGCTTTTCCTTTACAAAAATACATATATTCTTAATAGACTAAGTCATTAACAATGACCTTGTAATCTTTCACTTCAATTTGAATGATTCATAAGCTAAATCTTACAACCACAAAAAGGTTTTTTATTTGTATTAAGATGTTACCACTTTTGACAAAAAAAAAGCTTAAAATATCTTATATTTCAAAGGAAAATCAGCAACACAACTGTACATTGTACTCTACGATGGTTTTGTTTAACGTGAGGGCTACTCTACAACACTGGTGCTCGCTGGTGCTGCCCGACGTGAGGGCGCAGCAGGACCCGGGCTCCCTCGTGGGCGCGTGTCGTGGACCACAGCTTCATAAGGACACTTGGGCCCCCACCCCATTCTAAAAAACACAGCAAAAGAAAACTGACCCCAAACAATATGAGGCTGATCCCATTACATTTCCAATGTGTTGAACCCCTGCTCCAGTGGACTGACGTGTGTCTGTGGATAAATAATCTGTTTACTAACTCTACTGTTGCCCAGAAACATTTAATCTTCATTTGTACTAGATTAGTTTCTTATTCCACGAAGCTCTGGAAGATGGAAGAAAACTAGACCCAACATTTAACAGACATCAGTTGCACTTGATGCTAGGTTTAAAGATAATGAACATTAAAAAGCATTGCTGAACAATGTCTCAGTGCTGGCTCCTAGGAAAAGGGGCATAATAGGTACACAGACACATTTTAATGAGCATTTAAAATTAAATTATTTTTAAGTTTAATTTCATAACTTTCTGAAAAGGAAGTGCTCAAGCATTTTAAGTGTTTGAAAGCATAGTAAAAGACTAAGAAGTAAACACACTATATGTGACAACTACATTATACTGGGAAGAGAATCACTTTTAAATTATTGGGAAAATGCCATTGCTGTAGGAAAAAAATGGTGAAAACCTTGTAATGCATATTTAAAGTACATTTTAATGAACTTTCAATCTCATGTTTTTCCATCAAAACACTACTGAACTAGGTCTCTCAAGTCAATCCAGCATTGGTTGGTTATTTTGTGCTTTCCAAGCGTTTTGGAGTCTCTAGTATATTTAATATTTTTCAACCTTTCATATGCCAGATCTGGCAGACATGCTATGTTCCTTATATTGTGTGTGTGTGTGTGTGTGTGTGTGTGTGTGTGATTTGTAATAGCGTTTCACGTTTTTGTGGTTCTAATCCAGGTATTTAAAATTATGGCAAACACATTCACTTTTGCAATTCTCCTACAACCAACATCTTGAGTATCAAGCTTAGCCTGTGGGAAATTCCTTATGATAAACCACAGTATTTAACAGAGGCTCACGTATGGCCTATCAGAGAGACTTCAGGATGCGAGCTTTACCTTTGAGGTAGCCCACAGCCTGAGCTCCCAAGGAGAATGGTGTAAGAAGAGTGCTTAATTTGATGTATGTATGATCTAGATCTGAGACCCATTTTGCTAATTTGGCTGTGTGGCTGAATTCTAATAACAATAGAGCAATCACTGAGAAACAGGACAGGGAGGTGAAACAGGCCTTTATGAAAATTTTGCTTTTGAATATGGAAAAGCATTTATGTATGTGAGTCCAATAGAATGTACTATTTTTTATACAAGTAAGCATGTCAACACTTTACCCAAGTCTGTCTTTAATAAAATTTATCATATTACTAAGAATTCAGGAACCAAATAAATGTAATTTTTGTTTCTATTTCCTTCATGAAAGAAAAAGCTTCTCAAATTAGAAGACTTCCAAAGTATGTCTTTTTCCCACTTTTCATCCAGAGGAAGGCTATTTGTTGTGTTTATCTCTTTCTCACCTTTGAGGATTTCCTACGACCTGCAAATGGTGCAGAAAAACAAGCGTATTTGAAAGAAAGTGTGCTCTGCTAATTATAAGAAAAAACCTGCATTTGAGTAATCTCACCATGAAATTTCAATTTAAAGTCTTTCTTTGGTGATATTTTAGCAGTTAATCAAAGTTATTGCCTCATAAAATTAAATTGCAATAAAAAAATTTCCAAACTCCAAACGGTTACAACTCTCTCTCCAACATGGTTGTTCCTTAGCAGTAAAGTGTCTTTGGTGATAGGTATTTTCTTATGAAAATCTTTAAAAAAGTGATCACTCTAACTTACAAGTGTCTATTTAGATATGAAATAATAAGAGACAGGTACAGATAACTCAAACTGTATGCAGTAAATCTAAAACAAATGCACAGTAGCAATGAGGCACTTTCTCTTAAATATTTCAATAAAGCTAAACAGTTCATAGTATTATGTAACATACCTTTTTTCCTCTTAAAGAATCATTTAAATTTAGATTACATTTGAGCATATAACATAGTTGAGCAAACTCATTACATTTATAAAATGTGGCAATTAGTATGGGACAGGTTTTCAATGAATAAAGAAATAACACATCTTTCTAAAAGTAGTTAAAAGACATCACCCAAGGTAGCTGTACCCCAGATTGAATGAGCTAATGAGCCTTTTAGTTTCTTTTTTTGTACTTCCTGAAAGTATTTTGTCAATCTAGAGAAAAGGCCATATTCTGATTTTTCTATTAATGGATGTGATTACCTCAGAGTGATGTGTATAAACTATGGACCTTCAAATCCCAGGTTCCTTGACCCTTTTACTAATATGATATCTAAAGCAGAGAAAACAGATTACAAAACCTTTTATGAAAGTAAAGTTCTTTCAGGTTGTTGCTTAAGAAACAATAGACTAAATAAAAACTTAGTTTTATTTATTCTCCCAATTTTGCAGACTCAGATGATTATTCCTATAGGTTATTTATATAAAGAGTTTGTTTTACTACTACCCTAAGTTTATAAAACTAACCACAAAAGTTGTCTGCATATTTTTTCTATTTCTGGTTTCTTGCAAATTTCACAACCTAATAATTACCTGGGATTTAGTATATTACTAGATATGAAAGTAGTCCCATACTTATAAAATCATAGTTGAATATATAAAAGAGGTTGGCTGAAGAAGTCTGTGGTTCTGTAGTAATACAGCATTACTCAGGACCATCACAAAGTGTGTACCTTGCCCCAATGACAACTGATGTCCTTCTTTATGTAAATTTTTCACATGTTTTGGCACATATTCCATTGAATTTCAATAAAAATACACAAAAACTATTCTAAATTTCACAATTGCTTCCTATGTATTTCCTTGGAAAATAATGAAATTACATATGATGAAGCAACAGGACAAATGTAAAGAGACTGTATCCATAAAACTCACTTAAGGTTGTAGGTTTTGGCTGATGCCCCCAAAATGACCAGGTCTCATTTGTGGTTTTTAAAATGTACTCTCAATGCAGTTTGCATTAAGTCAATTAAAATAAATTCCCATATGTAAAACATTATTTTAATTACTGACCTAGATGTAACAAATTTCTAACAAGTTTTAAAACCTTTTAGGGATGCCAGGAAGTTAGCTTTTAGGGCATAAAATAATTTCTGTAGCTAAGGAATAAATTCAGTTTTTTGGTTGAGTATAATGGCAATGGTCTATTCCAACCATTTTTATAGATTTTTAACAAAAGAATCTGCCTTTTAAATCTGCTTGTGAGCCCTTCCAAGCACAAACACAATTTAACAAATGAAATTGAAGTACTACCCTAACCTTTTTCACAAGTCAGAACAAAAACAACAGAAAGCTTTAATATAGGCTATTTGACTTGAAACAAAGATATATGGGAAAAAATTATGATATTTCAGCCTTTTATATTGTGAAATGCATCAAGACTTAGTTGTATTTTGTATGTGTTTGAGTTCTACAATGTTTTATTTCTAAGAAGCATTTTGAGATTTAGAAGGCATTAATTTGTGATACAATTTACTGGAAAATGTAGCACATCTACCATGTATACAGTATAAAAACCGTGTGTGCAACACACAGATTGTGCTCATGTCAGGTTTCTAAAATAAATATTTTTCCTAACTTTCAAGGTTTTTCCTAAGTTTCAGAGGTTAACTTGTTCTGAAGCAATTAATAAAACAATTGCCAATGAAGTTTTTAGAAAACAAATACACATTTTAAAACATTTAAATGAAGTTCTTCATATAATTTAAGGTAACAAGACTTTCTTTGACTTGCAGACTAATCTCAAAATGAATGGAAGACTTAACAAAACTACAAAATCAAGGCCATTCCCATAGCTCTGACTGTAATAAACTTATGTATGAACAGTAATCCCACCCCTCTGATTGCTACAGGATCTAAAGTGAAATATCCTCAGACCACTAATTGTGGTTAGCATATTTATCTACTACACTGCATTTATTCTATTTTATGCAAATGGTTTGGAAATGTGATAGGTAACAGTTTTAATCTATAACTGTTTTGAGACTTGAAATCCATAAAACAGCTAAGTTATCTGCTCTAAAGATCCTAATATTTAAAATCATCATAACCCTCTGCATGCCACAGCAACACATACCTAAGGCCAACTTAAAAAGAGAAACAATGTACTCATTAAATGAGACCAACAATATATGACGCATCCATAAAATGGGCTACACAAAGACGGTTCACAGCAGTACCCGCTTGTCATAAGGCATTATGAGAGAAGAGGAACCTTACTTACACAGTCATTTAGTTAGAAGTAAATGTGATCAGCTGCCAACACTTTGAATGGTTGTGAATCCAGCTTCAGTTCTCCCAGAATCGCACACATTTTCAACCTGGAGGGCTAACGGGCCCTCCTTGTGCAGTTGGTAGACTACACTGACAGATGACTTAAAATGTCTACAATTACAATGTGCTCTAATGTTAAAGAATAATTGGAATTCTTCCCAAAAGATGAACTATGTTACACAGAGAAAGCTTACTGAGAATAGGACAGTGGCTCAAAAACCATTTTTCTAAACATATATGCCATATAAAGTAATTTCCAGATATAATAATTACCAGTTTCTTATACAATACTCTATTTGAACAAGAGTAAAAGAGAAAGTATGTGAAAACTGTAACACCACAAAGATTGAGCCATATTACTAGTGTAACTGAACATTAGAACAGTCTTGGGACAACAAGCAAAGTATTCCAAAGGCTGCAGCAGGGACGCACACCAAGCTGACCTCAGTGTGACTTGTACACTGTGAGACAGCACACATAACTTACACAGGTGGTTCAGTAGCAGAATGGCACTTGGTTTGCTCTTAATAGAAACAACATAAATGCAACTGACAATTTAGAGACAGACAATGGCCTTATTTGCATGCTGAAAATCTGGTTGTGTCCCTTTAGTCCACACACCTCTTGCTGTGCAATCTGTCCATGAGTAAACAAATAGTGCAGGATTCATCTCAGTGGGGTCCAGGCCCCTTGGTCTAACCGAAGTCAATTCTTGGTCGATACTGCAATACCATGGGATATGACTACAAATAAAAACAAATGATGAGGAAGACTTTTACATGAAAACAATATAGATCATATACAAAAGATTTTAAGGAGTTATAATTTCCAATATTTGCTGATACTAGTGATTATAACAAGGTGACATTAAAATTATATATTTTTAAAAATTTCTTTGATTAAAAAGTATTATATCTTTTCCCCCCCATTGACTTCTCCTCAGCCACTCCCACCCCCCAACACATGCCCTCTCCTCCCTCCCCCAGTGTCTTGTGTCCATTGGTAATGCTTAATGCATGCATACAAGTCCTTTGGTTGGTCTCTTACCGCTCCCCCTCCCTCCCGCCCCGCCTTCCCTCTGAGGTTTGACAGTCAGTTTGATGCTTCTCTGTCTCTAGATCTATTTTTGTTCATCAGTTTATGTTGTTCTATATATTTTTAACTTATTGAGGTAACAACAATGGTTAATATTATATAAATTTCAGGTGTACAGTGGTATAATTTGCTATCTGTATACTCTATTGCTTGCTCACCACCCAAAATCTAGTTTCCTTCCATTACCATATATTTGAACCCCTTTATACAATTTGCCCTCCCCTACCTCACTTCCCCTTTGGTAACCACCATTCTGTTGTTTGTATCTATAAAAACTCTGTATTTTTAAATTGCCATAGTTTTTCTAGAATCAGTAAAGTTTTCCATAATATATGACAAAGGTCAAGTTTAAAGTCCTATAGACCTTGCACTGGTTGCACATGACTAGTACTGATGTGACACTTAGGGGGAGGCAGGGCCTGTGGGCACTGAAAGCTGTGATGCCTCCTTAAAGGTGTGCACCTGTGGGACTGAACAAGCCAAGGCTGTAGGCTGGGTTCCAACAGAGCTGGCCTCGGTGAGAACCTACTGAGTCACAAATTAACACACACCTCCTGTTATGAATTTTTGAAAGTGGGAGAGTTTTCATAAATGACATTTTTTAAGTCAGTTCCACATTTTCTTTTCAGCTTTTTTTTAAAAAAAACCAAGTAGCTGATTTGTTACATGAAACATTTAGGTTACTGCCTCCTTTCAATAATCAGTTGATCCTATTAAATATTTCAATTTGATTCTTATGTAATTGAATGGTTCAGGTTGTCCTTCATGTCACTATGTAGAAAAAGTGCCATACACCAGCACATGGTACTAGAGAGGAAACAGCTTCCGGTAGACAAATGTATGTGGCACAGTGCTACTTTTCCATCTGCATTTACCCTCTGTTTTACCACATGTATAGAACCCAAGTCAGAAAGGGTCTGGAGAACCAATGGTTTTCCTTTTCTTAAAGCTGCAGATTCTCCCTTTTAAAATGAAATTTTGAGGAGCTACTTTTATGAAACCAAGAAAGGGCTGAAATGGCCCTTGACTGTTTCCCCTTCATCTCAGTGTGGGTGAATGCACAAATCCAGTACAGAGAACTGTCTTCTTTGTGCAAAACAAAGGGACAGACTGACAGTCTGTAATCCTGACAATGACCTGACAAAGGTCTCGATATTCAGCATAGCTGTGCTACATACTGAGAAAACCCAGGGGTGGATTCCCTTCTGCCATTCAGCCAGGATGGGATTGAGAATGGGAACGGGAATTCCTAGGATCGTTCCTCCCAGCTGAATAACGTGACACCACTACCAGTTTTCTAGGGGCTGGAGTAAAAGTCAGTCTTTCAGGGTTTCCACGGTCAAAATAATTTTTGGTCTAAATTTTGTTTGCTTGTTTTTATTTTAAAATTTATTTTGTTACCTATGAATCAGAGTATCTGGGAGTGGAGACAGAAATCTGCGTTTTATAGAACTCCCTGTGTTTTTGAAGCTCAGCCAGATTTGGAGACCTGTATACTCTATTGCTTGCTCATAGACATCCAACTCTGACTTTATTGCTTCTCATTCTACCAACCCCCAGCCTACGGCCTGCCCTTCATCCCAATATGCCTCCCACCTCTGCTTCCACTCCTGATGCTGAATCTGCACACTCTCTGCAAATAATTAATTTGTTCTAGAATCCACTCCTAATACACAGGAGAACCCATCACCGATTTTAGTGGCATGAAGGTAGACAGGGAAGTAAAATGGCTTGGTTGTAAGTGGTTGGGACTTTCTCAGTTTTTGGCCAAAAATGGTTTTGCCTCAGAGTAACTATTTGTGTTTGTTTGATCTATGAAAACATATGGAGGTTAATAAATTTATTGAAATGTGTTACAATACTGGAAATTAAGATGAACTTTAAGTATTATTTGTTTGTTGCTTTCTTACTCTCATGAATTATGGCACATCACTCACTCCTCCCGATGTTGTTAAGTGATTGCACTGAATCAACCCAAATTTTGCAAGGTTGCTAGTCCCCAGTCTCATCAGGTACTAAAATAAAGAACAGATACTTCGAAATATATTTCAAATGTTAGAAAATCCTAAAATTAACTTCGATGTACTCTTTCTTAAAAAAGTTTTTATTTATCATAAAAATAACTTGGCTTTACTGTAGATTTGGAAAATATAGAAAAGCACCATGAAAAAAAAGAAATTTGATTTAAATGCTACCATCCAAAGATAACACCATAATCATATCAGTGTATATCCTTCTAGTCTCTTTGCTTATGTACTTCTTTGTTTTTTAAAACTGAAATCATACTACACATATTGTTCAGTAAATAATTTTGTCCATTAAAAAATTCCATACCTTTGTTTCTACTCAACTTGATCATTTTTAAGGCTGTATATAATGCCTTTACAGAAATGAACCCATAAGTTATCAACAAATATCTTTTTGCTGTACATTTTACTTAATTCATTTTTTTCTATTACAAATTAATGCTGACCCAATGATCTATGGTCTAGTCCCTGCTTTCTACCTCACCTCCTGTCCCCCCCACCCCCCCCGCCCCAGGTTGGTCCTAGAAGTGGAACTGCTGGTTAAAACCGCACACACACTTTTAGAGCTTTTTGGTAAATGTTGTCACACAAGAGAGTGGCTCCAAGAAAGTTGTTCTATTTTTACATTTCCAAAAGAAATATTCCATAGCCTCATCAGTAATGAGCACTACCCCTTTTTCCTCTTAATCTGGCAATTTAATAAGCATAAAAATATTTTCTTTCTTTTCTTGGCTTCTAAAGAAGTAAACCATTTTTGTTTGCTTACTGGGCAGTTTCCTTCTTCTGTGATTTGCCTAATCATAGCTTTTGCTCATTATTCTATGGAACGCTGAACTTTGTCTTATAGATTTGTATGGATTCTTTTTTTAAAAAAATATATTTTACTGATTTTTTACAGAGAGGAAGGGAGAGAGTTAGAAACATCGATGAGAGAAAAACATCGATCAGCTGCCTCCTGCACGCCCCCCACTGGGGATGTGCCCGCAACCAAGGTACATGCCCTTGACCGGAATCGAACCTGGGACCCTTCAGTGCGCAGGCCGATGCTCTATCCACTGAGCCAAACCGGTTTCAGCTGTATGGATTCTTTATGTGTTAAGGACATTAAACCTTTGTGTCATATTACTGATATCTCCTCAACTGTGGTATGTTTGTCATGTACTTTACAATATTAATAGTCAACTCAGTTTGTATTTTTTTCTTTCGCATGTACAAGGAGAAAGGTCATCCCCACTCTGAGATTCACTATTCAACTATATTTTCTCCTTTAAATACTTACTGTTTTAAGCCGTGAGAAACTCAGATGTGAAGTATGGATTGAATCCTGCACAATCCTACTAGATCACACCCATCCCCAACATCTATGTTCCGAGTTCACTGATTAGCCTCAAACAACCAGATAAGACCCTCCTCCAGATCTCTGCTCTGTGTTCCCTCGGCCTGGAGTGCCCTACCCCAGATACATACATAGCTATTTCTCTCACTTCTTTTTGATCAAATATCATCACCAAGAAATCTTTCCTTGGCAAGCTTATCTAATTCTATTTATTAACTTTAATTTTTATTCTAACATTATAAATTTTACTTATTTATTTTTCATCTGTTACCATCATTAGACTGTAAACTCCATGAAAGAATTTTTTTTTCATTTTTCTGTATCCCTAGGACCTAAAAGAATGCCCAATTAAGGGCTTAACATTTGTTAAATGAATCTTTTTTTCCTCCATAATTTAAAATACTCTTTATAGATTCATACAAACTACAGTCTGTTCCTAAGCTACTCTTTTTATTCATATGTCTGTGTGTAAGTTAGTCCTCTATTTTAGTTACTCCAGCTTTAAAATACATGTCAGTATGTGGCATTGCACATGTCCCCAGGTTGCTCATTTAAAAATGTGACTGATCAGAAACACTGATTTATATTTCCTGATGAACTTTAGAATGATTTTGTCAAGTTAAACAAAATATTGGTAAAAATGTGCTTAGAACCTCTCTAAATATAATAATTTAATTATGGGGAGAACTGACATCTCTAATATTTAGTATACTAGAGGCCTGATGCACGAAATTCGTGCAAGGGGCTCGGCCCTCCCAGCCCCAGCTTCGTCCAGAAGGTTGTCCAGAAGGATGTCCGCAGGTCGTTCAGCTGTCTGGTCTAATTAGCATATTATGCTTTTATTATTATAGATTATTTAAACTTTTTGTGAGTGTAGTGGTATTTTGGTTCTATATGAGAAGGTCTTTGATTTTAGATATTATATGCTAAAGTATTTAGTAGCCTATTGTCATGATACTTGCAATTTACTTTCAAATGGTTTCACAAAGAAACAATAGGTATATGTATAAAGATTGGTAAGATAAGGAGAGAGAAAGAGAGGGCAGAAAATGTAGCAAAATGTTACTTGGTAAATCTATGTGTAAGTAAAGAATATTCCTTTGTATTATTATTTCAACTTTTTTGTTTCGAAACTTCAAAATCAGAAGCTGGTAGGAAAAAGTAGAACTTTTTGTCAAATGCCTTTTCAGCATCTACTGATGATTTTTATTTCTTTTTTTAAAAATATATCTTACTGATTTTTTACAGAGAGGAAGGGAGAGGGATAGAGAGTTAGAAACATCGATGAGAGTGAAACATTGATCAGCTGCCTCCTGCACACCCCCTACTGAGGATGTGCCTGCAACCAAGCTACATGCCCTTGACCAAAATTGAACCTGGGACTCTTCAGTCTGTATGCCGACCCTCTATCCACTGAGACAAACCGATTAGGGCAGATTTTTATTTCTTGCATTACTGATAAAAGTTCTATTTAGTCTTGGTTTCATTCTTTTAGTATAATATTTAGTATATTATTTATCATTTTTATATTTATATTCAAAATAAGATTTGAATCCTGGCCGGGTAGCCAGCTCAGTTGGTTAGAGTGTCATCCCATACACCAAGGCGTATGATCTGGGCACATATAAGAATCAACAATGAATCCATAAATAAGTGGAACAACAAATAGATGTCTCTCTCCTTCTCCCTTCCCCTGTCTCTCTAAAAGAAAAATCAATCAATCAATAAAAATAAGATTTGCTAGTTTTCTAATTGGGAGTCAGTTTTTGCTATCATGATTGCGTTACTTTTGTACAATGAACTCGGAAGAATTTGATCTTTTTCAATAATATAAAACAATTTAGAATGGGAATGATCTATTCCTTGAAAATTTGAGTTTGTGACCATAAAACTATTTAGGTATTCTTTGAGGAAGTAATTCTTTAATAATTTTTTTATGCCTTTCATGATTTAGTGATTTAAATTTTCTTTCTTCCTAGGTAAATTTTGGCCCACTTGTATTTTCTACAAAATTGTCCATGTCAGGGACTGTATACACACACCCCCACACACGAAATATGTGTGGATTATTGAAAATTTGGTCTTACTCCTACTGTTCTCTTAATACTTTACATCAGTGTTTAGGAACATATTTATTTCTAAGGAAATAGACATTAGTGCCAACAAAGTGTTCCCCTGATATTTCCAGTACCCACCTGGTACCATACATACTTATTACAATACTAGAGGCCCGGTGCATGATATTCGTGCATGGGTAGGGTCCCTAGGCCTGGCTGGTGATCAGGGCCGATTTGTGGGGCAACTGGCGGGGTGTTCGGGATCCCCCGCTTGCACCTGCATTGAGCGTCTGGCCCCTGGTGGACAGTGCATGTCATAGCAACCGGTCATTCCGCCGTTTGGTCGATTTGAATATTAGGCTTTTATTATATAGGATTATTGCCTATGTTCCCATGACTATTTTGTGACTCCCATTTTGTACTTCTTAATGCCTTTGCCTTTTTTTGCTCAGTCCCCCAACCCCTCTCCTCTCTGACAGCCATCAGTTTGTTTTCTGTATCTATGAGTCTATTTCTGTTTATTTACATTGTTCTTTAGATTACACATATAAGTGAAATCATATGACATTTGTATTTCTCTGACTTATTTCACTTAGCATAATATCCTCTAGGTCCATCCATGCTATTGCAAATGTTAAGATTTTATTCTATTTTTATGGCTGAGTAATATCCCAAACAATGGGGATTTTAAAGAAATGCTATAGTTAATCCATAGATCATCTCCGTACAGTAATTCTTACTATACCATCCTTAATCCCTTGTTTTCCAAATTTATAAAATGTACTTTTATTGATAAACTTTCCTCAGATCCATGTTCAAGTTTTCTCAGTGCATTATTAAATTAGTTCACTATCATTTCTATATTAAAAGAGATAACTCAAGTAAAGCACTTAGGGAGGGCCTAGTAAGCCAGCTCACAATTACATTTAGCTGCTGCCATTATTTAGCTTCACCTCATCTGGCATTTTACCTTTCATTGTGGGTGAATGATTAATTTTTAAAAAGTAATACACAAAGAAGTATTATGTGTGGAGCAGAGATTTCTCAAGGGCTAAAATTGGTAATTATTAAAAATCCCTAACGCATAAAAAATGGCCTTACCATTAATAATTTCATTTTTAGTTTAGTAAGATTAAATAGATATTTCAAGAGAACTAAAATAATGGAAAACTTTGGGGACATAATTTGAAAGGAAGTTTTGTAGCTCAAATAAGTGTTAGTTTCACCAAGTTACGTGTCTTAGGAACTTGAGTTTGGGATGAAAGCAGTCCCCATCGTGGCAGCATCGTCAGGGTCATATGTACAGTCGTGAGTGCCTCTTACCTGATACAAAGGGCCATCCTGAGGGCAGACTTGCGAAGCTGAGCAGTTCAGACACCGAAACTGCGGAGGAGATGAACTCATCAGATAAGAGGCATCCACAACTGGATACATATTTAAAACTGATTACTCAAAAAATATAATTTAACGTCAAACATGAGTCAACATGATTAATTTTAAGTAAACACGTTCCAAAATAGGGTAGAGTTGTTGTTTTTTAAAATTGATTTTAATAATAGTGACTGGTAAAATTTAGCTTGAAGTAATTTTAGTATCTAAACAAGAGTTTGGCTAATATTCTGCAAATATTTTACAAAAATATTTTACTCATCCTTTCCATCTCCTCTTCAAATACTAATGCCTAGGAAAACCCTCACCTCTTCCATCCGTCTTGTCCTATGATTAATCTCCTAGGTCTCCTCCTCAACTACCTCTTGAAAGCATCACTTTTAAGGATATTGGAGCTCTGACAGGGGCATGAAATTTGCCACAACTTGTAAGGGATCCATTTCCTGTTTTAAATTTGGTTCCTTATATTGTTAGCAGATTAGATTCTTAGTCTCCATATATATTTTAATAACATTGGACAGCAAGCTCCTTGAGTCTCTATCTTATTTATATTTGCAATATTAATAGCTAAGGCCCACAGAAGCCACTCAAAAAATTTTTATGAGTAAATCAATAAACATATTTGAAAACTATTAAGTAAATTCATTTGCAAAATCACTAACTTTAGCAATTTAACCATTCCTATTTTTAAAAAATCATCTCCTAATAATGATTTTTCAACATTATGCATATGTGAATTCAACCTTGCATGCCTATTCAAAATGAAAAAAAATAATGAAAGGTGTAAATTAACCAGGAGAAATCTAACATCCCCGAGCAGCTTTTAAATATATATATTTTGAAAGAACACTTAAGCAATAATTAAAACAAATATATTGACAGACTTTAAAATAAAAGTTTAGAAATTTTCCATTTCCCCAAAGACTTTAGCAAGTTCCTCCCTAAAAGTTAGTCCTTGCATTTCTGTGTAGGGCTCATTAACATGTCCTAAGATATGCCCAGCACTGCTGTCCTTGGCAACCTTTCCCTCTCTCAAGAGTCTTCAAGCTCGGCCTGGCCGGACTGGCTCAGTGGATAGAGCATTGGCCTGAGGATTAAAGGGTCCTGGGTTCAATTCCAGTCAAGGGCACGTATCTCAGTTGCAGGTTGATCTGACCCCTGGTCCTGGTCAGGGCTCATGTGGGAGGCAACCAATCAATGTGTTTCTCTCACATCGATGTTTCTCGCTGTGCCTCTCCCCTCCCTTCCACTCTCTCTAAAAAATCAATGGAAAAATATCGTCGGGTGAGGATTAACAAAAAGAAAAAAAAAATCTTTAAGCTTTATCTATCAGATTTGGACTAACTACACAAGTCCCAAATAGCACTTATTTTCCCTCCATTAATCTCTCTGGTATTAGTTCAGATAGATGTTTGCTTTTTCTAAAACTGCTTGAAAATTCAAATAAAGCAAAGCAAGGTAAACATGGTGTAGTAACTTTAGATATGGACTAGCAGAGGTTGCTGGAAGGTAAAACCGACCAGGACCATCTGGGAAAGACGGGCTGTCCCAAGAGTGGGTACTCAACCCTCCGAAGAGGTGAGCAGGAAGAACATGAGTTCATGATGAAAGCGAAGGCTTGAACAGAAAGAGCTATTAACAGTGAGCTTTCGGATGAGACCAAGTGTAGGAGGAGAGAATTATAATAATAATAAAAGCTAACATAAGCTATTAGTAAAACAACTAACAGTATGCTAGACACACTACTAAGTACTTTATACTATCTCATTCTCACTAAAATTTTTGAGATAGGTAGCATTACCCAAATTTTAAGGCTTAAAAAACGGAGGCAAAACTAGAAACCAGGACAAAACTGGAAGGAAACAGCTTCAACATATATAACAAAAGGTTAGTATCCAGAATACAAAAAGAGGTCCTAGAGGTCAATAAGAGTCTTAGCCTTGTTGTAGGTATGTGTGTGTAATTAAACAAATCCCGGGTGGAATAAAAAGTTTAATATAAAAATATACTAGAACAGTGATGGGCAACCTTTTGAGCTTGGTGTGTCAAACTTCGCCAAAAAACTGAGCATAACTCGGGTAATGTGTCACTTTGAGGAAAAAACATTATTTCGCAAATGTTTCATCCTCAGGAGCAGCAAATGTTTCATCCTCGGCATGCGGCCGCCTCAGCGGCCGCGTGTCATCAGAAATAGGTTCACCATCACTGTACTAGAAGCAAGTGAAGGAACCACAAGGTAGATACCAGTTTAGAAAATAAGCTGACCCCAGCCCAAGGCAGAGTGAGTGAGCAATGCCAGCAGGTACAGTACTGCAAGCTTTTCAGACATCCTGGCATCTTGCTGGCAATGGAAGGTAGAGATGGAAAGGGTATGTGTTTGCTAGTAGGAGTTTAATCAAGAAATGATTGTTTTGCCCTAGCCGGTTTGGCTCAGTGGATAGAGCGTCAGCCTGCAGACTGAAGGGTCCCAGGTTCAATTCCAGTCAAGGGCACATGTCCGGGTTGCCGGTTTGGTCACCAGTAGGGGGCACGCAGGAGACAACCGATCAATGATTCTCTCTCATCACTGATGTTTCTATCTCTCTCTCACTCTCCCTTCCTCTCTGAAATCAATAAAAATATTTTTAAAAAAAATAGAAATGATTTATTTATAATTTGTCCATTCATTTCAAAGGTCAGAATTCCTCAATCACTATTATAACTCAAAATTAATTGGAACAAGACAAATATTTAAAATTTATTTAACAAAAAACAATTGGGAAATTGAGAATCAAATAAACAGAATGATCTTTAGGGTATATTTTACATAACTACTAACCTTATATAAGAAAAATTTTTATTCAGTTTACTCTTTAAACAAATATTTTTTGAGTATCTGTATTAGGCACTGCTCCTGGTGCTGAGACTCAGCAGTGAACAGAGACAAGCCCTGCCCTCGGATATATTTTAACAAACCATAAACAAGAGACAGGATTTCAGATAGTAATGAAATACTATGGAAAACAGTAAGGCATAAAAAAGGATTTAGAGTGTCGGAGTCAGAGGCCTCACTGAGAAGGTAGAGAAACAAAATTCTTTGAGCGAAGGGGTAAAGGGAACAAGTCAGGTGGACACTGGGGAGCCGGAGCAAGTCTGGTACGTTAGAGGAAACGGGCCAGTGAGGCTGAGTGTGGGGGAGCCGGAGGGAAGGAGAGAAGGTAAGATCAGAGACATGTCTAGGAAAATCACTTGGGTCTGTATCTATAGGTCCCTGGGAGGATTTTGGCTTTACATGCTACTAGATGTTACTGGAGAGCTCAAAGCAGAGAAATGACATGTTCTAACTTGTTTTAAGAGGATTGTTCCAGCTGCTCTACTAGACAAAGATGGGCGGGGCGGGGGTGGGTAGGAGACTTAGGTAGAAATTCAGGAGGATGGGGCCAGGGGCCTGGATCAGAGTTGTACAGTGGACGTGGTAAGACATAATGAATGGGATTGTGACTATCTTGTATACTACACAGGTCACAAACTTTGCTAAGGATGAATAGAAAAAAAAGAAACTAACCACGACTGACTTTCAGGAATTTAGTCTGAGAGACCAAAAGGGAACTACTGAGATTGTGAAGACTAAGAGAGAAACAGGCTGGAGGAGGGGATCAAACAAAAGCAGGTTTATCATACTGAAAAATGAAACAGGCTAATAATTACTTTACTGTTGCACTAATTATAAAATGTGGTTATTTATTGGTTTTGTTTTTATGTGAATGAAAAATCATATGATACTGAACCACTATTTGAACCACCTTTTATTAAAGTATGCCTTAAATAACTAAGAACTTCGAACTATTCAGAAATGTGGTAAAAAACCTAATTGTAGCAAGGACTGATTGATCTTAGAGTCTATTAGTAACAATTTTTATGAATTAGCTTTCATGCTTTGACCTTGAAATAACTGGCAGTGTGGGTAACCTTTAGGGAGGAATCTCAGGAAGGACAGCGAGTGCTAGCAGAGATCTTGTGGTGGGTGACTACTTACATCTTTTCAACCTTAAGGCAAACCTATTCATCATGATGGCTTCAAGCACACACTGAAATGTCCAAAGAATTATCAAAGGAAGCTAACATTATATCAATATGACATTAATATTATATGCAATATCACCATACATAGGCCCCAACAGAGCTGGGGAAGAGAGAATGGACTGTCTCTATAATCTGTGCTTGGAATTGGAAGCATTAAGTGAGGGTGATGTATGCACAACCATTTAAAAACTAGAAAATGTCATATAAGGGCAAGTAGTAATTTACCAAATATAATCAGATTTTTATTTTCTTTAAAAAACCCTAGAAAGGTTTAATGAGTTCTTCAAGGGCAACAACTAGCTGGTGACTAGTACTAGACTGTAATTTTCCTTCTGGTCATGAGAATTCAGCCTCACAAGGAAGACTTTACCCAAGTGAGACTCAAACAAAAAAAAGCTAGGTACTTCATTTATTGTATCATATCAAGACACATTTCTTCTTAAAAATAGCCAAATATCCTACCCATTGAATGACACATAAAGATTATATTTTGAAGTTCCACAGATGTTGACATTCAATATAAGTATGTTTTTGAACCATAATGGCAACCCTCATTATATTAGTTTCTATATTACCTACCTTAGTGTGAGGTTACATTTCTTATGTGATTGTGTTTATAGTTAATTTATATTTTCATAATAGCCTGGCCAGTGTTGCTCAGTGGTTGAATGTCGACCCATGAACCAGGAGGTCACAGTTGGATTCCTGGTCAGGGCTCAATCCCAGGTCTCAGGCTTGATCCCCAGTAGGGGGCGTGCAGGAGGCAGCCGATCATTGATTCTCTCTCATCATTGATGTTTCTATCTCTCTCTTCCCTCTCCCTTCCTCTCTAAAATAAATAAAAACATATTAAAAAATATAATAAAACCTAGCTTATAGAAAGGTTAAAATTACACAGAGTTTAAAAACATGACATTTTGTACCCTAAACACCATAAAATCTTAAGGTCTAAATGGAGGTCATTTAGTCTAACCTTCTAGTCAATCGGAATGTTTATTCATGTGATCAGATTATAAAGAGAATTCTGTTAGCATTACTACTATATTTACTGTTATATATCAGCCTTATAATTCCTAGTCCCTAAAATGTCCCTAATACTGTTATATACAACTCAGATAAGATGTGCTTAAACCTTCTAATTAACCCTAATCAAAGATACAGTTCAAAATACAAAGTTCTCCTTTTAAGTTTTTTTTATTTTCTTAGTTTTTCTCCTTATATTGCCTATGGCCCAAGGCACAATAATCTATCCTGGCATCAGAAGCCACTGCAAACCTACTTACTCTTCAGTCTAATTTTATACTTCAATAAAGGTACCTGAAAAAAAATTACCTAGATTCTACTCTAGCTGCCTCCTTTACCATGACCAAAAAGTAATATATTATCAGCCATTAAACGTATTAGACAGGGCAGAACTTAGTCTTCTTACCCCCACTCCATATAGTTATGTAAAAAATGTGAATGCCACCTTCTCTGTCTTGAGGTTAGCAGAGCTCTGAACATATTTAGTTGGGGTTTTAAACTCACCTTGATATAACACAACTGCATTTAACACAGACCTTGGTCTTGTACTTGGGACTAATTATCGTCGAGTAGTTGAAAGAAACAGTAAGAGGAACCAGTTTTTTTCTCTTTCCCAAGCTAGTTTGTTCTTTGAGTTTCTAAGTACTAGTAATACTGTTAAATTTGAGTAACATATGGTATATAACTAAATATACACATAGGTAAATATAAAAGCAATTTACGTTTTCGCCTCTTAGTCGCCATCTTGTCATATAGATGAATTCCATAGTGTGATCCTTTCCCATAATTTCACCATTGCACAGCACATCCAACTTGAAAAAGAATACAGACCCATTAACATAAGTAAATTTTGAATATGTGTTTTACATGTTTTTTCAAATTTCAAAAAGGATTGAAATAGTTATAAAATGTATTATCCATTTATTTAAAAAGAACACTATTTTTATTAAAAGCACTGATCCATCTCATAAGTATTCAGACATAAGTACCATGAAGCACTGTCTTGTCCTACTAACCTGTATCTCAAGTTCAACAGATAATTTTGAAATGCAATGTAGAGTTTCTTAGTCCATGTCTGTGCAACCTTTGAGCTGAGACATATTTCTGATTGCCTCTTATGAAATAAGAAACTGTGGAAACCTTAGTTCCTCACAGCAGTTTTGCCTTATAGACTCATCTTGCAGAATCCTTTTATCTTCACAACCCAAGATTTGAAAGAGTTACTTTCCTCTCATTAGTTTGTATTCAAAGAGCTTAAATGAATGAATGTGGACGTGTGATTTATGGGCCCTTCAAGGCATCTGAGAATTTTGAGTAATTACCTGTAGCTAAATTGACAGCACAGTTAGGACCATGCCACTGGCCCCCGTTTCTTATGGCTCTTGGCTTCTCTGCTCTGCTTGGTTGGTCACTTGCATTGATACCTACAGGACTCTCTTCTCACCTTGCATGAAACTTCAAAAAAGGGTTGTACTTTTCAATGCTCACCTTAGCTCTAGTGTTGCAAGAACCAAACAACCCCAGATACTTAAGTCTGTAAAAACTGTGACTATGCTAATTCAACAAAGCACAATTAAATGTTTATCATAAGTCTCTATAAATGAAACATTTTGGTTCTCTAGCTATTAAAAGCAAACTGACAGAATTTAAAGGATGGAAAGGGGTAAGAAAAATGGGTTTTAAATAATGGTTTGGCTAGACAGCGAATAGTTTTGAACTTTAAAATGAGTACAGTTTTAATTGTATTAGTCAAGTTATTAGCTAAAATATATTGATTTTTTTGATGATTTATGTGGACTTATATGGAGCTCCAAATGTTTTTCAGATATCATTTTATGTTTAAAAGAACAAGATAATACTTTCATTTTATCTAGCCTGTAAAATAAACTCATAAGCAAAGAAGTAAAGGGACTTACTTAGGATGCTATTCTTAACCAGGTATACTGCTTCTATTGTTAATTAATAACTAAGCTATCCTGCCCCAATTAATAATGCTGTTACAGAATCTTCAGCTGTAACATTAAGTCATCCCCCTGCATGTTGGGCAGCAAAGTAAGGGGGGGACCAGTAAATATTGCTGAAAATCCCAGGAAAAGTCCTTTGCACTGGGATAGACAAGGAGCTGTCAGCACACTCTCTTCCCCTTCCATCCTCTCCTACAGAGCAGTGTAGGTGCCAGCAGCAAGGCCGTAGGAGAATAACAGTTCTCTCAGCTCTAACAGCTTCCTGAAAACTAGAAAATAACGAGTCACACTTAAAAGTAAGGAAATAAAACTGCACGTGGTACCTTGCAAGAGGGAAATAAAGTGCAAAACCAAAGCATAAAAAACAATTTTACTTTCTATTTTCGCTATTGTTGTATTTATAAATTGTTATTACCTCTTATTTTTACCAAGTACATAGGGCTTTAACCCTTACAATTTTTTCCCTAATGTAAACTTGTTACTGGAAAATTTTTTAGTATTTGTAGAACCAAACCATAACCATTTTTAATCCATAGATTAATCAGTCACTTGAGAGAATTTTCAAAAGTAATCACTCTCCCTTCCTTTCTATAAAAGAAAAGAAAAGTAAGTTCAGGATCAGAGGCTTCCTCAAGATAGAGATTTAATCCCTATCAATGCCTATGTTCAAATCTTATTTCTGCTGTGATGACTGTTCATGTTAATGTTACTGTCCATAAGTCTGGAAACCTGTTGCCTTTGATGTCTTTGTTCATATAGGAAACTAGGCTTGGTCTGTAGCTTTTTGATGCTACTATCAGAAACCAAAGGGGAGGAAGAGGTCATTAATACAAGTTGAAGACTGCCATTTGGGCAGGGGAAAATAGTAGCTTTGTTTCCTTATGTTGTTATAGCCACACTCCTAGGATTGCAAACATTCTCTAAACATTGAACACTTCACCAGCTGTGCTGGGATCAATACGAGGGGACTTTATCTCTCCTGCAAAAAAACTGTTAAACTGCGTATATGCAGATACAATACTAAAATACTAGCTTTCACCTAGTGCTAAACAACTACTACTTTTACGCACCATGAAATTAGAGAGACATTATTTACAAAATCCCTTTTGACAATGTTTCACATTCTAAAAAATAAGTCTATAAAGATTTGGTAAAAATGGATCCCAAATGTCTGATTAAAAATAAACAAAGACACACACTAAAGCACAATGGCATAAAAAACAAAGAATCCATTTAACTTGGATATTTATTTTGAGAATACTTAATGTTATTTAAATATCGCCTCTAATTATAAAACACTAAATGTATTACATGTTTTAATCAGGATGTTAAATTTAAAAAAAAAGATTAAATAAATGGAATATTGCATTAAAATTTTTTTAACGTGAAAATAACCCAAAGTTTCCACAAATTTTAATTTAAATGTATTCTCAGTTAATTTTCACTTCAGATCAGAATTATCAAATGGATCAAGGTTAGATTATTAACTTACCTCATATGAACTTGGAAGTTTTAGTTTTAAACTTAGAAATTTTTTAATAGTTCCCACAGTTACACGTGTAGAACATCGAATGAATTTCTTCATTAAACCCTAATGGAAATAAAGATTACTAATTAAAATATTCTACCTTGTTTATAAAGAAACCACAGATGTCATTTCCACTTCGAGTATTTTCAAAATGTATTCTGAAAATGTTTCAGTTCACAGCTCTTTAGTACTTGTGAGTAAAAATGTTCCTAGGACATCTTGCTTCCCCACATGTCATCAGTTTGGCTCAAATAAACTCTTATAAAATTTTTTTTTAACGTTCCTAATTCTTAGATACATGATATTCTTCAAGAATGTGTGTACTAAGAAAATCCTGGCAAATAGACAATCTGCATACCTCTAGACATTTTGGTAAAGAACAGATCATTAGTTTAATTGAAAGTAAAGAAAGGTCACAAAAAGCATATACATATTTTATTATACAATATTGCTTCTGAAAGCAATAGGGACATTTTAAAAAGTCTCAAAACCACTATTTTAAAAAGGAGCACTAACTTCAAATGGGGCTCTATGGAGCCCTAGGGGTGAATAGAGAGAGGTCAGTCTACAAGATCCCTAGCAACCAAATCATGTAAAATGGACTCTTAACTGGATCTTTTAAGGATATAAAGTATTACTTCTACTTATATGTATAGAAAATTAGGTAGACAATTTTAAAATGTTCTTTTTAAAAATTGATTTCAGAGAGGAAAGGAGAGGGAGAGAGAGAGAGAGAAACATCAATGATGGAAGAGAATCATTCATCTGCTGCCTCCTGCATGCCCCCCACAGGGGATGGAGCCTGCAACTCGGGTATGTGCTCTGACCTGGAATCGAACCATGACTTCCTGGTTCATAGGTTGACACTCAACCACTGAGCCATCCCAGCCAGGCTTGAAAATGTTTTGAAATCCACTAAGTCAAAAGTAGAACTATCCAGTCAATATGTATTTCTTAGCAAATGTATTCCCAGGAAAACATTTCCTAGCAAAGACCAACAGAAACAACTCTACAGATGATAGTCTGACATCAATCTAACAAAATTCCAACCTGGAATTTAATACTTAATTTGCAGGCACTTAGAAAATAAAAATATAACAATTATGCATTCTCTCTATATATTATTATACTAGTGACCCAGTGCATGGATTTATGCACATTGAAAAAAAATTAGAAGTGGCCGGCGGGCTGGGACTGGGCAAGACAGGCCGGACACGCCCTGGAGCCAAACTCCCACAGTCCTTCCTGGCATCTGTGGAGTGAACGGGGTCCCTTAGTCTGGCCTGCAGGGATCGGGCCGAAACCAGCTCTCTGACATCCCCCGAGGGGTCCCGGAGTATGAAAGGGCACTCTGCAAAGTTGCTGTGTACAGGGTGTAGAATGCAAATGCAAGTGTGCAGTAAACCAGATTTGAGGCCAACAGTGCCCCAGCAACAAAATAACCCACGGCCAACGGTGGAATTGCGCGGCGGGCTCCCTCCTCTCTGGTTTCGGGGTGTGCCACCTGAGAACTGCCACTGCCAAGTCCCTGCAGCTCGGCAGTTCCTGTGTTGAGTGTCTGCCCCTTGGTGGTCAGTGTGTGTCATAGCGACTGGTCAGACAGGTAGAGGGACACTTAGTGTATTAGCCTTTTATATATATAGATCTCTTATAGACAGCCTATAGTTGTACCATAATTTTTATCCATTTTACCAATCTCTGCCTTTAACTGGAGAAAGTAATCCATTTCCATTTAATGTAATTACTAATGGGGTCGGATTTATATCTGCCATTTTGCTATTTCTACTTTAAATGCCTTAGGTCTTTTTGTTCCTGTTTCTCAATGACTGTTTTATTTTTGTTAAAGATATGTTATTTTAATTGCCTTATAACTTCTTTCCCTATATATTTTAAAGTTACTTTCTTTGTGATTTCCCTCAGAATTACAATCTAGTTTGGAGTAATACTATCTTGAATTTCAATAGTTTACAAAAATTTGCTCATATATATCTCTGTTCTGCCCCCCATCTCAAGCAAAGTTTCAAATAAAAAATACATTCTTTTATATTTACCTGTGTAGTTACCTTTACCAGTGCTCTTTACTCATGTAGATTTGGGTTATGGTCTGGTGTCTTTTCATTTAGGTCTGAAGGATGCCCTTCATTATTTTTTTTTGCAGAGAAGGTCTGGTGAGTGTTCTGTTAGTTTTTGTTTATCTGGGAATATCTTAATTTTCCCTCCCCTTCTGAAGGATATAGATTTTTGATGAACAATATTTGGTTGACAGTTTTTTTTCCTTTCATCTGCATATGTCATCCGACTGCCTCCTGGTAAGAAATCAACTGCTAATCTTTCTTACTGAATATCACTTTATAAGTGATGAGTCACTTCTTTATTATTGCTTTCAAGATTCTTGTCTTTCAGTAGTTTATGATGTGTCTCGCTATGCATTTTTTTGAGATTACCATAGCTGAAGTTTGTTGAGATTCATAGATGTTTAATATTTTCATCAAATTTGGAAAGTTTTTGACCCTTATTTCTTCAATTATACTTTCTGCCCTTCTTTTGCGACTTTCATTATGTTTATGTTGGTAAGCTTGATGGTGTCCTACAGGTCTCTGAGGATCTGTTCATTTTTCTTCATTACTTTTCCTTCTGTTACTCAAACTGAATAATCTCAATCTATCTTCAAATTTTGAGGTTCTTTTCCTATGACTCAAATATGCTGTTGAGCCTGTCCAGTGCATTTTTCATGTCAGTTACTATACTTTTCAATTCCAGAATATTTAAAAAGTAATTTCTATCTCTAAAAGGCTAATACGCTAAGTGTCCCTCCACCCTCTTTAATATTTTCAATTTTGGTGAGATTGTTCTTGTTCTTGTACTTTACTTTAGGTGTTTAGAGATGGCTTCTTTTAGTTCTACTTTAGGTGTTTAGAGATGGCTTCTTTTAGTTCTTTGCACATATTTTAAATGAATGATTTAAAATCTATTACCTAGTAAGTCCAATGTCTGGACTTCTGCAGGGACAGTTCTATTAACAGTTTCTTTTCCTGTGTATGTGTTATACTTTCTTGTCTCAATTTTTTGTTGAAACTGAACATTTTAAATAATATTATGTGACAACCTTGGAAAATCAGATTCCCGCTGACCCCTGTTTCTTTTTGACTTACCTAAACCAATTCTGTCAAGTCTGTATTCTTTACATCTAGGACTGGCTAATGATTGAACCAAAATTTCCTTATACACGTGGAAAAAATAAGTTTCCCAGTCTTTGCTGAGGGATTCTGTACTTGTTTTGGGGCACACCTCCAACACTAAATAAGGTTGTTGAAAATTCTGCCGTAGTTTTTACTTCCTGGTGCAGAGCCTCTAGGTCAGCCATGGGGGAGAGCCTCACATCTATTTGTGTCTTTCTGAACATGGTTGGTATATAGTCTTGTGTATGTGCTTGGCCTTTTATTAGAATCCCAAGAATATGTCAGAGCTTTTCAAAGCCCCTTATAAGTGGGTATTTCAGGAACCACCAGATAAGGTCAAATAAAGACAATTACTTGGCAATTAGGTTTTGAAAGAGTTCCACCTCTGTTTTATCCCTTTGGTACCTGAGAGGCTGCAGTGGGAATAGGGCTGGAGAGTGGAGAATGGGACCAATGCATGTGAAAATGGCCCAAAGTCAGACATTTTACTTGATTAAATGCTCCATAGACGTCTGCAAGCCTAATTATTAAAATTCTGGAAAATATGATTTTATAAGTTTTGGCAAGTTTTTTTCATTGCTTTTATGGAGCAGCAAATTTTTGGTGATCTTTACTATTTTCACTGCCTCCCTGCTCTTGGCACTGGCTTTTAAATTGGCAGAGCAGTAGCCATACTGTGTAAACTACTCTAACACTACATTTGAGAATCATATCCTACTGCAAAGGAATGAGATGGTTGAGGAGGCTATATCGGAACATAAACATGCTTCTCTGTCTTGAAGGGTATAATCATGTTTCAAGGACAACACCAGAAAAAAATAAAAAACAGCATCAATGCCTGGTGCCTAAAGGAACACAATAAATGCTGACTTAATAAGTTATAAACTAAGCCCTAATTGAGTGATAAATGCAAGTCTTACATAGAATTTCAGAGGAGGAATTCACTAGGGTGGAAAAAAAAGCATCACAAAGAATAGAGGTCTCTGCTTGGGTCTTGACAGAAGCATAGGAAAGTGGTGAGAAGAGGGAGGAACATGCCAAAAAGGAAAGCTTGTTCAAAGTTTTAGAGGGTTTTAAATCTTAATACAAGCCTTTATATATTCTGATGCAAGTCCCCTATCAGGTATGAGTGTCAGCATATATGTTGGTACTAATAAAGAAAGCAATAGTCGCTTGTCTTGAGAGGAAATTTCACTGATGGGTATAATGGGAGATACACTTATTAAGAAAGGGACTAGTTAAAGGCCATGAATGCTCTTGGAAAGGAGTTAAGACGTGATTCTATTGGCTGAAAGATTGCAAACTATGACCACAGCTCTCAAGCCAAATCTGGCTGGCCACCTCTTTTCTTGTCAAGTTTTATTGGAATACAACCATGCCAGGTCATTCACTATTGTCTATGGCTGCTTTAGGGCTACTATGAGTAAATTGAGTAGCTGCAACACAGACCATATGGCCCACAGAGCCTAAAATATTTACTGTCTGACCCTGATATTGGCCTTGACTCTGACTTTCACCCTCTGCCTTACACACATTCAGGCTGTGGCCTCAACCTTGGATAAGAGAAATTAAGGATACAGAAAAAACTGAAGAGACTGCTTCAAAAAATCTACATATAAAGTGAGCAGCTAGGATGGGGAATTATTCAGGACTTATGACAGGCTGAAGGGAAAGAGTATAAGGTCCAAGATGACTCCCAAGGTTGTGAAGTTGTATGATTGGTTGAAAGATGGTAATAATAACTGAAATTGCAGGTTTGGAGTACAATTAGGTGAAAGTATAATGAATTTGTCTTTAAACACCTGAAGTTTCAGGTGTTAGGGAAACTCCCAACTGGGATACTTACTTTCATACTAGAAATCCTGCAGAAAAGTAGCCTTTACATTTACTTAAAAAGATATTCAATCTACTGTATATTATAAATATATTCATATATAAAATATCGACTTAATTTTCACTATAAGATAACGCATGTATTAGAGAGCCGAAGGATGATCAAAATCTCTATTAAGAAGAACCTCCCCAAATGGGAATTACAGGAATGACTCAATGAGAGAGAAAGTAAGGTCATTAAAAACCCTGATGAAAAGGTGCTCCACCAGAGCATAAAAAGCCACAGAGAAGCCTGGGAAGGTCAATGGCCACCTCTTTAAAGATTTCTGCACTTGATTCCATGCCTTACCCAAGTGATAATTAAACCAATTATCGTATTGTATTATAACTGTTTATTTGTGTAAGACCTCACCAAAGTTCCTTGAGGGAAATTTTTTTCAGTGGAAAATTCAACCCACTGGCTTATAGACAGTGGAAGTGAAGGAAGAGACACTGAATATAGGTATTTGAATAAAACATGGACTACAATATTCTCAGGGGCTGACATTTGCTAGGACAAAGTGAGAAAAATCTATTTAACCGGTAAAGCAGTGAACCTTTATAATAAAAACAAAAGTTCCTTGTAACAAAAAAGCAAGTAATAGGGTGTCTGAAACTCTCTAGTATAGAGATCTTTACAAAAAGGTTCAATTAGTAGACAGATACAGGGTTACAAATGGAGATTCTATAGGAAACATCTGGGAGCCTTCAAGGACTTTAAAGAGTTCACAGGCATTTTATGACACCAATTTTATTTCAGAACCAATTAATTATATTCAAAAACATGAAGAGGTTTTTGTTTTTTTTAGTTACTAATAAAAATAGAAAAATAAAGGAAGAAATTAGAAGAGGATGAACAAAAATTGGAGATACTTCCCAACATGAAATGATCTGAGTTGGTTACCACTCTTAAAAAAGGAAAAACAATGTATATAAACTCCCAACAAAGGTATAGAAGGAGGTGGCCAGAGAATCAGTGGTGTGATTCTCTGATGAACCACTAGGTGGTGGCATTGGCCCAGGACGGTTCAGTTGTGGGGGTTGGAAATCAGGTTGTGTGGAGTAAGCAATTGCTTGGCCATTTGTAGGCATGGGACTGTTAGAAGGGTATCCAACTTGATTATGTTAATAAAAGAAGGGTATCCAACTTGATTATGTTAATAAAAACTTTGAAAGTAAACATTTTGAAACAGGAAAATTCATCAACAAATTATCAAAGGTTTACAATAAAATAATTGTAAAAAATACAACTGTACTTGTCCACTCACCTTTACTACATTGTCCCCTGACTGTCCGTTATTTCGTAAACAATCTAGACATATAGCAATTTGTGGGTCACTTCTGTGATAGTCTTTATCATCCTGATTTTCATCACCTTCTTCATCTACTTTAGGTTTGTCAACTTTTGAAGTATCATCTGTACAATTTAAACAAAACTCAGATATAACCCAAAGTTGATACTGAAGTTAAGCAACAATATTTATCAAAACAAAAATCAACTTTGAAGAATAACTGAAACTTTCAATACTTTTTAAATGATCCAACTAACTCAACAATGAAATATTTTTAAAAAACCATCAATGACTTACTGATATAGCCTAAGATGTCTAGGCTCACTGGGGCATCCAAATGAAAGATTCAGGACTAGCTACATTTTGTCACAAAAATAATTGCAATTGGTGTAGATCACTTAGAATGCAGACGGTATAAAAATACTTCCAAATTCTCTATATATTCTAATTTAAACTGAGTACTTTTTCTAAGTTCTCAAAATTTCAAATTATTAGATATTCATAAAATGAACTAGTTAAATATAATGAATAAAATGAATTCTTTTTAAACATGTTTACAGCTATAAAATGTTAAAACTCCATTAAGGAAATCTGAATAATATACTTCATATTATATCCAAATGTTTTAACCTATGAAATACCTGCAGCCTACATATAGTTTTACTGAGTGCCTGTAACTCTGTTAAATATGCATTGTGCTAGGCTTGAGGGAACAATATTGAAACTAGAATTATCATCCGCATTCTCACAGTGGTCAAGGTACAGGAGGAGAAATAGAGAAAACAGAGAAGTCGGATAAGGCCTTTGATGGAAGAGGTAAAAGAGACTACGCAGCCACATAAAGAAAGGTAATAAACATAAACTGTGGGGTGAAGTAGAGATTCAGGGAAAATTTCCAATGGAAAGAATTAGCCAGCCAAGCATTAGAGTATGGAAAAGCCCCGGAAAAAAAGACACGTTAGCTCCTATAATGACTGTAGTATAAGCATTATGGTTGTATCATAAAAAGCAAGTGGGTTCTCTTCTGCATTCTTTCTTCTACATATTAATATGGAACCCACATAGACAGTGTCACCTTTTAAGAACCTAACTCCCAGCTCCAAGAAAAATCCAAACTCTCCATCTAAACTAAAAACAAAATACTTTAGAGAGGGAGAAAAACAAAATAGGTTGTAGTCCTTCACAACTCAACTTATAAGATACATAGAGCCATGAACTAAATCTAACAGATAGCTTCTGATGACATTCCTCTGGAACCACTCCTCTTGAAAAGGTAGTCAAAACTTGGGAACATTTAGTCAACTTTATATCACCTATGTTTTTACTATAGTACTACTATCTAAATTGTACTTTACACTTGGGTAAAACAAGCCTTTAGTTAAGTCATTTTTTTTTCAGACCTGGTTTCTTTGCCTATTTTGTTATAGAGCAGAAATAATCCCTTGCTATCTTCTCTATGATTCAAAACTGCTCAAACCTCCCCTACTACAGGAAGTTAAGTTAAACTAAAGAAACTATGATCCCAATTCTATAGATGAAGAGAGAAAGAGAATTTTCTGATCCATCTTAATATGTGCAATTGACAATCCTGTGATCTGATGGGAAATTAAGCTCACAATGAGCCTATAAAAACACATGTACATATTTAAAGATTTCAGTGGTACTTAGGTCATCTTGAAATCAATCTTATATTAAATAATCCTAAAAGGATACTTTCTTATAATTTTAGGTATGTTGTACTTTTTCTTTTCTTTGTGTGAATTATATACTTACCAAAAGCCTTTTCTCTGCTCAGTAATGTTTATTATTTTGCTAAAATTATTAAAAATTTACTGATTGCTGAGTCTCCAGGCACCCAGAAGAGAAATTTGGACACTTAGCACTGGTGATGGGGAAAACTCCCAAAAGCATCTTCTAGATATATAAAAATATCTTCGTTATATAAAAATTTGTATCACTTGAGCTCCACCCATGAAAACTTCATTCCAAGATCCCCTTGCTATGCTGTCAGCCACATCTCAGTTCCTTCTCCTATTCAAATGTACAAACTAAAACAAAATCCCTCACTGTTTAGTTGCAGACTATAGTGCTTTCTTTCCTTCAGTTTCCTTTAGCTCTCTAGCAAATAATGCAATCAGTAGTCGGTTTTCTGTTTTATCTCCTTTTTCTCTTCCCAAAGTCCAATTTCCTATTACCTTTAACTGGAGTGATCTCATGATTTTATATGAAAGGTTCATAATATAAGTAAAAGAGTACATGAATTTTGTACAGGAGACACTTGAGCTTGAAGAGAGATATTAGTTGACCAAAGCTATTAAAAGCTAATTTGTGAGAAGCTGTCAGATACAAATGTAAGAAAAAGTCACCTTGTCCATTTTCTTGAGGCTTATTTTTCTTCCAAAACTCAGATTCACGCTCAAGTTCTTCTAAAGAAAAAAGAAGTATAAACATAATAGAAACAGTCATGAAATGTGTAATAGAAATGTTGATTTCATAAAACACAGAATTCTGCAAGAAGCCAAAGAGTAACTTACGTTCTCGTAGTCCAGGGACCAGTTTAAATATGATTTCCTCTAATGTATTATCCAACCTTCCAAAGGGGAAAAGAGAACAAAGTAACAATGAAGATATCAAAATCCAATACATAAGCAGCTGGGGATCTCTATCTTATATGTACTGCAAATGTAGAACATGCACAGTTTCAGCACAACTACTACACCAAACTCCTCTGCATGCGGAGCACACACCCCTATTTTTAGCCTTTCCCACAGTGGTAGGTTGATAACAAAACAGTCCTAGTCCCCAGCTCTCTCTACATATACACCAGTGGTTCCCAACCTTTTTTGGCCATGCCCCACCTAAGCATCTCTAAAATCCTGATGCTCCCCCTGTGACATATTTCACGTGGAGGAAGTAGCCACTAACTTGGTCTAAACAAGCTTCCAAAGGACATGGCATCCATAAAAGAGAAAAATAAAAGAATGACAGGACAGTTGAAATACTGAGGAAGAAATCACTAAGAAATTGTTAAGAATGTAAGAAATGCAAAAAATTCACTGTTAGTAACTCATTCTCGAATTGTCCCCTGTGGGACATGTGCCCCATTATGGGAACCACTGATCTACACCCACTGAACATGACTCCATCCCTTAATCAAGGGAGGAATTCAGTCTCCCCACCCCAGGAATATGGGCTGGCCTTGAAATATGCTTGAAAATTGTGCTTAGTCCTGAGCCCAAGCCTAAAGAGGCACTGCATGCTTTTGTATGCCCTCTCTCAGAATCCTGCCAACCCTGAGAACAAGTCTGGAGAATGAGGCACCATGTATAAGAGAACCCTGCTGAGGCCATCTCAGACTAGGTCACTGACAGCCTGTCCCCAATCTGAGAGGCTGCTCTCAGCTGGGTCTACCTATCCAGTCAACTGCAGTACCATGAGTGAGCCCAGCCAAGAACAGAAGAACCATCTAGATCTGTGAACTGCAGAACTGTGAGGAATAAGGAATGTCTTTTTTTTTTTTTTTTTTAAGGGTGGTTGGTTTTGCAACAATAGTTGACAAACTCACTCTCAAAATCTCTACTACAACTCTGGCTCTTTCCTATGAAGGAAATAATCTCCACTCTTCTCTTCTGAGAGATTTAGACCATTTAGTCCTTCTATCTTAGATAAAAAATGTAAATATTTATCTTGACATTACTTTAGTTTTTTCCTGATGAGAGTGTAACCCTTCCTTTTCTTTACTTTCCTTCTCTTGCTCCCAGAACACCCTTTTCTCTCTTCATACCGTCATCCTGCTCAGTAGCATTACTCTTCTCTAACTACAAACATTTATACTTTCCTTGCATCTTAAAAAATCCAACCTTTATTTCAAGCTGTAGGCTGTTTAATTGGAAAAACTTTGAAAGCAAAATCTACATTATTTGTCACATATTCTGTGTTTTGATAATGTTTCCCCAAATTATCCATAACTTCCAACTAAGTAGGTTTAAAAATTATTTTAGAATTAAAGTTTAAAATGACTAAATTATTTTTTAAAGTCATTTTTCTCCTATATTGCTCTGCAACCGTTTGATAGGGTTGTCTAAAACTGCTCCTTTCAGGAAAGAACAATTGGGTTTTCTTTTTTTCTATTTACTCTCTCTTGGTCCCTAAGTATTTTTCTTTTCCAATGCTCTGCTCTCTTGACCTTTTCAGTAGGCTTTTGTGACTTCATATAAGCAAATAGCTTATATATATATATACACACACAAAAACACAAACTACATCTCTGCTGAGCTTAAGTGCCACATTTCCAACAGATGCTTAATATCTCAAGCACCTCCTTTTGTTCATCTATGTCAACACTGTCTCATCCATCTCTAACAAAACATTGAATACCACCGTCATACTTTTCAAAAATTAAATTTAGAAATGAGACCAAAGACTCAAAATGCAAGAATTATCTTAATACATGCACATGCCTCTCCCGACCCCTTGATTCACATGTTTAAGTCACTATGCTTCAACAGTTCCTTCTCGATATTTCCCCCATATAGTCTTCATGCTTCTCACCCTTCTACGTCCTTAATTACCACAGTACTTAGAGGACAGAAGACACCTATTTTCCTTTAACTGGACATGCTCATAATGATCAAATTGATGCTTAAGGAAGATTGACCATTTGCTCTGCTCAAGAACCAATTTCTTCCCACCACCTGGCTTCAAGTGATTTTATAACTTGAGTCTAACCTACAAACCATAACTAATGTTATTCTCTATCTCTCTTCCCTAGCCAATAGGCCTATGCAATTTTCCATAAGAATGCCTTGTCTTGTTGCAGTCTGTTTCCCTCATGTTCTTTATCCTGGCTCAATTACTCTTTTCCTACCCTCCAACCAAACCAATGTTACCTTATTCTTCAAGACTTAACTCAAATACTAACTTGTTCACAAAGTTCCCCTGATCATTTAGTAGTAATATTTAAAACATAGCATTTCTCAATATTTTCATCAAAGTTATATATATGTGTAATATACAAGTCAAACTTTCCTGTAAATCTTGTATTAAAATAGAACATTCTCATCCTGATTCCTACAACCCCAGAGGAAACCACTTTCAAACCCAACCAGTTTCTTCTAATATTTACTTTTAGCAAGTCAGAGGTAGGGTCTGAGAACTGTCATTTCTAACAAGAGACTCATAGTTTGAGGACCATACTTTGAAAACCACTGGACTAGACATTTACCTGTAGATAAATTACTCAAACTACAGCCACTAAAATAGAAAAAACAAGTCTGAAATGTAAGACTTGCAAATCCAGATTCGATGGAATGATGGCAAACATCACACAGAAATGAACATTACATAAGGCTATGAATATCCAGTACTGTTTTTAGATGTGTACTTTCCTAAGATCCCACAATTATCTGTGATAGAGCTATGGTAGGAACAGTGGGGGGAAAATAAGTTTAGTGGTAGGGACAGCTGGCTTGAAGCTGGGAAATGACATTTGAGTTTGCTGGGACCTTAGGCAAAGTCATGGTAAATTTCAATTTTCTAAACTGGAAAAAGGGTTTGGATTAGGATCTTATAGACCATTTGCAGCTTTAAAAACATATGATTATACTTAAGTAATTGGCAGTCATTTTTAAAATTCTGAGTTTAAAAAAATTTAATAGTACCAAGATTAGTCTTCCTCATAGTACCAAGATTAGTCTTCCTCACTATTAGGTCTGCTCTCTTTCTACTGCCATGTAGTTCAACAAAAGTGGTGTATTGTGTAGAATATTAAAATACTGAAGCAAAACTACAACTAAGGTAACTCTGAGAGCCTGAAATAGTTATAATTTTAATTTGGAAATGTATTTCTTAAATATTTAATATGTACAGTCGTATTTTTTCTATTCTTAAAATCTGTATTAATTGAATCAAAGTGCCAACAAAAATATTACAACGCATAATAAAAATTATTAAGCGTTTATGTATTTACTTACCTCAACATTTCTAATGGGTTTGTCTCATGAACCTGGTTGCCGCACCTGGGACAATCATTGCTATCTTCAAAGTGCTGAACAATACAAGTCTTACAGACTAAGAAGAAAGAAGGTGTTAGGTTAAAATGCATCATTTAAACTGAATAGTCCTTAAAAATTACCTACTATAGGTAGAGTACTATTCTTTAATCAAACTTTGTAAAACCTTAAAATTGTAACACTGGAAAAAACCCAACTGAAATAAAGCCTGCTGTCACAATATAAAAAGTATATACCATTTTGTTGTTTTTCTTAAAGAAGTAGGACCAAAATGAGGTTTTTACCTTAACTGAATTTACTTCTTTTGAATGTAAGATAAATATTTCTTAAAAGAAGTTGTGAGTTTTCAACGTGTTTGGATTACTTTTCATTGGCAGGGTGCTCCTGGATCAAAGCAGGAATTACAAGGGAACTTCCGGCCCTGGTGGAGCATGAGGGTCTGTCTGCACTCACAGGTCCCATGATTCCATGGAGCACGAGAGGCAAAGTGAAAGAATGACTGCAAAACTGACAGGGAAAATTAAGATTTTTAAATAAAGATTCTAAACTAAGATAATAGAAACATGACTTGTGGATTTTTTTTTTTTACCACAAACCTATAAATAGCTTACATTTCCTCCAAAAAGTACTAATCTCTCTCACCTTTCCCTAAGATTCTATTACCTACTATACCAACTATCTTGCCCAAAAATCTTAGACAAACTATTAAAAATTTTTACGCACTTCCCTATCCTAATACCGCCACCTCCATTTCACTACCCTTTATAATAATCTGAAAATACAGATAGGCTTCCCCAACCCCTACTTGACAACTCGATTACAAAATATTTTTTTCCACTGCTCATGTCCCACACTGTCTAAAAGAAGTAAAAGTTTAAATGACTGAGCAAGAGTAAACTAAAGGATTCCTACCACTGAGATTAGGTCTGAAAAGTTCAAGCAAATTACATATACTAGTTAGAGCAACAATGGTCAGGGAAGAATTCTACTGGGTATCTAACTTTAAAATCATTAATACATATAGGAATATCTTGGCACTTCCTTTCATTGATCCAAGGAACATTTATGGAGGGCCAGACTTTGTACTAGGAGCTGGGGTGCAAGAGTAAACAAAATTCATACCCTTATGGAGCTTATATTTTATTTGAGAAGACAAACATAAGTGAGACTAAAAGCAAAAAAGAACAGCTAAAAGAACTGGGAGCTGGCAGCTATTTTAGACAGAGTGATCAAGGCAGGACTTTCTAAGGTGACATCTGAGCATATTTTTTTGTTAAATATACTTGAATCCCATATTACCTACCTCTTTACACCATTACATACAGCTATTAGGGAACACCCTTCAGCATAGTTCTCTCAAAATTTGGATAAAACACAGCATTAGAAAACATTAAAAATAAAAATATTTAGATACGAATATAGCCTCCGTCCTCTAAATCTCTTGGTCCCAGTCCAACTGTCGTGGCTCAGTGGTTGAACGTGGACCTATGAGCCAGGAGGTCAGGGTTCAATTCCCTGTCAGGGTACATGCCTGGGTTGCAGGCTCAATCCCCAGTAGGGGGCGTGCAGGGGGCACCCGATCAATGATTCTCTCTAATCCTTGATGTTTCTATCCCTCTCTCCCTCTCCCTTTCTCTCTGAAATATATAAAAAATATTTTTAAAAACCCCACAAATCTCTTTGTCCCAAAAAGGTTCTAAAAGTCTTTTAAAAAGTCAAAATAACGTTTGGGAAAGGAGGGCTGCCTTGTTAAGCTGCACTGTAGTAGAGGATTGAGAAGCAGAATTCCTAGAAGATTCCTGGTATTTGCTCTTTTCCCAGGGACAATAGGCAAGTCTCTGAAATTTGGGAAAGAAGGCAAAAAAAAAAAAAAAAAAAAAAAAAAAAGATTAGAGCAAGAATGAAGGGGTATTACAAAGTCTAATCCTGGTGATTCAAAAGGTTTATCATACTCAAGGATTCGGGAATTCCTGGTTGTCTATCAGCCTTGGCCAAATAGAGAGACCGTGATATGCTCAGAGCAAGCCCTACGCTGAGTCAGCCAAAAGGCTGAGGGTAGGAGCCTGTCCTCCCAAGGACAAAATACTAACCTAGGTTGCTGAAGAAAGAAATGGAAAGCTCATCCATCCAGAGGTACACAAAGTTTCAAGACTAAGGCTGTGTTAATTGCTTAAGGCCGAGACAACACCAGTGCCCCAGGATGCTGATGGAAAATACTAATCTATATTCCTGATCTGGACTGTCCAATATGGTAGCACTAGCCATGTGTAGCTACTGAGCACACGAAATGTTGCTAGTTCAACTTGAGATGGGCTTTACATGTAAAATACAGCAGATATCAAAGGCTTAGCATGAAAAATATCTCAATTTTTATATTAATTACATGTTGAAATAATATTTTAGACACATTGGATTAAATAAAATATTAAAATTATTTTATTTGTTCCTTTTTAAAATGTGGCTACTAGAACAATTTAAATTACACAGTTAGCTCACTTTTCTTTCTACTGAACAATGCTGTTCTAGAGGAAGATAAAAAGCCCCATCTGGAGGTCAATTTATATTTCACATCAACGTTTGCAATAACCTTATATTATTCTAATTTTGCAGATGAAGATGAGTTTCCTACAGGCAAATAACCTGTCTACTCTGATGAATGGCACAGAGATTTGAATGCAGGTTTTCTGACATGAAATCACAAATTTTACATCAAATTTTAAAGATTTTAACTTTACAAAGGGGGGAAAAAAAGTTATATAGAAATAACATCTCTTCCAGGTATGAGCTCGATCTCTGTCTCCCCCCCCTCTAAAAATCAATAAAACAGCTTTTTAAAAAACAACCCTTATAGTAAATACATCTCCCGCATGATTTTAAAAACTGTTAATAAAGCCCAACCTTATACAAAGTAGTACCTGAGAAAATCCAAGGCAGAAGTTCAGTAAAGATTTGCTTTCCTTAAGATGTTTACAAAATCATCACTGCAAATCTACCCTTTGATTCTTAGCCTTTAATTTGGTTTATACCAGCTATAAAACATATTTTTAAAATATCTTAAAAGATTTAATGCCAAGCTCTTTAATTGCTCAACTGCTATACATACTGGTTAACTCAATAGGTCCAAGATAAAAAGGTCCAGGACTGGGTTAATACTCTATGGAGACTAATTACAATCTCCATTCTCACCAGCCACCTACAGAAAGATGCTGTGGCCACAAGAAACACCTGGGTCAGAACGGGAGTTAGGCTCACCAATGATATTCCCAGTTGAAAACCACTTAAATAGCAACAAGTGCTAACATTTCCTGAGCACTAACCTAGTATCAGGCTCTGGGCTCAGGGCTTTGTATAGATTAAAGTAAGGACTGTTACCATCCTCCTTTGGCAAATGAGAAACACAGTACTGGAGAGCCTGAGTAAGCTGCCATGGCTGCTCACAGCTGCCCAGCTGTGTAGCAGAGATGGCATCCACTCCCAGGCTTATGCATCTCCAGGCTTAAAATCCAGCTACTATTCTAGGCATAATAAAGTCAATAACACTTGATCCCTGGCATCAAGATTTGTTATTTTTAACTGATCTTTATATTTAGCCCAACACAAACATCATAAAACTTCTGCCTAAAGCTTACAAACTGAAATCCTTCCTTTTACCATTTCTTAGATTTGAACTAAGCTGTTGCACAAATCAGTAGAGTCATGTGTCATCTAAAATGGTGGTTCCCAAATTGAGATGGGCACCACAATCACCAATGAGATATTTTTAAAGAACAGATTAATGGGCCCCATCCCAAAACAACTAAATCAGAATCTCCAGGAGATCAACAACAGGACTAACTTTGCAAAGCTCTCCACCAAGACAGTCAAAGAGAACTGGGAAATCCTGGCCAAAGGAGGCTAAAGCTGGCCACAAAGTCCTTACCAGTGAGTACCTCTGATAGGTGGTATAGGATTTGGCCCTCTGCCAAATCATAATCAGAAGTCACTTTACTATTCACTATTAGGAAATCAGTCATGGGACAAAATACAATCGAAAAAATATGGGATGAAGATACTCTCCCTGTAATGCAGAGGCCAAGGTAGGACAGCATAATGCTCTAGACCAGTGGTCGGCAAACTCATTAGTCAACAGAGCCAAATATCAACAGTACAATGATTGAAATTTCTTTTGAGAGCCAAATTTTTTAAACTTCTTCTAACTCCACTTCTTCAAAATAGACTCGCCCAGGCCGTGGTATTTTGTGGAAGAGCCACACTCAAGGGGCCAAAGAGCCGCATGTGGCTCACGAGCCGCAGTTTGCCGACCATGGCTCTAAACAAAAGACAATCTGGAGGCAGACTGCCTGATCTGAAACTCAGTACTACCACCAGGCACATTACTTACTCTATGCTTCTATGTGCAAAGGAAATAACAAGGATACCTATCTCACAGGGTTCTTGTAAGGATTAAATGAGATAATACATGTCAAATGTGTAAATAAGTATATCGTAACATAAATATTCAACGAATATTTGAGCTATAACTAGAAATTAGATCACTAGATGAGCATAAAACCATAACAAGGAGAATCAGTAATTGAATATTGAATGGCAACAGACTATGATTAGTTTGATGCGTCCATCTGAAATAACAGATGATCTTGTTAACAGGACTTTAAATGTCTATTATGTATTGGTATTAATCCTCTGCAGCTATGACAGTCTTAGAGATAGTCTTACAGCTCAAGTAAGATATTTTCTACACATTGCTTCACCTGAATGGGAACTGCCTATCTTTGCATGTATGATACTTCTTTTTCTGGGGTGAAGGGTCAATCAAGATTGACCAATACTTCTCTATTTATTATACATTCCTTCTTTAACTTTATATCCTATCCTATATAATAACAAGGTAATATGCAAATTGACCATCACTCCAACACACAAGATGGCCGCCCCCATGTGGACACAAGATGGCCACCACAAGATGGCCAGCAGGGGAGGGCAGTTGTGGGCGATCAGGCCAGCAGGGGAGGGCAGTTGTGAGGGATCAGGCCTGCAAGGGAGGGCAGTTGTGGGCGATCAGGCCTTCAGGGGAGGGCAGTTAGGGGTGACTGAGCTGGCAGAGTAGAGCAGTTGGGGGCGACCAGGCCTGCAGGGGAGGACAGTTGGAGGGGACCAGGCCTGCAGGGGAGGACAGTTAGGGGCGACCAGGCTGGCAGGGGAGGGCAGTTAGGGGCAATCGGGCTGGCAGGGGAGGGCAGTTAGGGGCGACCAGGCTGGCAAGGGAGGGCAATTAGGGGTGACCGGGCCAGCAGGGGAGGGTAGTTGGGTGCGACCAGGCCTGCAGGGGAGGAAAGTTAGGGGTGACCAGGCTGGCAGGGGAGGGCAGTTAGGGGCAATCAGGCCATCAGTGGAGCAGTTAGGCATCTATCAGGCTGGCAGGGGAGTGGTTAGGGGGTGGTGATCAGGCTGGCAGGCAGAAGCAGTCAGGGGCAATCAGGCAGGCAGGCAGGCAAGCAAGCGAGCGGTTGGGAGCCAGCAGTCCTGGATTGTGAGAAAGATCCCAGATTGGAAAGGGTGCAGGCTGGGCTGAGGGACACAAACCCCTGCCCCATGCATGAATTTTGTGCACCAGGCCTCAAAATTCCAACACAGTCCTACTGGTTTAGGAGCTACTTTGTTCAGTCTTTACACTTTGCATATAACTGCTCTGAAGTACTACTGCATGTTGATTTCATAGTTTAACTAATAAAGAGCTATTCTATATCCTTATTTTTCAAGTTCTTGAGAGGTGGGGGTGTTCTTCACAACAGGTACAAGAACCATTGTTGTTGCTATCTTGTATGTATGGTCTACACATCTCTATGTATCAGAGAGCTAGCTTTTCAGCTCTGATGATACAAAGTAATCTACACAAATTTCTCTTCTTGACCACTAATCCTGCTCTTATCCTATATAATAAAAGGGTAATATGCAAATCAATCTAACAGCAGGACGACTGGTTGCTATGATGTGCACTGACCACCAGGGGGCAGACACTCAACACAGGAGATGCCCCCTGGTGGTCAGTGCGCTCTCACAGGGGGAGCGCCGCTCCGCCACAAGACCAGAAGCCGGGCTCACAGCTGGTGAGCGCAACAGGGGTGGTGGAAGCCTCTCCTGCCTCCAAGGCAGTCAGACATCCCCCGAGGGCTTCCGGACTGTGAGAGGGCACAGGCTGGGCTGAGGGACCCCTCCCCGAGTGCACGAATTTCGTGCACTGGGCCTCTAGTTGATAATAAAACAATAGTCTTTTCTCTCATGTCGTTGGTGTTATCACTCATTGGTAATGTGCTATTTATTAAAAGTGATCAAATGCTGACTCCTTTGGCAAAATCATCCTAAGGTGTTCATTTTATCTGTCAACACAGAAGCATGTTCCTTCCTTCCTTAGCACATTACTATCTTTATGTGCCCTTCTTGAGTAACACTCATTTGATACAGTTTGCTTCGAAAACTTTATTATCTACTAACAGTTTTTAAGTAAACTGTGGTCATCTACAAAGAGAAGAGGCGACAGCTTCCTGATTTTGATACATATTCTTATAGGTGAAACTGACAATATTAAAAAAAAGAGTTTTCCAGTATTTGCTTCCATGAGACAGTATCTCTTGGTTTCACTTATATAAGGATCTAATAAACACCTTCCTTCTGTTATGTTATACATGGTACATTTCTTTTGAAGGCCCACGTGAGTTGCAATTTCATGAAGAACATTTAGGATAATATTACTTCCCACTGAGAAGAATGCTATATGATTTCACCACCACAGAGGATCAGGCAGCAGCAAAGAAGGATCTTATGTCAAGCAGGCCAGGAGACCAAAATGTCCTAGAAGGTTGTACTTCCATAGACAGACTTACAGAGTCAGGGTAGAGTTTGGTAGCTCAGTGAGTGCAGCAATGCCCTCATAACCTCCTGATCAATATAAATTCTTATCAATCATAATGATCACTTCTCACACATACTCCTGATAGCTTTGTTCTTCTATACTTCAATTTTTCTACCTGTCTCTTCTTTCATTATACTTGCACAGTTAAACTATTAACCCTGGCCAAATCCAACATACTCTGTTTCTACAACATTATAGCTGTGGGAGAAAAACATGCACCTCGCTGATGGTATCTCACCTTAAATTCATGACCTTGAACCTAAAGTGGGTCCTTCATCTGCCAGGCGGTCATACTCAACACCCCAAGTCCATTATGCTTCATACTCAATTCCCCACGTCCATTATACTTCATACCTTCTCCTCTCTCCTCAAATCCTCAACACATCCTCCCCCAATCTCACTCTCCACTGATGACCTCGCTTCCTCTTTTACTGAAAACAAAAGGGAAAAAAAACCTGAAACAAAGAGAATTCACATCACCATATGACTAGCATCTGTACTTTGTGCTCTTGCCTGTTTCCAGAAGTTTCATGTGCCTATCTACAACCAGTCTCTGCTCTGTGCACTCAATCCCCTCCCGATGATCTAAGAACACTGCTTCAGTATTCTCCCCTTTCACTAGCATTAGTCTTTTGCTATCTACTGAAGATTTAAACATATTCCTCATCTTAAACAACTGTTGACCCTACTTCCCTTGTCAGCTGTCACTCCATTTCAGAGCTACTTATACTCACTCTCTCCAATTCCTCTCTTCCCATTCGTTTTTTCCCACCTCTTTTTTAACCTTCATTAACATGAAATACTTATATAATCACAGTATAATCAGCAAAACTAGGGAATTTTCCATCCTCTCACACTTATCCAGACTTTCACTCTTTACCACTCCGTGAAACTGCTCGACAGGATTATCCATGGCCTCTGTGTTGCTAAGTCCAGTGGTCTATTCTCAGTTCCATCTTACTCAACACAGTTGACTCAGTTGATCCCTCCCTCCTTCTTGACATTATGTGTGCTTTGCCTCCCAGGATCCTACCCTGCTTTCTCCTATCTTACTAACGACTCCTCCTCAGCGCCCTGGAGCTCCATCCTTGGTCCTCTTCTCTTCTTTGTCTACACTCGCCCCCTTGGTACTTTCATTGTTTAAATATTATATATATGCTGATAATCTCCAGACTCACACATCCGATTCCCAACTGACATCTCCATTTGGTGTCTCCAAAAACAGCCTCCTGATCTTCCACCCTCAGCCTTTTCTATATGATTGGATGACATCTTTATCCTCAAGTTTCTCAGACCAAAATCTCAAAGATATCCTTTAAGACTGACTTAACTCCTTGACTCTTTTTTCTGTTATGACCCACACACAGGTCATTAGCAAATTTGGCTTTACTTTCAATATATAACCAGAATCTGACCACTTTTACCACTACCACTGCCTTGGTGCAAACCATCACTACTTCTTGCCTGAACTATTGCAACCACCTCTTAACAGGTCTGTTTTCAATAGTAATCTGAGTGATGCTTTTAAACATAAATCAGATAATGTCATTCCTCACTCAAAATCCTGCCTGAAATGGGTCATTTCTCTAGAGTAAAAGCCTAATCCTTACAGTGGCCCTCTGAGAACTGCACACTGTGCCTGTGGCTCACATCCACCCTATCACCTCGCTGTGCTCTCCTCTGCTCACTGCTGACATGTTGAGAAATGGTCTAGCCACACTGGCCTAACCATTTCTCAACATGTCAGGCACATGCCTGCCTTAGACTCTTGGCTCTTTCTATTCCCTCTACCTGAAATATTCTTCCCTCATTCATGTAATTGGCTAACTCCTTTATCTCCTGAAGTCTATTCAAATATCACTTTCTTTTCTTTTTTACAAATGTCACTTTTTTAACGAGGCCAACCTAGAACACAGGCTTATTTTAAATTGTAATACCTTCTCACTGACTGCCCAATTCCCCTTACCAGCTTGACTCTCCCTTTTTCAATACCATTTATCACCTTCAAATATACACTACTAGAGGCCTGGTGCACGAAATTCACGTACAGGGGTGTGTGTCCCTCAGCCCAGCCTGCATCCTCTACAATCTGGGACCCCTCGAGGGCAGTCAAACATCTCTCTCACAATCCAGGACTGCTGGCTCCCAACCGCTCACCTGCCTGCCTGCCTGATTGCCCCTAACCACTTCTGCCTGCCAGCCTGATCACCCCCTAACCACTCCCCTGCCAGCCTGATCGATGCCTAACTGCTCCCCTGATGGCCCGATTGCCCCTAACTGCCCTCCCCTGCTGGCCTGGTTCCCCCCAACTGTCTTCCCCTGCAGGCCTTGTCCCTCCCAACTGCCCTTCCCTGCAGGCCTGGTCCCCCCCAACTGCCCTCCCCTGCAGGCCTGGTCACCCCCAACTGCCCTCCTCTGCTGGCCCGGTCACCCACAACTGCCCTCCCCTGCTGGCCATCTGTGGTGGCCATGTTGTGTCCATATGGGGGCTGGTATCTTTGCCCACGTGGGGGCAGCCATCTTGTGTGTTGGAGTGACAGTCAATTTGCATATTACTCTTTTATTAGATAGGATGATTTACTTATTTTCTACTGTGTCACCTAATGTATCCCAGGTGCCCAGAATTGTACTTGGAGGAGGAGGTGCTCAGTGAATATTTATGGAATAAACGAGGACAGGGTTAGGAACAGTAAAGGGAGCCAAGTGCACTATTGTAGTCAAGTCAGAAACCTGCCTACGCTTTCAAATAAAGGGAAGAGATTCTGAGTTTACTAGTAATCTTTTTGACAACTAAAATGAGTTAATTCAATATAAACTAAAATCTGTTTCAGTTTTCTAAAATGTTGAGTAAAGAAATGTCAGTAATGAAGCCTCTGAGGGAACATAGCTTTTGTTCACTGGTATTTAAATTTTTGATATAATATAGTACTAGTAGTCTGGGAAAAACCAGTGTGTTATGAAGCCTCGGTACCTATAAAAAGTCTTCAAAGTACTGAAATGGAAATTATCTTTTGTCTTTTTTACAGTTTAGACTGTACTTATTCTTAATGTTTATATTCAATCCTTCTGTTAGATTGTTTTTCAGATTTGACATTTTTTTACCCCATGATGGATGATGGTCATTGCCACTCTTCCAAGCCCCAAGGCCTCTACCTTCACATTTACTTTCACTCTATAGCTTAGAAAGAGCTCAAGTTTTGGTGGCTGACTTGTGATGGGTCAGAGTGGGTGCAGAAGGGTCAGTGGCATTAATCCACCTGGGAATCCAGTAATGGGTCAGCCAGTCAGTCCGGCCTGGGTAGTGGTGTGCAAGGACTTGACAGTAGCAACAGCCTTCTTTAGTTTCAGGTGTTGCAGGCCATGGGCAGCACGTTGGATCTCAACAGAGGGCATCAAATAGAGTTCCTTTAGAAGCCTCTTCCTCTCCTCCTTGGCTTTTTTCAGGAGAAGGTGCCTTGTGAAAATATATGTAACCCTGCATCAGTTCATCTGGACCTTTTCCATGCTGTGTTCTTCTAATCTACTTGGAAAGTGGGTACATACCCACTGAAAAGCGAACTATTGTAATGTCATAAGCTTCTAAGGAAAATATGACTTGCCACCCTTCTTGCAGCTAGAAAATCAGAACTGTCTTCCATGCCAATCACAAATGTCTGAAGAGGATACTGGACTTGGGCCTCTTTCAGCTGCTTCAACAGGGTGGCAACAACCAAACTGGAATCCAAGCCCCCTGATAAAAGATACCCAATCCTTCTGTCTGTCATCAAACCTTTTAGTGGCAGTGTCAAAAAGGACCTGGAGGCTGCTCTTCATGGTTTCTATCCCAGAACCTGGGAAGTTTCTCCACACTGTCACAGAGGGCGTGCAGAGGTTCCCTCTGCAGTGATTATATTTAACCACTTCCACCGACGCAACTTTGCCATTTGGCTTTAAATCCAAAACTTCAGTGTCCCAGAAGAAAAGGCTCCACTTAAAAAAAAAAAATTGTGGAGTGCTTCAAGTTAACAAGACCTTTAGCTTCTGAACACATAGCCAAAAATCCATCTTCAATTACAGCTTTAAACAAAGGTCTTACTCCATAGGTATCTCTTCCCAGGAACACTTTCTTATTGGCTGTATCCAGTAAAATAAATGCAAATACACCATCCAACATACAAATCACGTCTATTCAATTCTTCCTTTGACATAAAGATGGATTATTTCACTATCCACGTTAGTGTGATATTCAAGTTCAAAATGGCATTGTAGCTTCTGGTGGCTGTAGATTTCTCTGTTGTAACATACCCACAAATAAGGATAGTCTTCACTCAAATTGGCTGCATTCCAAACAGCTGGTCAACCACCACCAACCGGGAAAAGTCCAAAGCAGCAGTTGGTATATCCATTGACATTCTCAAAGCAAAATGCATCTGGACCCCTGTGTGCAACCTTCATAGCCTTCAGACACTGAACAGAAAGGCATTCATTGCTGCCAAAGAGGGCCCAAATGCCACGCATGGTGCAATGGAGCTATGGGCTCTCTGGGAGTGAGTAGTTTGGGTGAGCAGGTGGTACGGCAGTAGCGATCCAGGCTGGGGATAGCAGGCAAACAGGGCTTCTGCTAGACTCTTAAACATACCTGTGCACTGACCATGAGTTCTAATTCTGAATACATATTGTAGGTTACATATTTTCTTTCAAATAATCATTGGTATCAGTTCCAACTCATTATGACATAAATATAATTTCTTCTCAGAAGCCAATATAAAAGACAGTTTTATTTTTTATCTATCTTTTAGTGTCCACTATGATGTTTTGCTCAACTGTTTAAACATTCTTATTCAGTGCAGCAAGTTTTCAACCTTTTATCTCATGGCACACACAAACTAATTACTAAAATTCCATGCCACTCCAAAAAACATATTTTTTGCTAATCTGACCAAAAAAGGTATAATTTTGATTCATTCACACTGGATGGCTACTGTTGTATTGGCTGTTGTGATTTTTTTAATTTGACAAAGTAAGGGAAAAGGGGTCAGTGCCACTAATAGTAAGTATTGCATGTTTTAAAAATTCTTGTGGCACACGCTGAAAATTGCTAATCTAATGCATAGTTTCAAAAGCTAAAAGAACCATACATCTCATATAATTCTTCTTTAACATTAATAATTGATGACACCTAGATTAAGACCTATAATTATTCTTCCTTATTTAAAAAGAATCATCAAAATGAGCACTATAATCACTTTCATGAATGAGTGACTAGTTTCTGCCAAAATACTGTTTGAAATATGTATTATCAGTACACCAGTGATCTCATTTCTAGTATAACCCTAAAAAATTATATCTGTACCCACTGAGACTTTAATATAACTTCTTAGGCCTTTGATTTTTTTCCTATTCTCTTAAAAAAAAACCAAAACAATTTATTTAAACTAACAAAGAAACACACAAAATAAAACCAAAAACAGTTCATCTATTTCTCCCCTACCTCTGGTAACCACCAATTTATTCTCTGTATCTATCAGTTTAGGGTAAAACAAAACAAAACAAACCAACTTATTTAGATTCCATCTATCAGAGAGATTATACGGTATTTTTCTTTCTCTAACTTATTTTACTTAGCATAATGTTACTACAAATGGCAAGATTTCATTCTTCCTTATGAGTGAATAATATTCCATCGTGTGTGTGTGTGTGTGTGTGTGTGTGTGTCTACCATATTTTCTTTCCCTATTCATCCACTGATGGATACTTAGGTTGTTTCTGTATCTTGCCTATCCTATATAATAAAGAGCTAATATGCAAATGGTTGTCACGCTGGGGCTAGAGGACCTGAGGCCGGGCCGGGGCACCTGAGGCCATGCTAGGGGACCTGAGGCTGAGCCCCCTGTCCGGTGGGGCTTGACTGGGGGCCTGAGGCTGTGCCCCCTGCCCGGTGGGGCTTGACTGGGGGCCTGAGGCTGTGCCCCCTGCCCGGTGGGGCTTGACAGGAGACCTGAGGCTGTGCCCCCGGCCCGGCAGGGCTTGATGGGTTGGAGCCGACTGGGTCTGGGTCTCGCGCGACTTTGAGGCACACACAGGTGGGCAGGGACTTGACTCTGGGTCCTGCAGCACTCCCCTGACTCTGACAGGAGGGAGATTTTCATATACATTTTACTAATTTTCTTTAATCTTTGACACTTCTATTATAGAGAAAGGGCAAATAGCAATATTGAAATATTTCCTCTAATTCCCTTTTAATGTGCACGAATTTCGTGCACCGGGCCACTAGTCTATATATATAAAAAGCCAGCGACTGGATTGCTATAATGACCAGAACAACCGGTGGCTATGACGCCCACTGTGGCCAGCGAACTGGCCCGATCTGGGGGTGGGGCTGGCCAGCCAACCTCCCATGGCCTCTCCCCCCCACTGGCCCCACCTGATAGCCCCCCCCACCCCAATAGCTAACCTCCTGCAGCCCCTCCCCCCACCAGGCCCTGTCCCTGATGGGCCCCCACCACCTCGATTGGCCTGCTCCGCCCTTGACTGTCCCCCCCTACCTGAACAGGGGGCGGGGCCAGCCAGCTAACCTCCTGCAGCCCCTCCCCCCACCAGGCCCTGTCCCTGATGGGCCCCCACCACCTCGATTGGCCTGCTCCGCCCTTGACTGTCTCCCCCTACCTGAACAGGGGGCAGGGCCAGCTGGCCAACCTCCTGCAGCCCCTCCCCCCAGCAGGCCCCACCCCTGATGGGCCCCCACTACCACTGATTGGCCCGCAGCCACTCCCCTCAGCCTGCCCCACCCCTGAACGCCCCCCTACCTCAATAGGGGGCGGGGCCAGCCGACCAACCTCCTGCAGCCCCTCCCCCCACCTGGCCCCACCCAAGATCGGCCCGCAGCCCCTCCCCCCAGCCAGCTCCATCTCCGATTGCCCCCCCACACCAATTGGGGGTAGGGCTGGCTGGCCAACTTCCCAGTCCCTCCCCCCAGCTGGCCCGGCCCTGATTGGCCCTGATCAGGGGCGGGCCGGCCGTCCAATCTACTACCATCTCCTCCTCCCCACAAGCCCGGCCCCGATCCGCCCTGATTGGGGCTGGGCCGGCCGGACCTCACCTGTGCATGAATTCGTGCACTGGGCCTCAAGTTGTAAATAACGCTGCAATAAACATGGGGGTTCATATATCTTTGCGAGTTAGTGTTTTTCTTTTCTTCTGATAAAGACACAAGTAAAATTGCTGGATCATATGGTGGTTCAATTTTTAATATTTTGAGGAAACTTTATACTGTTTTCTATAATAGATGTATGTACCAATTTATATTCCCATTAACAGTGCACAAGGGTTCCCTTTTTTCCACATTCTCAACAACATGATACTTCGTGTGTTTGATAATAGCCATTCTAGTAGTTCTGAGGTGATACTACATTACAGTTTTATTTTGCATTTCCCTGGTGATTGGTGATGTTGAGCACCTTTTCATGTACTTATTGATGGCCATCTGTTATGGCTTCTTTGGAAGAATATCTATTCAAAATCTCTGCCCATTTTTTAATCAAATTTTTTTTTTTTTTGCTATTGAGTTGTATGAGTTCTATATTTTGGACATTAGCCTCTTATCAGATATATGATTTGCAATTATTTTATCCCATTCTGTAGGTTGCCTTTTCCTTTTGTTGAAAGTTTCCTGTGCTGTGCAGAAGATTTTTAGTTTCATATAGTCCTTCCTACTTGTTTATTTTTGCTTTTAGTGTTAGATTCAGAAAATCATCACTCACCAAGGCCTATGTCAATGAACTTACCACCTATGTTTTCTTTTAGGAGTTTTATGGTTTCAGACATGTTTTACTTTCAAGACTTTAATCCATTTTGATTAAAGTATGTATGGTATAAAAGAGAGTCCAGTTTCATTCTTTTGTTGTGGCTGTCCAATTTTCACAACACTATTTATTGAAGAACTTGTCCTTAGCCCATTTTATATTCTTGGCTCCTTTGTTGTAAATTAATTGACCATAGATGCATGTTTATTTCTGGGTTCTCTATTCTGTTCCATTGATATATGTGTTTTTATGCCAATATCACACAGTTTTAATTACTATAGTTTTGTAATATAGTTTGAAATCAGGGAACATGATGCCTCCAGCTTTGTTCTTTATTCTCAAGACTGCTTTGGCTATTTGGGGTCTTTTATGGTTCCACAGAAATTTTAGTATTGTTTGTTCTATTTCTGTACAAAATGTCATTGTGATTTTAATAGGGATTGCACTGAATCTGTATATTGCTTTGGGTATTAAAATTTAATATTAATTCTTTTAATGGTATTAATTCTTCTAATCTATGAGCATGGAATATCTTTCCATGAATTTGTGTCTTCTCCAATTCTTTCATTAATGTCTTCTAGTTTTCAATATACTTTCAACTCCTTGGATACAGTTATTCCTAGGTAATTTATTCTTTTTGCTACAATTGCAAATGAGATTTTCTTCATTTCCCTTCCTGATAATTTGTTGTTAGTCTACAGAAACATATCAGATTATTGTGAACTGATTTTGTATCCTGCAAGTTTACTGAATTCATTTATTAGCTCTAACAGTTTTTCGATGGAATAAAAAGCTTTGACAGACCTTTGATTTTTATTCTAAACACAGGTCTTCGCTCTAAAAATCAAGTGTTGTAAAGAGTACATTATGAAAAAGTTTGATTTATATCTTTTCTTCATTATAATGGCTATTTATTCAGAATCTATAATAGATTCAGATCCTGACTGGCTATATAGAGACAGGTATACAGTCAGGAAAACAGAGTTAAAGAGGCTCATTATATATATACACTAGAGTCCTGATGCACAAAATTCGTGCACTCGGGGGGTCCCTCAGCCCGGCCTGCGCCCTCTGTCTGGGACCCCTCGGGGGATGTCCGCCTACTGGCTTAGGTCCAATTCCCCTAAGCTGGCAGTCAGACATCCCTCTCGCAGTCCAGGGCTCTTGCAGTCCGGGACTCCTCACTCCTTACCGCCTGCCTGCAGTGGAGGCAGGAGAGGCTCCCACCACCTCTGCTGTACTCACCAGCCATGAGTCCGGCTTCTGGCTGAGTGGCGCTCTCTGCTGGCAAGTGCAGCAGCAGTGGCAGGAGCCTCTCCTGCCTCTGAGGCAGTGCTAAGGAGCAGCCAGCCCAGCTTCTGGCTGAGCGGCGCTCCCCCTGTGGGAGCGCACTGACCACCTGTATTGAGCTCCTGCATTGAGCGTCTGCCCCCTGGTGGTCAGTGTGTGTCATAGCGACCAATCGTTCTGTTGTTTGGTCAATTTGCATATTAGAGTTTTATTATATAGGATTTTAGATTCACAGGTCGTTAAAGAATTTTTAGAAAATATAGCCAAGCAGAAAGAAAAAAAAATTAGGAATATGACAATTTAATATGAAGATGTGCCCGAGTCAGCTCTCCAGGAGGCAGAACCCAGGTCCAGCACTTATTAGCTGTGTCACTTTACCTTTCTGAGTCTTTGTGAAAAACACTGGAAAATGAATCTGAAATAATCTGCCCGCAAACCTTCTCATAGCTTGCTCCTTCCTATTACTCCGGTCTGCTCAAATGGTAACTCCCAAGAAAAAACTTGCTCTGTTTTATTTTTCCTCATAGCATTTGATACACACAGCATCTGAAATTGTTTATTCATGTATTGTCTGTCTCTCCTATTAAAACATAAATTCTAGGAGGGCACATACTATACCTGTGTTCTTTACTGTTTTGTTTCCACTGGCTAGAATAAAAACTGATAAAATGTAGATACAAATCTGTTAATGATTAAATACTACCACCTAACTAGAAGGATCCTTGGGAAGATTACATAAGACAATGAAAGTAAAGCTCATGACCTCAAATATGACATTCAATAAATAACAGCTATTAGTTTAATCTTTCATTAGCATTTATTTTAATTACTCTATGATTAAAAGTACAAGCTGCCTAGTTCAAGAGATGCTAGTATTATAAATGTCTGGTCCAGAGCAGTGTTTCTCAAACTTTAGTGCACCACAGAGTCACCTGGAGACTTGTCATTCCACAGACTTCCAGCCTTATCCCCAGAGATCCTGACTCAGCAGGCCCACAGTGAGGCCCACAGATATGCGCTCCTAACAAGCTCCCAGGTGATGCTGTGCGTGGATGCTTCTAGTCAGCACCTTGCATAGCAAGTATATGTACCACAAGATTTTTAAACACTGAGTATCAATGCATCAAAAGTTCTCTATAACTTAAAATACTTGTGTATTTATAATAGTTGTTCAAAAACAATAAATGGTTGGTAGTACTTAAATTTTACCATTTTGTGATTAAATTTTTCCTCCATTTTCCATATTACCACATAAAATCATGTCACTTAATTGTCACATCAACTATATTTAATTATCAATTAACCCTTGTTCTTTGCTTAAGTCAACACTAAGTACAACGTTGTGTTTTTCCAAATAATTCATTCTTAGGGGATTAATGCAATAATCTCTGAAAGGGCAAAAAGCGCAAAAAGAATAAACTTTCCTATATTATACCACAGAATTCTGTGTCTAAACCTTCCCCTTTTTCCTGAGAAAAGAATAATCAGATTCTTATAGCATGCTAACCACAGAAGAGTTAAGAACCAATGCACTGTATTCTCTACACATTTTAACTATTGGAAAAAGGTCCTTTGTTCTTCTTGTTTAAGTGAAAAGTCTTCCATTTTAAATCAACAACCTCTACAGCCTCTATGTAACCTTAAAAAGCTCCTCAGAACCCTAGTGCAAAAGATAGAGCATACCTTAACTTAGAGCCATCAATCTCCAGTCCTCAACCCAGCATCTCTCCCTCTCTCTGCCTAAAGCACAAAAGACTCCCACCTATATTTTAAAAGGTAGTTTTTAAAAATTTGTAAGTGCTAACCAACACTATCTACATGACTTTCAAGCTACCTATCATTGCATTTGAATCTCTGAAAGGAAAAACACACAATAAAATAACTAACCAACTGGCTATTTACTTATTCGTGTAAGCCTTTATTGAGCACTCAAGTATCAGGTACTAAGAATACACTTAACCCAAATCTGTCTGTGGTAGCAGGTGGATGGCATATCTTGGAGGAAATGATTTTTGAAGAATGAGTAACTGCTAGCCAGGTATACAAGAGAAGTGCATTCTAAGCAGAGCAAGCTGCTAAACAAAATATTTGCACATGGTGTATGTTGGATGGTGGGACAGAAACCGGTCATACCTAAGTAGCTTTAATTTATCCTGAGGGCATTAGGGTATCTATAGGAAATTTTGGGTCAGCTCAAGAGTGAGTGATGAAGACAGCAAGATGTTTAAATGATCACCACTATGACAGTGGTTAGGAGTGGGCTGCAGTGACTGGTGAGAAGTAATGAGGACCTGGATAAACAGTCATGGGGGAAGGAAGTGAAGGGGCATATTTAAGAGATACTAAGGAGAGAGACCAGTCAGGACTTTGCCCATTTTGATAGTGAGGGTAAAGGGAGTCAAGTGTGGAATACACCTCTTGTTTGGACAACTGAGTGTTAGAATCTCATTCATTCATTGTTAGATATGTTGAGTTCCACCGACTTTAGGTCATCTAAGTGGACATCCGGTTGGATTCTGAAACTCAGAGGAAAGGACTATGCCAGAAATAAAGATTTGGGAGATATCAACAAGGTAACTGACATCTCAGAGTAGATGAGCTCACACAGAGAAGAAAAAGATCCAAATACATGTGTAGAAATTTCTTTTTGTCTTATGAGAAGTTTTGCTTGATAGAGTTTTAAGTTCCCAATTATCTTATTTTTTTTAATATATTTTATTGATTTTTTACAGAGAGGAAGAGAGAGGGATAGAGAGTTAGAAACATCGATGAGAGAGAAACATCGATCAGCTGCCTCTTGCACACCCCCTACTGGGGATGTGCCCGCAACCAAGGTACATGCCCTTGACCGGAATCGAACCTGGGACCCTTGAGTCTGCAGGCCGACGCTCTATCCACTGAGCCAAACCGGTTTTGGCTTAAGTTCCCAATTATCTTTTTTTTAACCAATCTAACCCAGAGGCTAGCAAAGTGCTAATTATTTATTTTTAAAAATTCAATAATTATCTGTGAGAACATATTTATTTCCTTAGGTTTGTTGGATTACTAAAATTATCTTATAGACTTATAACTATAGTAAATGCAGATTTAGTTCCTCTAGTATTTTCTCATTTAAAACTAAAAACTCATATTTATGTTTTAAATTTTTAAACTTTCATCTTTTTATAGAATGTCATTGGCCTGCTGAAGGGAAGTGACGTTAGTAAGCTTTTATAAGTCCCTCCCCTCCAACTTCTTGCCAGGATCCTGGGCACATCTTGCCCTGCCATCTCTGGCTCCCCATTCCTTCTGATTGGCTTGTCCCTTTCTCCTCCTTCTACGGAGCTGAAGTGCAAACAACATCAAGGGCTGCTGCAGTCAGCCATCCTGCTGGTCCTTCTGGCCCTTCTTTCTACATCTAACACGCAAGCCAGTCAGTGTTAGCTCCAGAATTTTTCAATGGGAGAATAGGAGAGCAACAACCTCTCTGATTTGAAGAGAGAAAAAGAGCTGACCTGCCTTTGTAGAGTATTTTGAAAGAAGAATAAAGCAACTTAATTTATCCATATCAAAGCAGGGAGAGCCACTCATGATCCCTACTTCCCACCCCAATGCAACTCTAACCACCCAAAATTTAATGTCCCTGCCTGAGAAGACCTAGGACCTATGGCTTTAGGAATTTCAGAAAACACTTTAGTTCCTTCTTTTGCATTCCATTCTACTGCAATAACCTGACACATACCTGTTATTTTATCATTCTGTTTCATTAGTAGTATTTTCATCACACTTAACACCCAATTTTATTTTATACATTTCTTTTTTTTTTAAATATATTTTTATTGATTTCAGAGAGGACGGGAGAGGGAGAGAGAGAGATAGAAACATCAATGATGTGAGAGAATCATTGACTGACTGCCTCCTGCATGCCCCCTACTGGGGATCGAGCCAGCAACCAGGCATGTGCCCTTGACAGGGATCGAACCTGGGACCCTTCAGTCTGCAGGCTGGCGCTCTATCCACTGAGCCAAACCAGCTAGGGCTTTTATACATTTCTTAACTTGATTACTCTATCTTTCTTCACTTGACCAGAAAGTCCAGAAGGGCAGATTCCACGTCTGGTTTTGCTCACCACTAATAAAGCTCTATTTACATATTTCAAACTTGAACAGTAAGACCAAAATCTTTTATTTATAATTAGCTTCATAATAAGAATTATTCTTTACTTATAGTATCATACAAGTATAGTCTTTGTACAAAGTTGCCTTATTAAGATATTCTTTTTATATGACTAAGTCAAGACTGAAAATATTATGGAGTATCACAATGTCATTTAACACTTTTCACTTTCTTCCTGTCCCATTTGGTCATCTTACTTTTCTATTTTATACTGCTCCCAAATCACAATGCCACTCTATCTGTCCCACATTATACATAAGAAAACCAGGTAATATCAAAGCCCAACCAATGACTGAAAAAACACTACTTTGTGGTGCTATTTATTTTATCAATACTAATAAGAGGGTATTTTACTAGTGAGATAATTTTTGCCTTATATAAGCCCTATTGTCACTACAAAGAAAAAAAAATACATAGAATTCCAAGGACTGGATGTATATAAAGGTTAGCACTATGGAATCCTCAGACACTGGGTTGAGTACCTGACTCCATCATTTACTCTGTTCTTTGTTCTCTGTTGATAAAAGGTCACATTTGTTTTTTTCCACTGTCTTTTAATCACACTGCTGTCATTTTTATTCTCTCTCAGTAAAGGGGCTTGTTAACTTCCAAGTGATTTTTCAGGCCAGAATGACTAAAAATGCAGTTAAACTGTCACTTACCCTTTTATACCTTAAATTGTTGTTGCAAGCATAAACATAACCCTTGCTTATAAATGGATTATTTATACTTCTAGAATCTTTTGTCTTTCCTCCAAAAAAGTTACATTTAAATTGGGATTTCATTATGCCCCAAATATTTTTTGAGAAGAACAGATATAAAATCTATATTATATAGGTAGAAAATGAAAAATTTGTGCTTTCTTATTTTCTTCCAAATGATTTGGCAGTTATTGCTGGAGACATCCAAATATAAAAGCAATGCACACATGTTAGAAGCAGAAAAGCAAAACAGACTGTGGACCATGTCCAGGTACCATGCTTGGTATAGTGGTAAACAAAGAAGTATAAGGTAAAGTCTCCACTCTAGAGCAGTGACATCCTGTTGGCTCTTCCTCCAAAACACATCCACAATCCAATCACTCTTCCCTACCTCCATCTCACACCTCATTACTCTAGGTCAGTGGTCGGCAAACTCATTAGTCAACAGAGCCAAATATCAACAGTACAACCATTGAAATTTCTTTTGAGAGCCAAACTTTTTAAACTTAAACTTCTTCTAACGCCACTTCTTCAAAATAGACTCGCCCAGGGCGTGGTATTTTGTGGAAGAGCCACACTCAAGGGGCCAAAGAGCTGCAGGTGGCTCGAGAGCCGCGGTTTGCCGACCACGGCCCTAGGTAAAGGCCCTGTCATCTTCCACTGACCTGTAGCAATGGTCTTCTAACTGATTTGCTCTTCCTTGAACCTGCCAAGGACATTCCTACCTCAAGGCCTTGTATTTGATTTTCCCTCTGCCTAGAATGCTCTTCCCATGTATTCAGAGTTCAATCCCTTCAAGTTTCTGTTCAAATGTCATCATATTGAAGAGGCCACTCTGACACTCTATATAAAATAACCCCATCTCTCCTATCTGCAAACTGCCTTTGTTCCTCTTCATAGCATTTATCACTAATGTGATACATATTTATTATTAGTTTCCCCTAAAACTCCTTGAGAGCAGAGATATTTTACCACCTTGTTCACTGCTGTATCCTCTGTGCTTAGAATGGTGCATGGCACACAGTAGGTATTCAATAAATATCTCTTGATGACATTTAACTGGTAATTGTTCAAGTTAAATAATTATATAGGGCAATAGTAAATTAGTACTTCAAGACAGTTCATAGTTAATTGCCAATTGAACAGCATGGGCCAATAACACCCAAGGAAATACACACCAGCATCACCTGGAAAGATTCTTCAAAATATACCTGCCCAGACCTCACAACATCCACCAAACCTCTCCAGGTGGAATTCTGAATATGAGAATGTTTAAACTGCTTCCTAGGTGATTCCATTTTTTACAAATTGTGATAAAATACATATAACATAAAATTTGCCATTTTAACCATTTCCAGGTGTTTATATTTTGCACCCTTGTTTAAAACTACGGTATAATATTTCAGTTCAGCAGAGGTAATATAATTGAAAGGAAGGATTAAAAAAAAGAGAGAGACCATTTTATCTTAGAAAGAGCATGGGCTTTGGAGTTGAATACAGGTCCACTACTCATTAGCTGTGAGACTAGGCAAATTACTTAACTCAAAGTTTCCTCACCCACAAAATAAAGATAACCTTTTACCCTCTCTTTCCTCCCACTCCAAGGTTACTCTAAAGCTAAAATGAAATCTAGTAGATATATAAAATATCTAGTTTTGTGCAAATAAGCATTAAACTAGAATTATTGGAATTACTTTAATTGAAATAGAAAAATAAATTCATATTGGCAGAACCACAAAAGTAAAATCCTGGCATAAGTGGCTATAAAAATTTTTCTTTCTCTATTGATAGGGCAGATGAGAAAGAAACTTGGGAGTTCCACAGATATGATCATCTTAGAACAGTAATTCTGAAACCTGAGTGCCTCAGAATCCCATGGAGAGCTGGTTAAATGCAGATTGATGGGTCCACTCCCAGAGTTTCTGATTCAGTAATTCTGGGCGGGGCCTGAGAATTTGCATTTCTAACAAGTTCCCAAGTGATGCTGAGCTACAAGTTATTAGTCCAAGGGCACAAAGTTTTGGTTATCCTAGATGAGGAAGTCCTGAGATCTACTGTACAGCATGGAGCCTATGGGTAACAATACTGTGTTGTATACCTTACATTTGTTAAGAGGGTATATTTAACTTTAGGAGGTGATAAATGGGTTTATGGCATAGATGTGGTGACAGGTTCACAGGTGTATACTTGTCTCTAAACTCATCAAGTTGTATACATTAAACAGGTACAACTGTTTATATGTCAACCACACCTCAATAAAGTAGTTTAAAAAATAACAATGGTTTAAAGTATGCATATTCTAGCAAAGCCTCTGAGCAGATTAATTCCTTCAGTATAATTTTTAAAAAATATTTTTATTGATTTCAGAGAGGAAGGGAGAGGGAAAGATAGAAACATCAATGGGAGAGAATCATTGATTGGCTGCCTCCTGCACGCCCCCTACTGGGGATCGAGCCGAAACCCGGGCATGTGCCCTTGATGGGAATCAAACCGGGAACACTGGTCCACAGGCCCTGGTTCTATCCACTCAACCAAAACGGCTAGGGCTTTCAGTATAATTTTTAATTAAAAACCTAAAACAGCTTACTTAAAACTATAACCAATAATATGCTTATTATTTTTAGAACATTTAAATGTCAGCTAAAAACCAACTAATTTAAATAATACAAGAATAATTTCATGCCACTAGTATCCCAATGACAAATTCAATCCTGAAAATATATTTAAAGTTAAGATAATTATTAGAATACTCATTGTTTTAAAAGTTAAAAACTGGATAAAAACAAAAGGTGGTAATTTTAAAAGAGCAAGTGTAACCCATAACTTCTGATGAGTACATGACAAAATTACTTACAGGTATGGAGGCATTCCGTCACTGTAGTTGGCTTGATCAGATACCCTTTACAGATGTAGCAGGTGATGTAAGGATTGAAATCTTTCACCAAGTGTTTCCTTTGGGTAGCCATTCGTAGTTAGCTAGGGCTGGCTTCAGTAGTTCGGGTAACGAAGCGTTTTAAGTGGATAAAAGTCTGATCCCAAGAGCTGGTATGGAGTTCCCAACTGGATATCCTGCGGCATGAGAACTAACATCCAGATCTATCACGAGATTGCTGGTCATCACTCCTTTTGGTGGTTCTGCTTTCCCATACCTGTTTCCACAATAATTTAAGAGATAAAACGGTATAGATTTGTCATACTGTATTAATACCATTATATTAGCAGCAAGTGTTACATGTTCTAAATTAGGTAAACAGGTGAAGAGAACATTGCCTTACTGTAACAGTCTGTAAACCTGCTACAATTTAATTCAGAATAGTGGCAAAACTGATCCACTCCTGAAGCCTCAACCATCCACCTCTATACCAATGACATTAAGGCTATTAACTCCAGTTTTGCCATCTTTACCTCTTTAGTAATGCATTCTGTCTGCTTGACTGCTCTATTAGGAGCTCCTGGCGATACAAGTTAAAGGATTAAAAATTAAAATCATTATTGACCCCATAAAAATGGTCCGTTTCCATTTTGTACCCCACAGCCAGTCAGTAGTCAAATCAAGTTGATGTCCTTTTCCTTTCCACCCACATCCACCTTCACTCCATCTTATATTCTGCTACCAGGTTAGCAAAGAACGTCAAAGAGTGACAAAGAATGTCAGTGTCTCCTCTTTACAACCAGAAAAACGTTTAAATTTCTTAGCTTCTGGAGGCTCTATGCCCTCTATCCAACAACCCCTTCCTCTCCTCTATCTAGATCATCGGTTTTCACCTGCAAGAGGCACACTGGTGTGCCACAAGAATTTTTAAAACATGCAATACCTGACCATTTATCAGGGGCACTGCCTTTTCTCTTAGATTGTCAAATTAAAAAATGACAATAGCCATCTGGTGTGAATGAATCCAAGTTACCAATTTATCTTTGTCAGATCAGCAAAAAAATCTATTTTCTGGTGTGCCAGAGAATTTTAGTAATTAGTTTATGTGTACCATGAGATGAAAAAGGTCTAGAGCCTACTTATCCTTCAAAACCCTTCTCCAAAGCTATCCTTGGTGTAATCTCTCCATGGTTTTTAACCCTTAATTCTTTCCTGTTACATTTTCCTTTTACATATTTTTAAAATATATTTTTATTGATTTCAGAGAGAAAGGGAGAGGGAGAGAGAAAAACATCAATGATGAGAGAGAATCATTGATCGGCTGCCTCCTGCATGCCCGCTACTGTGGATTGAGCCTGCAACCTGGGCATGTGCCCTTGATGGGAACTTAACCTGGGACCTTTCAGTCTGCAGGCTGATGCTCTATCCACTGAGCCAAACCGGCTAGGGCTCCTTTTACATATTTTGATTTATAGTTATACTAGAGGCCTGGTGCACAGATTCGTACACTGCAATCCGGGACCCTTCAGGGGATGTCAGACTTCTGGTTTTGGCCTGATCCCCGCAGGCCAAGCCAAGGGACCCCACTGGTGCACAAATCCTCTAGTATGCATATAAGATCTTTGGTTAATCTCTTCCTGCCCTCCCTGCCCCCTTCCCTCTGAGATTCATCAGTCTGTTCCATGTTTCCATGCCTGTGCGTTGAGCATCTGCCCCCTGGTGGTCAGTGCGCATCATAGCTACTAGTCCAATGGTGGAACAGTTACTTAGGCTTTTATATATAGAGTCACTCTTTATCTCCTCTATTAGACCACAAAACTCTGTGCTAGAAACTGGTCGAATTTAGTAAATGTCTATATAACCTGGGCCAGTGGTCGGCAAACTCATTAGTCAACAGAGCCAAATATCAACAGTACAACGATTGAAATTTCTTTTGAGAGCCGAAAACCAACTTCTGCGCATGGGCCATGAAGTTTCAATCACACTGTATGTGCGTGCCCGCACGTGGTATTTTGTGGAAGAGCCACACTCAAGGGGCCAAAGAGCCGCATGTGGCTCGCGAGCCGCAGTTTGCCGACCACTGACCTGGGCAATGTTACTTATCCTCTCTAAGTCTGTTGTTTTTTTTTGTCAAACTGTCAAAAGAAAATAAGACTGCCAGTCTCCTAGAATGAGGAGGATTAAATGAGACAATATACATACAACGAGCACACAGTAAAAGCTGAAAACCATTAACTTTTTTTTTTCCAGACACGTTTAGCATAATTGACTTGTACAGAAGATTACTTAAAAAAAAAAAAAAGCTTTAAAGGTTTCTTGTAACAAATGTATCCTCTTAGGGTACCAGGATGAAAAAGGTGATTTCCTAAATTTAATTCTGTCAACAGGGACTTTTTTCCTATCTTGGCTGTTCATTCATTGGTAAGTAGGCATAAAGCAAGTAGGGAGGTCAGAGGCGTCATCGCCATTGAGAATGTGCAAGAAACAGGCCGGGAAGACCGAGCGGCGGGGGCAGCAGCAGGAGCGCACCGACAGACAGGGCTCTGGGTTCTGGTCCTTGGCTCGGCGTGACCTTCAGCCTGGCACTGACCCTCCGAGCGGACACACACACACACACACACACACACACACACGGGCTAAGGGCCCGCCTCTCCCACAGGTAGGCTTGCTAGGAAGCTCCCGGTGAGAGAAGTTCTCGGAAAGGGGAAGCGCACGTCCGGACCCGGGGCGGAATGGAGAGCCGGAGCCACACAGCCCGGCCGCCGCGGCAGAAAGGAAGCGGGGACGTGCAGTGACAGCGCAGGGGCGGCAGGAACTTTTCCGCGTCCTCCAGCGGCGGGACCGGCACTACGTCCCCGGGCGCCCCACGCACACTCCGCCCCGCCGGCCCCGCCCGCCCCGCAGGTGCCCGGCCCCGCGGGCGCGCCGCTCGGCCGCCGGCGCTGCGCTGGGGAGGACGCCCGCCTCCCCCGGCCGGGCGCCCGCAGCCCTGTCCGCCCCGAAGGGGAGGCCGCGCCTCGGAAGCCCCCAAGCCCCGGCCGCCGCCGCCGCCGCCGCCGCCCCCGAAGGAGTCTCCGGGTCCAGACGGGGCGGGCCGCGGCAGGTGCCTGGAGGGGCCGGCGCTGCCCCCGCTCCGGGCCCAAAGTTGGACGGGAGCGCGGGGGCGGCGGGGTCCCGGCCCCTCGGCCGCCCTCCTACCCGCCGGATACCTACCAGCGGCCGCCGCCGCCGCCGCCGCCGCTCCTCGCCCGCCAGCGCGCCGGCCTCACAGGAAGGAAAGTGAAAGAGAAACAGCGCCCGCCGAGGCCTGGCCGGTCCCGCCGCCCCGTCCGCCCTCCCCCTGCAGGCGGGAGCGCGCCGGCTCCGCGGGGCCACTCGGCTCGGGCACGATAGGGCGCGACGGGCCTCGGGCCCAGGGCCGGTGCCGCCCCCAAGGGCAACTCCACCCCCTTCCAACCGCCGGCGCCAGGGACTAGCCCCGCCCCTGGTCCCGCCCCCCGCCCCGCCCGCAGGCCACGCCCCGGCCACGCCCCCCGCGACACGCCCGCGGGCCCGTGCTCCACGCAGGTGCGGGGCCGCCCCGCCCGTCCCGCCGCGCGCTGCTGTGCGACGCATAGCTTTGGCCAAATTTTTATCTCCGTTCATCTCTCCACCACCAACCCCTCCCTCCCGGCCGTCTTTCATCACAACAATGTCTGGTATAGTTTTCCTGGCGGGTCTAGCAACAAAGGTCAGTGTTGAGAATGAGTCACCTTGCAGAACTCTACTGGGCCAAGAGGGGGATGAAGACATTCTTTCATTTGTGCCTGATTTTAAAAAATCATTAACGAACTTGCTACTGTGGGGTGGGTCCCGACAGCATGACTGTTGACAAATGTAAGCACTGGGGAGCACGGTGGGGGTGGGGGTTTTAGTGGAAAGGTAAATAGTTATGACTGTAAGGGTCATAACTTCTAGTGGACTTTGAGATCTTCAAAGGACCATTCATTGCAAAAAAAAAAAGTATTCAAAAGCATGCATTAAAAGATTCTTCAAAGTCATTCAATCCTATTCTGCATTCTACAAACTTACAAATTTCTACTACAACCATTATTTTGCTAAACATCAATTAGATCTCGTTCTTCGCTTCTTAGAAGACTGCAATCCAGTAATCTCAGGGTAGCAGGGAAAACAGTGTAATCTCCACCCGTAAAACAAAAGTTAAAACTAACATGACAAAGGGAATCAGCAAAGGGCAGCTTTCAATCTTGTGTAGAATTAGAAAGAGGAAAAGGTGTTGCAATTGCATTATCTTTGCGTCTGTAGAAGTGAGAGCAGTGATGGTTGGTTAGGGACTTGACAGTAGTGGAAGGCAGGGGAGAATTAATGCTAAGTATTTGCTTTATCTCCAAAGTATTTGCTTTACCTCCAATTGACAGGAGTCACCTTGGTTATTACCAAAGTGATCAACTGTGAAGAGGGCTCTAGTGACAAACCAATGAACCCAATGATCACTAAGCCAGCAACCATCTAGGTATTCAAAGATTCATTTCAAATTTAAAATGCACCAAAAAGTAGACCAGGACAACTTCTTAAAATATCCCATTTATAGTTAAACTTATGTAGACTGTACATAACATTTAAAAATTACCATTAGTAATATTGCAGGAGCAATACATTTTCAGAAACATTCAATTACCACATTTTTAAGGCAAAGGTGATCTTTTTTAAGCTAACATGCCCATTTCCAAGGTCAATCAACTTCAATAACTCACAGCAATCACAATGAGAATGAAAAACAAGTCAGGTCAAATGACTTTATAGCTGAAGGATTACTCTTCAGATCTCTCATCTCGGAGACTAAACAGATCAATATGTGAAAAGTCACTCTATTTCTAGTGTATTTAAAGTATGTAATGGAAGATACTACCATACATACTACAACATATACAATATGACCTGGGATTTTCCTACTCTGCATATGAACCTACTTTAAGTATATATTTTAAAGAATAACATTTCATGAAGTCCAGGAGGCTTAAATGTGATTGGTGATCAACATTGAGTGGAGTTAGTTAGCATTCCCTGAAGAAATGAGCTTGAGGAGGGATGTTAGGAGGATTTACATTGACAAAAGAGGGAGGGGGGTCACAAAGATGCTATAGAGCAGCACCCCACAATAGACGTGGAGGTGGGTTGCCATAATCGAAAGTGCAAATGGTGGACTTGAGGGTGGAGGAAAGAATTACAACCTTTGTAAGGAAATGTGTCCCTAGAGGCAGCAGGGTTCTTAAAAAAATGTTCAGTGGTCTCTTCTTTCCCCTCTTCAGCAACCACCCTACCTTTCCCATCCCCCACCCCAGAAAAGCCAAAAATGCATAAGCACATAAAAGAAAAATAAAATAAAAAATTCAAACATCTGTCTGATTAAAAAATAATAATAACAAGAGAAGGCAAGAGAGAATGTTACCAAGGGGTAAGTTTCCTGACCTACCTGCAGGTTCTTAGCATTTAAGCATAAGACTTTCAGCTGCTGTGTTGCCTCCTCTTCTCCCCTGGGGCAGCTCTCTAGTAGCTCACTCTTTAGTTCCTTGGTTCTGACAGTGGGGGCTGTAACAAACCTCCGAAGCCTCAATATGAGGGGTGGCTCTGATAACAAATCTCAAGTACCAGTGGGACCCTCAGTAAACAAAGGCCTGGAAGCAACTGGATATGCAGGGCCAGGAAAAAGAAAAGGCAGATAAAAGAATCATAGCCGGGAGTCCCCTTATCACTAATCTACTTCAGCTTTCTCGTTTTACAGAGGTAGAAAGCAAGATCCTGAAAAGTGGCAAATTCATAACCACAGAGCTGATTTTGGTAAAGCCAAGAACAAAAGAAAGGTACCAGTTCCCTACTGTTTTACACCTCTCAAGAGAACTTCTCCAGTCCAAGAATTGAAGGGCGGTCTGGTAAGAAACAAATCAAAGGAACAAAGGGAGAGAAGAATGGATGAAGAGAAGGCAGGAATTAGCTGTGTGGATGGTATTTAGGAGTGAACTGGACACTGGTGATTCCCTACCAAAGAAGCATAATCCCAAAGCAGTAACTTGTTTCATGTGAGCACTGATCGACATTCGCCCAGGGAACGACATATGGCTCTTGATAACCCTTGGAACTACTTGAAATTACCTACATACCTAGCGAATGTTTTCATTACTTTACGTTTTATGTCTAGATTTTTATTTCCATTAAGGCTGGGCAATGGGTGGGTAATGCTGTACTGAAAAGTTCAGATTCCTTCCTTATCTAATGAATATATCATCAGTGAACTGCTGAACTGCTGTTTAATGGCATAGCATTTAAAAAAATAGGGTTATATCTTTACATTTGCCTGAAATATTAAATAATATGACTTTTTTCTTGTAAGTTATTTTATATATCTTAAGTATGCTATTTAGTCTTTTAACATGGAATCTCTCTCACATAAAACTACCCTTTGTATTCTAAAAATCTTCTTACAGAGATTTTAGAATAGATTAAAATTTAACGTGTCCTACTGGGTCCAAGTGTATTTATTTTATGCCTACAGATATTACAGCTCAAAATCTATGATTTGCCTAAAATCAATGGTGGAGGAATGGGAGGGGAACAGAGAACTGAAAGACTTCCAATCACCCTTGACCATGTCTCATTTTTCTCTTATGCAGCCCTCCCCTGCAATCAATAATTCTCAAGGACTCTCTCTGCTAAATGTCTCTTGAATCCTTCCACTTAACCTACCCTGGTTCAGATCACTCTCATCTCTACTTTCCATTACTTCAAGGAACTCTTAAGCAGTCTCCCTACAACTCTTCTCTGCCAAGACATTCTCCACAGCACACACAGCCAGAGGACTCTAACTACAAATTTGATCGTGCTGCTCCCTGGCCTTAAAAAAAAAAAAGCCCTTGTTCTTAGGATAAAGCCAAATACTTAATAAGCCCTTTCTGGACTCCCATCACTTCTACACAGCCTCTCCCTTGAACTTCATGCTGCAGCCATAATGAACCTTTTTACCCTCTGGCTAGAGAGAAGGGTCTTCTTGCAAATGAGCACCCTGTCTCAATATCCCCACCCTTGCTAAAGCTGACCAACTGCTACTTACCCTGTTGGGTATCAGGTGATCTCAAAGGCCACCTTCCCAGACACCTCAAAGTTGCTTAAGAGTTTCCTCACTATACATACACCACATACATACCTAACAACTCATACTAATTCTCTCAAGTCCCACATCACACTGTCTTGGATTATCTGACACAATTGTCTGGACAAAGTACTAGTGTAAGCCCAGTAGGCACAGTGCTTGACTGTACATCCCCAGCAGAGTGGATGGCAAATGGTAGGCATTCAAATCAATACTGACTGAAAAGCTGAATGATTGCACCCAATCTAAAACGTATTCTGTGTCTTCTTCCTTCAGTTTCTTCTTAGAGGGATCTTTACAAAGGATGGGCTGCCTCTAGGACTACTAATTAAAATCACACCAGGGAGTACAGACTCATCCACAAGAAACAATTATAGAGCAATGCACCAAATTTATTAATAAAATGTTAAGTGGAACCTGATCAAAAGACAAAAACTCCAGTTGAAAGATGGAATACCAAGGGCGCTTAAGAAATTAGTCCCATATGATTGAGACTCTGCCAGTTACAAAGTCAGCAAGGTAAAACACCAAAAGCTATGGTATTAAATGAGAAAGCCAGAAAAAAGGAAGAGAAATTAAGTCAATATACTAAAAGTGGGTACAGATAAGTAGCATAAGTACAGGGACAAGATTAGTCTGCGAAAGGCTGTGCAACTAGCGAAATAAATATTTCAAAGTGCTTGAAATACATTATGCTAAAGAGACAGGTCGACAATTTTTCCCCCTTTGAGAGTCAGAAAAACTAGCTGTATTTTCTTTACTGTGATGTCAACAGTTGGCTGAAGCTAGTTCCATTTATACTGAAAGAACAGAGACTATCACTAAAATAGGTACAGACTCTAAGGAAAAACTGGATTTACTCCAATTATCAGGGCTGTGATATTTTAAAACATTACTATAGAACCACAACTGTTATTCTGGGAGATCAGATTAGATCTCTGAGGATCATAAATGAACAAATAACTTAAATGCAGACACTAAGAATATTCCATCAAATCTGAATGTGGATGACTCTAAGTTAGGAGTGGTTGTAGAAAAGTTAGGGAAAAAAAAGTCCTACCTCCCCCCCCCCCCCCCAAAAAAAAAAAAAGATGTGAAATTCATTTGGAGCAAATACAGTACAGAAACTCAGTAACATAATCATTCAAGTATCAAAGGAGACTAGGCACAGGGAGAGAACAGGTCCTGATTTTACAGGTAGCTATGGCTTAGATTTGGAACAAAGGTCCCCAGACTCAATCAAGAGAAAGTGGTTTTTAGTCAGGACAAATCACTTACCGTAACTTCCTTTGGCTTCATGTTCTTCCTATGGAATTGATATTAATATCATCTTAATCACTGGTATACAGGGAAGACCTTCTTTATATACTTGTATGTTGTTATAATGAGCATATAGAAGATTAAATGAGATGATAATTGAGAAGTTTGTTTTGTTTTGTTTTGTTTTTACATTGCAAACTTTAAAAAATACAAGGTCTAAGTGGTAATTTTGTGAACCACCAGAGTGGAATAGTACCACCCAGCAGAGGTCCTGATACTAAGACATATCCAAAGATTGTTTGTAGAACAAATGAGATACTCCAGGCATGACAATCAGTGGGTCCGGGACACAGCATAAAATAAGGCATGCAATGGTCAGAAAGTACTCCTTCCTCTGCACCAACGTTCATCACACCCATTTAAAAAAATCAAGATGTGGAAACCTAACTATTTCACTAAGCAATTCAAAATCACACAAAGAAAACCAGTTCCCCCAAAATGTTTAATAATTTGGGTTAGTTCAACAGTGTAGACCAAGCATGTTGAATAAACATAAACGAGGCATGCGGCCCACCGGCAGAGGGTTTGACATGCCTGGTGTAGACTTGGTGTGTTAAATCTTTATCCACTCCCCTCAAATGAAGGGGGAGCAGAAATGTTTTCCATTAAAATGCAAATTATCCAGGCAGGGTCATAATTAAGCCCTTATGAGCCATCTCTTGAGCTATCTATTCCCAGCTCACCAGGATTAGTAGACTTCTTATTCCATAGGAGAACAGGAGGTTTTAGTTATAACACTTTAGCAGGGTATTAACGGAAACATTTTACTGGCTGGGAGGCCAGAACGATGAAAGAAAGAGTATCTGAAAGAGGTTGGCAAACCACCAAATATGCTTCACAATTTTGTCTTGGATCAAAAACAACAATAACAACAAAAAACTTACTGAAAACAAAAGGGCAAGTTAATATGTCCATACTGTCTTCAACTTGACTAAGATACTGGTTGATTTTTAAATATGTTTGCAGAAAAAGCTAAGAGAAAACTGGCATAAATTAGAGCAGTGGACAGTAGCAATAATATAAGCTACACATCCTTAATTCTTGACCTGCAGGGTGATAAGCCCTACAATAGTCTCAGATGCCGTGATAACTTGTCCTTGATAGTTCAAGAAGAAAGAAACAATATTTGTCTTCAATGGTGTCTTCAATTCTGCCTGTTGAAAGAAGTCATCTTAGCTGACTGGAAAAACTGCCATTTACCAAACCTTCATTTGATACCTTCCTTAATGAGAAGCTGTAAAAAAACACCAGCATCGAAGCATCGTAGGAGAGGTAATGAATGAGAAGACAAGATGGCTTTATAGAAAAGTGGTTAACGAAGTATGAGCTCTGTGAGGGAAAAGTATTTATCATTACTGCTGTATCCCTGGGATCAAGTCTAAAACATAATAGGCGCTCATTAAATATTGGTTGAATGAACAGACAAAGAAACATGCAAATAAATGAAACCTGAGTTTGCAATCAAGACTGCTCACATTCAAATTCTGGCACAACCTCTTACTGGCTAAGTGTCATAGGGCAAAAAACTATTTTGGGTCTCAGTTTTCTCATCACTTAAATGGATATAATAAAAGTACAAATCTCAGGAGTTTTTAAGAAGATTATAGGAGCTAATACAAGTAATGCACTTAGTACACAGTAAGCAAACAAATGCTTGCTGGATTGATCTTAAGAATTTCATATCCATACCCTTTCCTGCTATTGGGACAAAACAGCAATAAAAATAGGATATAATTTAAGGCCTGATGGTCAACAAATACTTAGACAAATGCCTCAGTACAATTTATTTTCTTTTAAGAAGTACATGGAGGCAGCATTTGGTCACCTAACTTTCCTGCCAGGTGCCCTTCCTCCCTCTACAAGAATTTCACAGTAAGTTTATCTCTAAGTGCAAACTGAGTAAAATATGAAAAGCATGGCTTAAATTACTCATCTCAGGTTGAAACCAGGAAATAGCATGTCCCTGGGAGTCTAAAGAGTTTTATGAACACTCAGAACTCCAGCTGAGTGACCTGGGTGTAGTCTTAGAAAGGCAGAACTTAAATGTGACATAGTAACCTAAAATGTAATCAATTCTATTCTACCCTGTCTGAAATAACTTTGTGTAGATAGAAAAAGAAGGGAGAGTATGAAGCTCACAAAAGGGAAGTACAAAGCACAAGATGTGGACAATGTGTAGGCAACACTGTCTTGGACAGGAAGACACTGAACTTGACAAACTCAGAACTAGTCACCAGAGAAGTATGCTTGATCCTACCCAGGAGTGGGTCATGAGACCAGAGTTATCACCCTTCATCTTTGGCTCGGATTCCCAAAGTCACTTTATGAGTATTATTTTGTATTCTCACAAATAATACCAAAATACCGGAAGCACATACCTGAGCTGCAAAGTTAATATTTTGTGACTATTCCACTTAAATTTTGAGATCTTCCTTTGTAATTTTAGTTGACTAACATCATGATATTGTGTTGTATTCTTTAGGAAAAGATGTATCATTTTAGAGCTGAGGACATTAGAAAATTTGATCAGCTTACTCTGGACTAAATCCAGTGGTGAATCAGTCAGGGACAAGGCTGGACTTTTCCTGTTTCTGTAAAGCATGTTTCCTTCAACTAAAAATGTTATGGGTAAGCCAGTCACAAAAGGACAACTACTATATGACCCCACCTATATGAAGTACTTGGAGTAGTCAAATTCATAGAGACAGAAAGTAGAATGGAAGTTCCAGGGACTGGGGCAGGGGGAACAGAGCATTAAAGTATAGGGTTTTAGTTTGGGAAGATGACAAAGTCCTGGAGAAGAATGGTGGTGATGGTTGTACAACAATATGTTCATATTACGAGCAATTTGTTCATATTGTTGTACCAATATATTCATATTGTTGTACTTAATGCCACTAAACTGTACACACAAAATGATTAAATGATGAATTTTTTGTTCTGTGTATCTTGAAATAAAAAAAAGTTATGGGGGAAAAAATCATCTCTCTCTCTCTCTTTTTTTTTTTTTTGCTTTTCATTTGCATTTATTTAACACAGTTCTCAAAACATTTGAGTGAAACTGGGCCTCCTCTGGTATGCAAAGGACCTAAAATAATATTTAAAAAATGAACAGGCAGTCTTCATTTCATCCACAACACAGTAGTGTTTCTTTCTCCAAATTCTGAAGCATCCAGTTTCTTTCATGTAGTCTAAAAGCTAGAACAAGAGTACATTTGTATTGTCACTTGCTGATAACCACTTGAAATACCATCATTGAGAAATAACCTTTTAAAGCCATACATTGTGCCACTCTTTCCCTGCTATATAATACAGATTACATAAACACTGACAAATTCACACTAATATAAGCATTAAGCATTTGTTGTATTGAAAGATCATTAGTTCTAATACTAGCAGTACTGAGTTACAGAGCATAATTTTTAATATTTAGTTGCAGGTATATTAAGTATGGTAAGTTCCATGGACTAAAGGAAAATGAACATTTTTGTCTTCAAATTTACTATTGACAACCTAGTCTGAACAATTCTGCTAAGCACTGATGTTAGAAAGAAAAGTAAAAATAAAACTTTATTGTTGCTTTTTGCCATTTGGTAGCATTTTACCCACAGGCTTCGATCTTCAGAATACACCCTGGATTCAGTAGAAAAGCCCTTTAAAGGAAGTTTTGTACAATAAAAACTTCTCAGCAGTCAAAATTTAGACTGTAAAAAAATACATGCAAAACATACATTTCTGAAAACACTTAACTTGGAACAAAGCACCAAACTACACAAATGCAGAATGAGAACAGCATTTCAACTCCACCAAAAGTAGTCATCATAAAAGGTGTAAAAGTCACCTAACTTCACTAGGCACTGTTCACTTTTTAAACAGGAGACAAAAAATATTGTCCACAAACAATATCCAAACTCTAAGGTAGATTTCAGAAAGCCTTCCATTTCATGCTTTAACAGCGACGAGGTGAATATGATCGAGATCTGGAACGTGATCTATATCCTCTACGACTATAGTAAGGAGAAGGTGACCGCCTTCTGTAAATCTGATCCCTGTCTTGAGCAGCTCTCCATCCTCCTCCACCTCCTCTGTATGATCTGCTATAGTAGTCCCGATCATCATAGCCTTGATTCGTAGTAATCACGACGGCGTGAGCTGCCACAGGTAGGTCTCCCCATATAAATTCCTGGTGTTGGGGTATGTGGTCTTTTTGTTATACAGAAATCAACTCTGATTCTACGTCCATCAAGTTCCATTCTATTGGCATACTCTTTTGCTTCCTTGGCATCATCTACATTTTCAAAGTATACAAAGGCAAATCCTCTTGAACATCTAGATTGCTGGTCATATACGATAGACACATCAGCAATGGGGCCATATTTAGAGAATACTTCTCTTAGATCTGTTTCTGTAGTGTACAAGCTCAATCCAAATACTCCAAGACAACAGTTGGGATCAGGATTTGCCTCCGTTGCAGGCTTGATCACCGGCACCGGTCGAGGCGTGTGCGGGAGGCCACCAGTGGATGTGTCTCTCTCACATCGATGTTTTTCTCCCTCTGTCTCTCCCCCTCCCTTCTACCCTCTCCAATTCCCGGCATGACGTCTGCGAGTAGACATGGGAGAATGACTGTGGCTATGACGCCTCCGATAATCTCGACTATAAGACCTGCTACGGGATGGTCCATGGGAGCGAGACCGAGATCGTGATCTTGTATAATGCCTTCGAGAACTTCTTCTGGATCTAGACCTGGATTCAGATCTGGACCTGGACTTTGATCTGGAACGTCTGGAATCTTCCTTGGAGCGAGACCTTGCAGGGGTATGCCTTGCAGATTTCCCAGATCCACGAGCACTTCCACTTCTGGCAGCAGAACGGAGTTCTGCTCGCAGCTCTGGCTCATGACTCCGAGCTGCTGCAGCCTCCGCCGCTGGGCTAGATGTGCTTCAACCGAAGCTGCCAACCTCTTTGCACCTTCTTTGCAGAGTTTCGGCCGCAGCCTGTCAGCGCCCACAAGTTTCCACGCCGCTGAGAACCCAACTGCTCCCAAAATCTTCTCTTTTAGAAAAAGTAAAAGAAAATCACCAACAAACAGTAAGACCCTTGGCAAGTCATTTCATGAGCTTTGACCTGCCGCTCTATAAAATCGCTTTAGACTTGAAGTACATAATCTCTAACAGGCCTTGAAATTCTTCAATTATATAGTTGCACAATTATGAAACATTACCTAAAGTAGGGGTCAGCAAATTTTATCTGTAATGGGTGAGATGGTAAAAATTTTAGGCTTTATGGACCATAGTTCCAACTATTCAACTCTGCCCATATGGGGCAAAAGCTACCAAAAACTGTATATAAAGGAACGTATGTAGCTGTGTTCTAAGAAACTTTATTTAAGAAACAGACAGTGAACCAGATTTGGCCCTTGGGATAGTGTGCCAGTCCCTGACCTGGAGATGATCTCTGTGAACGAGCATAGACAACAGCAATTAGAAGCTTCCTGTAGCCCAGGGTCGATCACTTCTACAATTCCAATAGCTTAACTACCAAAAGGGGGTGGTATCCTCCTCCTCCCCACCATCACCATCATCAAATGGCTCAGAGAATTAGAAACCATCTTTGATTCTTCATTGTAAAGGTCTGCCACGATCTTTTTTTTTTTTAATATATTTTATTGATTTTTTACAGGGAGGAAGGGAGAGGGATAGAGAGTCAGAAACATCGATGAGAGAGAAACATCAATCAGCTGCCTCCTGCACACTCCCTACTGGGGATGTGCCCGCAACCAAGGTACATGTCCTTGACCGGAATCGAACCTGGGACCCTTGAGTCCGCAGGCTGACGCTCTATCCACTGAGCCAAACCGGTTAGGGCTGCCACGATCTTATCTTTCTCCTATGTCACCATGGAGACAGTCTACCAACAAAGAGAAAGGGGGTATTAAACCGAAACATTCTCTCCTGTTTGCCAAGGAGTAGGCTTTGTCTCTCACCTCTGCCTTCAAGACACCAAACAGTCTTAGTGGCATTTAAAGAGAAAGTGTTTTCCCATTCTACCTGAGATTCTAGAATTGTGGTCTAGAGAAAACACAGGGCTTCAAGGGGTAAGCTATCTGCTCACTTAGAGATACGCTGGCCTGGCCTGGCCTGGGAAGTCAGGCTGGAGGCATGTGTATGTCCGCTCCAGCCTCACTGTGGCCAGCCTCAGCAGCCTCACTGCGTCCTGGGCTGAGAAGAGGCCCTGGAGGACAGAGTGGTGAGAACTCACCATCTCCTCTCCTCTGAAGGATCGCAGCTGCAACAAGAGAGGACACACTTGAAATAAGAAAGCTGCAGCTATGAGAACTAGACGTGACCTGACAAACTAAGGAGACAAAAAGGATGCTTTTAATTCTCTGATGCTTGAAAGGAATTTATGCAATCAAAGACAATTGATGTGACAATATTCTCCCCTTCTAGATTTTTGGATGACTGTTTTATGCAAATCAAGAATAATCTGTGAAGAGGGTAAAAGAGTTTCCAAGTAGACTTTTCATACAAGTGATCAGACTGAGGTCCATTCACTACCTATATTGTTGAGTTACAAATGAGGGGCTTTTGATATTCAGCATTTTAATTTACTAACTTAAGACACTGCAGAAAAAAATCCAAGGGAGAGAGGTAATTACATGTATTAACTTATTTTTTTAAAAAATAAGGTTTGTCAAGAATTGTTCTTGATTTAAACAATTTATAATGATACTTCACTTCCTAAAAAATTTAGAAGGATGATGCTTATCACATATACTGACAAGGGAGTTAATTGGAAGTTGATGATTATAAATTAGTAGATCACCATTTCCTTTACAGTATTTCCCGAACAATTTATTCTTTAATCCCTTTTACCAGCGAAGTCTAAAGTTTTAAGTGGGGTGCTCATTTCTACCAGAAAAGGAAATAATTTTTGTAATTAGAAACTGAACTTACAAGCAAAGGCATGAGTACCTGATTGAACACTGTATGTTATACACTGAGTGGCCAGATTATTATGATCTCTGAACGCATAATAATCTGGCCACTCAGTGTGTGAGTGTGTGAGTGTGAGTGTGTGTGTGTGTGTGTGTGTGTGTGTGTGTGTGTGTGTGTATTAGAGGCCCGGTGCATGAATTCATGCATGGGTGGGGTCCAGCCAGCCTGGCCAGGGGGAGGGGACATGGGTGGTTGGCCGGCCTGCCTGCTGGTCGAACTCCTGGTTGAGGGGACAATTTGCATATTAGCCTTTTATTACATAGGATATACACTGAGTGGCCAGATTATTATGCGTTCAGAGATCATAATAATCTGGCCACTCGGTGTATAAGTTAATTCACTTTAGAAGTATCAAATAATAAACTAGTCATTAATAACAGTGAATATGTAGAAGACAGCTTTTAAAAGTTGACATTTTTAATACCCATACTCAACAACAATGTGAATGTTTCACACACCTGTACTCTGATTAAGTTCATTGTTTCAATATGCCACATTAAACACACATACTTCACACACATGTTTATTACATGTTAAATATTGCACAGATTTATTCTACATGCCTGTTATGGGTTGTGTCCCCCCCCCAAAAAAAAAAAACCACAAACATGTTGTTGAAGTCCTAACCCCTGGTACCTGTGATAGTGACCTTATTTGGAGATAAAGTCTTTGACAGTATAATTAAGTTACGATGAGGTCAGACTAGCGTAGTTGGGCTCTTCATCTAATAGGACTAGTGTCCTTGTAAAAACAGGAGACAGACAGCCAGGGAGAATGCCACGTGAAGACACAGATACACAGAGAGAAGATGCCATGGATGACACGGCAGGGATGGAGCAGCAGCAGCAGTAGCAGCAGAACTGCACGCTGAAGTGGGGGAGTACCCTTTACACTGCACGTAATTCTACATATTCTTTTGAATCAGTTCAGAGGAACCTCATATCCATGAATACTTACACTATCTGGCACAGAACTAATATGTGCTATGTTTAGCTGAACAGTTACAGAGATTACTGATACATATATGCATAAATGTATAGTACATATATACATATATATCCATGCATATGACAGTATATTTTCAAGACCACATGTACTAAGAACTAGAGAGATATATGTTTGGGGGGGGTTGGGTTTTTTTTTGGTTAATCCTCACCCAAAGACATTTTTTCCATTGATTTTTAGAGAGAGGAAGGGAGGGAGGGAGGAAAATAGAGAGGGAGGGAGAGAGAAACATCAATGTGAGAGAGATACATTGATTGGCTGCCTTCTGCACCTACCCCGACTGGGGCAGACATGGAACTAACAACCCAGGTATGTGTAACCCAGGTATGTGTTACCCAGGTATGTGCCCTTGACTGGGAATGGAACTCTAGGCCCTTTGATGCACTGGCTGATGCTCTAACCTCTGAGCAACAGTGGCCAGTGCAGAGAGATATGTTTTAACAGTACAGCCACACTCACTTTTCTGTTTATAAGACACAGACATCAAGACTTAATTAACAATTAATGTCAGTAAATGCATGGCATTATCTTTGGAGCGCTATACCAGAACTATTAGCATTTATAAGTCCTGACCCTTGAAACCATTTAAATGGTACATATGGACACTCCATACCGTATATGGAAACATCTATAGTATTCAGACTCAAAGTGTAGACAAGCAGACCTTAGGAAGTAAAACTTACTGTGATAAACAAAAAAACAAAAATGTGTTTGGTAATGTTATCCGTTGAAGATGCTATTTCTTCATGTATTATAATGCTTGTGCTATAAAAATGGTCATACAGCCCTGACCGGTTTGGCTCAGTGGATAGAGCGTCGGCCTTCGGACTGAAAGGTCCCAGGTTCGATTCCGGTCAAGGGCATGTACCTGGGTTGCGGGCACATCCCCATTAGGAGGTGTGCAGGAGGCAGCTGATCGATGTTTCTCTCCCATCAATGTTTCTAACTCTCTATCCCTCTCCCTTCCTCTCTGTAAAAAATCAATAAAATATATTTTTAAAAAGAAACGGTCATACAACTTCCACCATGAAGATAGGACTGAGGTACAACTTACTCATATCTTTACAAAGACAAAAGCTTACTAAAAATTCAAACCTCCTACTGGATGAATACGAGTTCCTTTCAGCTCAAAATCGCATAGTTTAAAAAAAAAAAACCTTCGAGGAAAGGTCTGAAAAGAATTCCTGTTTTTATATGGAGAGGTGCCACCCATTTTCTTATCCACACAAAGGGTAAACACAACGGAATTAGCATGCACCTGTTATCTAAGGCAGGCACCACCATTCTTACAGGGAGAGTCATCGTTATTTTCCATTTCCGTTCATTCAGGTTCAGTTCTCTATCTCATCCCTGTCAGCACAGCAGTCTCTGGGCACAAAATATAAGATGTTAACCAAGAAACAAGAAGGCAAGCAAACAAACTTCCAGTTACTTCTGGCCCAATAACTCACTTCCTCTCACTGACCAGCATGCGAGTTCTCTGTGGCTATTAAGAAACACTGCTAATTACGTTGACCAAATCATTCCTGAATGACGGTCAAGCATGATCATTCTTAGAATCTGTGAAATGGAGACGTGAAAACAGACCTCAACACATCACCCTGTCCACGTTCCTGTCCCCTCCTGTGGAGTCCGGAAGTGGTGGTGACACCTCTAAATTCCTGTCTTCAGCTCCATCCAGGTAAAAGGCATCGCCACAGAGCCTCCTGAAGATCCAGCCCATGAAGTTTCCAACAAATGGAAACCCGCCCTCCATATCAAAGTCAGCTTCCTAAAGCAAAGCTGCCTCTGCTCCCTTCCCTTGCCTCGTAATCAGGATGTGAGGACCTCTAGCAAGTACCCAGCTCTGTGCTAAGAGATTTACGTGATTCTTGTTTCTTTTTTTCCCTACAGCAACCCTGCGAGACAAATAAAATCCTTGTCCTCGCTTTACACACGAGGAAACCATGCCACAGAGAGCTTGTATGACAACCTAGATCACGCAGCTCATGGCGAATCGAGGCAGGAGTGGAACCCAGCGAAGCGGCTCCAGGACGGTCCCTGTGCCGTCCCACCGCCTTCCAGACCACTCTGATCTGCGGCAACGCCCCCGGGGCCTGGCACCTTATCTCCACGCTTTCCAACTCCGAACCTCTGCTCCACAACTAGACCAGGCTCCTCACGGTCCCGCAAACTCAAGGTGAACACCAACCTCTAGCCTTTGCTTATACTGCTTCCCAAGGAGTGGAATGCCCTCCCTCCTCATCATTAACATCCATTATTACACAATTCCACATCTTCCCAACCTGTTCCTCCTTCCAGCCTTTTCCCCTCCTCTGAGTCTTCCCTGCGGGAGATGAGAGCGCCTGCTGTTTAACCAGCATCAGTGTCAGTATTGGTGTTTCATGTTCTCTATCAGTGCAGGTGGGACCTGAAGGCAGGGACAGAGAGGGCTCCGCTCACGTCAGTAACTGCTGCCTGAAGTTAGAGTATCCCCTATGGCCACACGGTAAGTAAAATTAATGCGGCGTACCGTCATGGAGTGACCCTCTAAGACATCATCTCGAGACTCTTTGTGTAAAATTAACGGCGCACGTAACTTCCAGAGCACTCCGCAACCTCCCACCCAATCCCCCCAGTTAGGCACGTCAACTAAGTGGGCACTTCTGTGTTTGGATATAGCCAGTCAGCCTATGCACATGTGTTCAAATGCAGCCCTGGAAATGTAATGTGGAGTCAAAATGTGGTTTTGAAAAAGCTAGTAAGATGGGAAATGAAAAGAAAATGTGCCCAGTTGCCATTCCTTTTTGCTTTGGATCATTTATTTAGCGAACGCTTCCTAGTACCTACATGTTAAACACTGTGTGGGGCACTGTGAAGGATGCCACCATAGTCCTCCCGAGGTGTGTGCGCGTGTGTGCATGTGTGTGCCTGTGTGTGCACCTGTGTGTGAAGCAGCTCGCCTGTCTGAGAATTTTTCAATGTCAGAATGATATTCTTGTACATCAGAAACAGAGAATAGAGGAAACTTGCTAACTACTACGGCCAGATTTTGCACACAGTTTTGAGAGGTTATAAAGATACATAGAGATCTGTGTCCGATCCTGAAACATTTCTGATTTTCAGTGACTTTTTTTAAAGAGAGAACAGCAGAAAGAGGTGTGGTCTAACTGGTACCAGGTGCCTCGCACTCAAGGCATTGAGACAGCCTTTCTGTTCCCACAGAGGCCCGGCCCCCCGCCATGGCCACACTCCTGAGAACCTAACAGTGGCCTGCACAGACCACCGGTTCTGCCGGCCCCGCGCTTCTATAGCAACCATGAAACCTCTGTGGGGCAATCAGCTCTCACCAGGCCAGGCCCATTATTGCAGTTTGATATCAGAAATCTTCAGGTGGCATCTTCTAACAAAGAAAACATGGAAGGCATCTCCTTGTTTATGCATCTAACTAGGAGATTTCCCGGAGAGGTTTTAGAAGTAATGTTTTCAGAGTGCGGCTATGTCACACACACATTACTCGGAGAGGGAGAATAAAACCCCTCCTAACTCCACACAGTTCCATGAGCACTAGGCATGTGCTGCGATCAAGAAAGGGACATTATAAAATTTTCAAAAGCCTCCTAACTTTAAATCAAAAAAGGAGGGGATAGTAGAAGAATATCATGTAAGGAAAAATACCCTGTAAGTAAATTACATCTAGAAAATTAATACTTTAGAAAATTAATTGTAAGGCTAAAAGCAAGACACCCATGAAAAACACACAAGGTGTCAAAACAAGCCAGAGGAAAATCATGAAATGGGCAAAAAATGAAACAGGATCCCAAGTCAAATTTATAGAAAATATTCCTTTATTAACTTTTGGTCAAGAATATGTTTGTATATTTTCAGAAAACAACTCCGAGACCATGTGGATTCCAGCAACAGAGAGGAATCGACAGGACTACTCCAGCCATGAAGACAGAAGAGAAGCAGTCCAGAGACGGAAGACGCTGACGTGGCCTTCCCATACTAGCAGTTAGCAGCTGTGCATCACTGCAGGTTGCCCAGGACCAAACCAGAGAGAGTTGGACCTGCATTACCACCATTTGTCCACCATCCAGAACTGTAATGTCAGTGCTGACATGTATACATAAGGAACTGTTGGACATTGAAATCGGGTCTCAAAAGAATTGTTGGCCCAGAAAGAAACTCACTACAGACTGATTCATTTGCCTGTCACCATAACCATTATTGCTTGTCTCATTTTCGGTTCTTATAAGTGTATTTCTAATAGCACATGATCTCCCTCATCTCGGGGAAAAGATGAACAACATAGACGGATGAACAAGAACAGACCCAGAAACAAGGAGGCATGGATCAGACTGTCGGGCCTCAGAGGGAGGGTAGGGGAGGGTGAGGGTAAAGGGGAGAGATCAACCAAAGGACTTGTGTGCAAGCATATGAGCCTAACCAGCGGTTAAGGACAACAGGGGGGTGGGGGCATCCGTGGGGAGGGGTGTGGGATGGGAATGGGGGGATGAGGACAAATATGTGATACCTTAATCAATAAAGAAATTTAAAAAAAGAAAGAAAGAAAGGGATCACAAGAGCTCCGCACTCCCTGGCAGAGAAGGGCTGTAGAGTCTTTGCAGAAAGGGGGAGAGTGCCCAGCACCCCTCAGCAGGGCGGTGGGGCCAGGGCAGCTGGAGGGAAGGGGAGCGGAGAAAGCACTGGGGCACGGAAAGCTGTGAATCGTTCATTCATAAGTCAGACACTGCCCACGCTCGACCCAAGTTTAATACTATTATCAGCTATCTATCTAGATGCTAGAAACCGCAAAACATACAAACGGTAGAGATTAAAACAAACACACACAAACAGAACCTTCATTTTGGAAATCTTCCAGATGCAGTTACATGAGTTGGTGTGTGCACCGCTGGTTGGTTCCACACTCCTTCACTCTCCAGGGCTCACTAGTAGCTGCTGAACTAGGATGGTTACATAATTTTACCTCAACAGCTGTCTCAGTCAGTCCAGGCTGCTGTAACAAAATGTCATACGCTGGGGGAGGGGGGGCTTACGAACAACGGAAATTGGTTTCTCACAGTCCTGGAGGCTGGAGGTCCTATATCAGGGTGCCAGCATGGTTGGGTGGTCGTGAGAACCCTCTTCCAAACTGCAGATAGCAGACTACTGCTGTAACCTCATGTGGCCAAGAGCAGAGTAGATGTAGCAAGGTCTCCTTTCATGAGGATGCCACCCTTATGACTATCTACTCCTAATGACCTCCTAAAGGCCTATTTCCTAAGGACAGCATACAAGGTAGCAGGATTTCAACATGAATTTGGGAGGGACACAAACATTCAGTCCATAACATCAGGTATCCTCTGATTTCTTTATATATGTGTGTGTGTGTGTGTGTGTGTGTGTGTATGTATATGTGTGTGTGTGTATATATATATATATATATATATATATATATATATATATATATATATATATTTAGTGCTTTCAGAGAGGGAGAGAGAGAAAGAAACACCAACGATGAGAGAATCATTGATTGGCTGTCTCCTGCATGCCCCTGACTGGGATCGAGCTTGCAACCCAGGCATGTGCCCTGACCAGGAATCGAACCGTGACCTGCTGGTTCATAGGTCGATGCTCAACCACTGAGCCATGCCAGCTGGGTGGGTATCCTCTGATTTCTAATGTGTCCTCTGAGACCTCCACAGAAGGATTCCCTTGATTGTAAAGTTTTCTTCTATAAGACCCCATCCATTTTTAATAGAATGAAGTAAGGGAACATGTAAAAGTCAGATGACAGATGGGTAAAGGAAATTATGTAAGGAAATAAAAAGGATTACTGATTAAAATGTAAACAGATTAAATAAGATCACCAAGCAATGCAAAACACCATGTACATTTGGAATTTTTATGAATGTAGTGGTCGCAAACTGCAGATGCCGGCATGCCAGCAACAATCTGTCTAGAAATGGCTTTAAAAGGGAAAGAGAAAATTATTTGCCCAAAAGCAACTGAACTCTGCCAATGACAGAAAGCTCGTAATTCCCACAGAGCAAAAACATTGAACACTTATTTTTTGATGAAGAGAGCTCAAATTGCCTGTCTTCCCCCCCACCCACTCCCCCCCCCTCCCCGCACCCCCACCTTGCCCAGATATCACTAAAGCTCGGTCTGACCAATGGAGAGTGCTAGTAGAGACGCATCCTCTGCTCTGGGTGTCACTATTTCCCCTGGTCCCAGGGGTCAGGACCTGGAGGCAGAAAGGTCAGGATTTCTAGGAAAATGTAAAAACAAGCCTGAGGGAGGGGAATACAACCCACCTCATTATCATGGTTTCTGAGAATTAAGTAGCTGGGTGTGGCTATTCTCTCCCCCCCTGCCTACCAGAGCTCATATACTTCAAAAGATGAGTCTCTTCTATGTAAATGAGGCAAAATTTTCATCCTAATAAAGCAAGACAGGTTTTAAGTCTTCCGGATCAGCCTGCAGACTCTACATCTTTGCTACTTCAGCTGCAGTCCACAGGCCATCAGCATCAGTATCACCAGGGAGCTTGATAGGATGCAGAAACTGGGGCCCCAGGTGATTCATACACAATTAAAATTTCAGAAGCATTGTGAACGTACAAAAAATATTTCTTACTCCTGGGATTAGATATTTCTCTTTAGATATTTGCCTTTAGGTCCTCTGTCAAGCCCCGCTGAGTGGGGGGCACGGCCTGAGGTCCCCTGTCAAGCCCCACCTGGTGGGGGGTGTGGCCTGAGTTCCCCCGACCCAGCACTGGGGGTGCACCTTGAGGTCCTCTGTCAAGCCCCGCTGGGTGGGGGACATGGCCTAAGGTCCCCTGGCAAGCCCAGCCAGGCAGGGGAGCACAGCCTCAGGTCCCCTGGCCCGGTGCTGGGGCAGGGGGCGCAGCCTGAGGTCCCCCATCAAGCCCCACCAGGTGGGGGGGGTGCGGTCTGAGGTCCCCGGGCCTGGCGCTGGGGCGGGGGGAGCAGCCTGAGGTCCCTTCGTCCAGCACCAGGACGGGAAGCACACCTTGAGGTCCCCTGTCAAGCCCTGCCGGATGGGGGGTGCGGCCTGAGGTCCCCTGTCAAGCCCCATGGGGTTGGGGGAGGGCATAGCCTCAGGTCCCTGCTGATTGCTCGTTAAAGCTCCTTATGGGAACTTGGCCTCAGCTATGGGTGCAGCCATCTTTGTATCAGAGTGATGGTCAATTAGCATATCCCCTCTTTCTTAGATAGAATAAGGAAATAAACAAATGGGTAAAGCAAAAGCTCTTCTTTTTTCTTAAAAATTTTTTTATTGATTTCAGAGAGGAAGGGAGATATATTTTTATTGACTTGAGAGAGAGATAGAAACATGGATGAGAGAGAATCACTGATTGGCTATCTCCTACACACCCCTCACTGGGGATTGAGCCCGCAACCAGGCATGTGCCCTTGACCAGAATTGAACCTGGGACCCTTCAGTCCGCAGGCCAAAGCTCTATCCACTGAGTCAAATCAGCTAGGGCAGCAAAAGCTCTTCTTTATAAGAGAACGCCAACTTATCCTATCTAATAATAGAGTAATATGCAAATAATCATCACTCCCCTACGCCCACGATTGGGCAGCGGGAGGCTGGGGTGCGGGACTCGGGGTGGCCTCTCAATGGCAGGATCGTCGCTGCTGAGGGGAGACCCCTCAGCATTCGCGGGTGGGAGCGTTTGCAGTGGTGGTGGCGCCCACAGACCCGCGAACGCTGATGGGGGCGGGTCCGGGCACCGCCGCCGCTGCCTCAGCCGCCCCCGGAGAGACCCCTCAGTGTTTGCGGGTCTGGGGTGGCGGCGGCAGCGGCAGCGGCACCCGGACCCGCCTCCATGCACCTGCACTGGGGGAGGGCCTCTGCCGAGGCTGCTTCAAGGGCCAAAGACGGAGGCAGGGCCAGACCCCAGTGGCCGCAGTTGCTGTGGGGCCCGGGGAGCCAGGCAGGGCTGGACAGGCAACCTCAGGGTGGGCCTGGGGGTGGGTCCAGCGGCCAGCTTGACAGCAGACAGTAGGGCCTGCTTGGCCATAGCTGCTGGCAACCCACAACAGGCAAGTGGGCCTGCAGGTAGCACCCAGAGGGCCTGCTTGGCTGTTGCCGCGGCGACCCGGGAGCAGACAAGCACAGCTGCAGGCAGCACCCAGCAGGGCTTGCTTGCCCATCGCTATAGTGTGGAGCAGGCAAGCCCCGCAGAGAGCAGAGAACCACAGGGACCGGGCCTAAGCCATCAGCAGGACATGCCCTGAGGGCTCTCGGATTGGAGAGGGTATAGGTCGGGCTGAGGGACCCCCTGTGCATGAATTTCATGCACTGGGCCTCTAGTCTATAATAATAAAAGCGTAATATGCTAATTAGACTAGACAGCCGAACGACCTTCCAGACGTCCTTCCGGACATCCTTCCAGATGACCTTCCGGACAAAGCCAGGGCTACGAGGGCCGAGGCAAGCCATCGCGGCTGCAAGGGCCGAGCCCCTTGCACGAATTTTGTGCATCAGGCCTCTAGTAAATATATAAAGAACAAAAGTTAGAAAATCACCATTTTGCAACCACCATCGTTATAAATGGATTCAGGCAAGAATTTCCAGAGATCCTAAAACCATCAGGTGAAAGTTTGTTGGGGAGTAGGACAGTTACATAGTTTTGTAGCTGTCCTACTATCTCTCAACAGACTATTTCTAAATTACAAAGGGAAAAAGGGACTTTTCCAGTGAAGAAATCTGTTGGATACTACCTAAACCAAGTGACCAAATTCAATGTCATTAGTGATGTGAGCAGACATTATGTACCTGCTGAGGTGATGCACTTAGAAGGTTGGGATATCACTTAGGTGGTATTTCTGCCAAAAATGCATAACCTAACTCTAATCATGAGGAAATATAAAATAAGCCCACATTGGGAAACTTTTTACAAAACAAATGGCCTATATTTTTAAAAAATGTTAATGTCATGAAAGGCAGACAGAAAGATTAAAGAGGCTTGATAACTAAATATGGTGTGTGATCCTAGACTGTTTCCTGGATTGAGACTTCCTCCCGGTTGTTATATGTACATTGTTGTTAGAAAGGGCATCATTAAGACAGGTCTGACATTAGATAATGCTATTGTATCAAGGCTATACTTCCTGAGTATGGTAACTGTATCTCCTTTTTAGATGATACAAACTGAAGAACCTAGGAGGTAAAGAGTCATAGCTGCAACCTTTTTTAAAAAAAATCCTCACCTGAGAATATGTTTTATTGAATTTAGAGAGAAAGGAAGGGGAGAGAGGGAAATATCAATGTGAGAGAGAAGCACCCATCAGTTGCCTCCTGCATGAGCCCTGATGGGGATCGAACCAGCAACCTAGGTATATGCCCTGACTGCGAATCAAACCTGCAACCTTTTAGTATACTGGCGACGCTCCAACCAACTAAGCCACCCAGCCAGGGCTGCAATTTATACTTAAACAGTTCAGTGAGAAGGACTAGGATTATAAACCTGTAGGACATATAATTTGATTTACCCATAAAATTTTAAGTTGTTTTATATAGATACAAATTATAAAATTTTAGATTATATGTATATACTAGAGGCCCGGTGCACAAAATTTGTGCACTTGAGGGAGGGGATCTCTCAGCCCAGCCTGTGCCCTCTCACAGTTGGACATCCTTAGCGCTGCCACAGAGGCGGGAGAGACTCCCACCACAGCCACTGCGCTCGCCAGCCGTGAACCTGGCTTCTGGCTGAGCGGCACTCCCCCTATGGAAGCACACTGACCACCAGGGGGCAGCTCCTGCATTGAGAGTCTGCCCCCTGGTGGTCAGTGTGCATCACAGCAACCTGTCATTCTGCAGTTCGGTCGATTTGCATATTAGCCTTTTATTATATAGGAGGATGTTATAACATACACACACACACACACACACACACACACACACACGTTTCTTAAACTTGGTGACCTACACAGTATCAAATCAATACCAAAAGTACTCATTTTCAGCAAAAGAAACACAAAGAGGAGGAAGAAATTTGAGAAAGAGAAAAAGGGCAGACCAACAGTGAATTGGGGGTGGGGGAACTTTTGCGATGACTAAGTGGCTTTATCTTCTAAGCTATCCCTCTTAGCATTTTCTGGGTTCCTACGTTTATCATCTTCTGAGGCTTTTGAGAGTGTGAACCAGGAGGTCAGGGTTCGTTTCCTGGTCAGGGCAGGCACCTGGTTTCAGGCTCCATCCCCACCCAGTGGGGGGCGCGTACTGGAGGCAGCGATGGATGGTTCTCATCACTGATGCTTCTATCTCTCCCTCTCCCCTCCTCTCTGAAAACAATAAAAAAATTATATATATTATATATATATATGTATTTATATTTTAAACAAAACAAAAAAAACCCAACAAACTTTGTGAAGCAGCATTCTCTGCTAAAAACACCCCTCCCCGCAAAAACAAACAACAAAAGACCCCCCAAAAAATAGCTCTACCATTTCATATCACTTTATTCCCCATTATTTCAAGCAGGATAATTAAAAAAAACAAAAGGCAAAAAACAAAATGCTGCAGAGAATGGAAGTGTTTGGCCCAGATGACTAATAAGAGAACTCAGAGGATGTGCTATGTCCTCTCACAGCTTGGTGAAGTCCCGGATTACACATGCAACCACACTCAGCATTCACAGCATTTGAAACCATCTGTCTATTGTCAAGTTCTTCACGTGTCCTTGTTGTCTGATGAAGTGACAGTGAGCAGGTAGTGGTTCGGTCAGGCCAGAAATAATTTTGCTGAGGGCCCACCATGTACCAGGTACTAGGCCAGATGCTTGGAACCCAATGTGGATTAAGCAGGCAAGACTATCCTCACGGAGTTTACATTCTAGGAGAATTAAATATTAACAAAATTAAATTAATATCTATTAAGTAAATACTAGTTAAGACTACCTAAAACAGTGGAGAGCACACCTCTAACCAAAGGAGGGGAGACTAGTACAAAAAGTTTTCCAACCCTAGCCGGTTTGGCTCAGTGGACAGAGCGTCGGCCTGCGAACTGAAAGGTCCCAGGTTCGATTCCGGTCAAGGGCACATGCCCGGGTTGTGGGCTCGATCCCCAGTGGGGGACTTGTAAGAGACAGCCGTTCCATGATTCTCTCTCATCATGGATGTTCCTATCTCACTCTCTCCCTCTTCCTTCCTCTCTGAAATCAATAAAAATACATATTTTTTTAAAGAAAGTTTTCCATGACAGCCTTAGGATCACATAACTTCAACAACCCAAGTGACTTTAAAGGCCACATGTTCAGTTGATTATCCAACGCTGACGCCCCTAACAAACAGCTTTCCTCCCTATTGCAAGACTTGTCAGAGTACTTTATAAGGAGTAAAGATGAACAGAAACGTATACAAATTAAAAATTATATTCACAATTCTAAAAAATGTCTTTATAAAAGCAAATAACTTCAAAAATGTCCTCTAAAATTATCACTGTCTCATTTGTAGTTGTGGTTACAGGAAATGGGACATTTTTACAATTTTTGATGTCACACTCTGTAGGTCTTGCTGAAATCATTAGGTTCACAATGAAACTTAGCCTAACACAATCAGGTTTAAAACTTTTAACGACCTGTGTTTACTGCTACTCTTCACAGAATGCCTACATTAGAAGAATAAAAGACCTATAAAATATATTTCCATTTTAAAATTGCAATGAAAAGCAAATGAAATTTTTAGAGAAAGTAGAAAACAATAAGAAAGAAAATTTCCATTAACTGGTAGTTGGTTTGTTGGGATACAGTTTTTAAAAAATTAAAAATATGACTCATACAAATATTAACTGGGCATGTGTCAAAAATTTGTTGAAATCATTAGTGAGGAAACCAGCAGGATGATACATCTGGTTCAGTGGATGACAGGAAAGACTGAAGTGTGTATAATCAGTGAAAAACTGAATACTGAAATAAGATTGCTAATTTAGATACAAAGTTGGTTGATGTCCTATAGTCGGTAAAACTCTATAAGCTTTGGGGGTTCTCTTCTTTATCAGATAGAAATCGCTTGCAAGTCATCAATCTACGATTAACATTTAACTACAATGAGTCTGGGTCCTAACTGAAGTAATTAGTAAGTTGCATAAAGGTACATTTCCCTAGAGAATTATGTGATCCTGACGATGCTCCTGCATAACACTGAAAGGACATGTGATCATTCTTGTGCCTTATTCCTTAGGATTCGGTACTTTTACATCAATACGCAATAAACACTCAGCTATACAAAACCCTCTTGCATGGGTTAGTCTCGATAGAGGCATGCTCCGGAGACCTACATTAGCCCTTAAAATGCTTAGCACCAAGGATGGCTAGTGCTGAACATCTCCCCACACACACACCAGGGCTGCAAAATCACTTGCTTCCCTGTTTATTTTTTTAATCCCATTTGGCCTCTACTCTTCTCTATCAGAAAAGCAGCTGTCCAAGTGTTGTTTCAAGTCATTCCCATCTATCCCCTTGTATGAATACTAACCATGCAAACCTTTCACTGGTAACCCAAAAAATCCACTCCTCCAACATAAACACTAGTACAAGTTCTGAGTCACACTTTGATAATAAGCATCACGTGATATAGTATAAATGGTCAAGCCCTCCACCACCACCCCTTGTTCCAATAGTAAGAGGCACACTGAAAATATTTATTATGTAAGTTCAACGCCTTAACCTCTGCTAACTGAAAACCAATTAAGTCACAAGAAGGAACTTTACAAAGCCTTCTAAGGAATCAATCTGGTAAAAACTTCTGGCTCTATATTACATCACAGCTACAGTATCCCTCATTTAGAGCTGTAATAATTAGTAATAATGATGGCTGGGATACAATGTGCCAGATACTGTGCTAAGGGCTTTATAAATCTTACCCAATTTAATCCTCACAACTAGCTTGTATGATTAGAGCCATTATTCATATGAATAGACTAAATCACAGAAGATTTAAGTTAACTTTCCCAAAATCACAATAGTGGTGGGTTTCAAATCCAGGTTATTTAGCTTCAGAGCTCACAGGCTTAACCACCGTGCTATGAGAAAACAGAAAAATTATAAAAACAGGAAGGAGAAGAAGAATACTTGTATGTCACTTTTTTTTTTATAGGCAGGCACTATTCTAAGCAATAAACGTATAAAATTTCTCACAATAACCCTATGGATTAAGTACGACTATTATTCCCAATTTATAGAAGAAAAAACTGAGGCAAAGAGTGGTTAAGTACTCGTTCAAGGTCACAGTGCTAATAAGATGCAAAACTGGGACACAAACCTGGACAGTCTGGCTCCCAAGTCCTTGAAGCCACGCTGCTGCTTGTTGCAATTTGAAAGGCACAGTGTAAGTAAACAGTCCTAACTCTTGAGAACCTCTGAGGTTGGAAATCACCACATTAAAGCACAGAACCGTAACTAAGTGTTCATTATGATAATCAAAAATCATCAAGAACAGATTAAAAGGTTTTCATTCAGCCTTGTTAAGAAGGCAAAAAAAAAAAAAGGAACACTTAAGCAAAATTTCATCCAAGATGAGTTTCTAAAAAAAAAGTTTTTCTGGAAAACCAACTCAATACAGAAAAAATGAGGTGTTACAGTAGCTTTTAAAATCCCTTCTAAAAGAAACTGTTTTTGTTCCTGCAGCTCTGGGGTTTCTCAGAATCCCTCAGGGGCTGTGGGTGGTTGAGGAGGAGGGGGAAGACAGGACCCCTGCTCCCCCCACGCCACTTTCAAGCGAGCAGCTCTGTTTATATCTTTTGCATGTTGGGTTTCCCCATAAACTTTCGCTTTGATGGGACCGAGGCTCCCATGAGAACTTGGTCTGAGTGGGCAGACCTTCTCGACTTATAAAGCCTCCCTCGTCCTCCCCCAGCTCCCCAAAGTGGTCCTTCACAGCCTTTCTCCTCTTGCTTCTCAGATCTCGTGCCCTAATCATTCTCCCACTTGACTCTACCTTTCCCTTCTCCTCTACCAACACGAATCATGACCACAGCTAAAGACCAAACTCCCGCACACAGCACGCGTTAGGTCAGATGGGGCGCACTGAATTCGTTTCTTTTACTTGCCCTACTTTATAGAGGATCAACGGACGCTTAATCCACCCACTGTCCAAGGACCCCTGCATGAGGGAAGCAGGATGGAAAGCTGGACGACTCACTCCGATGGCCCCCAATTCTTAACCAGTGTGCTGTTCACCTCTCGGTCCACACCAATCCGTGTTCAATGGAGACTCTGTTCCAGACTCAATCTCTTGAAAACAAAGGAACAAAAACAAAACAAAAAACACCTTTCCTTCTGGAGCAGCCCTTCACAGAAGCACCTCAGCACTGACGAGGCCACACTCTGCCTTCAGTGCAGTATCATCCACCCAGCTGATGTGAATGCGTATGACATCTTCTCTGTGTTCTTTCAGACACGAACGTGCGCGTGGCTCTCCAATTAGACTGTCTCCCAGAAAGAGGGACTATATCCCCTGCTCCTTCTGCAGCCTCCCTCTCCTCACTAGTTACTTAGATAGGTTTGAGCACAGTGTAGGGAGATGCTCAACAATCAGTGTTAAGAGCCCTGGCCGGTCGTCGGGACACCTGAGTTCTAGTCCCGTTGTGGGCAAGGCCTTGTGGGAGACTGTCATTGTCTCCCACCCCGTCCTGTGTCCTCAAGGCTCACCTCCACCTGTGAACACCTGTGGCTTTACCTCTGGCTCTGGGAGCAGGCCAGGCCTGCAAAGAGAGCTAGGACGGATGGGGAAGTTGCTGGGCAAATACCCCAGCTTCCTTGCCCTGTGGGTAGGACTCTAAAGTCTGTGGACTGTCTCCCTGAGTTCCCTCTGGGGACTCAGCTCCACGTGTCCACAGCAGTAATTCTCTTGAAGATCATCTTTACTGGCTTCCTCTTCTTCCCTCCCATTTGCCCACTTCCCTGGGGGTGTGGGGGAATTCTTCTCCCTATTTCCGGGGAACAGCTCTCAGATAGATCACTTACTCTCAAATCCTTGTCTTGGGCCTGTCGCTGGGGAAACCGAACTGAGATTTCCTCCCCGTTATTACTCCTTTTGTCCATCCATTAAACCAGAGGGCTGGATAGAGGCTCTCTATGGCCTCTTCAGGCTCTAACATCCTATGCTTTCAATGAAATAAAGCAAATTTCAATATCAAACTAAAGCTGACAATGGAGGTTACTTCTTAACGAAAACCCTGCATCCTATCTTGGAGCCGTAGCTGCACTGCACCCACATCAGTGCGGAAGAAGCGGGCGAGGTGCTGCCCAGACCTGCCCAGATCCCTCATCACACACCCTCTTCAGCACTTGCCGGGGATGCTGCTGGCCTCAGCTGCAGAGATAGATCCTTGTTGCCCAAGGTCATGCACTTTCCCAAGGTAGCCAACATGCAACGACGGAGGGATGCTGAACCATCTCAGCCCAAGCCAAGACTACTCTGAGGAGCAATTCCAGCTGCAGGCTCCCCATGGGGCCAACCAACGTCACCTTGGGCTTGCACACCCCTAAACTTTTCTTCTGCCTCTTGCTTCCTTCCCCCCCTTTGAAGATGACTCCCTAGTAAACATCCTGAGCGCCACATCAGCGTCTGCTCCCCAGGGAACCCAACCTGCAACAATTACATTTTAACTTTTGTTTATTGTGTCATGGAAGTCACAGACTCTGGAACTCTGCCGAGGAAGCCGGGCTGTTCCTTTTCATGCTGGAAGACCAGAAAGTGGTCGAGACGAGGGGGAAAGGCTAAGTTTTTAACAAAATGGAAACGAGGCAGATATAAACCAGCTATGTATGAAATGCAGTTTCAGTTTCTGAACAAAAGCTAGAAATACATAAAAGGGCAGCATAGTTAGTGAAACTGAAAGCCGAGAACTCGGGTGAGGCTGTCACAGAGGGTGCAGAAACAGAGAACTGTCCAGTGGAGAAGGAAAACAAGAACGGCCCTGCCGAGGAGGAGCAGACTCAGCATACCAACCACACCCAGTCAAATTCACGGGGGAGAAACACTCCATCGGGCAGAGGGCCCTTTATTCCAAGAATCTACATCCAGTCCACAGGAGAGACCAGACCATGTATGACAAAGGCACGTGCCATCCAGGCACTTCCCACTCACTCAGTTCCGGGCTGGACCATGGGACTGAAGAGGCCGGAGATTCCCAGGGTACAGCCATGAGGCGGGGCCTTTCCTGAGAACTCTCCCAACCAAACTGTCAGACAGACACCTCTCCCACCCACAGACAGACCTGCCCCCAGGAGGAATGCTGCTCTGCCAGTGGTGGTGCCCAACTGGTGGTGCCTGGCCACCTCCTGTGCGGGGCTGTGACCTCCGGGAGAGTAAGGAGTGCTAGGGTAAGGAGAGTAAGGGACCTTCAAAACAAGGTGGTCAGGAAAGGCATCCCTGACCAGGTGACACCGGGGCAAAGACCAAAAAGAGGTAAGGAGTTAATTTGGTGGTTATCTGAAGGAAGGGTGGCCACGTAGAGAGAAATGAAAGTGCCACGGGCAGAAATGGTGCTGATGCCAAGGAATGGTAAAAAAGAACAGCAAGGAGGCCAGTGTAGCTGAGAACTAGGCGCTGAGGTCAAAGGGATGAGGACCAGGTCTGTATGACCTTCTGGACCACTGTAAGGACTGTGGCTTCTACTTGGAGAAGATGGGAAGGCATGGGAACATAACTGGGTAGAGTGACGTGATCTGACCCCTCTATTTCCCTTCTCCAGACTGGTTTTTCTCCATAGCATTTCTCACCATCTATTTATTGATTGTCTCAACCCATCGGAAGATAAGCTCCATGAGGGCAGACATTTTTGTCTATTCTGTTCACTGCTGTCGATTCCCCCAGTGACTGGCACCCAGTAGATAATCAACATTTATTGAATGAATGAATGGATCACCTTGAGAGGAACCTGAAGAATTCTTTTCCTTAAAAAAAGAAAAAAAAAATATATATATATATTGATTTCAGAGAGGGAGAGGGAGAGAGATAGAAACATCAATGATAAGAGAGAATTATTGATTAGCTGCCTCCTGCACGACCCCCACTGGGGATAGAACCCACAACCTGGGCAAATCGAACTGTGACCTCCTGGTACATAGGTCAACACTCCACCACTGAGCCACACTGATGGGCCTGAATAATTCTTTTCTAAATGGCAATATGAATCCAGAGAAGGAGAAGAATGTTTCTTCTTCCTCGGAAGGTCTGTGCTTAAATCAATGTTGAAGCCAAAACAACGAATACCTACTTATGATCTCTTTCAGGCACCAGGAGAGGTCCTAAAATTAAACATACTTCTAATTTCTAAAACTGGATGCCGATGCCTCGATGCAGGGGAAATCACAGAAGGACCAGCAGTTTGGGAGGTAATGCATTTATGGAATTCATTCATTAAACACATTTTGAACAACAGTGTCTTCAAAAGGCTCAACAATAAGATTTAAAATGAATAGGATTTCACAGATATTGCCTTTCTGAGTGCTACAGTCTGGCCATTCTCAAGGCAGGAGGGAAGAGGTTGGGGAGGAGGAAGGAAGCATTTACAAACGACTCTAGTTCCCTCTTTATCAGGATGGAGAATCCCCTTTGAAAATCACTGACCTAGATGATTCTCAGAGGAGCCTTTTGGGTGCATCTTACTTAACTCATTTGCAGCATTTGTCACAAGCAATCATTCTCTCCTCCTTGATCTGCTTTCCTCGCTTGCCTCCCAGAGCATCACCCTCTCTTCCTTTGCCCCCTACCTCCTTGCCTGATCACTCCTGAGGTGTTTTGCTATTTCCTTCTTTCTTCCTAACCTCTGGATGTTGACTGCCAAATGGTTCAATGCTTTGTCCTCGTCTCTATCTCTACTCATTCTATTGCTGATCTCATTCAGTCCTTTGGCTTTAAATGCCATCTCTATGCTTTCAACACCCATCTCTCTCTCTCCTCACCTCCAGATTTATCTCCAACCGCTTCCACGGTGTTAGTTTTCTATTGCTGTAGTAATAAATTTTCACAAATTTAATGGCTCAACACAATGATTTCTAACCTTTTTCATCTCAGGGCGCGCACACTAATTGCTAAAATTCTGCGGCACAGCAAAACATATACTTTTTGCTGATCTGACACACAAAAAAAACAGGTATAATTTTGATTCATTCAAATCAGATCGCTATTGTGTTAGTTGTCATTGCTTTTTATTTTTATTTGACAATCTAAGGTAAAGGAAGTCAGTGCCCCTGACTAAATAGTCAGGTATTAAATGTTTCAAAAATTCTTGTGGCATACCAGTGTGCCTCTTGCGGCACGCACACCAGCTGAAAATCGCTGGCTTAAGGCAATGCAAATTTATTGTCTTAACGTCCTGCAGGTCAGACATGGGTCTCACTGGGCTAAAAGCAGATGCTGGCAGGGCTGTGTTCCTTTCCTGGGACCCTCGGAGAGGATTCCTTTCTTTGCCATGCCTCTCTTCTAGAGGCCACCTTCATTCCTGGGCCCAGGGCCCCCTCCTCGATCTCCAAAGCCGGCAATGCTGCATCCCTCTGACAATCCCCCTCGAGTTGTATTTCCCTCTGGCCAGTGCTGGAAAGATTCTTCACTTTTAAGGATTCAGGTGGTTTATATGGGGCCCACCCAGATAATCCAGGATAATCTCTCCACCTCAAGGTCCCTTAAATTTAATCACAGCTGCAAATCCCTCTTGCTGCCTAAGATGACATATTCATAGGTTCTGGGAATCGGGGGCCATAATTCCACTTACCATACTCTGCATCTCCAAAGGGATCTCTCACAGACACCTCATCCCTGGTACGCCAAATTTAACTCCAATTCTCCCCTCTACCCTGGATCTCCTCCACCCACCGCTTTCCACATTTCAGTTGATGGCAACTTCCATCTTCCTAGTTGTTCAGGCCCCAAACTACAGATCATCTTTGACTCCCCTCTCTCTCATATTCCGCAGCAAAGTCACAAAGAAATAGACTTGGTCTTCAAAATATATTGTGAATCTGACAATTTTTCACCATCTCCACTACTACTGGTCTAAGCCACCACCATCCAGAGTAGAATGTCTGCTATCCCTTCCTAATTGGTCTTCCAGTCTCCCCTCTACAGTCTGTTTACAGAACAGCCAGCATGACCCTTTAAAAAATTAAGTCAAAAGGTAATGCTTTTCTGATCAAAATGCTGCAATGTCTCCTCTCCCTAGCTCATCTTACATAATAAAAGAGAAAAATGCAAATTAACCATCACTCTGCTATGCCCACAGCCAATCAGAGTGAGTATGCAAATTAACCCAACAAAGCTGGAGGTTAATTTGCATATGCAGGCCCTGAGAGGAGTGAAGCCTGCTATGAGGGGAAGGGGGCAGCGGAGGGAGCTACAGGAGCGGTGCTCCAAACAGAAGCGAGTAGGTGCCGGCTGCTGGGCGGCTGGGCGGCTGGGAGTGAAGCCAGGGGAAGGAAGGCCTATTCTTGCACGAATATCGTGCAATGGGCCTCTAGTTTGGAATAAAAGCCAAAGACCTCTATGGTCTCCGCTCTCCACCCAAATTGCCTTTCTGACCTCATCTCCTCCTACATGTCCCCTTGCTCTCTCCACTCTAGCCACACTGGCCACACGCGGTCCGTCTACCAGTCCAGGTGGACCTCACTTTAGGACTTGGCTTTCCTTGTTCTGTCTGCATGGGATACACTTCCCCAACACCTTCGGCTCATTTCCTCATCCCTCGTATTAGTTTTCTATTATTGCCGTGAGCAATTACTACAGATCCAGGGACTTGAAACAACAGCCATATTGTCTCATAGCTCTGTAGATCAGAAGTCTAGGCACAGCGTAGCTCAGCGGGTCCACGGCTCAGGGTCTACAGGGCCAAAATCAAGGCATCAGTAGGCCTGCATTCCTGTTTGGAGGTTCTGGGGATAAACCTGCTTCCAGGCTCATTAGGCTGTTGGCTAGATTCAGCTTCTTGCAGGACAAGCCCTGTTTCCTTGCTGGCTATCGGTCAGAGGTTGGTCTTCGCTCTCTTCCCATGCTTTCCTCAGGTCCCACCCACTTCAGTATTGGGAGGTTGAGCCTCTCCGTATTTTGAATCACTCCAACTTCAGCCACATCTCTCTGCCTCAAACCACTACCCTACTTTTAAGGGCTCACTAGATTAGGATTGGACCACCAGGATAATCCACGATGATCCCCATATTTTAAGGTCAAAACTTTAATTAAAGCTGTAAAGCCCCTTTTACTATGGAATTTGATTTACAGGTTCAGGGGTTAGGGCATGGGCATCTTCAGGGCCTTCCTGCCCACCTCACCTACTTCCTTGACCACGGTATTTCCTCTGCAACCCAGCTCTCCACTCCCCACCCACCTTTCACTCCCCTTTTCCTGATTGCCTTTTTTATTTTTCTAATAGCTCCTACCATCTTGTAACAAACCATATAACTAATATTTAATATTGTTTGTCTTCCCCTGAGAGAAAATAACTCCATTACATCAAGGAGCTTTGTTCACTGATAATCCAATGACTACCCAGTAGACACTCAAAGAGTATTTCTTAAATAAACAGATAAACCTAACCTACCCTAGAACATTCTCTAACCCTGTTTCCACAGATTTTTTTTTTTTAGTTTCAACAGTTTGAAAACACTAATTTAAACAGATTCCTGATTGATGATGAGGAATATGGGTAAATATCAAAGACCTGATATTTTAATATGCCCCCTAGCTAAGATCAATAGTACCTATTGATTTAAATTCCCATTAATAAAGACTCACAGTAATGCATGCTGGAAAAAAATGTTTATTATTTCTACAAAAATGAGAACAATTTATTTTTATGTTATTACCCAGATATACAAGTAAAATAAATTGAGTTGTTGAGTTGATCTGGTCTCAAAATGTACAGAAAAATAAATGGAATAAAATTGTCACACAAGCCTCTACAAATGCCTGTGGGGTAGAAAAACTATCCATAGTGGCTTGAGGAAATACCAGGAGAAGAGACAGAGATTAGCTGAGGTTTAAGATTACCAATTGCCATCAGTCACTTTAGGGCTGGATAGAGGATGACAAAGTTATAACGAAAAATAATAGGATAAATTTGGAGCCAAAGGCAGTTTAGAAATTAAATCCCAACATTATACAGAAGGGAACTGAAGCTCAGAGAGGGTAAGTGATTTGTCTAATATCACACAGCTAGTCAGAAAAAAAAAAAACAACTGTTACTTAAGGATCGTGACAAAAATCTGTATTTACAGATACGGACTTGTTGCCAGCAGAAAGGCAAAAATGAAGAAAAGCATATTTTAAGGGAAGAATAAATAAGGCATATTTGGAATAGGGTTCTCACACAAACTAGCAGGAACTGATGCGTAATAGTTTCTAAATCACCACCTTCTGCCTTCCGAATACCTACAACAGGAATACAAAGGCGCACAATAATTCAGGTCTATATTTAAAACAAGAGCTTGTTTATTTGGTATTTAAGGCAATCTTTCATTCACTTTTGATAACTCTTCATTATGGGGGGGGGGGAAAGAGATTGGTTTATTAAGGCAACACACACGGAATGATTTACTCAATGGGAGAGCATCAATGTTAGGCAGAGGGAGAAAATAAGTCTATTTTTGGAGTCACCAATCAACTTTCCTCACCATGGTTACCGGCTGTGTTTCATAACTTTCCAGAATCACAGATGATTCAAAATGACCTTGGTAATAATTTAGACCAAACCTCATATTTTATACATGGGGAAACTAAAGCTTAGAGAGGTGGGAAACATTGTCTGACACAACAGCCTTCTAATGACACATCACGACAGAACCCAAGTCCCATCCCCTCCTACGGAAAAATCATTACCTCAGAAAAAAGGTACCCTGAATACTCTGGGTTTTATTCATTTGTCAACTGTATGAAATTGTTTTGGCAGTTAAAATCTCCGTATGTTTCTACATGCTTGGGAAAAACCTTTTGAAAACTACATTTTGATACTGCTAACTTCAATACAACTTGAAAATATAGAAGTGTTCAATCCTGGCTCATACGTTTCTTAGGTTTTAACCTGTTTCCTACCAGACGAAGAGGCCCGCCTGAAGGAGAACAGATAAACCATGGGCACTGTGCAGGCCCCCACGAAGTTTGTTATCCCAGACGTTTACTAGTCATACTCTTTGATCTCTCTAACTTTCTTCCACTTTCATGTAGATATATATGTATGTGCATATACACACATACACATATATGTGTATATTTGGAAAGATCTAACTTGGATATTTGGTAGGGGTAGATCAGACTAAAAATTAAAGCCCTAAAAACTTTCACGCCATATATTACTAAGTTGAATTCACTTTTAAAATGACCCTTATTCAGTAAGAACAGATTCTCAACACTTCACAGAGAAATCCTGTATTGATTCATCCAGCATTTATTATACTAGTAAGTGCGTACTCCATGCCAGGGACTGTGTTATGAACTGGGGTACCAAAAGATCACACCCCTGCCCTTGCTGAATTCACAGTCTAGCAGGGACGGCAATGAATGGACACTTGTCACAGCAATGGTAAGTGCAATCACAGTGGCTGGTTAATGGAACAATGGGGATGGAATGGAGGGGGGTGACCAAATTCCACGGAGGTGGCAAAAGACCATTTGGAAAGAGAAGAAAATTATCAACAGGGCTTCTTAAGGGAAGAGAAGGATTTTTCCAGGCAAAGAAGATAAGGGATGTGTTTTAGATGGAGGACCCAGCAGGTACAAAAGCAGAGACAAATGTGGAATGGCTTAGTCAGGCAGCTGACAGAACGCCGGCTCCACCTCCTCCACACCTGTATCCCTGAAGCCAATGCCAGGTGGTCTCCCTTTATACCCAACACCTATCTCAGGGGACCTTCACTGCCACCAGGCAATCGTACTTCATGTCCTTGTGCTACTTACCCTCCCACTCACCTAAACCACTCTTTCATGCCCTTATCTTTCTATAGAGCCTCCAGCATTTCCTCCCCAGTCCTCAGCCAAGAAGTGAATAAACTGCTACGCAGGGAAGTGACAGGTGGCAGAGTGGAGAAAAGGGAGGGCCAGGTCAGAAGGCCCTAGATGACACCCTGGAGATGTGAACTTTATCCTCAGGCACAGAGCACCGTGGAGACCAGAGAGGACTCTGGCGGAAGGACTGTAAAGGGCAAGGCTGGAGGGAGGGAGGTCCATTGGGGAAATTAACGTGAATGAGAATGAACTGAAGTCAGTGGCCAGGAGGGAGACAAGATAATTCTAAGAAAATAAAATCAAAGGCCTATTTTATCATTGAATGGTGAGGAGACAGAGGAGAGGATTCCAATTTCTTAGCAGCATAATTATATTTAATTTTAATCTGCTAGCTTGAAAGTTTACTGCTTCCAAGAAATTGTAATTAACAATTTTTAATATACATAAAATTGTATTATCTGCTTCTAGGAACATCTTGGTAATAATAACAAAACAATTAACCTTCGAACTGAGCTAAGCCCTATGATTTTTGAGAAAATCGAATCATCAATCTGTCATTAGCATTGGAAGCCCCTGGGAATAAACAGCCCCTTCGTCAAGATGGCAAGTCACTCAATTTTTAGGACAAGTTAGGACCCCAAAGTAAATGTGTAGGAATAGTAAGAAGCAAGTTTACAGACTTCTCTGAAGAAAAAACAAAGCATCTAAGTTTATAACGTATTTTTTCCAGGATCTCTTACTAAAAGGATGAAGGAAACAGAAGGATCCCCTGGATAAAGAGATACCAACTTTGTATTTTACTCATCACTTCAACTATCCTTCCTGTATCAGATGACACCTGGGTTTATGAAAATGAAAAGGCCAGTTTTTCTTCTTAGGTATGCCCCCTCTGATAGCCACCTCCACCTCATCTCCAGGAACCTAGCAATCCACAAAGCAGGTGGATTCATATCATCAAGGCTCCAGAAGGTGCTTCCCAGGTTGCTGCAACATCCACATGAGAGCTTTACCTCTGAGTCACAGCAAAAGTGTACAGAGCTCGGAACAGTGGCTCTCAACCCTACTTGCACACTAGTGTCAATTGGGGAGTTTAAAAAAAAATATATATATATATACACACACACATACACACACACACACACACACACACACACACACACATACATATCCACATGTGTATATTATGTCTGGGCCCCACCCTAGATCAATTAAGACAGAAACACTAGGAATGGTTCTCAATAATATATTACTGATAGTTCTTGCTAAAGAGCAACCAGGGTTGAGAACTATTAGCTAGACCCTTCCTTCCCTAAGTGTGATCTGTGGAACCGCAGCATCTCGTGGGAATTCAGAGAAATGCAGAATCTCAGGCCCCACCGAGAGGAATGAACTGGAGTCTGCCACGTAATGCCATCCCTAGTGATGTATGTGCACGTTCAAGTGTGAGAAGCACTGGCCTGGAAGAGTCAGCCCAGTGGGCCAGCTCTAAATAAGACTTATTGATGAGATGAATCAATCCCTCACCTTATAGATCTCACCCTGGCCCAGCTGTATACAGGTACTAGGTGTAGAGTAATTCCTCAGGAACTGTCAGGACAGCTCCCGACATCCTGGACAGAAGGCTAGAGGCCAGTGCTATCGCAGTCTGGCTTGATGTGTAACTGTCACAAGGAGATCAAAGATGTACCCCATTCATGAGAACCGAAGAGTCTAGGGAGGCAGGAAATGGGCCCAGGGAAAAATACAAAAGAAACTTGAAGTATCCCTGTAATTATTGATGTTTTTAAAAATCTGAAGTTAGATTTTAAACAACAACAACAACAGTTCTTCTCTGAGGTCTTAAATATTTCTCTCATCCACACAACAACCATTTTTTCTTTTACGTGTACAAAATCTCTAGTCAAAGGCCAACATAACAAGATGTCTAACCTTGGTAAATACGTAATTCCAATATTCTTTCTTGCTAATCAATTGGGCTAAGAACTGCCTCACAGAAAATGCGGGAACTATGAAAACTGCTCGTGATCCCAGGTGCAAAACCGAAATGCTGTTATTGGCGTACATCTGGTAGATCACAGCTAGGAGGAACAGGGCCAAAACCGGAGGTGAAAGATCTTGAGGGAAATCTGAGGGTGCAGCTGATTTAGTCCCAGGAGGCAACACCGAAGACAAAGACAAAGCATAATGTTATTAAATTCAAATTTACTTGAACTTGAGCTTTAAAATTGCTCCATCGGAAATTCAAGATAAGGTCATCAATTAAAGTAGTTTCTGAAAAATAGAAGGAAACAAATATTGGCTCTCGGCACAGCCATTCTCATTAGTCATGGTCACCCCAATGACCTCTCCCTTTCTCTCCTCCTACTCTTCTGACCCCAAAGAGACCATATTAGTTCAGAATTGAGAGATAGAGAAGATAGGACTTGGAGCAGAAGCATGAGAGAGGCTAGGAAGAATACAAGAAACATTTAGAAACAAAGGTGTTTAAGTAGTTAGCCCTACCTATACATCAGAAGCAGCTGGGGTTCTTTTAAAAATTACTGATTCCTTGGGGCCTAATGAAAACCAAGTTAAGTCAGAATCTTGGGATGAAGGAAATCATCTGAATTTTTTAAAAAGCATATATTAAAAGTTAAAAATGTTGTTTTGAAGTTAGAATCCTTCCTCACAACTGTGATTCCAGCCCTCACTCTGTCTCAGAATCATTTGAGGGCTGGAATCACAGTTCTGAGGAAGGATCCTCCCTTTTTAAAGCTCTGGATCCCTTTAAAATCATTCCCTAATCCAGCGGTTTCCAACCTTTCGGACTTCATGGACCACCGGTTGGCGACCACTGATCCCAAGGTTTCCTTAAACCAGCGGTCGCCAACCTTTTGGACCTCACAGACCACCAGTGGTCCACGGACCACAGGTTAGCGACCACTGCCCTAATCCACTTTTTAGCATTGCATTACTTTTTTTCTCTCATTCATTTTATTTTTATCAACATGACCCATGCAAATTATGTAAAAACTCAAACAGTACTACCAGGCTTAAAATGAAAACACAGCAGTAACCCACATAACCTCTCCACTCACCTCCAAACCCACTTCCCAAAGGCAACCTACTTAAAAAACATTTAGCTATCTCATTTGATATTTCATTATATATTCCTAAATAATATATTACTGATAGTTCTTGATTTATTACCTTTCAACTTTAATTTTGTAACTCATAGAACTGCTGATGCCGTTATGTACCAGCTTACTCTCTTTCAGTCGCTGCACATAGTTATATCACCATTGTTTCCCAGCCTCTCTTGCAGTCAAGGTTGATATTCAGTCTGTATGTTCCAGTGCTGTTGTACTAATTGTTATTAAGATACTTCCACACTGGCTGGTAAATGGCTGCTGTTCAAACTGCTCTCAAACTCTCCTAGGGGCCCTTTTCTGCCCCTATTTGCCATAATCTGGCAAACAAAGGGCTAACGTTTGATACAGCAAGGAGCTTCCAGAGCACTCTTTTTTAAAATTAATTAATTTAATTAATTTTTATTTTTCAATTACAGTTTATACTCAATATTATTCTGTATTCATTTCAGATGTACAGCAAGTGGTTAGAAAGTCATGTACTTTACAGAGTGGTCTCCCGATGCTTCAAGGACCCACTTGGCCCCCTATTATTAACTACTAGAGGCCCAGTGCACAAATTCGTGCACTTGGTGTGGGGGGGGGGCAGTTCCCTCAGCCCAGCCTGCGCCCTCTCGCAATCCGGGACTGCTGGCTCCTAACTGCTCCCCTGCCTGCCTGCCTGATCGCCCCTAACCGCTCGCCTGCTTGCCTGATCACCCCTAACTGCTTGCCTGCCTGCCTGATCACCCCTAACCGCTCGCCTGCCTGCCTAATCACCCCTAACTGCTTGCCTGCCCGCCTGATCACCCCTAACCACTCGCCTGCCTGCCTGATCACCACTCTGCTTGCCTGCCTGACCACCCCTAACCGCTCACCTGCCTGCCTGATCGCCCCTAATCCCTCTGCCTGCCTGCCTGATCGCCCCTAACCACTCTGCCTGCCTGACCACCCCTAACCACTCACCTGCCTGCCTGATCGCCCCTAATCCCTCTGCCTGTCTGCCTGATCGTCCCTAACCATCTCTGCCTAGCCCCTGCCGCCGCAGCATCCAGAAGGACGTCCGGAATGACATCCGGAAGGTCGTTCGGCTGTCTGGTCTAATTAGCATATTATGCTTTTATTATTATAGATTCCTTGTGCTGTAATCTACATCTCTGTGACTGTTCTGTAACTACCAATCTACACTACTTAATCCGTGTACCTTTTTTACCCAGCCCACCACTGTCAGTCTGTCTTCTGTATCTATGAGTCAGTTTCTGTTTGCTTGTTTATATTGTTCTTTAGATTCCACATATAAGTGAAATCTTATGGTATTTGCCTTTCTCTGACTTCTTTTACTCAGCATAATACCCTTTAGGCCCATCAATGCTGTCACAAAAGATTTCCTTCTTTTTTATGGCTGAGTAGTATTCCATTGTGCATATGTACCCGAACACTCCTGCTCTATAGCGGACCTGTGTTAGGACTGGTCAGTGTCTGGGTTACCATTTGTTGAACATTTTTAATATTGTCCCTAAGTGTGGCCTTGTGATTACATTTTTGCCACTGGAATATGAGGGAAAGTGATGCGTACCACTTACAGGCATGGGCCTTAAACCTTTGCCCCTCATTGTTCTATCCTCATCTTATGAGCTGGGACATAGATATGCTACCACCAGGTTTTAACTAAGCAGATCAGGACAGTGTCTCAGAGGCTGGCAGAGCAGCAAGATGGAAGGAATCTGGGTTCCGAGGAGTCTATTATAGCAGTTTAGTCCTCTACTATAGTACAGTAGTGATGTATACTATGACCTATGTACATATTATCTGTAAATCCAATCTCATTCTATATGTCTTTTCTTGTGCTGTTATTTTTCTAGAGTTTATAATCATCCTTTTTTAATTTGCTAGGTTTTCTGGATCAGTAAATTCATCCCAAATGCTCCAGGGGAACTGGAAAGCCCCTCTGAAGAATATTTTGCACTTGGCCAAATGGGTCAGATTGTCTATCAGTTTTGTAGTTGTTTACATCTGGAAACTCCTGGCGGATCTTCCCCTATTCTGATCTGGACTGGCTTCTCTCTAGGGCTGCTGTGCTACCATCACCTTGAAATTTCTCTTTGCTGTCTTCCTAAAATTTTCTTTTGCTTTTTTCCTATGTTTGACTCCCCGTTTCCAGAATCCCATTTATTATTCTTTCTTGGTTTATGCCCACATTTTGGTAAAATATACCATCTGGTGGTTTTCTGTAAAATGATGCAGAAAGATAAATTTTGAGACCTTTCATGCCCTCAAACTGTCTTTTTGCTATCTTCCAATTGATAATTTGTGTAAAATTCTAGGTTGCAAATAATTTCCCTTGGGATTCTGAAGGAATTAATCCATTGTCCTCAGGTTCCAGTGTTAAGAAATCTGGTACCGTTTCAATTTCCAATCTTTTCGCATGTGATCTGGAGTTTCCAGCTTCCCCCACCCCTGACCGGATTTAGGATATTTCCATTTATCTTGTATCTTGAAATTTTACAATGGTATGTCTTACACATTGGTGGTATGGATCTTTTTTCATTCTCCTGGCTATTTTGTGAATCCTTTTAACCTACAAATGTATGTCCTCCAGTTGTAGGAAAATTCTTGCATTACTTCTTTGGTAATTTCATCTACTTTTCCCTGTAGTTTCTTTTAGGAAGTCTTATTAGTATGATATCTCCTTGCTAAATTGATCATCTAATTCTATTGTTTTCTCACCTCTTTCCTTTTGCTTTTATTTCTACTTTATTTTCTGGTCCTTCCAATGAGTTGGGTTTTTTTGTCATGTTACTTTTAATTTCCCAGATTGTTATTCTACTATTACTTTTTTACAGCCCTGTCTTATTGCATTAATTACATGTAGGTTGGTTTTGATTTTCATTTTTATTCTTCTCCTTGCAGTCTATTTCCTCCAGGATTTTTTTCTCATTTGTTCTGGTTTCTGTCTTTTTAAAAAATGGAATGCTTCCTTTAAATGTCTCATACTCCATACTCATTGGCTATCTATTTGTATTTAAGGGTAAGACACTAAAAAGCTCTTTGCGAGTTCCATGTTCATGGAATAGAGCATGGATCCTCAAACTTCTTGAACAGGGGGCCAGTTCACTGTCCCTCAGACTGTTGGAGGGCCGGACTATAGTTTTAAAAAAAACTATGAACAAATTCCTATGCACACTGCACATATCTTATTTTGAAGTAAAAAAAACAAAATGGCAAAAACACCCGCATGTGGCCCGCGGGCCGTAGTTTGAGGACGCCTGGAATAGAGTGAGTAGAGTTGTTGACTAGTGGGCTCACTATAGGAAGAATGGGCAGTAAGTCAGTTTTGTTATTGTGGGACCTCAGATATCAGAATCTATAGGACTTTTCTCTAGGGGGCTTCATTTTACCCAGAGAGGGATCCTTTAATATCCTGCCTGGGTAGGTAATTACTTAGCTATCCTAAGATCTGGATAGGTGAGAAGAACATAGGGTCTCACTGTTTGGTATACATGTAAGTTCATTAAGTTCCTGTTTTCAGTTGAGCATTTCCCCATTCCTCTCTTTTTTGCCTGGTATCCCTAAATCTGGGATACCGTTCATTTACCTCAATTTCTCCAGAGAAAAAATGCCCCGTCTCTGGCAAGGACTTCACCTTGCTGCATGCGATGGGGGAAGTTAACTGAGGGTGCGGTTCCTTCTAGACTTTCAATCAATTCCTTATTGTCAGCCTTGTGCCCCACTTCAAAGCCTCTAATTCTAGAGCCTTTCTGAGATGGGGGGAAATAAACTGGCTGTTCCTTCCCAGTGTCTACTCCCAACCTCCTTCTTCAAGGGCACTTCAGTATCAACTTTCTTTACTACACTAAGTCAGCTGCCCCAGGTCTCTTTGCTTTTCATCCTCCAAAAATTAGTTGGCATCTCCCATCTGCTGTTGCCTCTCCTCAGGTTCACCATTTCTATAGTGATGTTTCAGGACGGACTGACAGTAAACACATGTTCAGTCCACCAAATTCTAATCTAAAGTCCCTATAACTAAGTCTTACAACCATAGAAACTGCCCCAAAAGATGAGCCTTTGCCAATTTTTTAAACACTCATAATTTTTCTGTTTTTACAGACACACCAGATTAGCTAAGATAATTTTTCCAATTATTTCAATGTTTATCATTTTCTTTTTTAATATAAAACATGTATCAGGAAAACCTTTTTCTGGGTGCCCCAAAAGACTTCTGATTTACTAACCCTTTTAGTTTTAAAAGATGGTATAATTTAGAACATTAGATTACAATTAAACCAAGAAAATACGGATTTTCATGCAATAAAGCTGCTTCCTTTGACTCCTTTCTTGCCACTTCATATCTAGTCGGTGGTGCCCTGAGCTGAAAGGTATTTGCCTGGATAGTGATCAAGTGCTTTCCAGGAAGACGTCTGACTCCTGCACCAAGTCATCATCAATATTGGAGTCTTAGCTGTTTTGCTTCCAAAGATAAGCAAAGTAGAGATGATCAGAACATTTAAAAAATAATTAAGCACGAGGCCTTTTCTCATATCCAAAGGATCACAACTTTTCCCCTCCCATCCAGAGGATACAAAAGTGAAGACTCTTAGCCTGAAGATTTTGATCTTAAAGGCTGAAAAATCCAGGACTTATCCTAAACCCCAAATTCATAGTTATAAAAACAAGAAATAACTACAGAGTAAAAGTAAGAAAAAAAAAACGAGTATTATACCTTTGATGTAATTCCACCCAAAAGCACATATTCTGGACCTGTCAATACTTATTTTGGCCTCTAGCTACTACTCATGACCTCCCTGAGAAGAAAACCATGTATCTAACAAAGAAAAGCGATTCCTAAGGGGAGGGGGAGATTAAAATGTTCTATTTCTTAAGCTGGGTGGGTAGTTACATGAATGTTCACTTTTTAATAATTCGCTGAACTGTACATTTACATTTTAGAAGTTATATATTTGTCACATTTTACAATAAAACGACTTAAAATATTTTTAAAATATATTTTTATTGATTTCAGAAAGGAAGGGAGAGGGAGAGAGAGATCAATGATGATTGGCCTCTTGCATGCCCCACACTGGGGATTAAGCCCACAACCTGAGCATGTGCCCTGATTGGGAATCGAACCGTGACCTTCTGGTTCATAGGTTGACGCTCAACCACTGTGCCACACTGGCCAGGCAATAAAAAGACTTTGAGCAGTTAACAGAAATAAACGAAAAGGCAGAAATTTCATTTGTTGTGAAAGCACAGGGCTGTCATCTCACTTGGCCATAATTATTAAACACACTGACAGTGATGAAAGGAGAAAAGTCATCCTGATTTACCCTTCAATGCCTAAACAAGAGTCCCACCAAACTTCAACAGTCATCTCAGTTGGTTTATTTGAAACACATTAATTAAAAGAGATCTTAAACTCCATAGTTTACCTTGCATCCCTTAAGGTAATATGGATACCTTTGCATAAGACTATTTATTTGCAAAGAGCTTTCACGACGAATCCCTGGAAAATAGAACAGGTATTATTTTCTCCCATGCTGCAGATGAGGAAACTCAGGCACTGAATAGTTATTAGTAAGGTCACTAATAGTGACAGAATCAGGACTGATTCCAGGCGTCCCATGTTCAATAAGGGCTCCTTAAATATTTTATGAGGAGAAAGAACTTTCAAGTTCTGAATTCAACAACACAGTATCAAAGCTGGTGGTTTCTATGACATCTGTGGGTCTCCTGGCATTCCCTGGAGGGAAGGGAAGATTCACTGGGTATGGCTATGAAATCTGAGTCATTAACTAACCATTCTGAGTCATTACACTCATTTCTAGTTAAAATAAAAATTCACCTGCTGTTTCAGAAGTTTATTTAACTCAAATGCAAACAGGAAGCTTAGGAGTGGTCACTAACTTTATGTTTAAGGGGAACAAATGCCTCTTTCCCTTCTCACAGTTTCCAAAGGAGGCGCATTCCTGATGCACGTATCTGTCTGCTTGCCCTGCACCATCTCCTTCCCCATGAGGTGGAGCCATTTATTTGGTTGGTGTGTGGCAGCCACGGCTCTGTTTCTCAGTTCTTAAATGCATGGAGTTTTTCTATCAAATATACTAGCCATGAGAGATTTGGCCTCAATCTTTCTCTGTACCTGGACAGTGAAAGGCAGAAACCTGGGTATTTCTGCTCTGCAGACTCAAACTTTCCATCAAGTAGAATCGAAGTCTAGACTAGGCTGTAGATGGCGCATGAGACTCTTTTGGGCTTCGCACCAAGCTATGCTTTCTGATCCAACCTTCATCAATAATGAAGTTAACATCTTGGCTATTGGCCAAATTCTTATCTGTTCCTTGATTGGTGAGGAAGAACTGGTGCTTTTCATGAGTCCTCCTCAAAAAATGCCATCACCTGCCTTCGGTTGGAAGTCTGAACACGTGGACTGGATTCCTCAGCTCTCCTCGGCGGAGTTCCAGGCCCACAAACAATGGTGTGGGCAAGCTGCATGGTGAGGAAGCTTTCTAAGATTCTGTGCAGTGGGTACCTTAATTCCTCCCACTGTCCTACAGAGGAATACTAAACTGAGGGTCAGATTCTTCCCAGAAACAGCTCTGCCACACTTCTGTGACCTGGGTAAGTTGCAATCTTTCCAGAAAGTCTTTTAAAAGACGTTAGCTTCCTCATCTTTTAAATGAAGGAATAACTTCCCTATCTTTAAGGTACTTTCCACTCTATGGTCTAAAAGCTCAGAAAAGCTTTAATAATAAATGTATTCCAGCATGTTTAAAAGACACTAACATTGATATATAATCATTTTAACACCTTGGCTCAATTTTAACACCTGAGGATCAATGACCTTCTACCTCATGCCTTTGTCACTTCACCATCCTCAAATTCAGCCACACTTAGAATTGACATAATTGCTCATAACTGATCCCTCCATGAGGATAAGATACTCTGAAAGTTCCTCAAACCCTTTGCCACTAGTCTCAGAATCATCCCTCCACACTCCCATTTCTCTTTTCCTTGTTCTTGCTAAACCAGCCATTCACTACACTTCCCGCCATCTCCATCCAAAGTTACTGTTTCAGTCTTTGACTTCTCCCTCATCCAATTTGCCAACAAGTCCTCTTGCATTTACTTGTACAGTGTCATACCCAACCCACCTGCCCCCACCCTAATTTAGATTCTCACTGCTTTTCTTCTGGAGACTATTTTAATAGCTTCCTAACTGGGACTACCCATTGCTCCTCCAATGCAGATTAATCTTCTCAAAACACAGCTTTAGTTACTAGTACATCATTCCCTCCACTTCAAATACCTTTGATGGTTAGCTACTGCCTACTGAACAGGCTCCTTAGCCCAGCATTCAAGGTGTTCACAATATGATCTTAACCTTGCCATGCAGCCTTCTGTCCCACTATCCTGTCCCCAGGTTTTTGTCCCTCCATTTCTGGATATCCTTCAAGTCTTAATACAGGCTGATCCTTACATCACTGCCAGTTGAAGTCCTACCAATTCTTTACGGCTTTGCTCAAGATTCCTTAATTAAGTCTTCTCCAATTTTTCCTTCTCTGAAATCACAAAGCATTTTTGCTATGCCTCTCTACCAGGTTCTTCCATGTAATTAAGCCTTTGGTTTCCTTTCTTATGCTCCCTACAAGCCTCTCACAGAAAGGGTGTCCATGACTTTTTAATCTGTACACTCCGTATACTGCCTTGTATATAAGCTGAGAGGTTGAAATACTAAGTTAACTTTGTATCCATTATATAGCACATAAAATAATGAAAATGTACTTAATATCACCAAAACTAATTATGCTAAATTCTTAGGAATGCCTAGAAACTAACCATTTTTGTAGTTACTCTTGTTAGATCAATATAACTCATTTTATTTAAACTAAAATTACAGGAAAGTTGTGCATTCTTATTGGTTTCTTAACTATAGAGATGGACAAAATGTTAGAGATCATTTAATTCCCACCCCCTCATCTCAACCACCAATTCTCTAGGTAAGAAAACTGAAGCTTTGAGAGTTTTGCTATTCCCATGATCACATAAGTCAGAAATCATAATTATAGCTATCACCATTCATTAAGGGCCCAGTGTACACCAGGCACTTTACCTATGTTATCCCACTCTTACAACAATCCTTCAGGGTAAGTGGTATTACATCCATCCTCCTTACAGATGAGAGAATGCTCAGAAAAGTTAGGTAACTTGCTACCGAGAGCCAGCCCTGTCTGTTAGGGCCAGAGCCGAGCTTCAGGCCCAATTCTACCTGGCTACAAAGTTTAGGCTTTTCTAATTAAACACTGTGGCAGGTGTCTTTCCTACTGTTTCTCCACCAGTGAGTAATTATGCTAAGCAAGCACGCACACTTGTAAGCCGTAAGCCATTTTATTTGAAATCCTGGAGGCACGAAAACTCAATAGTAGCTTCATGGCTATCAAAGCTCTAAGGTTAATTACTGCCAACATTGTGCCTCTGTCAGAAAACCTCTTCGATTTGGAAAAGATACATGTTTTCAATGCTTAAGTATACTTTCCATTTTAAACACTCTGTTTGTCCTACCACATTCAACAAGTATTCGTCGAGCCCCTAGATGGCCAAGACACATGGGAGGGAACAAAATTGAGTAAGCTATAGCTTTACTCTCTGCGAGTTCATAAGCAAGAGGCAATCAATCAACGAACGGTAGGAATCACTCCTCCCCCACCTAGGGGAGCTCTGGCTAGTTCAGGGACAAGTCATCTCGCTTCTTCTTCATTTCCTCAGAAAGCAACGGGTAAAAAGCAGTGACTTGTGCCAAGCAATTTCAAGGTCCTTTTTGGCTTTACATTTCTACGATCTCTGAGCTCACGCTTGAGATGATGCTTCTGTAAGTGACCACGGCCACTGGGAAGGGAAGGGAACTGCTGGGTGCCCAACCTTCTTTAGAAGTGACTCTGGAAGTGCCGGGTTCTAAAAATACCGCCACAAGATTAAGGCGGACTCATATGCTTCCCAAGTTTAGTCTGTATCACAAAACCAAGTTTACCCTCTAAGGAAGGAGAGTATCAAGCACTGCATTCAAATCATTCTCCCGTTATATCATTGGCTTAGTATTATAGCTTTACTTCTTTACAACCCCCGTACGATGCTTAAAATGTAATTTCAAATAACTTCTATCTAGCCTTCTGTGGAGTTAAGTTAGCGACATTAACAACAGAGTTAAGCGCTCTGCAGAGATGTAAATCCTGTACTCGTTTAGTTAAATTAATACTTCGTAAGTTCTGTCTGCGATGGACCTTCCCAAGCGGCAGCTAAATGTGGGGTCGGTGCACAAGCAGTGGAAGAGGAGACTGTGGAAATACCACTCTTTTAAATACTAGCGGAAACACACACTACTGTGGGAAATCGACTTTGCAGATTTCATTTCCATATCCTCGCTTTTTTTCCAACTAGCACAGATAATATTTTTAATCGTCATCACTGACTTATACAGTAACACACTTTCTCTCTGACAAGGCTCCCCATGCCTTCTCTTTCTTCAGACTCAGCATCTTAGGAGGTGATGTGCAAACCCATCTTGTGCGGTAAGTTAACACAGCGCAAAGGAGGAGATCAACCGACCAAAAAACTTAGATGAGAAAAAAAAAAATTAGAACGGTACCCTCTTAGTGCCTGACCCAGAAAGGCTCTGAGTTTCAACTGTCAAGGATATTCCTACCAAGAAATCAGGAAAAAAAGAATGTATGTATTCACTAGTCAACAAATACTAAGTGCTTAATATGTGCCAGGCTCAGTTCTCGGTGGTAGTTATAGCAGTGAACAGAACAGGCAAAGAGATTCCTGCCAGAGTGGAGCTCCCGTTCCAATGCAAAGAAACGGGATTTAAAGAACAACTCTAAATAAAATCATTTCATTTAGCGATGAAATACTATGAAGAAAAGGAAGTAGAACTAGGAAGTGGTTCTTAGAGTGAGGGACATAAAGCTACTTAAGGTGACCCAGAGGGCCTTGCTAAGTAAAGTCCTAAGTGATGCGAAATTTTTATTCTTAATCTCACAGGGAGGTCACAATGATCAAGTTTCATATTAATGGCAAAATATTAGGATTTGGCTATTACCGCCCCCCCGCCCCCACCCCCCCAAAGAGCCCACAAACAAACTCCCACCTAAACCTTTAAGTAGGACTTCTCTACTTAGGAGCCACTTATTTTTCTCTTAGGAACCACTAACTTTTAAAGTTGCTAATTATTTTAGAAGGACTTAAGTAGAGGCAATTACTAGAAGGATTCTCTCTCAGAGCCCAACACCTCATTTGACACCATCCAAATACTGAATGAGACAGGTCCCAGCCCCGCAGCGAATCAGCGCTCCTCCACCGGCTCATTCATTCAGCCAGGTGGAGTCTTGTAACCCTTCCGAGAACGTGCAACAAGCCTTGGGAAATCTGGGCAACTTGGCACCCCCAAAGTTTCCCCCAAATTGTGAAAGGGGATTAAAAAAAAAAAAAGAACCGCCCCGCGTTTGCAGGAACTCTTCCCCGCCCCTCCAGGCGTCGTCGCTGCAGTGGGGCCGCTGTCCGCGGGTCAGAGGCACGCGGCGAGGACGCGCGCCCGAACATTCCCCGCATGAATCATCGGTGCCGGGTCCGCGGGGCGATGATTCATTCACCGCTCCGGAGCCCGCGGCCACCCGCTCCCGGCGGTCCTAGGACGGCCGCACACGCAGCTCCCTTCCTGTTCAATAAACGTTCCCCAAAGTACAAACGCCTGGAGCCAGCGACGTGCAGACCCCGGCCGGGCGGCCGAGAGGAAAGGCACCTTTCGGCCGCTGCCCGAGTTCCCGGGCCCGGGAGGAGGGCGGCGGGCAGGTCCTGGCGCCCCTGCGGGCCCCCCCTCCCGCGCGCGCGGGCGGCGCCGCAGGGGGCGCGGAGGGCGCACAGGTGGGTCCCCGCCCGCGGCCTCCCGCCCCTCCCGCCACGCGCGGCAGGCCGACGCGCCTCCCGCTCGCCCCTCTCCTCTCCGTGACATCTTATGTAATAACTCGAGCGGATCCACACGCAAGCAACGCGCGCAGCCGGGCCCGTCCGCCGGCGGCGGGACCAGCTGCTGGCGCCCCCCAGCCCACGGCCCCCCGCACGAAGCGCCCGGGAGCGCGGCTTCCCGGCGGGGGAAGGGCCGTAGCGGCGACCCGGCCGGTCCCTTCCTCGGAGAAGGCGCTGCTGTGGCCGGTCCCCGCCAGGAAGCCGCGAGCGTCACCAACTGCGTCAGCTTCTTCAAACACATTTCATGGTCTCCTTCCAGCCCGGGAGCCGGCTGCTCCGGTGGCGGGGCCGCGGCCGCGGCCGGGGGGAAGCCCTCCGGAGAGGAGAAAGTTCCTCGGGGCCCCCCCTCCGCCCGCCCCGCGCCCGGTCCCGCCGCGCCCCCCCGCCCCGCCGCGCCGCCCGCCCGCCCGCACCGATGTCAGGTTGGGCAACTTGTGACCCCCGGGAGCCGGGCCGCCTCCTCCCGCCCGCCAGGCTCGCCCGGAGCCGGGGCCTCCCCCCGACCCAGCGGAAAACAGCGACGTCAGAAACTTCCCCGGGCCGCGCCGGGCAGAAGAGCCGCCGGGTCCCCGCGCATCGCCCTTACCTTGCTCTCCAGAGGCCACGATCCGGGCGGGCGGCGCGGGGCGCGTGGTGCGTGAGCGAGCGCGCGCGTGGGGCGGTAGGTGAGGGAGCCCGCGCCGGCGGGGGCGGGGCGGGGCGGCGGGGGTGCGAGCCGCGCGGGGCGGGGGCTGGGCCGGGCCGGCCCGGCGGGCGGGCGGGCGGGCGCGAGGAGCGGAGCGGGCGGCGGGTGCCGGGCGAGCGCGGAGGGGGCGGAGGAGTTGCCGCGGGTTTGTTTACGCTTTGCTGCCCGGCTCGGGGCACAGCCCGCACAGCCTGATTGGACACAAACTGGGGCACAGCCTCTGGCGGCCGGCCGCCCGGCCTCCTCCAGCAGCCGCCGCGCAGCTCCGGGAGCGCCCTGCTGGGCTCGGGCCCCCGGCGGCGCCCGGGCCTGGAGGGGACGCACCTCGGCGGCCGCGGAGCCACACGTTTGCCCCGAGCTGGCAGTTGCCCACCTGTAGTGGCCGATGGGCAGGGAGAAATTAGAAACTTCTGACGCTGGAGACTTCGCATCCTCTACCCGTGGAAGGGGCACTTTCCCCAACGCCCCCACCCCCCAGACGAAGAAGCGTGCCCTTGAATGGATGGAAAGGCAGCTCAAATGTTGATATGCCCCTTGGGCGATGGTCACGCGGAGCCTTCCTGTATAAGCCATCCCTGGGGATGCAGTTCCTTCCCCTGTCTCCAGCTTCTCTGCTTGTAATCCGCCCCCCCCCCCGCCCCCCTGCGCAGCATTCAAAGTTGCCACCCCCAGAAGTGACCTTGCCTCATGGTGCTCAAGACCCTCTGATGACTCCCTATGTCCTCAAGCCCCAATCCTTTCGTCTTAGAGTCCCCACGGCTGGGCCTCTCCCTTTCAGTCTCCTCTCTACTGCCCAGCCATCACCCCAATGAGCCTGGTCTTCAGATACCTCATCGGATGCCTCTGACCTTCCACACATGATTTTGATCCCACTCTGTTCTCTGCCAGGAAACGGAAAACCCCAGGGCTCCCTCCACCTGTCAAAGCCTCATATACTCAGCATGTCTAACAAGTGCAGCCTCCCCGACCCGCCCCCTTCCCCCCCCCCCCCCCACACACACACTTCACGCACAGAATGCCCCTGTGGCTGGCATCAATGTGGCTTGAAGGTCAGTCGTGTGCCCACTCTGTGCCCCCACTGTCTGTGGATCCTGAAGTACAGGAGCCCGGTTTTAACAGGGCTCTGAAGATGGGAGAGGTGAACGCTGCAAGAATGCAATTGTCTGAGTGTCTGCAGTTCTGCTGGGACTAGAAAAACTCCAGTCTGTCAAGAGGGTCTCCTGATAGAGGGCTCACGAACCTCATTTTGCAAAAAAAGCAAACACTTTCAAAAACTGAGAACGCCCTCCATTTCTTCCATGTCTCTGTGTCTGCCCCCTGCCCCCATCACATTTAGCTATGTACCCTCTATACACATGATGGGCACTTAATAACCTGGGAGGAAGAAAACTCAGATGATCAACGTGAATATAGAACATCAGGAAGGAACAGACATGCATGGCCATGAACCCAGTCATTTTATAGGTAATTTCTAGGCTCAGAGTCCCTCAACTCTGACAGTGTCACTCTGCAATCAGACAGTGGAGAAGTGGACCCTGACCCGACCTGACTCTTGGGATGGCTGATTTCTTTCTTTCATGATGTGCTGCTTCCTCTGGGAAAGTTGTCTTTGGACTCTGAGGGTGAATCCAAAGGAGAGTCGAGTTTTCTTGCCCAGACAATTCAGTAGTGACTTGGTTACACAGGAGTTGAAAGAACTGAAGTGTAACCAGGGTAAGGCGAGGCAATCCTGAGATGAGCAAGTACTGGATTCAGCTCCTCCCCGAGGGCTGGAGGGACAAGGGAAGGAGGCTGCTAGAACCATGAAGGGCTTGTCCAATGGGAGTTGGAGCCTGGAAGGAAACGCATCTACTGCTGGGGCTGCCTCCCAAAAGCGGAGTGGGAGAAATCCCCTGACTTCTTCCTTCCTCCAACCCTCCAGGGCCACCCAGTGGTAGAAAGCCGGAGAAGCCAATGGACAAGATGACAGACGGCAGGGTCAGCCCCTCAAACGGAGAAGAGCAGGAAAAGGAGAATGGGTCTGAGAGAGCAGTGGCAAGTGACTAGCACTCCCAGCATGGGTGCTGCACCTGGTTACCTCTGGGACTCTTTCTCAGAGCTTGCAGGGGCAACACAAACTTTTTATTTTCCTTTTTCCTCTTTGCTCTTTTGCTTCTATTTATCCATCTATTCTCTTCTCTACCATGTATCATCTCTAGCATGATGCCCTTATATTTCCCTTTTCTCTCTTACTGTCCTATCTCTGGCTCTCATTTCCCTTTTTGTGTTCACATATAATGCTCCTGACCTCTTTTCCCCATGGAGTCTCTTCTCACCTCTGCTTGTCCTACCCCTTCCTGGGCAGGATGGCAGCCTTCTTCAGCTGACAGAGATGAGAGGCTCCTATGGGAGGCAATGGGATTCAGAACTATCATACTGTCACTCTAGACACTGTGCTAGATAGTTAACACATTATCTCATTTAACTTCCAACTCACACCTATTAGCTGGGCACCCTCTCTATATATAAAAGCTAAGCGACTGGAACGACCAGTCGCTATGATGTGCACTGTGGAGGCCAACCGGCCCGATCGGGCCCAATCAGCACCCCCCAACCTCCCACATCCCCTCCTCCATGCCCTCCCAGCCCCAATCGGCCCCTATCTGGATGGGCCGGCCGGACCCCACCCGTGCACGAATTCGTGCACTGGGCCTCTAGTTGAATATAAATTTGGTGGCTTTACTATTGCCCATCACAGAGAAGGCTTTGCTAGCATAGGTTGCCTTCAACTTTGTGACAGGTCTCTACCTTTCCTCATCTATGTGTCATCCTCCATTATTTCTCCATTATTCTACATCTTTTCCTTTCATTAGCGCACATCTTTCTCCTAAATCCCAAGCCTCTAGAGTCTAATACATCTCCATTCTAAATCTCCAAAGATTGAGAATAGGTACTTGGAGGAGGTCGAATTTCAGCTGGCTTTTGAAAGATAGGTAGAATTTCAGTAAATGGTTGAGGAAGGGCATTCATCATGGAACAGTGAATATTATGTCCCAACTTAACCAAAACCCAAAAGACAGCTAGCAAATAAAGCCAGATTTCATAAATTTGTTTTTAGGTCCCCAGTTCTTTAAGACAAACTACTCAAAAACTCAGATTAACCCTAACTGTATTAAGTAGACATGTCATTCATACAATTAGAAGCATAGCATTTTAAAGCCAGAAAGACAGTGTCTAGACATTGGCCCAACTATCCAATTTTAAGTGAGGGAACTGAGGGCTAACTGGAGTATCACTGTAGTTAAACATGAGCACTAGAGTTTGAGTACCTGTATTCCAATCCCTGCTTTGACCAATGTTAGGCTATAGGACCTCGAACTTATTTGTGTTTAAGTTCCCTCAGCTATAGAATAGGAAAAAATGATAGAATCCACCTGTGGAAATTAAATGTTTTTATGAGTAAAACGCATGGCCTGGTGCCTGGTGAATATTATTATGATTTCCCGTGGCTATTCGGCTAGTAAATACCAGAGCCAGAACAGGTCCTTCAAAGTCTTGTCAGCCATAACTGAGCTATCCCCATTACTGGAAGTTATGTCTTAGGGTGCTTGTTGAAGGCCACCTGTGAAAATATGGTGCTCCTCCCATCTGCTGCTTCAAGTTCTCAGTAATCCTTCTGGCTCCCGTTGCTTACACCTCCTGCTGCCTCCTCTGCCACCTGCGCCTGCAATCCTGCTGTGCAACCAGCACCACGCTGTGACCTTCCAGAGAGAAGGGGGTCATGAAAAATTAGCAATGGGCATGCATTCCACAGTCGGCAATATGGTTTACAAGTTCTGATACAGCCGTGTTTTACTGTAATTGAAATTTCAAAGGACCATTCACATTTCGAAAAATCATGGAACTAAAGGCATTTGAATCATCTGTCATTCCTTAGCCTCCAGAGTCAAAACCGCCCGCTTCAATTTTGGCAGTTTCTTAGAGGAATTCGCTGGGACCAAGAAAAAGCCTTTTTCTAATTGAGTGTCCAATCCTTCAACCAAATTGCGATGGGAGAGAATCTTCATTGTCCCTCCGCCTTTCCTTTCTGAGTCCCTGGTTTCACTTTTCAGAACTCCTCAGCACCATGGTCTTCGTGCAGTCTCTCCTCTGGACTAGAAGCCGCTAGACCTTACTTATCTCTAGAACCTAGCTTAGGATCGGGGCATAACAGGCACCCACGTGTTGTTGAGCCAACTGACGTGAGCAATGCCACACATACCAAAAGCATCCCTCCTCCTCCCCCTCCAAATCCTCAGCTAGTTGTCAGCCGCTACACAAGTTCACCGCAAAGCATGACAACAGCTGAATGTGAAAGAAATGTGCACCTTACGATACAAACTACATTGAAAGGGGTTTATTTTAAGGGTGTAAATCCAGGCAGTATTTTAAGAAGGTCAGGAAGACATTTTTGGGGCATCTGGACTCTCCACACAAACTGAAGCTTCTCTCTCCTGTAAATAAAGGTTATTTGACTTGCATTGTTACCATTTTACTTTAGAGTTCTTGGGCTAATTTGTAGATGACCTGGTTCTACAGGTGGCTATATTAATGATCCTGCTCAAGTCATTTCTTAAAAGGCACAGTTTTCTTTGTCCCAGTTTTCTCTTTTTCTTCAAAGCCAGACTGATGACCCCATACCCTGGTCACTCACTGACTCTTTTTCATTTACATCCTCTATTTCATGTACATGTTTCCTCTAGGAAGCTGGAAGGAACCCAAAGGGCGAATTCTAGATGAACCCCTCATTTGATAAAAGAGAAAACGGAGGCACAGAGATGTTGGTGGCAACGCTCTCATCCCATGCTCTGTCCACCTAAAGGTGAAATTCCCATCACCAGCTGCCCTCCTGACTGCCCCATTTTTGCCCATCACCACTATCCTTGGTGCCCTTTAGGATTAATACGAGTGATGGTTGACTCTCCTTCTCTTCAGGCCTCCTCTTCCACTTCTGGGTATCTCCTCTCTGACTTGTCTTCCTAGAGTGAACTGGCCCATGGTTCAGGGCATTTTCTCTTCACGACTCTGTCTCCCTCCAACCTTTCTCTTATAGCAGAACCATCTTAATATAATTTAATATTTTTACAGTTATAATAAAGCAATTCTATTTTGACATATCAAAATCAAAATCAACATGCATTTAGACTATCAATCAAATACAAGTTTATTATTGTCAAGCCTTCCCAATTCTGAAACGTGTACCAGTAACTAGCTGTGTGACCTTGGGCAAGTTGCTTAGCTTCTATGAACTGCAATGTGCTTAGTCTGTTAACTGGTGTTATTATTGGCATATGTGCCTAACTCATAGGGTTGTTTGAGAATCAGATGGAATAGTAAATGTAAAGTAATTAACAATAGTAGTTGATAATGCCTAGTATTTGTTGAGATCTTACTCTGAACCAGGCATTATTCTAAGCTCTTTAAATGAATTATCTCATATCGACCCTACAATATAGATTCATTATTATTTGTAAATGGAAAAAAAAATGAAACTCAAAGAAGGTTCAAAACTTTCCCAAGATCAACAAGCCAAGAAATGACTGAACCAGGACTCAAAGCTGGGCAATGAAACCTGAACAAACCTGTATGCTACAGACTGGGACATAGAAAGCACTTAGTAAATGGTAGCTATTGTTGTTGTTTATTATCAGTATTATCACCTTAAAGAAACGAGAAAAACCTTTTCTCTAAGTTCCTTCCAGATTTCTTTCAGAAGTTGAGCCTTACCATCATGTTAGCAGGAGATAGGTAATTCATGATAATCCAATTTGCTGGGTACCACTTGTTTTGCTTCCCGAAGACAGGCTGGAAGGATGGTTAGGGGTTCTTGCATTGCTGGGGCTCTGTAATCACCCAGGCCCCCCTCATCCTCACTGGGCCCTGCAGTATTCTTGATAAAATGGGAATCACTCAGGCAATCTCTGACCCAAGAACAGTTCATAGTGATAGCCCAGAGATTTGTTCTGAGTGTGCTTACACTTACATGTGGCCTTTCTCGTGGACATGTGTCTAGCTCTGTTTGTAGACATTTCTGCCTCAAAAGACAATTTAGAAAAGAGAATTTCCCTAGTGGTGTCCCAGGAAATAATTCTTTTGGTCTCTATTACTATTTCAGTTCCTTCCCTTAGGGCATTTTTTGCTCCATGATCATCAAACAGTCTGATTTAACTGTCTTATTCCCTTTGATGATGCTTAAAACAAAACAAACCCCCTCATTACTGGTTTTGATGTCCCTTTCCAGGTGTTCTGTGCGTTAGTCTTTGGCCCACTGTATTTCTAAATTGTACTTGACACTCCATGCCTTCCATGTTCCCTTGCTTTTCTCGAGTGCCTGTTGCCCTGTGAGCATCTGATTGTTTATATTTGAACATCTGGTCTTTTTTGATTCATAGTAAATATTGACCTTGGCCTTCTAATAATGAGGTTTTTATAGATCCTAGAATCATAAAATGCTAAAGCCAGAAAGACTTTGCAGATAACAAAGGTCAAATAATTCCTTGTATAATAAGTAATCAAGACCCAAGAAGTCAAATGTCAGATGCAAAACTACACAGCCTATGATGGGGGAAAGCTAGAACCAGACCCAATATTTCTGCTTAATTTGTTTCTTATCAGTTGGATTATGATGCCTGGAAATAATGATATGATGAATTGAAAAGTGTTTTCTACTGAAATGTTTGTATTTTCACATCAGTGGTTTTCCTAATACATTTCCAGGAGGCTCAGAGGAATAGATATTCCAAGATAGCAAAAGTATCACCATAAGACAACATGAATTACAGAGCTGGGACCGTGTCCCTAAATGATCATCTTTCTTTTCTAGTGGTACTTTGTATAGTGTATACAGCAAATTCTCAACGATGATGAGGTTGAGGATGATGGTTAATGATGACCAGTTCTGGTATTTCTCTGCTCTTAGTCCTTCCTACTGTTTCATTCTCTCTAGTTGCAGCTATTTCTGGGTTTCAAGCTTCCTGGGAGCCTGGCTCATTGAGTGTAGAGGACATGAGGGTGATGGGTAGGTATTCAGTAGCTGTCTTCCACAGTGATGATGACGATACTTCAAATGGTTAGAGATCTACCCCAAACCACCCCCGCACCCTCACACACACACACATTTTGAAACTTTCTGAACTTGAGGAAGTGTGTTCCTAAAACAATACCAGCTATTGCATAAAAGAAGCATTGTCTAGTCAGGTAGTTTGAAAAACTGGGCGAAACAGAATTAAACACTTTAGGATTAATTTGTTTTGTTTTCAATGGAATTCACAGGACCTTTAAAACACTAATGTGAATCCTGAATTTTTAAAGAGGGTGATGAAATATGTAGAATTTCCCCAAACACACTTGACCATCAACTCATGTATTCCTTAAATGTCTTTCTCATGGAACTGGTGTAACATAGAATGAACTTTGGGAAATGTTAAATATCCTTTGGGTTTCAACTAGAGTATACAGTACTCCATTTGTTCTAAACCTATCTGTTTCACATATTAAGATGCCTTTCCCTGGGGTTTGTTTTCTTAGATATAATGACTTAGCCTGTGCCTCTCTTCTCATTATTTATTATTTCAGAACCTAGATGGTATTATTTCTCAGCCTGAATTTCTCCAGATAGAGAAATCATAAGTTGTTTGACCTCATATGTGAGCTGCTAAATTCCCATAATCATTTCAAATATCCTGTTGTAATCTATAATTTTCAAGGTGCAGGGTCAAAAAGTTAATGATGACCATAATGAATGATAACTAACATTTTTGAGTGTGTATGGTGGGCCCAATATTATGCTAACAACTTTACATGTAACTTCCCACTTAATTGCCACCATAACTCTATAAGGTGGATATTACTATATGTTTCCATCTCACACATGAGGAACCTAAAGTGCACTTAAGTAACTTTGCCCAAGAAGGTCCCATTTAAGGCTGCGAAGCTGGGATTTGAATCGGATTGTGTTAAACTATTAAGGATTACCAGGCACTGCCCTTCCAGTGTTAGTTCTATTTTTTTAATGTAAGTGCCCCGCCCCCCCTCCCAAAACCAGAATCTTTAAAAGCAGAGGACCTCAGTTTCTTGACTACTAACCAGAGGCTAGTATATTAGCCTTAGCTGCTTGTCACTTGGCCCTCTTCATAGGCCATCTCACAACACGATGGCTTACTTCTCCAAAACAAACTAGAGTTTCCTAGCAAATTGGGTTACATGTTACGTAATGTGTTCATGTACATATATCCACAGACATCCTGTCACATTTGCTGTATCCCATTGGTTAGAAGCAAGTCACAGGTCCCATTAATACTCAAGGGGAGAGGATCACTTAAAACATGAGCACCAGGAAGTTGGAATCAAGGGGATCACCCTGGAGCATTATCTACCACAATTGGAGAATCATAAAATGTATGTGAGCAGTAGAGTAGGGGTGAAATTCTAGGAGCCACCCCATCTCTAAAACGTGCCCACATGAAAACCTTGCAACAAGGGAAGCATTTTACTTCTCTCTCATTCTCCATTTCAGAAAGTGCTCCATGTATAGCTCAGCCCTCAAACAGAGGAGGTATCTCTAGCCAGCCCATCCCCCAATCCAATCCACCAAATAGATACTAAACATGGCCTTCCCTCTGTTTACACAGTTTTCTCAACATTCTCAGTTACCACTGTCTTTCCCCCAAACATTGTTTGGCTGCACCTCTCATCGGGCTTCGGGATCCCACTCCTTTATGAATCCACTCTTCAGACAGCAGCCAGAGTACCTTTTCTCAAAACACAAATCAGCTCCTGTTATTCTCCTGCTTAAAATCTTCCATGGGATGCCTTTTGAATGTAAGTGACGTTCCAAACTCCCTACAGGAACTGACCTCTACCTATTTCTCCAACCTCATTTGTTTTATTACATGTCTATACACAACTGTGTTGTTTAATTTGTTATAATGACATATATTTTAGATTTCATAATCTAAAAATAATTTAAAGTAGCCCTAGCCAGTTTGACTCAGTGGATAGAGCATCGGCCTGTGGACTGAAGGGTCCCAGGTTTGATTCTGGTCAAGGGCACATGCCTGGGTTGCGGGCTCGATCCCCTGTGTGGGATGTGCAAGAGGCAGCTGATCAATGATTCTCTCTCATCATTGATGTTTCTATCTCTCTCTCTCCCCCTCTCCCTTCTTCTCTGAAATCAATAAAAATATATTAAAAAATAAATAGATAAAAATAATTTAAAGTAAATAAAGTTAGTGTTATTAAACAATCTAACAAAGAACACGATATCACTTGAACAGGGTAAATTTTAATAAAGCAAAGCACTTGAGGCTAAATTTTTTTGAATGAAAGAAACATTATTTAGCAATTACAGTTTTATGGGTGATCCATTGCATCATGTTCCAGATAATTTGATCCAAAATGAGATATCTTAAATTAGATGAGTTTTTTTTTTTAGATGAACTTTTAAAATAATATAAAATCCCAACTTAATCTAATATATATTGAAGGTAAGTAACAGAAGAGGTTTGTCTATAAAGTGGTGAGTATTATTATTTCAGGAGAGGGGCAGACAAAATTTATTATATATGTAGCTTATTCACTGAGCTTAATCAAAATTTGAAGTTATAAAATCATGTCCTTAATAAAATCTAAAAATAGGATAACACATTTATATAAGTTACTTTTCTTACATTTCTAATTGGCTAGAATCAGAAAAATTCACTTTGTGTTTGGGTCCAACTTATTCATTGATCATGGACTACCCAAGCCACCTGGGTATGTTTTCCCAGATGAGCACAGCCTTAACAGAAAGACGGACTGGAACTGAATCTGAATTCTACAGCCCAATAGCTGAATAAACTTATTCAGTACATTCAAATTTTCTGAGCCTCAGTTCCCTCATAAGTAAATAGGGATAACCTCTCAGAGTTATTTTAAGGATGAAATGAGGCAACTTACTTATTGACACAGTGAAGGTATTCGGTGTATGTTATTTTCTCTTTTTTTCATCACAGTTTGGCTAATCAATCCAAAGTAGCATGAATTGATCTACTTTCTATTTCTTTTCCCATTATGTTAGACCTGGGATCAACTTGGACAGGAGAAAAAAAATGAGAAAAATAGCATGAAGGCAGAATAATCAAGACATGTCTGACATAGAGAAAGAATGAAACAGAAGCCACACCTGGGACGAAGATTTCAGTGGGAAGTGATAAGCCACATAGGAATGCTGAAGGAATTTGTGTTTATTTGTGGATAGGTAATTTATGGAAATTACGGGACACTTTTTGGGAAATTATGTTATTTACTTATTGAATAATTTATGCCACTGTTCCTCTCCCCTGCATTTTGAATGTAATGAATATTAATTTGAATTAGAAAATCTGAATGTAACGCAAATGTATCACTTATATTTCTCACCAGATGTAGTTTTATCAGAAGAGTATTCTTTCACTATTATTTCATTTCCAGAGCAACGGGGCCTTTTGTTTTTTTCAGACTATTTTTGGGAGAAAAGACATTGCAGTTACTTGCAACTTAATAAACCAATTTCTTTTATGGCTTCCCACTTCGGGATGCTGTCAGATTGTGTTGGCATGGTAGGAAGAATCTTTTTATAAGTTCTACAAACTCTTGGTGGTTTTAACGTTGTAGATTCCAAAGTATCACTGCATAATTTTTATTATGGAGAATCACTGTTCCATTAACTTCGCCTGATTTGGTTAATAACCTACCAAAACAAACACAATGAAAACTCTTTCCCGTTCTTTTTTAACCCCGAAAACAGCAGCTTATTCCCTGATTAACAATGGTGTGAGGTAACAGAAAACATACATTGGTCTCTGCCCCTCGTTCCTGCCACAGAGCTCCCAAATCCCTTGTCATTTCCTAAGTGAGAAGAGCACTTGAAGCATCTTTTGTTCTAATGAGGTGACTCTAGGTGGGCTCCTGGTTGGCTCTTGGAGGGGGCTGGTCACCAGAAAAACCAAGCCATGATTAGGAGCTTGGAGATTCAGCTCCCCCTACCCCATCCTCCAGAGAGGGGAGAAGGGCTATGGCGTTACTAACTGATCATGCCTATATGAGAAGCCTCCATAAAATCCCAGTAGTATGGGGTTCAGGGAGCTTCCAGGGGGGTCAACACATCTACAGCCATGGGGACAGAAGCTCCTGTGCTCAGGACCCTCCCAGACCTTGCTCTGTGTACCTCATCATCTGGCTGATCATCTGTATCCTCTATCACAGCCTTTAATAAACTGCTACAAGTGTCGCCCTGAGTTCTGTGTGCTGCTTTAGCAAACCTTGTTCCTCGCATTCCTTTAAGGGAAAAATTCTACACTTTAACATAACTATGATATTAGATGTGTTTTTTGGAATACAACCATTATGTTCAAAGTTTTCTTCTGTTCCTATTTGCTAAAAGTTTTTTTTTAGATATTGCTGCTGAATTTTATTAAATATTTTTTCTTTATTTAGTAAGACAATTAGAAACAGTTTCCCTTTATTCTGTTACTAGGATAATTTATGTGACAAATTCCTTGTGTTTTGGGACTAACCCAAGTTTTCTGTGATTGTGTGTGTAAATAGGAAAAACAGAAAATTTGAAATAACTAATCTCTGAGAAGTGAGATTAGTTGGGAGGTGACAATGGGAACCTTTTTTAATTGATATATATTTGTGGACAATTTTAATTTTTGAAAAAGAATATGCATTACTTTGATAATTGAAAGGTCTTGCTAGAAAAGCACCAGCAAAATCAATAATCAGGGTAAGGGCCTAATTTGAATGCCCATCCCCCAAATGCTGGGATAGTCAGGCAGTCCATCAGGACTCCTATTTACGTGGAGAACTCTATTCCCGGGATAAGTGATTAAGGGACTCTGAAGCTGATAGTCAGATTCTAAGATACTTGTCATATTGCTCAACAGAGAGGAGATAAAGAGTTGTTGAACCTCTGGGGTCAGCATGCCTCCAGGAAGGTGGAGCATTTACTGTGAGGAGAAAAAACACATTTATGAGCGCTCAATACATGGGTGGTGGTGACTCTTTATATGTCTTTTCTGCTTCCATTCCCACTCTGCAGAGATTTTACCAAGTCCCTCTCCTAAGGTGGCTGAGCAAAAGAGACAGGCCATCCTAAAAGCTTAAAAATAACTGTCACCAACCACTCTCTCAGACCTCCAAGACTGGATAAAAATGTTGTCCCAGCATCTAGAACTTCTTCAGTGATGGCTCTAAGGGCAGTAGAGCCTAGTACTAGAGGCAGTGGAAGGCATGGACACAGTGTCGGGGTGCAGTGGGGTTCTAGGCATGTGTTGGAAGAAGCAGTGCAGAAGGGCAACAGTTGAAGAACCCACCAGAAGGTCATACACTGGGAAGTAAAGGGTGTCAAATACGATCTCTTGAGGTGGATAGACACAAATGCCCTCACACTCATTACCCGCATGGATGCCAAGACTGCTGCAGCTCAGAGAAACAAGGGTTACACAAAGAGGGTGATGGAGCCTTAAGGCAGCTATGGTAACAGGTGTTCCTGCTGCCCTCCCTTGTTCTTCCAAAACACTTTGTTAGTGCCATCAGAGTGGCTCAAGTCAGCCTCTGTCTCCCCCATCAGACTGGACTCCTGGGAGCTCAGAGACCACTGTGTGTCTAATCTTTCATATTGTTTTCCATATTTGTACCCCCAGGGCACTTATCCCAATGTGTATTCAAGAGGTTTATTGAACTAAATGATGAGCCTGGGCTGACACTTTGTAATAAGGAGGGGAGCTACAAAATTAGACCAAATGATAATAGCCAGAGACTTACCACCAAAAGGAGGATTTATACAAATTGCAGCAGTGCTCCTGGACCAGATATAGAAACAAGAAGCTTGAGATAATAAAAATTATTGTTTAAAAAAGAAGTCCACAAGGAAAGAAATTCACTGTATTCTGTCAGGAGTGGTGATCAGGAATAGCTACAGAAAGTAGCTTGTTTGTGAGCTGTCACATAACAGTGACAACACGATTGAATTCAGAATCTAGAGGGAGAGGAAAAGGAAGAAAAACATCCATTAAGAAACTTAATTTAAAAAAGGAAATAAGACTAAATTTCTAGATTGAAATAAATAACTGTAGTTCACTTATAAAATAATACAAAAACTTTAAAATATCTTCTTGAGAAAAATCTATGTTGTTCACTAGAGTAGTAGACAAAATCACTGGAGGGAAAAGGGTTTCATGGGAGAAGGGAAACATTCTACAAATGAAGAAACAGGAAAGCATGTAACGTCTGTCAGATCAAATTCATATCAGCAGTTGGCCAGTTAGGATCACAAATGACAGGAAATATCATTTTAATGTGAATCACCGCTGAGTGACTAGGACTGTATGGAATAAGTCACTGGAACTGGGAGGAATACTGAATCAAAGAGAAATTCTTTGGGGAAATTGTTCTGTAAGGACAAATCATGCCTGAAAAATGCAGATTCTCAAGGGATTACAAAAATCTATAGCGAAGGGAACATATGGTTGTGGTCAATACTGAGTATTATCAGCCTTCCACTAGATTGCACGCTGGAGATAACCCTAAATGTTGAGATTTTGTGAAACTGAGGGCAATGTTTAGTCAAGGACTGATAGTTGTCTTTGAGACAGAAAACATACAACGCTAAATGAGGGACCTTTTGGGTTAATAATTACAGAGGGAAATCCTACTTAACATCCTTATGAATGACCTGGAAAGGCAAAATCTCTAAATTTTCAAATAACACTAAGCTCCTCTGAGAAGGGAGACACAGAATGTTCTTCAATCAGGACATGTGAGCCACCATAGCACCGTCATAAATTCCACTCAGGAGCCTCAGTAGGCAGGGGTCAGATAAGACACATGAATAAAAAATAATCCAGTTTACACTTGAAAGATGTTGGGTTTATACCATAAAGAGGTTACTCCCTACTAGTAGGTTATGAACAACAAAGAAGACCTACAAGTTGAGTTATTCTAGACCAGTGGTTCTCAAACCTTTTGGTCCCAGGACCAAAAAAATTAAAATTTATTGCCCAAGCTGGTTTGGCTCAGTGGATAGAGCATCAGCCTAGAGAGTGAAGGGTCTTGGGTTTGATTTTGGTCAAAGGCATGTGCCTGGATTGTAGGCTCGATCCCTAGTAGGGGGCAAGCTGGTCAATTGTTCTCTCTCATCATTAATGTTTCTATCTCTCTCCCTCTCCCTTCCTCTCTGAAATCAATAAAATATATTCTAAAAAAATTTATTGAGAACTCCAATGAGCCTTTTATTAGTTCATTTTAAAATTATAAGAAACCCATTACATATTATTATAAATTAAAAAATTTCAATTGACCATACTTTCCAAATTAAAAAAAAGAATTGTGAGAAGAATGGAATTGTTTTTATGTTTTTTTGCAAAACTCTTTAATGTATGACTTAGGAGAAAAGAGTGGCTGATTATATTTGCCGCTTCATTTAAACTACTTCAATGTTGTTTTGAGTGAAGTAGAAGAAAATCTGGTTTCACACAGTTATATAGATGGAGAAGGAATATATTTTCATAGGCTTTTAAAGATAATTGTAGACATTGTTCTTTGATACTACACTAAAACTCACTAAGTGATTTTTTGGGGGAGCCTATTTGCAATGGAATCTGAAACTATATTAATTATCTTTTCATGTTCTGTTATATTAAAATTCATTTACCTTACACTTTGAATATCTTTAAAAATGTAAACCCATGCATAATTTGTGTAACAATGAATTATTCATTTGGAAATTATTTACTGACTGAATTCTATAGTTCTTCCAAATGTTGATGTTTCATTCTACAATATAAAAATGCATTTACTAGTATCACTATATTTCTCATCAGAAAAGCCTCTAAGCATTGAGAAGCTCCCATTTTCAGTGAGGAAAACACGTTTTCCAAAATTCTAATTTTTGCTTGAAAATGCAAATTTTACTATTGGCAACATATACACTCAGTTTTATTTCTTTGAGTGACAAGTTTACTTCATTCATTTTGGAGAAAATATCTGCCAAACACTGTACTGGTATTCTTCCAGGCTTTCTTTCAAGTAAAACTGGTGCTTCATGAAAAAAAGCAATGAGTATGGCTCATAATTCAAAGAGCATGAGTGCTTGCCTCAAGACAACTCTCATATTTATAATGCAGCAGAAGTTGTTTATCTAGCACATGTGTGTCACACAGGATATTAAAAAGACATTTTCAAGGGTTAAAACTTAATGCAATTAATTTTTATTGTTCCATTAAGGACATTCTTAAGTGAAATGGGCTTTTTTTTTTTTTTTTTTTTTTTTTACTGTGAGTGCACTGTGAGGAATCCAATGGCCACTAGAACTAAAGGGTCAGCAGTTTCACCCACTGTTACTTCTGTACCATCAATGCTAATCCAGCACAGTAACAAATACATATAATTTTTCAGTAATATTATGAAAGTAGTTTTCACTTTGCGGTTACTCTGGGAGGGTCTCAGGAACACCAGGGCTTGTGGACCACAGTCTAAAGGCTGAACGCATTGCCTCACCTTAGCTAGCCAAGAAAATGCTCTGTCTCATCCACCTAGTATCAGAGACTAAATACAAAGTATTTTATAAAATATTAAATATCTGCTTCTCTTCTGTAAGCTGAAATACTTTTCTTTGAACATAAAAAAGATTATTTGTAGATTAGTAACTATAATTATTCAGGACCGGATGAACTATGTATTTGAGAAGAAAGACAAATAATTAGGATCTTATTTGGGAAAGAGAGAGGTTTGTCTAAAGTTTAATAAGTCCTGATTTAATTAGACTGGTATTTATGAGCATCTGTAGAGTTTTGTGCCATATAAAGAGGTATATACCCAGGTTCCTGCTCTAATAAGAACTAGAGTATAGTTGGCAAGGCAGGATTCATAACTATAATAAGGGATATGAGAATTCAAGAACTAAATGGAGATGCAGGACAATAATACCAGAATTGCTGCAAGGCAACTTGTGATCCAAAGCTAAAGGAGTGGTACCAATGATCGAGATCTACAGTTGTGGGTGTTTCTCACCAGTCCTGGCCCCACGCTGTTTCTCACTGTCCTATCACCAACAGCCTCCACCCAACCCATCTTCTGATCCTGCCACCCGTGAGATCGGTCCCACAGGACAGAAGGTGCTTTGTCCTGACTGGCATGGCGCCCTTAACTAGTGTTTATTCCCACCGTTTTCCTTCATGTTCCTGGCTTCTGGGGCATGTGCAAGGCTGTACTTCAGAAGCTGCTGGAGGTGATACTCTGTTCCTTGCGTCTGTGAAAGCCTGAACATTGAAATGGAGAGAATTACGCCAAGTGGCATGGGCGGTGCTATAGATTGAATGTTTGTGTCTCCCCAAAATGTATACTAGTACTTGGAAACCTATCCCTCCATGTGATAGTATTTGGAGGCGGGGCTTTGGGGAAGTGGTTAGGTCATGAGGGTGGAGCCATCATGAGTGGATTACTGCCCTTAAAAAGATAACTCAGAGAGCTCCCTTGGCAGAGCTCTGTGCTGCCACGTGGGGACACAGCCCAAAGAGGGCCACCTGTGAACCAGAGTGTGGGCTTTCACCAGACACCATCTGCTGGTACCTTGGTCTTGGACTTCTCAGCCTCAGAACTACAGGAAATAAGTGTTTGCTTTTTAAGCTCCCCAGCCCATGGAATCTGTTATAGTAGCACAAATGGACTAAGACAGTTGGGGAAGGAAGAAGCCACAGCAGGCGAGAAGTGGTTCCTGAACCAAAGAAATGCAAAATCTAGTCAAATGGCCAATGTGGGTAGGAATTGCAGACATCTATGAGAAGAATAAAAACTAAGTAATGTATAAAGGTTGAGTCCAGAGAAATAGATTACTTACCCTCCCATCTCCCCTTTTTTCTACCCCATAAACACTTTGCAGTTATAAAGTCATTTCCATGAAAACTAATTGGATTCAAAGTATCCCATCTCTCTTTCCAAAGAAAAAAATGCAGACACTTCCCCCACCGCTGAAATCACTGATCATTTTGTAATCTCATGCTGAGAAGGCCATTTCCCACATTATAGGAGATGGCAATCCCCAAACTGTGCAGTGTAATAAAATAGTTAATTTAAGGATTAAATACATTTTAACTTTGAAAAGATTTAGAATTGCATAACATGTTTCAAGAAAATAAAACCCAGGAGAGTGGCCAGTCAAGATGGTGGTGTGGGTAAATGTGTACTCAGAACCTCCCACAACTACATAAAAAGTACAACTAAATCACAGAACAACCACCATTCAGAACACCTGAAATTTAGCTGAACAGAAGTCCTATACTAAGGATATAAAGAAGAAGCTACATCATGAGACTGGTAGGAGGGGCAGAGATGCTGAACGGGATGGTTCCACACCCAAGGATGGCAGGTAAAAATCAGGAGGGATCTCTTGGCTGCAGAGGTCCTCCCAAGGAGTTAAGAGGTCCCAGACCCACATCAGAACCCCTAGCCCAGGATTCTGATGCCAGAAAGAGAAGTCCCCATAACTTCTGGCTGTAAAAACCAGTTGGGGTTGTGGCTGAGAGAAACGGAGGGTGGCTGGAGTCCCAAGCAATTCCTCTTAAAGGGCCTGAGTATGGATTTACTCAAGTTTACTCCCTCTAAGCTCAGCACTGGAGCAACAGCTCGAAAGATGCCAAGGACATACAAGGAAGAACTGAATTGTCTGGCTTCAGGAGGAGGGCTGGAGGAGCAGCTTTCTCCCAGACAGAAGTACTGGCAGAGGCCATTGTTCCTTTTCTGAGCCCTTCCTGCACAGAGCTGGCAGGCAGGTGCCATGTCTGAGTCTCCATCAACCCGGCTATCACTGTTAGCCCTGCCCGGGTGATCCCCTGAGACCCTGTCCCATCCAACCTGTGGGCCTGCATTGACTTACCTTTTTCTTTAAAGTTGTTAGGAGGGCAAGGGCTTTGACTTACCTGTTCTTCAACAGCTAGTACAGAGCTAGTGGGTGATTGATAGGTATTTGTTGAATAAAAAGAATTTCCTTAGAAGTATCATTGCATACAGTTTACATTACCACCTGTGTGCACATACCTCCTCAAACATACGAATATGACCGGATTCTCAAACTCTTGCTAAGGCATCTCTCTAGTTATAGTAATAGTAGTAGTTAATATTTATTAAACTCTTAATGTATGTGCCAGACACTGTCCTAACTGCCTTACTTATTCTTCACAACATTTGAGAGGGGTACTATTATCATTTCCATTTAGTTAAGGAATGGATGAGTGACATGCCCAAGGTCACAAAGGTAGTAAGTGACAGAACACACCGGGATCTGACGGTCAATCAACTGGCTTCAGGGTTTGCACTTCACAAAATGCCCAGGTAGAAACTTAAATGTGTTGACCTTCAACAAACAGCCAGCCAGCTATTTCTCCAGCAAAATGGGTTTATGTAGGAACAACAAAGAATTGCAATGTTGGACATGTAGTTTAATGCAGAACCATGCACAAGTCCTAAGAAACAGAAGAGAGGAAACTCTTTATTATAGAACAGTTGGATCACTATTATAAACAAAGAATTCTTCCTGTTGAGCTCCTCAATTGATATAGGGAATGAGAGCTCCTCCTTCTGGCCTCCCAATTTAATTTTAAATGAGGTTTCTGTTAATTAATTTTTACAAATGCAATTTATATGGGACCTTATCATTGGAAGAGACTTCAAATATCCTCTTGTCCCAGTGACCTTCAATCGGGAGCATTTGTATTCCCAGGGCCATGAGAAGGTTTTCCAAGGAGTACTTAAGTATGGAGATTTGAAAGAGATTGGAGTTATAATTTCTGAGAGAGCCACTTTCAGGAATCTCAGAAAGCATGGGGAAGAGCATCTATTTTTGGATTCTTAACTTCTATTTTATTATTACAGTTGATCTTTTTATTAAATTTTATCTGCCTGCCTGGGTTGGGGGGCTGGATGAAAAAGGTGAAGGTAAGAGGTTACAAATTGGCAGTTACAAAATAGTCACAGAGATGTAAAGTATAGCACAGGAAATATACTCAATAATATTGTAATAACTGTGTATGGTGTCAGGTGGGTGCTGGACTTATTGGGGGACCACTTTGTAAGTTATATAAATGTCTTACCACTCTGCTGTATACCTGAAATTAATATTGGATACTAACTATAATTTAAAAACAAAAAAAGATCAATTTGATCTGTCCGAGAAGTGGCTCATTTTCCCACCTTACACAAGGAAGATGTGGTCCTTGATTATATAAAAGCTTACTTTGGTGCCTTGCTTCAAGGTGCAAAACTTCTTGGGCACCAAGCCAAAGGGAAGCCTTCTTTAATGAGGACAACATGCAGCCCAGGACAGCCAATGAGTAAGTTGCAGCTAAGCACTATCAAGAAAAAAATAGTGAGGAGTGACAGAGAATAACAAGGAGATAGGTGTCTTCTTAGAACAAGTGGTAAGGTGACACCTTTCATTTAGGTGATATAGAAGATGACACTGAAGGATAAGGCCATTTTCTTGTTTTCTGTTCTAAGAAGCAAAAAGCGGGAAGTAGTATTTGTTGAGCATTGCAGAATACCAGGAGACTTATACCATCTAACTAGTTCCCATTTTACAGAAGAGGAAAACTAGAGCTCAGGAAGCTAAACAACCTTACTAAAGTCACACAGGATTCAACCCCATGAGTTGAAAGTATGTGCTCATGTCAACACCTGTGAGTATTGCTAAGGAGAATGAATCATCAAAGAAAATAATCTTCTGCAAAGAACCAGGAGCTGATACTGGAGGGACTACAGCAAATATTACAAGGAAAGATAGGATGCAGCTATTTTCAGATGAGTTCAGGTGTTTGTATTGAATAAATGCTAAACACTGAGGAAGACTGGGGTTGTGATTTCCGAGAGCCACTCTCAGGCATCTCTGAGAAAGCATGGGGAACACACTAGAAAGGAGTAAAATTACATAGAGTAGAGGCCGTTGATCCCTCAGCAAATTTCTGGGCAAGCTCATCAGCAGAGAGGTTAAGAACCCAAGCTCCAGCATCAGACAGACTTTAAAGAAACAAATCTCAGTTCCTCCACTTTCTAGCTGTGAGCATATCACTCAATGTCTCTGAGTCTCAGGTTCTTCATCTGCAAACAGGAGTTGGTAATGCCCCCTTCGTAGGGCTGTGGTGATGAACTCATGGATGTAAAGCATTCAGCACAGTGCACGGTAGATGGAAAGCATTAAGTAAACAATAAACATTATAGCTATAATTGCTCAAATACATGATTAATCAAATGACTGGTGAGTGCTCAGAAAAGGAAATGGTGATAGTCAATCATTCTACAAATATTTATTGAGTACCTACTAGGGATCTTTCCTACTGAGGAAAGAGACGTGACAAAAAGGAATTGTGATTTATAGTCTATCTGGAAAAGAAAGATTTGGCTTATTCATTAACTATCCCAAGTTTCCATTACTGGTTACACTGTGTACAGTTCTTTCTGCTTGATCTGGCAGGGAGGTTGTAATTCTGCATTTTTGTGTGTGGCATTGCAATCTATCTGTTGCCATGGAGAGACAAAGTGAAAAGAAGGCAAACCGTGGCTTCAATACAAACAGTGTCAAAGAACAAATATAGAAAAAAATAATGAAAACAAATGGAAAAAGCAGAATGGCTTTCTGCTTGAATGTGTATATGACAGCATGAAACCTCTTTTGTCGTGAGGTAAAATAGGAATTAGAATCACTACCCCATATTCTAAATACTGGTTTAAACCCACATTTTAAAATGCATTAAACTAGCCATGAAGATATAATAAGCAGAATGGAGAATATATTAATTATAAATTATTTCTGTACTTTATTTTTCTGGATGGTTAGAGCTAATTTTATAGCCATGTTTTTACTCTGGGAACCTGACACCTGGGTTGTTTGAATTGCAAAAATGATATAAGGGTGTGTGGTTTCTTTTCATTTAGACTTGAAACATTTTTGTTATGTCATTAATTTCGCATTCTCTTGCTTCAAACACACAGTCTCCTGTAGAAAGCATAGTCCAGGGATGGCCTTAGACACAATGAGGCCATCCATGCTTATTGAGAAGCACTTACCATGTTTCATATATTTTCAATACATTATTTCACTAAATGCCCACAACACACCCATGAGGCTCAGATTAGACAAAGCAACCAAGATTCAGAGAAGCTGATTTGCCCAAGATCTCACTGCTGGAGAGATGCAGGTCAGGAATCTGAAACTTGAGTCTTCTGACTTTAAGCTCAGGCTCTGACCACTTCATGATGCTACTTCTTACCAGACAATGTGGTTTAGAGGCCAGAACACAGGCAGGGGGGTAGGAGACCTGGTTCTCATTCCCAACATTCAAAGCTTTGGGATAGCGAAGAGATTACCTTACTTTTTAGGGTCATTTTCTTATTTGTAAAAGAAAAAAATGGAGGGTGAGAATGCCTGGGATCACTTTCCCTTCCCATCTACAATCCTCTGCTTTATGGATTTGCTATGGAGCGAATAAGCTTGAACTTCAGGGCCCTCACTTGTATGGCTCCTGTAGGAGCTGGATGTGGCAGGGAGCTGTGGAGCATTCTAGGTAGAGAGGAAAAGCCAGGTCGCCATCAGGAAGCATGTCTGTGCAAGCATTTCTGGAAAACTGACAGAAGAGACCTCAGAGGAAAGGCCCTGAATGTCCATGATTCCAGGAATCTGAAGTCCAAATAAATATTCGCTTTTCTACCTACCGTATTTTCCGGCGTATAAGACAACTGGGTGTCTAGAAGATTTTCCTGGGTTAAAAAGTCGTCTTATACGCTGGAAAATACGGTAATTTGTGTTCACAATTTTCCCCCCTTCCCCCTAAGGAGAACCTGTTGCATAAGCGTCAGGATGTGCCTCACAGGGTGGTCCTGTGGTACGGTAGGAAAAAGAACAGTAAAGGAGGGGGAACTAAAGTAGGGGGCTTCTGAAGCCTCCCTAAGCTGCCAGGTACCACAAGGTTTTCAGAACCAAAGTCACCAGGTAGGTGTAGTAACACACTGTGAATGAGACCGAATTGGTGGTATCAGACTTTCCATAAACATCTGGAATGGGCCACTTTACCCTTCTTGCTCTGCAATTGATATTAAAGTGAAAAGGAAACTCATATTTATGGTGTGCCCATCAGGTGCAAAGCACCAAAAATGCATTGTGTGTGTGTGTGTGTCAAACAAAAATATCCTGCAATCTTCTGCATCCCCAGGCCCTTATCAAGGTCTATTAGGCTGATAGAGGGAAGTGTGGGATACTGGATTGAAGGTACAAGAACAGTAGAGAAGGGCTACACCACATTACCTGAAAGAGCTGGAACCTATGGGGATGCGAGAATGTGAAGATGTCTGAGAGGCAGGTGGATAGCATTAGCCAGAGAGGCAGGAGTATTAGGGAGAGATGAGAGACTGGGTAGCTGCCACCAATATGGGACCTTGAACACTTACTTGGGTCAAGAGTTTTCAGGATGTTTTGCTCTGTTACATGTTGCAATAGTAATTACTATAGCAAACACTTTCTAGACTATGTCCCAGGTGCTGTTCTTTACATCTTAGTAGTACATTTAATGTTGAGACTCTAGGCTTCATCTGTAGGAGAAGCTAAGTCCCCAGAGGTTCAAGACCATTGGAACTGGATGTTAGGGCAGAGGCAGGGGTGATGGTCAGGATGGTAGGAAGGAGGACACGGATGGACAGACACAGGCCCTGCATCTAAATTCTGTAAGCTCTGTCCAGCCTACCTATAATCAAGGTAGGTTTCCAAGAAACCAGGCAGCAGGCCTTGAAAAGATTTATTCTACTTTGATTGCCTGCTTCTTGTCATTTCTAGACCTGTAAGGCAAATCCTATCATTACTTTTATTTCACAGATGAGGAGACTGAAGCTCAGAGGTAACCGAGTAATCTGCCCAAGGACATACAACCAGGAAATGAGGGAGCTAGGATTTGATCTTAGGTGGTCTGACTCTCAAGTCCAGGGCTTAATCATGTGTACTGTTGCTCATCAGCCCCATTTGTCCTCTTTAAAAAGACCTATTCAGTTATACATTGCTTTTCAAGATATTTTGGAATTGATTTCTGTTTCTTTTGAGTGGGACACTCTGGTTAGGCAGGGTGGGAGAAAGAAGTTTTATTTGAGGTCCATACATGGTCTCCCAACATCCCCAAGTGGTCCCTATGATTATGCCTATTTTTTACATTGATTTTAGAGAGGAAATGAGAGAGAGAGAGAGAAAGAGAGAGAGAGAGAGAGACATTGATTGGTTGTCTCCTACATGCTGACCAGGGCTCAAACCCGAGACCTGGCACAGCACAATGCTCCAACCAACTGAGCCATACCGGCCAGGGCTATCCCTATTTTATAGATTCTGTGATCGTCAACGACAGCCAAAATCATGGCATAAGAATCTGAAAAAATGTCTGTTTTGACTTTTCATGTTCGATTACATTGTTGTATTTTGCCTCCATACCTATAGATCTCTCTTAGCTTTTGGAAAAAGTCATTTTTTTCAAAGTAAACATTTTTTTTAACCTAAATGCTGAATGAGTAAGAAGATACTGAGGTTTGGCAGGAAGGAAACAGGCCACGAGTTCTATCACTCTGTCTCCCGGAGCCGGCAGTCCCTTCCAGGGCTATTCCACATTAATTATGAGGGATGAGTCCCAAGGGGAGCAACAGCAAAACAAAGACAGTTTGCAGAAAATGAGATTTGTGAGCAGAGGCCAAAAAAATTGCAGTCATAGATTTCAAGCAGATTTCTCAACTCCTCCTACCTGAAAATGGCTTGGGCAGCTTTGAAAATACAGTTGCCCAGGGTCCAAGCCAATGGTCTCAATCAGTAGGTCTGGGAAGTAGCCCTCGAGGCCTGGCCTGGGGACAAGGACCAGAGAAGGGCCAGGTGTGCGTGTGAGTGCAGCAGGGTACATTTCCACAGGAGGCCCTTAGCAAAGCAGGTGCATCTTGATGAGCACTGATGGCTGAAGACCTGGGTTTGGGTTCTGGCCCTTATAGTTTTGGGACTTTAACCATGTCAGTTCATTTTCCCAAACTTTAATATTATCACCCAGGAAATGGGTGTGTTTTGCTACTTTACAACTACCTATTGTGTGGTGAGGATTTTTAAAATAATGATTGCCAAATTAATCCGGAACACAGCATGTGCTCCATGGCTTTCAATACACATGATTTAAGGATAAACTAAGATTTGCGTTGAAAATGTCTATCAGACACAAGACTGTGCCACCAGGAGAAATAATGAGTTTGGAGATCTGAAATAATTTGCGATTTTCCTGGCATTGACTACTGCTCTACACTTTAAAGTTTCCTTACAATGAAAGAAATTGGCCCTGTCATTATTTTCCAACTAAGAAAAAAATCTGCTGTAAGACATACCATTCATTTTGAAAGGAATTTTCAACAGCACACGTTTATCAATGAGTAATTTTATTTAATTCCACAAATGTTCATCCAACATGCTTCTTTTCAAATGCTACAAAGCATTGGGCAACTCCTGAAAAGTCTGTTATCTGTTAAATGGCTGCTGGGGGGGATTCCTTTAAAGGCTGAGTAGGAACCAGACCTGCATTAAAGTGTTTAGAAGTATCAACTAATTAATTTTTTTCAAAGACATGAAAATCGTTTAGACTTATGATGGTAGCATTGAAGGAAATGAATGACTGCCATTCTAACAAATAATTACTCCCCCTGCAAGCAAAAGTTGTAGAGTGCTAATCCTCCAACCTTTACAGCAGAAATACCAATATCTGTGCAAGTGGACACATGCATTCTTGGGTTTCATACCCTAAAGAAAAAGGATTCCTAACATGGAGTACGTGCTTGTCCTGCTCTTTCAGAATGTGATCGCCCAAGTCCAGGGCTGGACACCAGGAAATGAACCTGTTTTATTCTGAATTTTCACAAGAAACAGAAGGGACCCTTTGCCAAAGACAAAATTGAATTTGACAGACCCGGAGAGCCCTTTCCCAGGATTGCCTGGAGCACATCTTAGGGCTGGTACAGGTGCCAGTCAATGCCAGTCAGCAGAGCCCCCGTATATGACAACACCTGCCTTCTTTTCTCTATGCAAAAGGACAAAGCTGGTTCTGCCGCTTGATAAGCTCGCTCAGCTGCCTCAGTTTCCCTGGTATGTTTAAGAGAAGGTTCATCGGTAGAGACTGAGGTTGACTTTCTATGTGGGCCTCCATCACAGACATTCATACCCAATGCTGATGATGGGACCCCTGGTGATACTGGATGCTTTCTTTTACAGTCTCCATCCCATGATTGGTGTTGCTACACACTCCTCCTGCCACCACCAAGTCAAGTTCTAGTTCACTGACAGATCAATAGCTTGGAAAGACTTGGCTTTGACATCAGAGAGAACTGAGTAGATCTGCCCATGCCCAGCTGTGTGACCTTGGGAGGGTTTCCTTATCTATACTATGAGAGTGGTAAAATCAATTTAATGTAAGGATTAAATGAAATGATGCATTTAAAGCACCCAAAACTTAATAGGCTGACCTTAGGTCAGAAGAATAAATTTAAAAAAGTTTAATTTTTGTTCCTGGCCCACTGATAGTTACTGGTTTGGTAAATGATGCATTAAAATAATAAAAAGTAAGAGAGTATAATATAGGAAAACCTGTATTTCTGAAAAATGATTAAAACTATACCAAAGCCATAATAATCAATTCCTTAGAAAATCAGGTTATAAAACTAGGTACTTCTCATGCTTGCTATAAAAACACATACACAAGTATAACCATATTAATGGGAAAGGTCATGGAGAATATGCAGAGATTATCCATGATACCTTATCTGTAGTGAGATTTTCTCTTTATGCATAAATAAATTTTCTCAGTTTTCTTCAATGAATATGCATTACTTATGAAATTAAAAATTCATTTCTAAACCGTTTTTATAGTACTTAAATGGCATTGTTCATTTAAAATATACCTTTATCCCAGTTCCTTTCTTCACGTTAAAATACTGGCACTGCCTCAGTGGTTGAGTGTCAACCTATGAATCAGAAGGTCAGGGTTTGATTCCCGATCAATGATTCTCCCTCAGCATTGATGTTTCTATCTCTCTCTCCCTCTCCTACCTCTCTAAAATCAATAAAAAATCTATTTAAAAAAATACTGGCACTCCTGGTGCCTGAAGCATCCTCCCTGCAGGATGGCACCGAAGCAGCAGGTGCTCAGGCCTGTGTCCATGGTCCGGGGCTGAGAGACACGGAGAGAGGATGTAATGGAGGACCAAGGAAGAGTGCCCCTTTATCGTCCTGCTAATGGGAGGGGGGTTTTCATTGCTGGACTGAGCACTGCTGGAAGGTTCAAGAAGCAAAACAAAGGAATTGTTCTGAATAGCATGGGCAGAAAAAGGAGAGGCTAAGTCAAGGAATGGTCTTCCAGGCAGGAAACCCATGTGGACGCAATGTTGGTGAAGTGAAGAGGGGCAGCCAGTCAGGTCTGTCACTCCTGGATTTCTCCCTGTATCTCTACCTGCTTCCTCTGTCCCAATGGGACTGCACCACCCTATCCCTCTTTATGGCACTCCACAGCTGTATCACACACACACACACACACACACACACGCACACGCACACATGCACGCGCGCACACACACACATATACACACACACACGCATGCACACATGCGTGTGCGCATGCAATTCCATGTTGTTCAAACCCACCACAATATGAGGCCCTCCTCCTAGCCAGGTTGAATCTGGTGGAGGATCTTCCCGGGGTCATCTAGCGGCAGCATGGGAAATGGAACAAAAAGCATTGCTGCCAACACCAAATTGGCCAATACTGCCCTGAGCTGGCAATTCTAAACAACATCAGTGATAAAATACTCCTGGCTGGGGAGAGCTGCTCCACCTCCACACCCTGTCCCCTCCACCCCAACCCACCCCCAGGGGACTCTGACCAAGAAGGAAGAGCAATTCGTGAGCAGTCTCTAATTCCTAGTGCCCTTCACAGTGATGCACGAGCTAGACCAGGCGTGCAGGTGTTCACCATTTGTGAAAGGGTGGGGGGAGGGGCAGCTGAAACACAACCATTTCCTGTTGGATCAGAACCTCTCTGCCACAGTTCTCCCTGTATTGCTTTCCAGAAGTGTGGAGTTCCCCAGGTTCCCAGGGCATTTCCCCTTGTGGCGTCTCCAGCATGGTTACACCCTGCAGTGACACGCGGACACTGGGATGGAAGCAAGGCCTGGAGGGCCAGGGGGACAATAAAAGGGGAAGCTACAGGCAGACCAGATGGACTGGACCAGCAGGATGAGGGGCTGAGGCCCTGAAAATGTTTAAAGCAGGGCTTACAAATGCAGACATGTGAATTAAATGAACGAAGCCGGCTGGTGTCAGAGGAAAAACACTGTACCGTCTTTACTACTTGTCTAGAAGGTCTGGCCTTCTCAATGCAACACTCGTTTTCCTAATGTGGTGGGAATAGGTATATCTTTGATGGAAAAACACAACACGTGGGCACTGTGTTGAGGAGAAAATCGGGAGTGGGGGATAGCGTAGACAGAAGCAGGCTTGACCCTTCTGAAGGGGTGGCCACTGCATTCTGTCACTGCGGGAAGGAGGGTGAGGTGAAGTGGGGGCTCCTGATTTGACAAGATAATCTGGAAGTCTGGACTGTTACATGGACTCTCCTAATATCCGAATGTTGGTTCAATTACAAATAACAACAGCACTGAAGGACCCACGAAAACACAGCAGATGTGACCTAAGGCCACTCCTTGTTAATGTTTGCATCAAACAGAGCTTCCTCTTTGTTCCCCAAGGGAGGGTAAGATAACAATTTCCTGTGGAGGCTGGGTCTTCCTAGAGAGGGTGTTGGTCATATCTCACAGCTGCACCCCTGAGATAACTACCCCATGCATCCCTCATACCCTCATTCCCCTCCCCACTGGCAGTTAGTCACTGGAGAGTATTCCAAGATTAAAGATGGTTATGTCTTTTTCTGAATCACTTCTATTCCCTGGGTTGAAAACTCTTCTTGTCCTGAAGGCCATGGCCAAAGACAGCTCCAGAAGGTCTATTTAGATGTGCATGTAGTTGGATGGAAGGTGAGACTTGAAACTGCCTTTGTAAAGCACTTTATACTAAGATTGAGGCAAGGCTGAAAGTTGTCCTTATCAAATTTTGAAGAGAGGGCTGCCTGAGGCCACCATTATGGCTCCATCTCCCCAGTGGAAACATTCTTAGGATAAGATTAGATACAGCTGGTCACACAAAGACATTAATACAGGAGGCTTTCTTGTGGTATCTTAGGAATAGTTGCATGCTGGCAATTCTTTGAAGCCAAAGGAATGAATCTTTACTAGAGAAATGCTGATCATGCCACCCTCTGTTTAAAATCCTTTTAGGATTAAGTACAAAGACCTAAGATCACTTGCAAAGCCCAGTTTGATCTGCCCTCTGCTGGCCTCACTGCCCTTATCTCCCACAACTAGCTCCTTCCCCCACACTGAACGTTATTTGGCTCCTTGAGTATGTCACACCCTCTCTGGCATGTCTGTATTTGGCTGACTTCTACCTTCAGGCCGCTGGAGATGTCACTTCCTCCGGAAAGTCCTCCGTGCTCCCCTCCCCTCCCACACTCCTGGGACTGGGCTAAGTACTCTTCCTATGTACTCTTCCCAATCGTACAATTTAACTGTATCAGATCGTTCTGCTGTAGGAGGGTTCTCCAGGAAGGAGTTCGAACTCCTGGTTGAGGGGACAATTTGCATATTAGCCTCTTATTATATAGGATGTACACTGAGTGGCCAGATTATTATGCGTTCAGAGATCATAATAATATGGCCACTCAGTGTAGAATTAAGGTGTGGGCAGGGCTGCACTCCCTCTGAAGGCTGTAGGGTAGAATCCATTCCTTTCATCTTCCACCTGCTGGGGGCTCCAGACATACTTGGCTGTGGCTGCCTAACTCCAGTCTCTTGCCTCCATGTTCCCACTGCCTTCTCTGTGTCTCTCTCTTCTGTGTTTGTCTCTTATCAAGACTCAGTTGAGGTCCATCCTGATGATCCTTAAATAACTCACATCACAAAAGACTCTTTTTCCAAGTAAGGTGATGTTCACAGTTTCCAGGAATTAGGAGGTGGACATATATATTTGGGGGCCACCATTCAGCCCACTAGAGGGAAGAAACAGCCCCACGGCCACTGGGGAGCCACGTTCTGTGACAGACTCTCTATTGGTTCCCAGAGGAGAACCAATACTGAACACAGTGAGGTTGCTCATGCTCCTCTCACCAGCACATGCTCGATGCCCATGTGTGTGTCTCCTTAGTCTTCCGGCCTCACGAATACACCCATTCCTGCACGCTCATTTCCCTGAGCCCTTTAAGTTCTCCCTCTAGGTCTGGCATGGCAATCAGGCACTTCGACCTTTCAGCATGGACCACAGCTTTCTCCAGGCTTCCAGGAGCCACCCTGGCAGCAAGTTTGTATTGTTCCCTGGGTGCTTCCTGTATCTTGAGAGAGTGAGCGCAGTATGAAAAAACTCTCCCTTATCCAGACTAATGTTCCAGCCCCTTGATAAAGCACCCTGATCTCCTCTTTCAGCTCTTTGGGGTCATGGCCACTTGCTTCCCTTATCAGGCCCAACATAGCCTTGGCTGGGTGATGCTGTGACTTACCCCTGGTTTCAGGCCTGATATCCAGGAGAGGAACAGGGAGCCACCTGTTGCCTTTCTGGGGAAAACCCTCCAGACAGTTTTCCTGCACAAGGAATGTTCTAGCTCTTTATGGACAGGGTGGGCCACTCCTGCAGGCTCAGCTGGTGCAGAGAAGTTTAGGGAACATTTACTCAAATCTTCCAACTCCATGTGTCACAGCCCCAGATTTTGCCAACGAGGGCCTGCCTTTGGCATAAGAACCTGCTTTGGCTGAGCATTCAATTGTCTTTGAAGTTCAATAACCCCATTAAGTCCTGTAGTTCATCTTCAGCTTTTCTGGCCACACATAGTAAGAGGGCTTCTTTGTAGAGATTCCTTTCACACTTAGTTTCAATTGTTAACTGTTCTCAGCTTTTCACTATCCCCCTGTAGGGCATCAGTGCAACTTAGTGGTAACCATCCAATCCCATTACCTTTGTACTTACAAATCTCAACTACATTTCAAATGCTCGGATCGGTGCATTCCCCTCTGCCTGCGTGCCATCAGCTCACCACTGGTGAAAGTGGACTGCATCTCCCGCTAAGGGCTATCTTCACATCACCTACCACCAGGAATGGGGTGGAATGGCGTGGGTCCTCAGAACTAGCTGGGCAGTGAGTGACCCAGTCCCCAAGCCTTTGTCTTGCCCCTTACTTTCTCAGACTGTTCTTGGTGCCAACTCTTGCAAGTTGAGTTCTCTGGCAAACACATGCTGAAATGGAGTCAGAAATGCCAAAGATTTGTTAGGGAGTAATATCCGTGAAAGGACAAGGGGGCGAATCAGGATTGTGTGGAGAGAGCCATCAGACCGGAATAAAGACTTGACAAAGTCTCTGCCAACCCAACGAGAGCTCTGGAGCAAAGGCGGCCTGTCAAACAGTCTGAGGTCGAGTGGCAATGGGAGGCCTTTGTACCACTGCCTTGCTCAGCCATTGGCTGAGGAGTAAGGTTCCCAGATCAAACAGGAAAAGCTATTACATTTGCATTGCTGATAAACAAATTTTTGTAGTATATGTATATCCCATGCAATATTTGGAACATACTTATTCTACAGAATACTCATTGCTTATCTGAAATGCACATTTAACTGGGTGTTTGTGTTTGCTAAATCTGGCAATGCTAGCTGGGGGGAACTCCAAGAAGTGCATGCTCTCAGCGACCACTGCTCTGCTCCTCCATTGTCTGGGAGCTGATCTGAGGACAGTGTGACCTGGGCTTGGAAGCTGAGGTAGACCTGAGGGTGCTAACTGCTGGAGGCTGTCAGCTAACCGCACTCCTGGTCACTGGCCAGCAAATCCTTTCCAGAAGATCTCTGCATCTGCCCGTTATGTTCCATTTAACTTTGTCTCCCTTGCTCAGTGTAAGTCTAGGGAAGGTGAGAAAACTGTCCCTCTTATTTATCTTGTGTCCCCAGTGCCAGGCACAGTGCTCGGCTCCTGGGTGATGCTCAGGTATTGTTAAATGGAATTATACTTAAGGCTTTAGGAAGGACATAAAGAAGTGCTCTTGTCCTCTCCCCGGGCAGAATCACACTCGGAGTTTGCTGACCCTCGATGGCTTTCCATGCTGCGTGTGCACTAAGCGGAGGCAACGGGGAGAAGATCAGCTTTGAGCTGTAGAGTCTGCGTTCCCGGCCACTGAACTCTACATCAGAGCTAATTATTTATGGAGTTAATTAAGTGCTTTCTAAGTAAGTAAAGAGGGTTCTAATTGAGGAATTCCAAGAGAGACCTTGTAGATGAAGGTTGGAATTTGGTGCTGTTATCTCCACGTCTCTGTCCCGCAGAGGGCCCGACCTCCGCAGACCCTGCACAGAACTTAGCAACTTTCATCCCATACGTAGCATCACCATATTGCTTCTGTGCGATAAGCCAGAAATCCTTGCCTCGCCCAACTCCAGGATGCAGTTTCCAACCACTGACTACGTTCTGCAGATTCCACCCCATTTTCTCTCTGAAAGGCATGTCTGCCTCTCCGTTTGCACAACTACGTTCATAGCGTGGATCCTCCTCGTCTCTCCCCAGGAGGGGAGTATGCCAGTTGGCCTCCCTGCCTCTGGTATTGTGCCCTCTCCAATTCGTCTTCCACACTATTGTCAGGCATTTAGCTTTAAGACCTGAAAGTAAATCTCATCCAGTCAAATCAATCAAATCGTGCTATTTTCTTCCCTTAAATCTCTGAGCCGTTCCCCTCCTTTCAGGATCATGTCCAACCTCATCCGTTACTCTGCTTGCCAGAAGGTTTCTTCCTCTGCTTTTAGGTGTGCAATCTGAGGATGTCACACTCGTTCTTTACATAATTTATTGACTCACCATTTGCTGATATGATAAAGTCCAGCCCTCTCTGCGTGGCTTACACGGCCCTCTGTGTACTGGACCTGCCTTCATTCTGCCACATCCCTGCTTACATCCTTGCTGTGGCTTACAGTCTCATGATCACATCACACCCTGTCATATCTACCAGTCTCTGTTCAAACTGGTCCCCCTGCCTGAAATTCCTCTTTCTCTGCTCTTCCTGCTGCCTAGATCGGCACTTCTCAAAGGCTCATGGGGAATCAATCACCTGGGGATCCTGTTAAAATTAATATGCTTATCCATTAGGTCTAACATGGAGCCCCAGCCTCTGTATTTCTAAAAGGTGATGCCATTGCTGCTGGTCCAGAAACCACACTCTGATTAGCACAGGCCTAGACCACACTTGTCTTTCAAGTGTCACTGAAGGGTTATCATCACTCTGAAACCTTTCCTGAATCTTCTAGAGGTCATTGACACTTTATATTCCCATTCCTATAGCTCCTCCTGACCTCTATCAAAACACTGGTGACATTTCATTGCATTTTTCACTTTGTATGCATCTTCTTCTCCTAGACTGTAAGCTCCTTTAGGACAGGAACCATGTCTTATTCATCCCTGGGATGCCAGCCCTCAGCACAGTGTCTGTAGTCGGCATTCAATAAAAGTTTGTTGAATGAATAAATGTGGAGTCATACTCAGGAAAATAAAAGGTATATTCAGTATAGAGAGGATTCTCTTTCTTCCTTCTCAACTTTCTGATGCTAGACTTGAACCTACTAAAGTAGAACTCCTTTGGCTACAAATACCCAACTCAAATTTGCTTTCTCAGGTTGGCTCAGGTAGCTGAGGAGGGATGCTGGGAACCCACAGGGCCCAGGGCTACTAGAGATCCCACACACAGGGACTTGTAGCCTTTTCCCTAGAAGGTGCTACTGGTTGGCTGGGTCTGAGTTGCCTTCTGTGCATCTCTCATTTCTGCTGGTCTCGGCTGCCTTTTGTGTCGGCCTTTTCATCTCCTACAGCAGACAGGTCTATCCCAGACTGTCGGGCTCTGGGCTCTCATCAGACTCAACTTAACATCACTGCAAAGGAAAGTCTTGTGCCTACGCCTGTGGCCATGGCAGAGTGTGAGTGTTGGAGATGGAACCGAGTGGTGGGAAGTAGAATATGTGTGTGCACGTGTGTGCGCAAGGGGGAGGGAGTTTAGGGGGGATGGGAGTGAGCAGCAGGTCTGTTAACAGAAGAAATGAGAGAAAATCTTGCTACCTCTCTCAGAGCAATAGCTACTCTAGTGAACTAAGTTACCCACAGTTGGGCGGGGCGCGGGGGGCGGGAACTATCACTAACATACAGTGGGGAAAAGGGAGGGAGACAGGCAGAAAGGATGCATGCTGGGAGGCAATAGTTATCTTGTCCCTTCTACCTCCCACTAGAGGCAGTACTGGTGCAGTCACCTAATTTCCATGAGTGGCAGTATCCTCTGGGTGGCGGTGGTGGTGGCGGGGGGCGGGGGGCACTTCATCACACACGTGCCGAGTTCAGCAGCAGCACTACAGAAGCCTCGTAGTAAGTAGCAAGGTATGACTTTTGAATACTTACTAGCTTTGGTTTTTCTCACCTATAAAATATGACTAATAATAATACCCACCTCGCAGAGGTGTTGGGGAGCTTAACCAGAACGACATATGCAAAGCGCTAATGTTTATTGAGCTAAAAGCAAGCATGCGAAGCAGGGCCCACTGTTCCTGTTTAGCGGACCCGGGAGGTGAAGTAACCTGCTCTAGGTCACGCAGCTCGCCGATTAGAGGGTGGCATTTTAAGCACGGTCTGTCAGATTTCTGGCCTGTGCTCTTTTCCCTGGAGCCATAAAGATACGTCTCTTCGTACTGGGGTTAAATGTCAGCCTGTTATTGTGTAGGAGCCCAATTTGACCACAACTCGCCCGGTCCCCGGGAGGGAGGAGAGCCCCACAGTGAGAGGTGCTGGCCGAGGACCACACAGAGTAGTCCTATCATTACAATGGAATCTTTGCCTCCAAAAGAAATGAAAAATGAGGGGAAGCTCCTGGGAGTACATTTTTTAAATACGAGTAATAACTTACCTAAAAGAAATGTTTCTCCACGAAAAGAAAATAACCTAAGCGCGAGTCCACACTTAAATACCCGACTATTTCCTGTGCAGCTGTTCTGATGCCAGTTTTAAGACTGAGCCAACTCCCTGCCAGGTCACTGCCTTACAAGACTGATCGCTAGGCTGGCTCAGGAACTACAAACGAATACTGGCCTAAGCAAAAGCACTGGTGGCTATAAAGAAACAATGGGATGCTTCCTTAAACGGATGAGGATCATTTGGGGATTATCCGCCAGTTTGTATCAGCCTCTTCGGGGCTTTCCTCGGGTGCACATAATCTGAGAGAAGTGCAGGTCCCCTTCACTGGCCGCAGTCACCACCTATGTCTGTCAAGGACCTCGGAGTAGAACAGCAGCACAGCTAGTCCCTGGGTCCGAGAACTCTACCATCTCTGATTCTTGCAGCTCACTTCGAGACAAACTCAAAATAAAACAAAGCCCACCCAGAAGCAAGAGAAAGGAACAAACCCCAGAAAGGTGTTTTTTTCTTTCCTGAATACTGTTCTATGATTGCTTTTACATAGTTCATATATTTTCATATTTCAAAACCATTTGTTTTTATCATTGTCTTTTATAAAAGAAAAAATATTGAAAATGAGCACATATACACAACACATATACACATTTTCTAAGTTTCTTTCACCACTCTGAAATGTTTCTGGAACAATCTAAGTTGAATGGTTTGCCAGTGTGACTGAAAATACTCTCGGATGGCTGGAGAAGTAACAAGAGCAGCTGCTACATCCTGGGCGCGCGCGCACACGCACACACACACACACACACAGGTGCAAGGCAAAGCCAGAAAGGATCTCTATATGTTTCAACTCATCTGACCCTAACAGCAACCCTATCAGGTAGGGCTTTTTCTTATGCCCATTTTACAGATGAGGAAATCAAGGAGTAGGTTATCTCACCTACGGGTATCCAGTTAGTAAGTGGGGAGCTGAGATGTCAATCCACATAACACTAAAACAATAGTTAACACTTATTAATCATGTATCATCTTCCAGGGACTCTTCTAAATGCTTCACATATATTAATGCATTTAAGTGTTAGCTCATTCTGAATGTTGCCTTTTTAAAAAGTGCCTTTATTCAGGCAATTTTCTGCTCAGAGAAGTGGAAAAGGCCATGGGTCAAGCTTGGGTCAGGCAAAGGGATCTCCGGGGTCATTTCCAAGTGGAAAATCAATGTTTGGAAGGGGCTTACAGGTTGGTGCAGGACATCATTGACCCTTGTCAATGTTAAAGGCCGCTGCATACCAGTGCTGGTTATATTTACACAGTGGGCTAAAATTAGCTGGCAGGCTCTCCTGGCAACCGGGAGGATATATAAGGCTCCCTCTTTATCTAGTAATGCTAATTTAGGCAAAACCAAAAAAGGTCCTTCTGCTGTTCTCGGTGGATAGGCATTCAACAACAATAACATCCTTTTCCCCCCTCCTCCTCTTCTCTACATTTTAGGAATTTGAAAATATCAATCCAGACTAACTTTGGTTCAGAACAAATACCTACAGACATGAAAACCTAGTGGGGGTCCTCTAAGCAGGAGGGTTTAGGGACTCCTCTCAGGTGGAAGTAGAACAAAAATAAAATTAAAACATGTTACCTGTGTTCCATGAGCACTGGAAGAGCAATGAGCTTAGAAGGGCACCAGTTGGAGCAATGCCATTGAAGTGCAACTGCACCATTGGGGGAGGGGTGAATGAAGGTCCTGAGCTCCCCAGTAAATACCACCCAGGTGAAAGCAGGCCTAGACCCACCCTGGGCTGGGACTGTGAATGTTGCCACCTCTTTGAAGTAGCTGCAGTCTGTCTTGAAGACAAGTGAAGCTGTATGGGCTCAGCATGAAAGGGTGATGTGGACAATCACAAGGGTGATGTCAACCAAGGAATAATATCAGGGCATGTGGTGGGTATTTGTGGTTCATCCAACAGACACGGGGATTGGAAGAGAGAGTGGAGTACCTAGGCTAGAGTATTAAATAGTCCTGGGTTCAAACTACATGATATTTCTGAGGAGACTGTGAAGGTAGCAGAGAATTGACTTGAATTCACCGCTCAACCCTAGACCTGTGCTTAAAGGGTACTATGGTCTGAATGTCTGTGTCGCCCCAGGTTCATGGCTTAAAATCCTGTGATGATGTTAGCAGGTGGGCCTTTAGGAAGTGCTTAGGCCTTGAGGGTGGAGTGTGCAATCATCACCACCATCCATCTCCATAGCTCTTCTACATTTTGTACAACTGAATATAGTTTTATCTTTTAATACATGATTTTAACTCATTTGTAATTGTTGATATGACTGGCATGTTAGAAATTAGGTCCTTCATATTGCTTTATATTATGGATAGCAGGAAAAATAATGGCCTTATGCTTATGTAGAATCTTATACTGTATGATTATGTTTTCTTTGCTTTGCTCCATTTGTCTGTCTGTGTTCATGCCATACTGTTTTGATTACCTTAACTTATGAATACATCTAGATGTCTGGCAATATAAATCCTCCAGCTTGCTTTATTCATTGCATTAAGTGATGGATACATACATGTATGCGTTCGCGCACGCACACGTGCGCACACACGTACATACATACATGGTGTCCTGAGCCCCTTTCACAAGATTGTTGTAATAGATTTGTGAGTTTGTGAAGGTTAGGTCATTTTGCAGGAAATTGGGCACACCTCTTCAGTTATGGTCTATATTGATTTCCATACCTCACTTTTCTACCTCTGATCAAAATAACCCACAGACAAAACCAAAACTGAAATTCCTCCTCACCTATGGGCCAGACTTCTGAGAGCTGGAGGGACAGAAGAATAGCAGAAGGGACAGAAGAGCAGTTCTAATTGTAAATAGGAATTAGCCTTGCAGAAATTTCCCAGATCCAGTACAATCTTAAGAGGGGGCAGAATTTCAAAGCTTGCTGAGACAGTGGTCATTCCTATTAGCTCAACTGCTTTGGTGTGGTGAAATTATTTGTAATTAGAATTCCTAGACTTAAATCCCAGCACTCTCACATACTATGTGACCTTGGGTAAATCATCCCATCTCACTCAGTTTTATTATCTATAAATGTGGATGGTATTATCTTCTTTGCATATTTCATCAGATCATTTTAATATAGTTGCATAGGACAAGGGACAAGGAAGAGGAGCATGGCTGTGGAGAGAATGTGTGTGGTATAGGCAAGATTCAGAGCTACAGTCAAAATTGCCAGTGGTTAAGGGGCAGAACGAGAGCTCACAGCAGGAAACCAAGATTCAAGGTTGGTCCCCAAATTGAGTCAGCATAGTCCTGGCGGTCCCCAAATTGAGTCAGCATAGTCCTGGCCGGTGTGGCTCAGTTGGTTGGAGCATTGTCCCATATACGGGAAGGCCACCGGGCCAATTCCTGGTCAGGACACATACCCAGGTTTGGGGTTTGATCCTGGTCAGGTGCATACAGCAGGCAACCAATTGATATCTCTCTCTCTCTCTCTCTCTCTCTCTCTCTCTCTCTCTCTCTCTCTCATCAATAAACATGTCCTCAGGTGAGGATTACAAAAAAAAAGAAAAAAAAGAAGGAAGTTGCATCAGCATGGCAGAGGACAGAGGTTAGGAGGAGGTTGAGCCCCATGGCCATGTGGTGGGAAGCAGGGATAGCACACATCAATGCCACAAATGATCTGAGAGTGGGTGTAGTTGGGGGAGAGACAATGATGCAAAAGAAAGAGCCAGGACCTAGGTAAAAGGAGGAGGAGGAGGGTGGATAGTTTTCATTTGCCTCAGAAGGCAGGAATCAGCAGTTAGGGGCAGATGTAGCAGGATGGTAGAACTGCTCATGGGAAGATCAGAACGTTCCCACCCAGTGCTTTCTAATGTTATCAATGTAGCATGCAATAAAGTCATCAGCTGAATGCAGGGGTTGAGGAGTATTAAGAAATGAAGAAAGTTATAGGACTAAGTTTTTTGTTTTTGTACAATCCAAGGGTGGGTAAAAGGACAAGACTTTGTCATTTTAAAATGGAAAAGTGTAGATGTTTTAAATAACTTCCTCATTCCTGACCTCTGTCTCCCCCATTGCCCTTGCTCTCTTTCTACAGCCCTTCTTTACCCATTCTGTTCAGCACCCACTCCCCTCTCTGTCACCTCCACTCTTTCTCACAGCCCTCTGCCTCTCAGCCACTTCTCAGATACTGAACATTTCAACAAGACTTATTTTTAGAATCTTAGACTAGAGTTTGGGGATTATTCAAATATTTTATGATTTCATTTTCATCTTCTTTGATGGCTTGTTAGTTATAACTCTTAGTTTTGTTATTTTAGTGACTGCCTTAGGGTTTATAGAATTCATCTTTAACTTATCAGAGTCCACATTCAAGTAATATCATGCCACTTCATGGAGGTATAAGAACCTTCCAACAATATACTTTCAGTTCTCTTTCCAGACTTTATGATATCATTGTCATACATTTTACACACATGCCACATTGTTATACTTTTTGTTTAAACAATTACCTTTTGAAAGAGATTTAAAGAATGAAAAATCTTACATATTTACCCATGTAGTTCCCACTGCTGAAGCTCTTCGGCATGTGCATCCATATTCCCATCTGGTATGATTTTCCATAATTTTTCTGTAGTGTGGGTGTGCTGGTGATGGATTTTTTTCAGCTTTTCTATTTCTGATAAAGCTTTCATTTCAACTTTGTTTTTGGAAGATATTTTCTGTGGGTATAGAATTCCAGCTCAAACATTTTTTTCGGCAACTTAAGGATGTTGCTCAGTGTCTTCTCACTCGTTGCTTCTGGTAAGAAATCTGTCATCCTTCTCTTCGTTCCCGATTTTCTCTGCATCACTGATTTTGATCATTTGGTTATAGTGACCCTTGGAGTACTTTTACAAAATATATTTCTTGTGCTAAGGGATTTTTGACCGTCTTGGATTTGTGGGTTTATAGTTTTCATCAAGTTTAGAAAATTCTGGTCATTATTCCTTCAAATATTTTTCTGTCCCTTCCCTCGGTTACACTTACATTAAACTAACTGAGGTGCCTCCACAGCTCACTGATGCTCTGTTCATTTAAAAAAAATTCTCTTTCTCTTCTGTTTTTCATTTCGAATATCTTCAATTGTTCCATCTTCGAATTTACTAGACTTTTCTTCTGCAATATCTGATCTGCCATTAATCCCACCCAAAGCATTTTTCATCTGACACATTGTAGTTTTCATCTCTAGAAGTTGAATTGGTGTCTTAAAAAAAAATATTCTATTTACCCTTTTGAGCATACGGAATGTAGCTGTGACAGCTGTTTTAATGTTCTTGTCTGCTATTCTAACACCTGTGTGAGCTCTAAGTTGATTTTAATGGATTGTTTTTTCTCCTTATTATGAGTTGTATTTTCTTGCTTGGCAATTTTTATCGGATGCCAGACACTGTGACTTTTACATTGTTGGGTGCCGGATATTTTTTTTGCATTCCCATAAATATTCTTGAGCTTCTCCCCGCTGGAATCCAGTTCAGTTATTTAGAAATACTTTGATCTTTTGGGTCTTGCTTTTAAGATTTACTAGGCAAGACGGGAGCAGTGCTCAGTCAAGGGCTGATTTCCCCCCACTACAGAGCCAGAGGCTGCTGTGTACTCTCCCGAATGCTCCATGAATTATGCAGCTTCCCAGCCTGTCTTTTGGGAACAGGTGCTGTTCCCAGCTGTACGTGATTCGGTGGGCACCACTGGCTCTAATCCTTCTGGGTGTTTCCTTCCCCAGCTTCATGTAGTTTCTTATCATGCCTGCGCTCAGCATTACTCAGCTCAGTACACAGTGGGGACTCTCTTGAGGTTTTCAGTGTTCTCTGCACGCTGCTTTCTCCTCCCCAGAATTCTGCCTGCAAACTCTAGCTGCCTTAGTCTTTCACACCCGCAGTCCCATCCCTCAACTCAGGAGTCCATTGCCTGGTACATGTGCTTTCCTCACCCCTGAACTGAAACCTGTGAAGTCTAATTGTAGTGCTCACCTTGTTTGCCACCCAGCTCTCAGGGATCCTTCACTGCCTGGCGTCCAGGGTGTTGAAAACTATGTCACATATATGTATTTTGTTAATCCTCACCCAAGGATATTTTTCCACTGATTTCTTAGAGAGAGTGGAAGAGAGGGGGAGAGACATAGAGAGAGAAACATCGATGGGAGAGAGACACATTGATTGGTTGCCTCCTGCACACGCCCTGATCAGGGCTGTGGATCGAGCCTACAACCGAGGTAAATGTCCTTGACTGGAATTGAACCTGGGACCCTTCAGTCTGCAGGCCAACACTCTATCCACTGAGCTAAACCAGCTAGGGCTATGCCACATATTTTGTCCAGTGTTTGTTTCATGTGGGAGAGTAAATCTGATCTTTGCTAACTCCGTCTTGGCTGGAATCAGAAGTGTCAATCTAATGTTAAAATACTCCCAAGACACAGTTATCATGGAGTCTACATGGCTATGAACTGTGTCAGGTTAAGGTCTGAAGGAGCCCTTGGCAGCATTCTTTGCAAGGCAGTGAATGATGGCTCCAAACCCCTTCCCAGAGGACTCAGTTTCCCTCGACAAGCCATCACTCCGCAGTGCTCATTCCGAGCTGGGCTTTATTTAGAAATAGCAAGTTATTGTAGATTTACAGAGACACTCTCTACCCGCTCCCTGGGAATTTACAGGAATGATAAGATCCAAAGACAATCAGCTGACTTCGATCAGCAGAGCTCCAAGTCATCTCTGATGTACTGAACGCTAAGGGTTGGAAATTCATAGGCCTCTGAGCCAAAATGAGATTCACATTCAATATAAATAAGAATTTGTCTGTGATTCTGCAGTTTTGTTCCGTGACCTGGTGCCTCCTGAAAAAAATAGAAATGTCAGTGGCTGGCAGTGGAGAAGCATGCCAACCAATGTTGTGGCCCGAAGGGCCAAGGCGGCGCTGGCTCCAGAGCCAGCTGGCACGCGGCCATCGCCAGTGGGAAAACCATTCCTGTGTGATAAGACAGCGACAAATGCCTTCCCTGTGGCTGTGATTAAAGCGGGCTCTGCATTATGGCACAGTGCTTTGAGCTTCGCATAGCAGTCATTTTTGCTAAATATTCATATGCTTATTTATACCCTCCCAGGCCTCCTCTGAAATCGGGGAGTTTAAAATTTCAGGCAAAAACTATTTCCCTCTTTTGGGAAGAAAAACCCGTGGACAAAGGAGCAGAGGAATTGAGAAAGGGGTGGGGAGAGGGAGAGGTAGATGGTTCTGTAACTGGTCTTTAGAAGAGCTGTGTGTTTCCCCTGCATGCTCCGTAGGAGGGAGCTGCTAATCGTCGGCTAGGGCATTATCAGCGTCAGCTCCAGTCCCAGGGGGCTGTGTCTTTCCTAACCCAGAAACTCAGAAATGTGTGTTGAATGAATGAAAAAGTGAATGAATAATCTATAAAAATGGTGCTAGGTCCTCTAGGGCAAAATGTTGCCTTTGTAATTATAAAATCTAAACAGGGTTCCTGGCACATAAAAATAACTCAAACACATGTTTTTGGATTAGTTAATGAGTAATCAAGGCAAGAGAGAAAGGAAGAAGTATAGAGCGAGGGAGGGAGGGAAAGAGGAGGAAACGAAGGGAGACGAGGGAGGGAGGAGGGGAGGGAGGGGTTTGAGAATAGACAGTTGGGCTGGCCATCCGCTTCCCAGGACCAATGCACTTGGCTGCCAAGAAGCAACATTGTTTGTCTTCTCCAGCTGTTTGTTACACCTGCTTTGGGGCCATAAATCTCAGGCCCTTATGGTCCGCAATTTGTCAGCCCATTGTAACTTGCGTAGCATCTCAAAGGTTTCCAGCTGGCACTGGCTACTAGGAAAATGTAGTATTTTACCTCGGAGGGATGGTTACCCTCTCAGGTGGACTTCTGCTTCTTGTCACCTCTAGCCCCTCTTCTACCCTGTCCTAGCCAGGGATGGTATGTATGCGTGTAGGAAAGAGAGAGGGAGATGCTGGGAGACAGCTTCCCTCTGAGACCTCTGGAAGCCCACCTGTCAGCGTCTTTGGCTTCCACATCCCCTTCTACATTCGCATGGAGCTCTGTTCCTGCTTACGTCAACGTAAGAACTCCCTCTCCTTCACCCGCTACAACCAAAAGTTCAGCAGGTGCTCTCTCTAATGTCTTGTCACAGCCATGCAGCTGGTCCCAAAGCGCCAAAGTTTCCTTAGGCTTCCCACTCCCTGGTTCCACTACGAGAACTATAGGGCAAGATCTGTCTTGAGACAGGCAGGTGTTGAACACAGTCATGGGCATCAGCTCCCAGAGTGCCCTTTGCAAGATGTTGAGTTTCCAACCAAGGCACAGAGAAATGCAACAGATCTGAAGGTACTTAATGCATTCTTATCATTTTGATGATAAAACTATATTCTTTATAGCACTTTCATTAGCTAAACATATCCTATCTAATAAAAGAGAAACATGCAAATTGACCGTACCTCCACTACGGCCCACCAGCCATGCCCACCAGCCAATCAGGAGCAAATATGCAAACTAACCCAACCAAGATGGCAGTTAATTTGCATATCCAGGTGCAGAGCGAAGACTAAAGACAGAGTAGAAGGAAGCCAAGTGCTGCAGAAGGGAGCGAAGCTGCAGAGAAGCTAGCGGGGTGGTGGAGCTGTAGGGAAGCAGGTGGGGAGGGGGAGAAGGGAGGGAAGCAGGCAGGGCGGGGGAGAAGGGAGGGAAGCAGGCGGGGCGGGGGAGAAGGGAGGGAAGCAGGTAGGGTGGTGGAGACCGCTGCAGGAAGCCCTATTGCAGGAATCTTCATGGAACGGGCCTCTAGTCTATATAATAAAAGCCTAAGCAACCATTACAGTGGAATGACCAGAATGACCAGTTGCTATGATGTGCACTGACCACCAGGGGGCAGACGTTCAATGCAGGAGCTACCCCCTGCTGGTCAGTGCACTCCCACAGGGGGAGCGCCACTCAGCCAGAAGCTGGGCTCACAGCTGGCGAGCACAGTGGCGGTGACAGGAGCCTCTCCTGCCTCCATGGCAGCGCTAAGGAGCAGCGAGCCAAGTGATAAGGAGCAGTGAGCAGGTGGGCAGAAAGGAGTGAGGGATCCTGGATTGTGAGAGGGATGTCTGCCTGTCGGCTTAGGTACAATCCAAGGACATCCCCCGACAGTCCCGGACTGCGAGAGGGCACAGGCTGGGCTAAAGGACAACCCCCCCCCCCCAGTGCATGAATTTCGTGCACCGGGCCTCTAGTGTGTGTGTGTGTGTGTGTGTGTGTGTGTGTGTGTAGTATTAGTATAAATAATATATATGGGGGGTAGGTGCTTTGCTTTGTTCACAGGCCTTTATCCTGGGAATCAAGAATAAAAAAATATTACAGGTTTATAGCACCAAAACAAGCAAACAAAAGTACAATGCAAACCTTTTCTTTAACCCTTTGCACTCGCTTGCTTTTTTCTCGATTCCTTTATTCTAATGCTAACCGTGTCGAGTCACACTCGACATCCGAGTGCAAAAGGTTAAACAATGTAGTCAATCAAATATTTACTGAACACCCACTTCATAGTAGAAACTCTGCTAAGTGCCAAGAGAGAGCTCACTGATGAATAAGATATGGCTCCTGTTTTCAAAAAAGAGTTAAGAAGGCCCTAGCCAGGTAGCTCAGTTAGTTAAAGCAATGTTCTGATATGCCAAGATCACAGGTTTGATCCCCAGTCAGGGCACATATAAGAAGCAACCAATAAATGCATAAATAAGTGGAACGACAAATCGATGTTTCTCCCCTCCCCCCCACCTCTCTAAAATCAATAAATAAAAATTAAAAAATAGTTAAGAAAACAAAGCACAGTAAGTGAACAATTAAGTAATAAAAAATTAAATATTAAGACTTTGTTTATATAAAGCAATATGGAGAAATTATATATTAGGGTTGCTTCTAAACAATGCTTTGCAAGTAATTATAAGTACAAGGACCAAACAACATGAAAAGATTCTTAAACTGTTTCAGTCCAATTGAGTATGTAATACTGAACAACTAAGCTATTCATTCCCATGGTAATGAAAGTCTGGGGGTGGGGGTGGTAATCACATTAATATTTATAAGGTAACTAAAGGCCCAGTGCATGAAATTCGTGCATGGGGGGCGGGGAGGTCCCTCTGCCCAGTTTGCGCCCTCTTGCAGTCTGAGATCCCTCAGAGGATGTCCGACTGCAGGCTTAGGCCCAATTGCCCCGGGGATCGGGCCTAAGCCAGCAGTCGGACATCCCTCTTCCAATCCGGGATCCCGCCCGCCTGCTCGCTCCTTACCACTTGGCTGGCTACTCCTTAGTAGCAGGCTCCTTACCGCTTGGCTCGCTGCTCCTTAGCACTGCTATGGAGGCAGGAGAGGCACTTGCCAGCCATGAGCCCAGCTTCTGGCTGAGCGGCGCTCCCCCTGTGGGAGTGCATTGACCATCAGGGGGCAGCTCCTGTGTTGAGCGTCTGGCCCCTGGTGGTCAGTGCACATCACAGCAACCGGTCGTTTTGGTCATTCCACCATAATGGTTGCTTAGGCTTTTATTATATAGACTAGAGGCCCGGTGCACAACATTTGTGCACTGGGGGCGGGGGGGTCCCCTCAGCCCGGCCTGTGCCCTCTTGCAGTCAGATATCCCCCAATGGGGTCCTTAGTGCTGCCGCGGAAGCGGGAGAGGCTCCTGCCATTGCCACTGTGCTCGCCAGCCATGAGCTGGCTTCTGGATGCTCCTTAGCACTGCCTCAGAGGCGGGAAAGGCTCCTGCCATTGCCGCTGCACTCACCAGCTGTGAGCCTAGCTTCTGGCTCCTGTGTTGAGCACCTGCCCCCTGGTGGTCAGTGCGCATCATAGCGACCAGTCATTCCGCTGTTCAGTCGATTTGCATATTAGCCTTTTATTATATAGGATTAGAATAATAGTGCATGCCGAGGCTAACTATGTTTCAGGCACAGGCAGCACACTTTGCTAGCATTTTCTCATTTAAACCTCACAACAACCCTATGAGACAGAGACTATTCCTGAGGCTCAGAGAGGGTAAGTGGTCTCACATAGTGCAAGTGGTAAGAGCTGGGACTTGAACCCAGAACTGTCTGGCTATGACTCACTGGAAACTTACCTCATCTCTTAGCACCCCCTTCTGAGAGGAAAGAATGAAGGAAGACTTGAGTTCTACAGGGGAGCAGTTATACAGGTTGGCTGGGGACAGAGAAAGCAGCATTAATTCTCTCAGGTACATTCCACCAACAACATAAGGGGAGAAGGAAGAATTTAAACATCTGATTTCTGCACAGAAATTGCTAGAAAGGCAGGTCTTCATCCCAAACCACATCTGAACATGGGCTGGTGGGCATTACATGAAATACAGAAGGAACATGGAGGGTTGTTATTCCTGACCCTTGGTGGAAGAGTGTATGTAAAGATAAATCCACACATTTGAGAAATAATCCAGAAAACTGAACTTTACTTTCTAAAAAATGAGCAAAACGCTTCCCTGAGAATCCATGATCCTTCTAGCAGGGTGTGTAGGAGCCCTTGCGAGCAGTGGCTCCCGCCATGCCAGCCAACACGTGAGAGCTGTGTTCACTGTGCAGGAACTTCTCAGGCGCTGACCTCATGTTGGTGGTTGGAGTATTGTACACTATGGAAATCTGTAAATGCTGCAACTCCCCCTGAGAGCTGGTTGCTAAATATTTACCAGCACATCACTGCCTGCAAGCAACAAGGGTTTTAATTAGCACCCCTTCACCTACCCTAGGGACCTGGTAGAGCTAAGGTGCTGGAAACTGGGAATAGAGTGTGTGTAGGGGAGTTAGAGCAAGTGGTAAAGATGCTACAGATAGTGATCCCCACATCTGGCTGCATGCGAGTTACCTGGGGAACTTTTAAAAGATAAAGACCTCTAGATCCAATGAAGTACCTAGCATAGTTGACACTTGGATCGGTAAACATCCCCCTCCTCTATGTGACAAAATTATTTTAATAGTAATTATGTAATGTCAGCAATAACTGATTGTGTTACATAAAATACATAAAAATCATGTTTATGTAATATATGCAAAATATGTTATAGCTATGCATACATAATCCTATCTAATAAAAGAGTACTATGCAGATTGACCATCACTCCAACACACAATATGGATGCCCCCATGTGGTCAAAGATCCTGCCCCCTATGTGGACACAAGATGGCCACCACAAGATGGCCAGCAGGGGAGGGCAGTTGGAGGCGATCAACCCTGCAGGGGAGGGCAGTTAGGGGTGACCAGGCCGGCAGAGGAGGGAAGTTGGGGGCAAACAGGCTGGCTGGGAGCAGTTAGGCATCAATCAGGCTGGCAGCGGAGTGGTTAGGGGGTGATCAGGCTGGCAGGCAGAAGCGGTTAGGGGCAATCAGGAAGGCAGGCAGGTGATCAGTTGGGAGCCAGCAGTCCTGGATTGTGAGAGGGATGTCCCAGATTGGAGAGGGTGCAGGCTGGGCTGAGGGACACGCCCCCCCGTGCACGAATTTCGTGCACCAGGCCTCTAGTAGATAAATAATATTATATGTAATAATATTTTTGACTAATTTTTATTTTATAGTTAACAATTAAAAAGAAAGAACATCCTTCAATTTAAAAATGTTATTCGATATAATAGAGTGAATGCTTTTCATTATAAGTTCTATAAAACTATTTGATTTTCTTAAAACTAAGTGCATGGATTACTTTAATAAAAATAAATACATTATCTGAAAAAAATTTGTTCATGTATGGAATAAACGTTACCCATGCCAAAATAAAATGTTGTATTTTAAAATTTATACTCTATTCACCATTTTAAATTTGAAACAAAAAACTTTAGATGATTACATAGAATGTCAAACTTGAAGTAACTCAAATTCTGTTGCTTGGTCTTAACTAAGGCTATTACTATGTGTTCTTATTTAGAATGCAAGAAAGTGTAGGACTATGGGTACTGGAAATGCAAATTGAACCCCAAGCCTGAGATTCCAAATGTTAAAAACTTTATCTAGAAATTAACTATGTCAGCGAGACTGGATTGGGGGCTGACTGTATACGGTGGTTCTCCAAATTAACATCCATGTAGGACAGTGGTCGGCAAACTCATTAGTCAACAGAGCCAAATATCAACAGTACAACGATTGAAATTTCTTTTGAGAGCCAAAAACCAACTTCTGCGCATGGGCCATGAAGTTTCAATCGCACTGTACGTGCGTGCCCGCACGTGGTATTTTGTGGAAGAGCCACACTCAAGGGGCCAAAGAGCCGCATGTGGCTCGCGAGCCGCGGTTTGCCGACCACTGTTGTAGGCTATGATGTTTATTAAAGGATAAGTAAGAAAATGTGCTACTTGAAATTTGAGTATATATGACTTAAATGCAACAGCAAGTGCTTAAACCCAAGAAAGATTTTGTAGTATTTTATTGCTAACATAGTTTAGCAGATTATAACAATAACATTGTCCTTTTTTTAAAAAAAACAAAAACAACCAAAAACATTTTCTATTGATTTCAGAGAGGGAGAGAGAGAAAGAAATATCAATGAGAGAGAATCATTGATCGGCTGCCTCTTGTATGCCCCCTACTGGGGATGGAGCCCACAACCTGGGCATGTGCCCTTGACCGGAATTGAACCTGGAACCCTTCAGTCCACAGGCCAACACTCGATCCACTGAGCCAAACCAGCTAGGGCAACATCATTCTTTAAATTCTCTAAAGACAAGGCACCCACTTACTACCTGCACCTGGGTGTCCTCTTCCTGCCACCCTCCCCTTGTCATATCACTGCCTAGATCCCTCAAATCAAAATATTCAGAATCTCTTGGTGGGGGAGGGCCTGTGAAATCTATATTTGTAAAAAGCTCTCCCATGTGATTCTAATGATCACCACTGATATTGGAACAACAAAGACACACCTATGACTTAAAATCAAGGGAGGAGGCTGGGATATCTGAGGAGCTGCTCAAGTCTCCAAATCTAGAAACCTCATCCCCGGTTACACTGGTTGGCAGATAAACTATCACTGAGAACAATCATGTTAAAAGAACCTCAAAGTGAAACTGTAGAAAGTTTTATTTTTCACTGTGTCATTAAAGGTACTGAACACACAGATATTTACAGGTTAAAACAACAAAACATAGGCTTTTATTTAATGACATATTGAGAAGAGTCTATTGTTTGCTATCTTTCTGTACAATGCAAAAGGTTTTTAATAAACTGTTCTCCCTCCTTATTGGTCTCTCTGCCCCTTCCCTAACCATATCAAAAAGCATATTCTCAAAAAAAATAAAAATGGTTTTTTTTAAAAAACAAAACACACTTGTTAGATGTTACTCTTGTGCTCACATACCTCCAATGGGCTTTCCCCTCCCTCAGAGTGAAAGCAAAAATCTGTCTATAGTTACAAAGCCTTACATGTGTTCCCTTCCGCCCACCACCACTGCCTCTTCTAATTGCATCTCCTCACTGACTCCATTCCAACCACATTGGCCTATTGCTGTTATTCCTCTAACTCACTAGGCATTCCCACCTCTGGGCCTTTGCACTGGCTGTTCCCTCTCCCTGGAACACTCTTCACACAGGAATTCACATGGCTTCCTCTCTCACCTCCTTCAAATCTCCCATATGATATAAAAGAGCTTTATTTTTCTCCATTGCACCTAATATCACATGGCATACCATATATTTTACTTGTTTATTTTCTGTCTCCTCTACTATATTTTTGAGAGCAGAATTTTTATGTTATGTTCGGTACTGTGTCTCCAGTGCTAAGGCTCTTCCTTGCACATGATTGACATTTAATAAATATTTGTTGAGTGAATGAATCAAAATGCACCTGATTTTTCACACCTGGCTGGGAATGGGGGATGTACCTCTACACACCTTGCTGGGAATGGGGGTGTACCGCTACACACCTGGTTGGGAATGGGGGATGTACCTCTACACACCTGGCTGGGAATGGGGGATGTACCTCTAAGGGGAGGATTCAAGTTAACCAAGTTCCCAAGACTGATGTGCCAATGTATGTCTTTCCAATGAGAACCAGAACTGTTAGGCCAGTAGTGATGTGCATATTGAGAAGACTGACATACTCTCTCCCAATAGACAAATGTACGTAAGAAACCAAATTATGATCAAAGGTAGCTTGGTGAGCATAGAGTCAGAAGAAGGAGTTAGGTGAAATGGATGTTAAACCTCAATAGACACAGATCAACCCTCTCTCAAGGGAGAAAAGAGTCTACCAATGTGACCTCAAGGTCTGTTGTCTGTGACCTTCCTCAATGGTGTTTGTTGCTTCCTTTGTATGTCTCCATTACTGACTAATCCCAACATATATTTAAAATTTCCCCCACAATTCTCATTACAATCAAGCCTAATTGTTCTGCAAGCCATTCTCCCTAAGGGAAGTTAGCACATCTCTGTATTAAAATAATTCTCTGAGACCCATTTTATCTCCCTCACTCCCACATCTACAGCCAGTCGTATCACTATTGCCTTCAGGTAAGAATATAATGTCTATTATCTACTGATTAAAGGCATCCTGGAAATTCAGTAGCTCATAAATATAACAAACTGAGCATCGTATCTCTGGAGTAAGCACATTTCTGAAATGGATGCAGGCATTTCTGCAACAGCCAGAAGACTGGTTGGCTGTCAGACCAGGTTCATGCTGGGTGTGAACATGTTTATAGCTGCTGTGTCCTAATGATTTACCACCAGATGGTCTATCAGATTATAAGGGGAACTGAACAAGGAATATTGGCGTTAATCTACTACATATGGGGTTTGGGGTTTCTTTTGAGTTGTTTACCATTGTGTAAAACTACATGATAATGTAGCTTATGATATAGCAAAGTGTAAGGAAAGGAGGAATTAGATAAATTAAAGTGAAAAGAATTTACATGATTCACTTATCGAACATTTACTATTTATTGACCACCTACTATTTGCTATGACCCATACTAAATCCTGCAGACACAGTAAATGATGAATAAGGCAGATTACAGTATCTGACCTCTTGGTGCTAACAATCCGGAGGATAAGATAAAATTAAACAATAATTACAGAAAAATGATTAAATAAGTATAACTGTGAAAAGTGCTATGAACGAGAACAGTGTGCTGTGAAAACATAAAATAGAAAGGACTGATCTAAGCTGGGATCGGTGGTGGTGCTGGTGGAGTATTGGAGATGACATTCCTAAGAAATGGAGACCTAAAGAATGTGCATTAACTAAGTTGGCAAGAGATTGGGAAGAGTGTTTCATGTAGAAGGAAGAGCACGTGCAAAGACACAGAGGCAGGCAGGAGCATAGCATCTTGAGAAAAATGCAAGGCTGGTCTTGGTTAAGGGCATCGTCAAGAGACGTAGATGAATAAGAAGAGCATGGAAAGCAAATAACATTCCTAGCTGTTAACAATTATGCTGCTTACTGGTTGGAGGAGTTACTGCTTAGTTCACATGTAGAGAATTTTGTTACCTACCAACAAGGGAAAAGTCAATGTCCTAGTGACACTGTTGGTGGGAATGTAGACTGGTGCAGCCATTATGGAAAACAGTGTGGAGTTTCCTCAAAAATTAAAAATGGAACTGCTGTTTGACCCAGCGATCCCACTTTCAGGTATATATCCTAAAAATCCATATAAATGCATCCCTATGTTCATAGCAGCATTAGCTACAATAGCTAAGATCTGGAAACATCCCATCGATAGATTAGTGGATAAAAAAGCTGTTACATTTACACAATGGAATACTATGCAGCTATAAAAAGAAGAATCTCTTACCCTTTACCACAGCCTGGAGGGACCTGGAGAGTATTGTGCTAAGCAAAATAAGCCAGTTGGAGAAAGAAAAATGTCACATGATCTCACTTACATGTGGAATCTAATGAATAAAATAAACTGATGAACAAAGGTCCAGAGACATGCATGCATGGAACAGACTGACAGATCTCAGAGAAAAGGGGGGAGAAAGGGGACAGGAAGAGATTAACCAAAGAACATATATACATATATGCATAATCCATGGACATAGATAATAGTGTGGGGAAGGTCTGTGGAAGGGTTGGGACTGGGTAGAGGGAGGGAAAAATGGGTGGTATGGGAGACATCTGCAATATCATAAACAGTAAAATAATGGGGGGAAATATTAATTCTGTAGTAGGTTAAGATAATGGAGGCAGCTGATAATCATTCTTCATTTACATTTTCACTCAAGAGCCACTGGCTGAATGTCTCTATGTGCCAAGCCCTGGTTAGGGTCGGGGATACAACGGTAAATAAAATTACCCAGGCCCTGTCCTTAGTGCGGTGGGAGATAGAGACACATGAACATGCAATGGCACTAAGAATAGGACTCAAAGAACTAACTTGTCCAAGATTGTACATGCCAGTGGAAAGTGGAGTTGAAACTTCCTTCATAACTCATTCAGAAAACATATGTGTGTATGTGTGAGCTTGTGTGTGGATGCCTGGGGGATACACCTTTGCCATTGATGAAGTTTTCCCCATCCAGTCACGTGAAGCTTGGAGAGGTGAAATGACTCATCCGTGGTACTGGAACACAAACAACCTGATTCTCAGTTTATGTACATATATCATAATTTAGACTCAAACTGGCTGGGCAAATGTTTTGAAATAAGAGTGCAGGCTTAGGTGCTGGCACCATTATGGGCAAAAAAGAGGTATGAAAAGCAAGAGAAAGTATGGCAGATGATGCCATGAGGAGCTGGTTCTGGCAAAACTGTGGGGTGTGCTGACCAGGAGGCGTCAGCATCCACCTAGGACTCCCACAGGACCCGGGATCCCCGCTTTCGCAGGATCTGGGAATGTTTCCTGAAAGGCAGATTAGACGGTGTGACTGCCTCAGGACAAGGAGAGCTGAAGAAAGTCTCCAGCTTTCGGTGATATGTAGCAGCAAGCGGGGTGGGAAGAAAAAAAGGTCTGGGCTAGGAAAGGCTGGACTCTAAAGTTTTCGTAGACCTAGACCAGGCTTCCTTGAGATTTGTCCCAGTACTTCCTACGTTGTTGGAAAGTTACTTCTCCAAATCGGAGACCAGACTAGGATGCTGAGAGACGTCAACTTTGGGAAGGGAGGCGGAAAATCAAGAAGCCTGGGACTGCAGCCCCAGGCCATGGTCTCACAAAGGGCCACCATTGTCTTTGTTTTACATCTTTTTGATTGCTTGTCACCGACCTGGAGCTCTCTTCCATGTGACAGCGCTCCATGTCCGACCTGGAGCTCTCTTCCATGTGACAGCGCTCCATGTCCGCTGATGGTAGAAACATCACAGAGAACACTCTCCAGAGAAGTCACTGGAAGAGGATAAAGATCAGTGCTTTTGTTTGTTTGTTTTTCATATTTTTTAAATTTACCTTTATGATTGAAAGTATTACAGATGTCCTTTCCCCCCCAATTAACCCCCTCCATCCATCCCCTCTCCCCCTCCCCAGGTCTTTACCACATTATTGTCTGTGCCCATGGGGTATGTATATATCCATACAAGTTCTTTGGTTAATCACTTCCCTCTGAGATTCGTCAGTCTGTTGCATGCTTCGATGTCTCTGGATCTATTTTGTTCATCAGTTTATTCTGTGCATTAGATTCCACATATAAATGAGATCATGTGATACTTCTTTCTCTGACTGGTTTATTTCGCTTAGCATAATACTCTCCAGGTCCCTCCATGCTGTCTCAAAGGGTAAGAGTAGAAAAACAGATGTGGTACATTTACACAATGGAATACTATGCAGCTGTAAAAAAGAAGGATCTCTTACCCTTTGAAGATCAGGGCATTTTATTATTTTTTTGTTTTTTTAAAATATATTTTATTAATTTTTTTACAGAGAGAAAGGGAGAGAGATAGAGAGTCAGAAACATCGATGAGAGAGAAACATCTATCAGCTGCCTCCTGCACACTCCCCACTGGGTATGTGCCCGAAACCAAGGTACATGCCCTTGACCAGAATCAAACCTGGGACCCTTGAGTCCGCAGGCCAACGCTCTATCCACTGAGCCAAACCGGTTAGGGTAGATCAGGGCATTTTAATCTTGGATGATCTGGTGATTGACTGTCTCCTGCAATTTTACAAGGTAAGAGTTCTTAGAGGGCAGGACCCATGTTTATCCTTGGTGCTTTAAACTTTTTAAAAAAATTATTTTTGAATTTATAAAAATAATGTTTATTGTTAAACACTAAAACAACATAAAGGTACATAGATATAAAAGTGAACAGTCCCATTCGTAGCCCCTTTCACTCTCTCACTCACTCCCACCTTAGGCAGTAACCATGAGTAGCACCAGAGTGTATGCTGCAAGATTTCTCCTCATGCTTTCACAGCTCCCTGCCCCCCTCAAACACAGAGAGTTATGTTATGGTAGAAGAAGTTATAGCTTTTCTTTTCTACAAGAGTAAGAACATACTCTATATTTCATCTGTGATTTACAACTTAATCCATCACACATGGATTTTTATGTCCATCAGTCACAATTCTGTTAGCTTAGCACTCACAAGTGGAATGACACTGATTTCCCCTCCCTTACAAGTTTGCCACAAGGATTAATCATACATTCGAATGTACTCAAGAATGTTTTTAAAATGGTACCCAAGGTTTTGAGATGGCCCCTGATGTATTATTTTACAGGGAGACATTATACAGATTAGGTGGTGAGTTCCAAAGAGAGTGAGGACAAGGAAATAATTTCTTGTTTTCCCACTCTGAATGGGACACTTTGTGATCTGCATTTTAGAAAAACATGAAAGTGAGGTCAGGCTTGGCAGGGGAATTGCTGGCTACAAGCTTTTAGGACAATTAAGAAACAGCAGGACCGTTCTGGCACGAGCTTCAACCAGTTGGCAGAAAAATGCCTCTTCGGCTCCTACGGTGACTGGCAATTCGAAGTAAACAGTGAAAATCGCCTTTCATGTCTGTGGGCAACTTCTTTGTTGAGTTTGTGAGTCTTGTCAAATTCTCTTTGATAATGGGGTGTCTCCTCTGTGAGGGCAAGTCTGACATCCATAAAGGTTATTTCAACTCGTAAAGAACAAAAATTCAGAGTTCAGAAACCTTGCAGCTTTGCTCAAGGAGAAGTGAGATTTTTCCCTAAAACTTTTTTCTTTTTTAAGGCCTTGTTACCATCTACAAAGACAATGTTTTATATGAGGAGTGACATACTAATAGGCATTTTGAAATATTAAAAATAGCTCACAGACCCCTGTTATTATCTTTGCTCAAATCCAAGGACTTGGAGCCCTAGGTAGAACATTATTAATTTAAAATGTCCCTACTCACTTAAATTATAAGCTGTCAATAAATATCATTTCGATTCCAAATTCAATTTACAGTTCTTTCTGAAGCTACATTGCTCCTCCCACCCCCACCACCTAGCCAGGGCAGCGCCAATGATGACTTGTTGGCTTGCTGCTGAAAGTTCGAAGTTGAGAGCTGCGCCCTGTAATGGCTGAGTGTGGCCTTGCTGCTTCAATGGCTGGTCCAAAGCCAAGTCCTACCACATGTTTCCTTAGAGCCTCCATAAAGTGGGGAGGATGGTGGCTCCTACCTTATAAAGTTGAAAAAGTGAATGAATCCATTACTAAAGCATCTAGAACACTGCCTGGACCACGAAGGCTTAGTTATTACTGGATCTTTTATGTTTAAAGACACCCCTTTTAACTTTTTGTGGAATGAGGCCAGTAAGCTATTTATGCTATGGAAAACCTCACCTCGTTCCCTGTGTCGTAACAGAAACGAAGAGGAAGAGGATGGTGTAAAGTCCAGTCACCTATTCTTCCATGTATTGGTCAGGTAAGAGTGGAGTCCTGGAGTCAGGCTGCCTGGCTTGGCTACTCATGACTTGTACCATGAACAAGTTTCTTAACTTTTCTGGGCCTCAGTTTCCTGACTTGGATAACAGTTCCCTCTGGTCACAGGGCTGTTGGGAAGACCAAGACAGTGTGGATAAAGGACTTACACAAAGTAAGTGCTCGATCTAGTTAGCTACAAAGTTCATTCAAATGTGACAGATTCCAGGCCATCCATTGAGCATCTACTCTGTGTCCACTTAACCAAGGAATACTCCTTGGTAAGGAGACTAAGGCTTTGGAAGGTTAAATTATGAGTAGCAGCTCTCAATATTGGAAGGTGATGGAGCTGAAATATGTCAACCTATGTCTTCACAATCACAGGCTAGCACCCTCCATGCACCATGAGTATCTGGTTAACCTATGGGCTGTGGGGTCAATTGATAAATAGGCTAGAGGGATTGTATTTTTAAAAAATTGAGAGAGAGAGAGAGAGAGAGAGAGAGAGAGAGAGAGAGAGAGAGAGAGAGAGGAATGGTGGTGGGGGAAGAGAAAGAGGAAGAGAAAGATTTGTTGTTCCATTTATTTATGCATTCTTGTATTTGCCCTGAGGGGGTCTCGAACCCACAACCTTGGCATACTGAGATAAGGCTCTAACCAACTGAGCTACCTGGCCAGGGCCTGGAGGAATTGTTCATCCCTGCCTTCTGCTTGCTGTCAGAAACCTTTTCAGTTATTTATTTTTTTTACTAACCCATGTGTAAAAACACATCATACTTCTCATAGTTCAACAATATAACAGTTTTTCCATGACTGTATTCTTGGGTTCTTTCCCCTCAAAGTTTCATGAACTTCCTAGAGTATCTAAATGACTCTGAAAATCTTCAACCAGGAGAGCTTTTCCTTTTCCATTGATTCTAACACAGTGAGTTGACTCCTCTCCTTCCTGGGAGCCCTTTTTAAGTCATCACAAATAGCATCTATCTGTACAGTTCTCAAGTGACCTTTAGTGCAAACATTTCTTTCTTCTTCCTGGGATTGGTTCTGACATCATTCTCCAGGAACACAAAGGCCTCCATGGGATTGATTTATCCTGCTGAGGGTTTGGAAAGGGTCTCTCCTCTGACCATGTCTTAATTCAAATGGTGGGGGGAAAGACTGAGCAATGCGGCTCTTCTCTTTTTCTAGTTTCCTTTAAGGTTTTTGTGTGTTTTTTAAGCCAGTTATTCTAGCATCTGCTTGGAAAACTTGATTGTCCCCAGTGAAAAGTATGGCTTTGTATCTTTTAGCCAATTATGTCTTATCTTTGGCTACTTCTGCTCTTTTTTTATTCAAATCAGCCAGCGTCTGTTCCCAGGATCCAGTGCCAAGGTGCCACCCAGCTCAGAGGAACTAATCTTTGATCTTTTTCTTTTGCCTCTTCTTGGTAGCATACATTAGTTAACATCCCGAAGTCTCCCACATTGATTCCCTTTGCAAATTTACATGGGGATTAAAAAAAAAGAAAACTTTAAAAGGAGAGCTATGAAAGGTATTCATATTAAGTGCTGAATTAAGGTAACCAAAAGCGGTGTGGTTTTCTCTTGAGTTTGCTCTTGTCTGCGTAGATATCGTGTGGCTTAATGGGAAAAGAGCTGCCAGTTTAGCACAAAACACAGGGCTTTTCAGCGTCGGCTTCTCCCGTGTCACAATCCCTGGTAAGTTACCCAGGTGACAAACGGTGGAAACCAGCTCCATAGGTCGAAATGAATGTCAGAAGAGAGACATGGGGTGGCACATTTCTTACCAAGGACAGTCTCTGATATTTGCAGTTACTCTTCTTTAGCTTTTTCTTGCAAAGAGGTCCCCACTTTAACAGCTAACAGTGGTTTTACAGTCTCACACTGACATGGAATTTTGGTCTAACATGTGAAGAAAATCTTTTATTTATGCATGATGATTCTTCTGAATTCTAACTCATGGCTATAGGCATTTTTAAGGTGAGAGTGGTGTACATTTGCAACAGCATGGATGGAAATGGAGAGCATTATGCTAAGCGAAACAAGCCAGTCAGAGAAAGATAAATATCACATGATCTCATTCATTTGTGGAATACAATGAACAACATAAACTGATGAACAAAAATAGTACCAGAGTCACAGACGCATCGAACAGACTGTCCAACCTATGAGGGAAGATGGGGGGTGGAGGGGGTAAGAGATCCACTAAAGGACTTGCATGCATGCACATGAGCATAACCCATAGACACAGACAGTAGGGGGGTGAGGGCATGTGCTGGGGTGTGGGGTGGCTGGGGAGAGGTCAACGGGGGAAAAGGAAACTTATGTAATACTCTAAACAGTAAAGAATTTAAAAAATAAAATAAACATAATTTTAAAAACTGGAAAAAAAATAAAGTGAGAGTGGTGTAACTCATGTAAGATGGAGTAAAAAAATACAGTTTTGAGAAGTGTTGAAAAGGATTTTTCCATCACTCAATCATTCAATCAACACCCACTTACTTAATGCAGACTCTTGTCAGATGGTACGTTAGACCTCAGCAATATACAGTAGCAGGAAGCAGACACAGGCCCTGTGTTCCAGGGGCTTAGACACAGCTGGTACCTTCTGCAGACAGAGTAGCAGTTTGAATGTAAGTTGTGGCTTTTCTAAGTCAGGCTTAAAGCTCCCCACTTGTCCTTGAAGCCACGTAAAAAGGGTGATTCCCAGTGAAATCCCAGGCAGATAGAAAAGGATGCTGCGATTCCCAGGCAGACTTGATCTCCTGGGCGTTTTCCTAAGGAGTTGGAGCTTTTTTATCCATGAACCTGGATAACGTAATCCTCTCTATGGCTTGGAGAGCAGTGGCTAGCCTAAAATAAGCATGGACAAACCATTGCCCATGGGCCAAATATAGTCCACGACCTGTGTCTGTGTGGCCTGTAAACTAAGAACAGTTTTTACGTTTTTAAACGTTTGAAGGAAGTCAAAAGGAGAACCATACACTGTCACACACGATAACTAAATGAAATTCAGTTTTCAGTGTCCGTCACGAAGTTTCATTGGCACTGAGTCACGCCCATTCACTTACGTATGGTCCGTGGTTACTTGTGTGCTGCAATGGCATGGTTGGAAAGCTGCAGCACAGACTGTATAGTCTGCGAAGTCTAAAACATTTATTATCTGGCCCTTTAAAGAAAATGCTTTCCCACTTCTGATCTAGGAAATTTTCCGGTGCTGTCACTCACACTGTGTAGTTGTGGTTATTTGCTGGGAGACATGTTAACCCAACAGCCCCTTCCCTCGGTCGGGCATGAAAAACCGAAAGTTTAGGGAGAGATAGAGAAGGGCACATTTATAAACAGGTTCAAATTTTCTTAAGCCACCAACATGGGTGTGCAAGAAATATAACATTGTTTTGCATAATGAAACTGTATGCACTTAATGTGAGAACACGATCTCAATCATTTCTAGAAAGCCTCTGTGTTTTCTCAGTCTTTTCATCTTCGAGTTCAAGTTAACACGGGATTTTCTCTCTTGTCTTCCTTCTTCCCTAGTGTGAGGACCCTCCCCGGCACCCTGGGAAAGGCTGCCTCTCCTGAGACGTTCCCCTCCTCTGGTTACTGACATTGCAGGAGGGCACAGGATCTTGCTGCTTCCTGCCTCAGCGTCCCTTTGTCACTTCTGCCAGGACCCATCGGTGCCCCCGTGCTCCTGAATCCTCCCCAAGGGCATGGAAACTTGTACGGCTCTCCCCCGGTTCCCTGGGGCTGCTGCAGATCAGCCCACCCCCAGCCTTCTCCGGCCTTGGCATCCTAGGATGCCGAGTCCGGAACCAGGTCTGTCTGACAATGTCCTTGGACTTCATAACGCTATCCTTCCCCTTCACACTGCCAGCTTCTTGGATGGAAACGCCCCCAGGTCTGCTATTGCTCCCCAGAGTGGTGTGTCTGGAGCTAGAGGAACAGGGTGCAGTCTCCTTCAGGGCTGTGACAGAGGCAGGCAGGGGGAGGAGGAGGTGGCGGCTGCTCGGTAGGCCTTCAGAAAGGGGCCTGTTTGTCTCCCCCAGTTCTGTGCAGGTCCCAGCCAGCTCAGTCAGACCTATTGGCTCTGATTGATTCAGCAACTTTGGGCTCTCGTTGGGCCAGATGGAAAATCAGTCCCGGAAAAAACGAAAATGTGAAAAACCCAGGCGGAGAAGGTCATCCACCCCCTCATAAATCTAAACACACTAAGTCCATTGAAGGACTTGCCAGGAAAATGCTATTTTCCGTTTTCTCTGTGGGTTCAATTTATCTTTACTGCTAGGTAGTCAAGTTGAATTAGATCCAGAATCAGATACAATTTGACTCTTTTTCCTTGAAGGAAGTCACCCCCACCTTCCTGCCAGGGACCTGGCTGCCCGTCCTCAGGACTGGCTTTTCCCAAGTGCGGACTCACGGCAGATCTTCCTTTTAGATATCGGGATCGGGTGCCTCAGAAGTTTCCCTTTCTCGGATAAATGAGTGGTTTTCTCTTTCTTGCTCTAGCTCACTAAAGATGAGAAAGTTACTCAGGATGGCATGGTACTTCACTGGGCTTTGTTCTTTGAAGACGCAGCTTTTCTGCATCTTATGACCTACCTTGGCCTGAAGCACAGCCTCATGGAGCATCCTGACCATTCAAGGTTGGAATTTTGAGAGAGATGTAATAGAATGGAATACAAGGAAGGCCACACCTATCCAGGCAACTTGGATGGACAAGTTTACCCTAGGCCTAGGGTCAATGAGATGTTGGAATAGGCATGGGAATGCCCACGTCTCCACAATATTACCACAATTCTGCATAAAGATAAAATATACAGTGTTTTGAAACATTCCCCAAGTTTTTACTAGCAAGAATCACAGTTCCCATCCTATGCAGAGAGCAGAGAGTAGAAGGGAGACGTCTAGGTGTATTTCCCATCTGAATGGCAGAGTAGAAATCGGTTCCAAATTTTCCATCTAGAAACTACTGGTTTCCCCACATAGGTTGGATAAAAAAGGACAGGTGTCCTAAGTCAAATCCCTCAGGACAGAGTGAGAGAAATCTTATGTCTTACTACAAAATCACAAAGTCTTTGATATATCTCCCTTCAAGAGGTGGGGCTTAGTTCCCCTCCCCTTGGGGGTAGTAACTCACTTCTAATGCATACAATATGGCAGGTGTGACCTTGTGCCACTTACAAAGACTCCTTGCTCTCTCTTTAATCACTCCCTCTGCAAAAAAACAGCTGTCATGTCACAGGAACACTTAAGCAATAGTGTGGAGAGGCCCACATGGTGAGGAACTAAGGTCACCTTCCAACAACCAATGAGGAACTGTGGCCTCTTGCCAAGGGCCATGTGGGTGACCACACTAAAATAGATTCTTCAGCCCCAATTAGGTCTTCGGATGACCCATCCCTGGCCAGCATCTTGACTGCAACCCCATGAGAGACCCTGAATCAGAGCCACTGAGCTAAGCTATTCGCACATTTCTGACCCACAGAAGTTGTGAGCTAATAAATGTTTGCTGTTTGAAGCCACTAAGTTTTAGAGTAATTTGTTAGGCAGCAATGGGTAGTTAATAATCTTCCTTGGATACCATTTCATTTATGGTGAAAATTTTATTATAAGTTATTTATGATATATACATTTACGGTTAATAATCAAACAACAACAACTAGTTAGCTTTCGAAAGGAATAGGGCTGATAAAATAAGTTATCATATTAGTTTGTAGCTGAGCTGCCTAAATTTGACCAGATATGGTCAAGGAACTTGACCATGTTCCTAGATAATGTAGCAAAAACACTCAAATACTCCTCCTTGTGGATCAGTTGAGTGAACAAAGAAGAAGTGGGTGTAGGTTTGTCAATTTCACTTCATTGCAATAGCTGAGTTAAAGAAGATATTGTGATGATTTTGCAATATGCCTGCAAATTCATTGATACCCCTCCCACTGAGAGCAAGGAGTCTGTGCCCCTTCCCATGGAATCTGGGCCAACTACAGTGACTTGTTTATAACCAGTAGATGACTCAATCAACAGCCCCAGCTGAAGTCTCAGCCAAAGCCAGTATCAACTACCGGATGCATAGCAATGACATTTCCCAGTGATTTCAGCCCCCACCAACAAGTCACTCCCACCTGTCAAGTACCCCCACCCAGTCTTCCTACCAGAAGCTGCAGAAAGAAATCTTGGAGTAGCGACAAGGTAGACCCTCTTTGCCCGTCCAAATTCTCATCTTACAGAGTTCACAAGCAAGATAAAATGGCTGTATTTCGCCACTAAGGTTTGGGGCAGTTTGCTACATAGCAATCGTAACCAGAACAGACACACTGGAATAGTTTTCTTCATCTTTCAGATTAGTTGAAAACAATCCAATTCAGAGACAAGAACTAATTAGCCAACTGAGTTTAGGTAATGCCCTTTAAAGGACTTAACTTCAGGGCAAAATGTAAGGGTGAGCAGGACAGTGGCAACATAAGAGATCAAGTGGAGAGACAACTGCATGATTTTTGCTCTGTTGTAGTTTTCTGTTGCAAATTGCAGTTCTCCGAGGAGACCATTAAAAAGCTCATTAGGCAATATGTATAGAGATAGAAGCAGTAAGCATAAATTTCATCTTCAAATCTTTCCCCTACTTTAAAAAAAATTTGCAAAAAAAATTCAAACAGAGAAATACAGAAAATAATGAGACACATTTATATTTACCACTATCACCCAATTCTAAGATTAACATTTTTGGACATATTTGCTACATATCTATTTTTAAATAAGAAATTAGCTGTTAGATACATCCCCACTCCCACTCAATTCCAATTTATCTCACTCCCAGAGGTAACCACTATCCTGAGTTGATGCTTCTCCCTTGCCTTTGCCTTTTAATTATTTTAAGAATAAAGAGTTCTGAAAGTTGTCATTGCATTTTTGAGAGCCAATTTTAATGATATTGTCATTCATAAATAAACTGATTTGGTTAAGACACTACAGATGAATGTTTGCTCTCTCGCTGATGGATTAAAAATCCTAGGACACATGCTCTCCATCTAGTGGTAAAAACAGGATAACCACAGATGCATCTACGTCTGATAGAGAGGAATGAACACATACAAAGTGATGTCTATGGATGGGATACTCTTCTAGCCTCTGTGAGGAATACAAGCATGGACCAAGCACAGACTCTGGCCCGCAGGATGCTCACAGTCTACAGAACATTTACCATGTGCTCAACCAATACATGGGAATAAGGAAACTCAAAGAGGCCAAGTAACTTGCTCAAGGTCATACAACTAGTGAGTGGCGGACAGCGACTCAATCTCACAGTTCTAACGTCAAAGCCCATTCTAAAAACAGCAAAGTTTGGTAGTACTTCAAATGTTATTTTGATATTAAAGCAAATACAGATTTCTTATAAAGCAGAATGCAAATTTTGATGAATTATAAGCCTTAAAGACGAATCTTCAAATAAATCTGTCCTGTTTCTTGGGTGTCCCCACAACCTCAAGTCTAGGAATTTCTGCCTTTAGGGGTTCCTGGGGAGAAAACTTTGAGAAGCTCTGCCTGGGAATGGCATTCTGGCGTAGATTAAGCGATGGTTCAGAGAGGGGAATGGGGCACTTGAAACACCACTAGTAGCCACGATATTAAAAAAAAAAAAAGTTAACAGCTGGATCAGCTGGGCACTGACCACCCAGACCAGTGCACTGATCTATCAGATCAGACACTGAACATAGTAACCAGCTTAGCTATGTCTACACTTACCATCTTCTTGGAAAAAAAAAAAAGCTTATGCATCCTAGATAAAGGGAAGGGATAGAGAAAAAGGCAAGGGTTTAATGAACTATCCACCAGAAGTTCCTTTAACATGTCCCAAACCTCCTCTTCCTCCTCTATTTCCCTGCCTCCATTAGTCTCCCAAATTAGAAACCTTGATGTTATCTTCCACTTAATTTCTTGATTAGACTAGAATCCAATCTTGATTTCTGCTGCTTATTTCATTGGTCCCCTGGTCCTACTCTGAGGAATAGAGAGAGAATAAGGTGTTCATGGGGCAAAAGCCCAACAGCTATGAGTCCGGTGGGAGGAAAACTTTCTAGATGGAAGAACAGGACAGAATGAATATGGGAATGGTTTGTGCAAAGAAGGTGGCAGTCACATAGTGGATGAGGGGAAGAGCCCCAGACAGTAAAGTCAGAGAGGTAATCAGAGGTCAGGCTATGGAGGGCATGGATGATACCCCTAGCCTCATATAAGCTCTTGTAATGCATTAGCTTGCTAAAAGACACCCTGGGCTGCCTCAATTGGAAAGGGAAAGCCCATATAAGGACACAAAATGGCCCATGGAGCTCTTCCAAGATATCTCCACCCCTTTTCCTCCCCACCTCCCATCCCCCGGAAGTTCCTGAATATTCTTCCGCCTTATTTAATACCCTCCCCTCCCATTAAAGGAACCTCAATAAAGGAAGCGAATTCCGATAAAGGGGGCTATTCTGCTTATGGAGTCACCTACTCTCTGTTTCAATGCTTCACTATTAAATTCACTTCTACTTTAAACTCTATGTGGGATCACATTTGATTCTTTTCTGTGCAAAGCCAAGCACCCACAGTAGGTCACAGACCCATGGTCCTGGATTCCCCGAATGCCTGCAGTTTGGACTCGGGTGGTAGAGGACATGGAGGCAAGATAATAGATATGGAATATGGTCTGTAGGTAGAGTCTATAGGGGGTCATCTGATATCATCTAGTACAACTCATTCACATGACAGATGGAGTATAGAGAAGTAATGTCCAGTCACTATCTATAAACAGCAAAGCCACTCTGACAAGGAGTCTGGATTCTCAGTCTGAAACACTTCCCTTTGTACCACACTATAATTGCCCTTCATATCCACAAGTTTCCCATACACACTCTCAATCAACCATGGACTGAAAATATTCAGAAAAAATATTACAGTGCTACTGACATGTACTATATAATTAGCCCTATGATGGTTATATCTGTACTGAACATGTACAGACTTTTTTTTTGTCATTACTCCCTAAACAATACAGTATAACAACCATTTGCATTGTATCAGGTATTATAAGTAATCTAGTGATGATTTAAAGCATATGGGAGAATGTGGGTAGGATACATGCAAATACTAAATCATTTTATATAAGAGACTTGAGCATCCGTGGATTTGAGTATCCATGGGGATCTTAGAACCAATCCCCTGTGGATACCGATGGAAACTGTACTTTATATTTTATGTGTGTGTGCCTTTATCTCTCACCAGATTATAACTTCCTTGAAATCAGAGAAGTAGCCTTATATTTGAATGACTAATTCAACTTTTATTTTGCAAAGGCTATAAGCAAGCCACATGGTAGATAAAATGTTATAAAACATAGTTCTACACTGCCAGGATCACTCAATCCAAGGCACATAGAAGGAGCTCCTTGAAACACACCTTAAATTAAAATGAAGTTGAAAAATATACAAAGGTTCCAATCTACATAAGGCAAAATCCCATTGACATTTTGAGAACTTAGCTTGCTTGCGTTAAGAGAGAGGGAAATACTAGAGGAAACCCACTTTAGCTCTTTACAGAAGATAACAGCCCTCACATGACCTGTTCAAACTGACCCTAAATTGGAAAAGTGTTTGCATAATATCTTCCCCACTCTGAACTCAGGGAGGCATCTTGCATGAGCTTAGTGGAGGGTCCGCACACCCTTCTCAAGACTTGGCAATGGAGACCCTGGTGAAATGGGTGAATGAATGGCAAATAGCCCTGGGGAAAACTCTCTCTTCTCACTTCTGCCTTTAGAATGACAACACAGCATGGGCTGAGCCTTTATCTTAGGAGGTCGTTTTATCCAGAGGGACATGCAGGGCCAGGTGGAAACCAAGGGAAAGCAAACCAAGGGGCCGATTTCTCCTAAACTGTTCTGGCTTTGGCTTCAGACTAAAATAAAGGAAAATAGGGAGAGACTTTGACTTTATATGTTGTTTGATCTAATTCACTAAGATAAGGGAGCAAAGAGGGATTTGGGACATAACCAGGAATAAACTATAACCAGGAATATAGTCATAACTAAGAATAAATAATATTCATTTAACTGAATCATATCCTGTGTTATCTCATTTAGGAATCCAGGCTTGACAGGTAATATCTGGAGAGATGTGCAGATTCAGTCCAGGTAAGGGAACCCTTTTCATCTGGTGTAGTTGACAGAATCGAATGCAGCCATCTGGTAAACCTCAATAAAAAGATGCCACTTGGTTTCAGAGAGAATGCCAAACACCCGCGCCCATTATTAATCATGAAGTCATTGAACATTGAATAACTCTGGTACTAATGATAAGTGAATTTAAGCTCACTCCCTATAGATTATATTCATCCTTTCTCTAGATACTGTATGTGCAGTATTGGGTAAAGTCCTTCTTAGGACAGATGTTTTCTGTGTTTTTAGCTTCTCATTCTGTGTCTTTCCTCCCTCCCTGACCAGGTTTTCCCACCAAACAATGTTCCATGTTCCCAAATAATTCCATTGATTCCATAAATCCTCACACTTCCTCAGAACATGGATCTCATGCATCTGTCTGGAGGAAAACAATGTGATTAAACTTATTCATGCTATAGGGTGAATGACTGAATGTGTTACTCATTCATCCTTCAAATGGATAGCTCTTAAGGGTAGAATGTTGTGGAACAAGGGCCATGCTCTAGCACCTCTGACATTATCATGCACTCTTTTCCCATTTTCCAATTTGTAATTATGTAATTGATAATTAACTGGTTAATTTCTTTCTTTCAATTAGATGAAAAGTTTTCAGAGGGTAAAGCCTATGTCTATTCACATTTCTCAGCCTAAAGCACCAGGACTGACACAAAGGAGAAGACTAATACATACTTGTTGTGAACAAATGACTGAATTGAATTTTCAAGTACAGGTGAGACAAACCTTTTCATATCTGTTCCAAAAGACAAAAGTAAAGGAGGGGAAATGGCACCATAGTCTCAAGAAAATGAAAAGATTCTTGTGGGAAGCTAATGTTTTATCTATAATAATAAAAGCATAATATGCTAATTAGACCAGATGTCCTTCCGTACAAAGCCGGGGCTGGGAGGAAAGCCTGGGTCCCAGGTGTCAGAGGGAAGCCAGTGCCAGCAGCCGGGGGAAAGAAGGCCTACTCTTGCACAAATTTTGTGCATTGGGCCTCTAGTTTTAAAATAAAGCACTGTTCATAAATGTCTTCAAATTAAAAAGAGAGAGAGAGAGAGAGAGAGAGAGAGAGAGAGAGAGAGAGAACTCATTGAGGGATTTGGGACTCATTGAGGCTGATAGGTAGATTTGAAGGAAGCAAGTCCCAATTAGCTAATATCACCCCTTAGATCAGAAAATGAATCATTACTATTCTTTCCTCCCTCTGTCCCCTCTGCTGTGATGAGATGAAAGATTTGGAAACATAACAGCCAGTCTGAGCCCTGTGTTTTCAGCTCTCCCACTTACATCCATGCCCCCTACCCTTCTCATTCCCACGACCAGCCCACCCAGACCCTCTCTTTCTAACCACTTCATGCTCTTTCTTCTCTGGCTTTCTCAGCGATGAGACAATAGGATGTTGAATGTAAAATTTGCCCATTTCACACAAGGCTCAGCCTACACTGCAGAAGTGTCTTTGCTCTGCCTGGGTTTCAATAAAAATGAGATAAAATAAGTAAGAGTCAGGTGCCTAGTGGGCACTGAAAACAGGCAAGTTTTTCCCTCCATTCTTCTTGGCTCATAAAACACTTCTGAACCACAGCTGTCCAGCAAGGATCTCTCCATTTTCTGGCCTAAAAGGGAGGTTAAAATGTTTGTAATTAATTAAACTGGAAGGCAGTGAGCTGTAGCTAGAAATGTACTGGTATATATGTAACAATGAGCTAAGAAACTCTATGTGGCAATAGCCTGTAATTCCCTAGATAAAGGACTTCTTAAAGAGGGTGATTTATCTTTAAAGCATTATTCAGGTGCCTTTTAAATATTCCTACTGTTGCTATGGAAATCACCCCTGTAAAAAGAATGTATGCAAATGCAGAATGTATTGCCAGATGCATGAATGGGGGGCGGTGCACAAAAGTGGCAGGCGTGTTGACTCTTGGTCTCCAGCTATGGACCTGGAGAAAAAGAGCTAGAATGTGGTTGAGGAAGATGGAGGGAGTGCTGTGGGGTGGATACCACCAGAGATAACTCAGTGCCTGATAAACCCCATGACCTTCAAGAATCTCCAAGTCTCCACTCTACTACTTAGTCTGACCATTATGTCTGTTGTCTCAGCATTCCCATGATTTGCATCTCCTTTCATTGTCAATACCATTCTGGATTAGTTGATAAACCAAATAGTCACATAATCACTATAGAATATAACTTCCCCCATACAATAGAAGCAGTGCTAAAGTGATCCTGTTAGAGCTATGATCGATTATATTTTATGCACAGGTTTAAGTCATTTTTAAAGCTATTTTTCTGGGTAGGAACCATCTCTTTCTTTCTCTGCATGTCTATCACTTCTATCACAGCTTCAACTGAGCAGCTGTGTCTCCACCTCCCTCCCCTGCCCAAAAGAAACAAGTTGTCTGCTATCATTTCACAAGAAAAGAATCAAGTTGTGTTGATTTGTGGATACTGGGCATCAGCTAAGCCAGTGATGGCGAACCTATGACACGTGTGTCAGCACTGACACGCGTTGCCATTTCTGATGACACGCGGCCGCTGAGGTTCATTAAATACAATTATATATAACAATTATACATTTATGTTTTTTAAACTATAAATATCGTGAAATAATGATTTTTCCTCAAAGTGACACACTACCCGAGTTATGCTCAGTGTTTTGGCGAAGTTTGTTTGACACACCAAGCTCAAAAGGTTGCCCATCACTGAGCTAGGCTCACTCACCAGTGAAGCAACTAGATCTTACATATTAGCTTTCCAGATTACATATTTCAAATTTGTGCTGCAAGAAAACACTTAATTACTCTCTATAGTGACCACTTTGCAGGTACGTACATCATTCGTGGTGTATAAAACTTGAGTATAAAAGGGCACTGGGAACATTACAGAATCCTTGGGGAAGGCTGGAGAACCAGGTTTAGAAAATGAGCAGGCACGGAGTGTGAAGGCCAATCCTAAGCCAAGATCAATGCCATAGAAGTTGTTCAACATGGACCGTGCTATCCTGCTGCTGGGCATTGGACCCCACTTGAGGCACCAAGTCCACGGCTGCCCCTGCAGACTGGACATTGCTGCTGTCTTTGCTGTCACCACCCAAATGGCTGATCCATGATCCCTTCTTCTTCACCTAATTAGTTTCTGATTCTAAATCCCAGATGTATGCATCTGATGGGCCATGCCTAGTGTGGGTGCTTAGGCTCTAGCTGCAAGTGAGGCTGGAAGAGTGAATACCAGTCCTTTTCAGCTTCTATAGGAAGAGATGAGTATTGTCACCCCCAATTTCACAAACATAGAAAGAAATTCAGATGCTCTGCAGCCAAAACAATGTCTGCCACAAGGGAAGGTAGTATTAAGTCCGAGACTGTCAAAGTCTCCCTATATAATCTTCAGAAATTAGAGACCTAAAAGTCATTTGAAACCAAGGTCAAATGTTCCTAAATAAAGCCTTAAACTAGAGCTCCCTCAATTTTTATTTTATTTTTTAAAGAAGGGGTAATTTTCAATCATCCAAAGATTTGGCTCGTATACTGACAGAGGAAAGGGGAAGAAGGAAGAAAAAATGCTGATTAAAACTATTGGGGACAGGCGAAGTTCAGAGTCCTGGATGGAGAAGGGAGCACAGTTGCCAATTTTTCACCATAATCTGCCATTAGCCACCACAGTATGTGAGTAGTGGGGGAAGGATAGTGTAATGGAAGGATGGGAAGGCACTGAGTCAGGCGGCCCAGAATCCCAGCCAATAGAGAAGGTGAGGATGTGACCTGCAGCGGGGGAGAGAAAGGCCACGGTGAGCTTTGGGCCACAGGGCGTGGTGTCCTCAGCAAATCTTGAACATCTGGGTCCCACATACAGCAGGTTGTGACTCAGAGGCATCCTTGAAGAAAGAGGACAAATCGATGATATAAGGCAAAAAACAAAAACAAAACAAAACCACAGGAAGGGTAATCTAATTGTGAGACAGGCCAGCTGTCAGGATGAGAAAATTTGCCAATGTGTCACTTTCCCTACAGCTGATAGAAACCCAACACTAATTAGCTCAGGCAAAAAAGAACTTATTGGAAGAATAATGGGGTGCCTCATATAACTGCCAACAAAAGGGGGAAGGGCCAGTTGTCCCCCCGAAGATCAAATGTCCCCAGGACACTCTGTCTCTTATCTCTCTTAACAGAGAAGGCATCACAGCCTTGAATTGCAGACGAGAACCTTTGGCTTGGTGGGAAACAGAATTGCTCCCAGGGCCAAGGTCCTGCCCTGTGGGTTCCACCTCTAGAAGAGAGATGGCCCTCTTCTTTAAGTTCTAATTCTACAGCAATACCCAGGTCAGGTATCCCAATTTAAGGTTCTGGCTACTTTAAAGGACAGTTATTAGTTGTGGACAAACTGCTAACATTTCCCCCTATCCCTAGGGTGATTGATTATGGATACCAAGGTGGTCCTGATTGATCAGTCTTGGGTTCATTTCCCCTGGACCTGCCAGCTTGCAAGAAACAGAGTTTTGTAACACAGATAATGCTGCTGGGGTCCCCTCCCAGTGAGTCAGAGCTGTGCTCAGAGAAGGGAGGACCACTGTGAGCTCCAGTTATTGTCTGTCACATCCAACAATCTGGATGGGAATTTGGGCACAGAGTCTTTCCCTGGCAGGAAACAGGTAGGAGCCATCCTATTAAAAACCCTGCTGTGCTGTTCCCCATAAGAAGGTAGTAGACCTTGGAGAAAAGCATGGCTGTGAGCACCTTAGGGCCAGGACAATTCATCACCTCTGGTACCTCACCTTGTGGGTGCTGCATAATGGTAGGGTGGAAGGGAACTTGTCACAAACTCAATCCAATAAAGTTCTGGCAAAGAGCACACCTTTAGTTGAATACAGGCAATTGTCCATTGTGTGTACCTTACAACAGGGGAGGACCTGAGGTTTAAGGGGGGCAGGGGTAACATGCACCAGGACCCTTAGGGAATCATGATTGGGAGGGTGCTTAGGGTGGCCAGGTTCTCATACCATGCCCAATTTATTATCCCAAGTTTCCACATACCATCTCTGGCAGCTGTCTGATTGGTTTTATAAGGGCTAGCTTGGAAATGTCCGAATATAAAGAGAGTTTATCTTTCCTGCCTACTGGTCACTCCTAATGTACCCAAGGCCACATTTGAAATGTCGGAAAGCAGTGACTAGCCAATCTGTATTTATGTTCCAAGCAACTGTCCTGAGAGATCCTTGGTGGAATGGACTTCATCACACAGTTGTCTGGATATCTTACAAACAAAGCCTCAATTTGCAGACTGGGTGTAAGTCAGCGTGACTTACGTGATCAGAGGCCATCTGATGTCAGCTACCTTTCCCAGCCTGGCCTAGCTTTGCTGGATCCAGACCTTCAAGAGGACAGGTTATGATATTACATGTGTAGTTCTTAATGCTGGTAGAATTTTCACAATTACTTTATAAGCAAAAGTGGGTAATTCATAAGCACTTGAAAAACTGTAGTCAAGTTTATCCTTCAAGGCTCATGAGAATGGAAACTGGCATCTGCCTCCTATGTTACATGGGCTACCAAACATTTTATATGAAGTGATGTTTTCAAGACCCAGTGACATGTCCCCTCCAACTCTATACAATGAGTCAAATCTAACAGCCTTCTCCTGTGGGAAAATAAAGCTACTGAGTGGATTCAACTGTCATTTGTTACTTAAAAATGCCTCAGGTTCATCCTTTTTTTTCTACTTTTACTGAAGCTTCTGACTTTTGGACACATTCTTTAAAAAAAAAAAAAGATATTTGTATTGATTACAGAGAGGAAAGAAGAGGGAGAGAGATACAAACATCAATGATGAGAGAGAATCATCGATCGGCTGCCTCCTGCTCGCCCCCTACTGGGGGTGAGCCTGCAACCCTGGCATGTGCCCTGACCAGGAATCCAACTGTGACCTCTTGGTTCATAGATCAAGGCTCAACCACTGAACAACCCTGGCCAGGCTGGACACATTCTTATTATTAAAAAAATGAAAGCTCTGTCCTTTTAGGGATATATGTCAACATGTCAGCTGCCTTGTCACATTCTTTGCTAATGCCAACGTCATCAGAATTTCAAATGCTGAAGCAAAGAATTGCATTTGAAATGAATGCCACCCTGAGCAGGACCAGCTGAGGGCCAGAACCTTCTGGTGGAGAGCATTTAAATCCCTTTACAATTTGATCTTCCTCACCCTTTCCCAGCCTCTAAGGCCAGCGGGAACAAAGGAGGTGTCATATTCCCAGGCACAAAAGCTGCCTGCCTCCACACTTTTAGTACCGACACCATGCTTTCCCTCTTCCTGCCCCCACCCTGACAAAGCATTGTCTGAGAATCACTTTACTGCCAACCCTCCCCCTTCCCCCTCCCCACCCCGTCCTGTGTGGGTGAGAAAAAAGCAGATTACACATAGAGGTGTAAATACCATTCCTTCCCATGGGCTTCCTGGCACCCAGGCTTAGAGATTTCCGGTTAAAAAACCAAATGTGTTGGCCACCTCATAGTCAATAGCTATAATCAATAAATTCAGTGTGTAGGCCCATGAATACAAGCGCATTCCATGCATGTGTCTTCGTTTGGGGTTTCTCTTCCATGTTCGCAGTAATGGTTAAGTTAGGAAGCTTTCATATTGGACATTTTTTTACATCAGGAGAAGCACGGGAATGTCTCTCGGAGCCCCGCATTTCAGAACCGTTAGCAGCAGCATGTAGAAAAATATCCAAGAAGCGATTTCATTTCCATGGCAGCCAGGACCCAGACGCCAAAGCTTTATAGATTAAATATAGATTAAAATCAATGCCTGAATTACATTCCGAAAGCCAGAATTGCCTGTCAGACTTCAGGACCAGCAGCGCCAAGTGATAAATGAGGTGAAGAGCCCCATCCAGGCTGGGGAGTGCTGCCGCATCAGCGAGGACTTCCGTGTCCTTTTCCAAGCAAATACCGAATGGAGTGAATTACCAGGGAACAGCAAATGAATGTCAAGAATTTGAGATGCGGGGGTTATAATTTACTAATTACTGGGAAAAGATGAACACAAAGTCAATGTGTGAAAGAATGTGGTGGGGGGGGGGAAGGGTGGAGTCCAGGAGACAAAGAGAGTGTGCAGGGCATGCGGGAGGCTCCTATTTTCTGTCCTGGTAGAAAGAGATGGATTTTAGAGGCATGGATACCGGGCTCAACTCCTAGCTTGGTTATTTCCAGCCTATGTCATAAACCGCAAAGAGCGTTAAATAAGATAAATATATACAAACACCTAGTCTAGCACCTGGCACATAGTAGGCGGTCATTAAATGTAAATCCTCTCCCCAGCCCCCTCCTATTCCTGTCTTATTTAGAACAGGAATGACATTAAGACAACTGACGTTGCTCAATGGCTCAGTGTTAGAGAATGGGCCCCGCGGCCTCCATAGCAGGTCATCAACATTTAAAGACGGTAAGGCAAGGATGGAACGATGGAGCACTGAGAAATTCACAGAGGTGCCTTCACAAAGACCGGGCTCACTAAAACATTGCACAAATAATATAACTTAAGATGCTGTTTTCTGCTATTGGTGCAAATCTGTCCAATGGCAAAATACCGACCCATAATTTTATTTTCCAGTGTTCTGGCATCTCTCTGGTGACACTAATGCATTCTCGGAGCCCAGGGGGAGCTGGGTGCAACAGTCCATCACCCCGGTGCTCCTAACAGCATCTAGCAGCCAAGATGGGGACTCCTGGGGTCTCCTCTCTGCCACAAGAAAGGGATAGGAAGGATGCCGTCTAGAAAGGAACCATGGGGTAAGTAAGCAAGGCCTGGGATGGGAGCCCAGAGATGGAGATGCTTGTCCTGGCTCACCCATCAATCAGTTGTGAAATGACAGGCTCAGACCAGAGCACAATTTTCCAACCTATTCTTACTAGTTCTTTAGGAGAATGTAATGGAAATAGCTTGGGCTCCCCTTCCCTCACTCCCCCCCCCACCCCCAATAACCACTGCTCCCTTCTTGGTAATATTACCCTTGATTTTAGCTGTGAATACAGCTGCTCAAAATACAGACCACATTTCCCCGCCTTCCTTGCATCCTTGCCATGTGACAAAGTTCTGGCCAATGAGATGAGAGCATAGGCAGTGTGTGCAACTTCTTGGAAGTGTCATTGGAGAGTGTATATATCCTGCCTACCCATCTTCCCACTGGTTTTTATGCATTTGTGAAGGCCGAAACTGGAGCAGCCACCTTGACCTTGTTATGAAAGCCACATGCTGAGGAGGGTAGAAGAACAGGATAGGCGAAACCTGGGCCTCTGACATTGCTAGGAGCCATGTCAACCCTAGACTATCTACATTTCTCTTATGTGAAATGGGGAAAAGTCACTGTTACTTTGAAATTGAACCTAATCTTAATTACTATAGACAATAATAGATGTTCTAATAAAAAGGGTTCTTTGTGCAAATAAATTCTGGAAATTCTGTGTATTACCGACCCTTCTTACAGATTTGCGATGCACCTTAGCACAGGCTCTAAGAGGTCCTCTATGAAGAATGATAACACCTCCTGTGAACCTTTCTCACAAGGTTCCCTCGACCCTTACCGCTCAGAGTGTGGTCCATGGACCAGCAGCATCACCATCACCCGGGAGCTTGTTAGAAATGCAGAATCTCAGGCGACCTGGACCTACTAAGAATCTGCATTTTAAGCAAGATTCCTGGGTAATTTGTCTGCACATTAAAGTTTGAGAAGCACTACTACCGATTACAATGTGGAAAACTGTGTCCTGTGATCCTAGATTCTGAAACAAATTAGCCACATGCTATGGGGGTATCTGGAGCCCCAGGAGTAAAGGAGAAAGCATGAGTGATTCTCACAGCTACAAGCTGGTCCTAAGCCCAGCAGGCCTGCTGACTGCCACTGTCAACTCCAAGCCTGGATCTGCAGGAGAGGTGAGAAGGGACCTCCAGGAGACCCAGTGCTATCTGCCAGAGGCTACAGGGATAGTTCGGAGACAAAGCCTCTGTCAATCACTTTCCTTTCTTTTTTCTTTTCTTTTCTTTTCTTTTCTTTTCTTTTCTTTTCTTTTCTTTTCTTTTCTTTTCTTTTCTTTTCAATATATTTTTATTGATTTCAGAGAGGAAGAGAGAGGGAGAGGTATAGAAATATCAATGGACCAAAGGATTGTGTGTTTGATTCCTGGTCAAGGGCACATACCTTAGTTGAAGGTTCAATTCCTGGCGAGGGGCAACAAATTGATGTGTCTCTTTCATGTTGATATTTCTCTCTGTTTCTCTCTCTCTCTCTTCTCTCTCTCTCTCTCTCTCTCTCTCTCTCTCTCTCTCTCTCTCTCTCTCTCTCTGCCTTTCCTCCCTGCCCCTCCCTTCCACTCTTCTAAAAATCAATGGAAAAAATATCAATGGAAAAAATAGCACCCCTCAGGTGAGGATTTAAAAAAATTTTTTTAGAGATTATTAGTTAGCTGGATTTTCCTTAGTTATCACTTGCAATGGGGAAAAGAGACACATAAAGCATTATCTATAGGTCTGCTTTTGAAGCTTCTGAAATTCAAAAGGATGGAAATACTTTCTGTAATTCTTGTGATTTCACTGCCTGCAGCCTCCCAGCCTGCACGGGCGGGGGGCGGGGAGAGAGAGGAGAGAGGACAGTTAAATAAAAACAGTTCTATTTTTGGCATGCTTTAATGACAACCTCTCTTCAAAATATTTTTCATGCAATGCCTTTTCTGTTCAGTGTCATTGAAAGTGTTTTTAATTTCAAAGAGAGGCTGTGGCACAGGATGCTAATCAATGAAACCCTGGCACGCTCCTCTGTGAACGTGGCTCATTACTTATATTTACCCCTGACAGAGATGAGTTCTTAAACCCAGGCGATATTATCGTTCATGCCTGGTTAATAAAGGCAAAAACAAATGCTGCAGGAAATTCATCCTGATGCTGGAGGGAGGGAGAAGGACCCATCTCTGGGATATTTCATTGTCTCCAAGGCCCTCACTTGAGTCATAAGACAGAAATTTGAGGCAGAGAAGGCAGAATAGCAGAGTCGTCTGGACTGAAAAATAAGTTTCGGCTGAAATGCCGGATAATGGTATTTATGTATTCCTTGCTTGCAGGTTTCTGCAATGCCTTCTGTTCTGTATGCAGCAGGCAATGCCAGCGTCTTTGTTCCTCTGAATTCCTGTCCCTGGACACTGCCAGGATTTAGGGTGGGGTCAGCCTGAGGCCAGTTTAGCCCCTGTGAAGGTCTGCTTTATTAAAGGCCTGCCCGGCCCTTGCCTGTTTACTGCTGCCTAACACAACACTTCCTTTATCTCTTTTTGGCGCTGCCCCAGAGGGAGCAGGGAGCCGTGCTGCTGCGGGGATTCTAGTTCCTATCACCACCAGTCAGTCTTATAGGGTTTAGGGGCTCAATACGGGGAAGAGCCAAATTGGGATTAAGTCCTATATATTGAAATTTAAAGTGACAACAGCCACAACGATGATGATGATGATGGTGGTGGTGGTGGTGCTTTGGATCTGCCCTGGGAAGCTGATTCTTCCCTGTGGGTTTTGTGAGGAACTCTGCTGTATCATTCCCCCACCGCCACCTACCCCCCACTCCCCCTGCACTTGATGATAAGCCCTATGGCAGAGCTGACAGACGTGAGCAGTGAAGACTGTGAGCGTGGAAGGGTGTTTCCCTGGGAAAACTCACTGATAACTGGGGAATGCATGCTCCGATTTTATCTGAATGATTACCATGTTCTCACCAATTTATCTGGTCTAGATAGTCACTAAGCTAATAGGTGGGGTCCACTGTAAACAGGGCTGGTTTCCTGAGCATGCGACCTCTGCAGTTGCACGGGGGTTCTTGCTTAAAAGGGCCCTGCATTCAGTCAACGCTCTGCTGTCATTGTCTTGAAATTTCTTAGTACTTTGTAAACAAGGGGCACGCATTTTCATGTGGCACTGGACCCCACGAATGCTCAAAGATCTGGCCCTGGCTGCAAGACCAGATCTTCAGGCATTCCCGAGTGAGACAGCCGGTGGTGGAGAGTTCCCCTTTTAGGCTCCCCAGTGGTATTCCAGTTTTCAGGGGATTAAAGGAAGCATATGACGCAGTGACAAGTATGAGTGCCCGCAGAATCCTGAGATCTGTTCACAGTGGAGGGGCTGAGCTCACTGCTTCTGTGCCAAAATGTGGGGTAGCCTTGAAATGACCGCCCAGCAGAGCTAGACTGTTCACAGAAGAGGGTGATTGGCAGTGGCAGATGCAGCTGTGAGGTCAAGGAGGGGGAGTATAAAGAGGCTTTTGAATATGCCCTTGAAGATGTAACTGGAGACCTAGAGAAGCTGCAGAAGTGACTGGTGAAAGCTGGCTGGAATTCAGAGGAGAATTCCAAAAGTGGATTTGGAGATAGCAAGCTCTTAAGGAACACTTTTGGGAGAATATAGTGAGGGTGAGAGTTGGTGAGAGCTGAAGATTGGCAGGTAGGTGTCCTATACCAGTCTGAAGGTCACTGGGAGGGAAGCGAGGACAGGGGGAAGGTGTGATGATAGAGAAAGAGAAGGAGAATAGGCCTGGAAGACTGGGGTTGCAAAGGGAGGGTAGAGAGGGAATGGATATGGCAGAGAGGGAATGGATATGGCAATCCTTACCACCTCCACCACCCCAGCTCATAAGATCCTGAGCACAGTAGGAGTGGAGTGGAAGGAAGGTGCTAAGCAATGCTTCTGAAATCTGGTCTGGGTACAAGCGCATCAGAATCACTTTCTGGTGCTTGTTACTAATGTATTTCCTGGATCTCCCTCTGCCCACCTCCACTATCAGAATCCCTCAGGGCCCTGGGGGTCAGAAGGCAGGAATCAGCATTTTATACTGGAGTTCCCAGTTGGTCCTGATGGTACCAAACATTTGAAAACCAGGAGGAAGGAGAGTACAGCTGCAAGGGGGTGGGGGCTGAGGGGTGGAAGTGGGGGCAGCTACGGCTTTACTGTACCACACAATGATGCAGAGGTTGGGTCAGAAAAGGAGGGTTTGGGGCGCAAATAGCCCAGACCCTCAAGTGTGGGTGGCTGCAATGTACATCTGTCACAAAGGTAGGTTCCTGATACAGAGTCCCCAAAGAGGCCTCCTGCCAGTCAACTTCCCACCACCCCTTGCGTCTCTGGCAGTCACCAGGGCAGAAAAGACATTCCCATGAAGACCATGTTCCTGAGGATCGTTCTCTAGTCTATCTTGCTTTTTCTTAGAGGTAGTCAGTCTAAGGGGGGTCCAGATAACTCCAGCCCTGTGAGGGTTGTTCTTAGCGTGAAAGGGAAGACCAAGTGGGCTGCGTTTATAGAGCATGCGTAGCACTCAGCTTGGCTCTCAAGCCAAACACTGTGGTCAGGTCACTTCTTCCTTATTCAAACGCTCCTCCTTAAACACACAGGAAGCTTAGGGGCTTCAGCATCACCCAAATCCCTTCTTGCTCTGGGTCCAGCCTCTCAGCCCTAGAAAACTTGATCTCCCCTTAGGCCACAGATTCTGCGAGCCGAAGTTGACAGGATTTATTCCCAATTCTTACATTCGGCCTCTTATTCAGCTTCCCTGGCTGCTGGCTTCCTCTTCTCCTCAAGATTCCCTTGCAAATCCTTGTCGATGAATCCCCGATTGATGTCTCACTAATCTACTGATGATTCCTTCCAGACTGACCAGTTTTGCCTCTTAGCTGTCTGATCCCCAAAGAAATGTCTCAATGTACCAACCATCTCACAGTTTCTGAATGTTTTTGACAGCAAGTTTTTCGCAAACTTTAATAGGCAGACAAATCACCTAGGAAAACTCATTCTGATTTAGAGGGCCTGGGGTGGGACCTGAGATGTGCTTTTCTAACAAGCTCCCAGGTAGACGCTGATGCTGCTGGTCCATGGACCACACTCTGAGTAGCAAAGTTTTGTAGGATACATAGTTCAGACTTCTCTTCAGTCCTGCTCCACTTGCTCCAGTTTTTTTATAGTCTCATTTTTTTTTTCTACTTTAAACATAGGATTAGAAAAATAATCTTTGGGAGTTACAAAATAGTCACAGGGATGTAAAGTACCGCATAGGGAATATAGTCGGTAATATTATACTAAATATGGTGCCAGGTGGGCACTAGACTTATCAGCGGGTGTACTTGGTAAGTTATATAAATGTCTACTCACTATGCTGTACACGTAAAACTAATATAATATTGAGTGACAACTGTAACTGAAAACTTTTTAAAGAAAAATAACCTATCTGCCATTTATTTAGATTTAATTTTCTTGCTTCTAGTCAAATTGATCTCTCTAAAGCTGCTTCAAATCGGTGAAGCTCTGAGATGGGGCATTGGCATCCCACACACAGGTTTCTACCATTTCCTTTCATTATTTTCTCGGGACTCCATTGAAAATGTCTTGTGCACCAGACATAATGCATTATTTAGAGAGAAGAACAGTGAATTGACAACAAGCCAGCTCCCTCCAACACTGGATAGCACAGCAGCAGAAGTTCCCAAAGACTGGCCTTGGGAGGCTGAGTTCTGCAGGCCCTGGGCCATTGGCTGAATTGATCTCATACACTCTGTCTCCACAGTGCTCTCATCCAATCCCCCTCCTCCCTCACATTAGTAATTGATAAGTAAAAAGGAGCCATTGCTAGAACCCCTGACTTAGGGGAGAAAAATCATACTTTTCCACTGGTAATTAGGATTCAAAATATTTATTGCTCATAACATTTACATTTGAAATGCAGATGTCTTTATTTTTATACTAGGTGAGTGAATTGAGTGAATCATCTCTCTAAAAATAAAGTTTTGGAATAGTGACAAATGTATCACGATGATAATATTTGAGGATGGGGAAGCAGTTATTATTAAACATATACCCTAGGTCTTTCCTACCGTAAAGCCTTCTACTTGTTAGGATGATCTAGACTTAGTTAGAGGCATCTTCATCCCTACTTTCTCCTTAAGTGTCTTAAGTAGGCGTCTGTTTTCACAATTTCACTGAACTTGCACTTGCGGGGACATAGGCCATCTCTCAGTCCCTGGGTCCAATGACTCCTCAGTCTATTTGCTTTCCTTCTCTGAGCACGTGATGCTATCAACCTCATCCTTTCTTCCCTTGGCTCCCTGACTATTGGGGTGTGCTGATTCACCCCCCCCCCCCCCCACCTAAGCCTATCTAAATCTTCTCTTCTGTCTCCTATTCCTCTACACACCTCAACTGCATATGCCAAGGCAGGGTCCTATGCCCAGGACTATTCCTTACCCTCTCTCCCTTGATGAGCTCATCTCTTCACATGGCTTTAACTATTTGCTCTAAGCAACCGTTCACAAACCCTACAACCTCTAGCGTTGCTCTGGACCCTCATGTCTCGTTGCCTGTTTCCACTCTTCCACTGTTGCCTCCAAACTCTTCCTTCTACCCCATTTCTCTATTTCTGTTTGTAGCAAATGTAAATTTGCAATTGTGAACTCAAGAGGTCAAGAAATATTAATTATTTTTTAAAATCACAATGATTCTGACTCTAGAATTCCATTCCCCCAAGTTGTCAGGATATTCAGTATCATTTGTTCTAGGGTCTAATCTCTGCCCCGCAAAGGTTATGCCAAGATCCCTCCTCAGTTCTGAAGCAGTTTGTAAGCATTAAGGAAGCTTCAAGTGATCAGAAAGATGCTCTTTATCCCAACTCACAGGGTCCCTTAATACCTAACAACTCTGTTACTTCCATGTCACACTTGAGGCCCAGGAAATTATTATTTTTTTAGCTCTTCTTTTAACCTTCCCCTTTTTTTCCCTTTCTGTACAATTCTATTCTAAAGGCTTTTCATAGGGCAGAGCAAGGTTGGATTCCATGTGGGTGGGGAGGGGGGAAGCCACTATGCCCCAAAGCAAGATGTCAGAAGCCAAGGAGAGTATCAAGGGCATCTACATAGGAGGGAGCCCAATAGGGTGGCTGGCATAGAAAGTCAGAGTTCAAGAGGCTTAAGGAAGGTTTTCATGGGAGAAGGAAACCTAAGGTGTCAGAGCCTGAGCAGTGTTAGGAAGGAGAAAACTAGAAGGACCCTAGGGTGATGGATTTGAAACAGGCATGGGTGTGAGCTCGTGACTTTATGTATGAACCTAAGATTTCCCAGCTCTGTCCACTCAGAGAGCCTGGGAGCAGCAACATCCCAATAGCAATGAGCAACTACCTTGGCTTCTAAATACCATCTCCACTAAAATAAACCAGGGCTGCCAGCAAACCAGCAATAGAAGTGAACTTCCTCAAACTTATAAAAGGAATCTACAAAAAAAACTATGAACAACAATATACTTAATGGGGAAAGAGTAACATAAGATGAGGAACAAAGCAAGGATGTCCACTTTCAATACTTCTATTCAACATTTATAATATACATATATCCCTGTACTCTATGATGTTTTGACGTCTTGAAAAATTGGTTCTGGCTGGGAGAGACTGTCCCTCCTGGGGCTAGCCAATTCTTAGAGAAAACAAAGGACTCAATTGGAAGCATGCCTTCAATATGTAAACTAACTGATTCCGAGCCAAACCTCCTCTGTTTGGTCTGTTCACCAATTAGGCACTATTCCTCTGCCTTAATCATCCCAGGGCCAGGGACCAGGCAACTAGAGACCACCCCTTTCGCCCAAAGCCTGCCGAAATTATTCACACTAACCAACCTTGAACTCCTCAGCCTGCCCGCCTTGTCTTTCCTGAAGAAAGCCCCATAAAAGCTCTAGCGTCGGAGTTCCTTCGTCCTGCTTTCTGCCTCCTGATCACCTGAGGCTTCCCCCAGGTGGCCCTGTGTGGCATGCTATGCCTCCTGCTTCTAGGACCTGTAAGTATAATAAACTTCTGTTTTTCTGAGCCTCTCCTGTGTTTTCCCTTGGGGCTTCACCAGCCTGCCCATCACATAAAAGAACCAGGACATATTGTACTGGGAGTTCTAGCCAGTACCATCAAGCAAGAATGAATGAATGAATGAATGAATGAATAAATAAATAAATGGCATTTATCCTACCTAATAAAAGAGCAATATGCAAATTGACTCTGACTCCGCTACACCCACAAGCCACACCCACATGCCACACCCACCAGCCAATCAGGAGCAGATATGCCAATAAACCCAACCAAGATGGCTACAGCCACAGAGAGCAAAGTTTCCCAGGCAACAGAGGAAGCCAAGCTTTCCGCCTGCCCTTGCAGGCCTAAGCCTCCACTCAAGCTACAAAGTTTCAATTATAGAAGGTAAAAAAATCCAAACAGAAATGGTGGCAGCCATGGAGCTGGAGAGAGCAGGCCAGGGTTGCCCCTGGCAATGGAGGAAGCAAGCTTTCCGCACACCCTGGCCAGCCCAGGCCTCCGCTTAAGGCTACAAAGTTTCAATTATAGAAGGTGAATTAACCCCAACAGAAATGGCTGCTGCCACGCCACGGAGCGAGCAGAAGGCTTGGCTCCGCTCCAGGCTATAAAGTTTCAATTGTAGAAGGTAAATAAATTTCAGATACCAGGGCCTCCGCTTGGGTCGCCAGGGGGCGTGGCTGGCCTGCAAACCACCACAGGCCCCTTGCTCAGGCCGCCCCATGCCCCAAGGGAACCCCCATCCTGATCCGGGACACCCTTCAGGGCAAACCAGCTGGCCCCCAACCCTGCACCAGGCCTCTATTCTATCTAATAAAAGAGTAATATGCAGATTGACCATCACTCCAACACATAATATGGCTGCCCCCATGTGGTCAAAGATCCTGCCCCCATGTGGACACAAGATGGCCACCACAAGATGGCCAGCAGGGGAGGGCAGTTGGGAGGCACCCGGCCTGCAAGGGAGGGCAGTTGAGAGGGACCACGCCTGCAAGGGAGGGCAGTTGGAGGCGATCAAGCCTGCAGGGGAGGGCAGTTAGGGGTGACCAGGCCGGCAGAGGAGGGAAGTTGGGGGCAAACAGGCTGGCAGGGGAGCAGTTAGGCATCAATCAGGCTGGCAGTGGAGTGGTTAGGGGGTGATCAGGCTGGCAGGCAGAAGCGGTTAGGGGCAATCAGGAAGGCAGGCAGGCGAGCAGTTGGGAGCCAGCAGTCCTGGATTGTGAGAGGGATGTCCGACGGGCAGTCGGACATCCCTCGAGGGGTCCCAGATTGGAGAGGGTACAGGCTGGGCTGAGGGACACCCCCCCCTCTCTGTGCACGAATTTCATGCACCGGGCCTCTAGTTATCTAGATAAATAAATGAATAATTATTCACAGATGACATTATTATCTATGTACAATAGCCTTTCTATGAAAAGACTACTAGAGGTAACATGATTTTGCAAGGTTATATGAACAGCTAGAAATTTAAATTCCAAAAACAAAATCATTTACAATAGCATCAAGAAGATTTAAATCTGACAAAAGATGTGCAAGATATGTACACTGAAAACTAGAAAACACTGCTGAAAAAATTAGAGAGGGACTAAATAATAGGATCATGGGTTAGATCATAGATCCAATATTAATAGATGTCAATTCTCCCCAAATTTATGTACAAATTCAATGTGGTCCAATAGAAATCACAGCTGGCTTTTATTTTTGTAGAAATTAAGCTGATTCTAAAATTAATAGGGAAATGCCAAAAACCTAGGATTGTTAAACCATCTTGAAAAAAAAATGAATAAAATTGGGGGGCTTAATACTACCTGACCTCAAGACTTTTCTTTTTTTTTTTTTTTTTAAATATATTTTATGGATTTTTTACAGAGAGGAAAGAGAGGGATAGAGAGTTAGAAACATCGATGAGAGAGAAACATGGATCAGCTGCCTCTTGCACACCCCATACTGGGGATGTGCCCGCAACCAAGGTACATGCCCTTGACCGGAATCGAACCTGGGACCCTTGAGTCCGCAGGCCGACGCTCTATCCATTGAGCCAAACCGGTTCCGGCTTGACCTCAAGACTTATTTTAAAGTTATAGTAATCGAGGTAGTGTGATATTGGCATAAAGACAGACAAATATATCAATGGAACAAATTAGAAAATACAGAAATACACATGTGGTAAATGTTCCATAAAAGTGTAACAAATGATGTTAGAAAAATTGGATATTTGTCTGCAAAAATTTTTTAATGAAAAAGATTTTTAAAATCCTTTAATCCATAGCTTATACCATATAAAAAAATTAACCAAGAAATGGGTCACAGACCTAAATATTAAACATAAAACTATACAACTTTTAGGGAAAACACAGGAGAAAATATTTGTGACCTCAGCTTAGACTAAGATTTTTTTTAGTTACAACACCAAAAGCACAATTCACAAAAGAACACATTAATAAATTGGACTTTATAAAAATTAAGAACAGTTCTTTGAATGACATTGATAAGCAAATGAAAAGCGAACACATAGACTGGGGGAAATGATTGCAAGTCACCACTAGTATTTAATGAATGACGTCTATCCAGAATTTATAAAAATGTTTCAGATCGTAACCTAAAAGTCCATCAACAGGTGAATTGATAAACAAATCTTGATATATCTATACAATGGCATACTACACAGCAATAAAAAGGAATGAACTATGGATATAATATAGATGTCAAAATAATTATGATGAATGAAAAAAAAGCCAGTCAAAAAAAAAGTTTATACTCTAAAAAGTGCTATCCTAGGCCCTTCCTTGTTCCACTGTGCCCAGCTTTAATAAACATCCTCTCAAAATCACCTGGACTCATGTCGTGACATTTTTCCTGCACCAAGTCAAGAACCTACCACTACAGGCAGGCCCTAGGCAAACCAATTTCAGGCAAGTCCTGTTTCCGGTAAAATTAACATAGTTCCTTTAATTTTTTTCTTAAAGAAATAAACCATTAAAGGTATAGTGGAAACTTCTATGACCCTTTCTAATCCATTCTCCCTTCCCCCACTCCCCCTAAGTGTAATCACTATACTGACTTCAATGATGGTGGAACCCTGCTGGCTTTGCCCTTTTGCTTTGTATGCATGCTCATAAATAATACATAATATGCTCTGGCATGGTTGCATATTGGAAATCCTTATATAAACGGTAATTTCCTCCTGAAATTTGTTCTTTATATTTAACACTGTGTTTTTTTAAATCTACCCATGATGCTCTAGTTCATTCATTTAGTGGTCTAGTTTGTGAATATACATCATGTATTTAAACATTCTCCTCTTGGATTTTGACATTCATGCACCTATCACCTTGGGCCTATAAGTGGAAGTTTTCCTGGGGTAATATAGCCAGGGGATTTCTGGGAATCTTCAGCTTTACTAGACATGGCCAAACTGCTCTCTACAGTGGGTTATACTCACGGAGCAATTAGCATTCCTATTCTTCCTCATCCTTACCCACACTTGGTTCTGTCACACTTTTAACTGTGAAGCATGGCCCTAGCAGGTTTGGATCAGTGGATAGAGCATCGCCTGTGGACTGAAGGGTCCCAGGTTTGACTCCGGTCAAGGGCACATGCCCAGGTTGCAGGCTAGATCCCCAGTCAGGAGTGTGCAGGAGGCAGCCGATCAATGATTCTCTCTCATCATTGATGTTTCTATCTCTCTCCCTCTCCCTTCCTCTCTGAAATCCATAAAAATATATTTTAAGAAAAAATGTGAGGCATGGAAATCTTTGACTCTTCTGGATGGACCTAGCTTCTGATTTCTCCAGGTACATCCTGCAACCATCCTCTCTGAAGCTTGCCATTTTCCTGGAGGGCAGTCTCTGAGCGGAACAGGGTGCCCACTTCTCATGGGACCCTTTTCCTGGTCTCCTGGAATCCATCTCTGCTGTCCTCTCTCTCCCTGACCTTGAAGGAACTCCTTTCTCTGCTATTATTGCTCATCATTCTAGGAAATCCAACATCATCCTTTTGTGATTTTCAGCTTTAAAAAATACAAGGAGAGCTGACAGCTCTTCAGGCAAAAATCCTTCAAGCAAAGAAGTAGGGAAAGCCTGCCTACTTTGTAAAATTAGTGGGCTCAGCGGTGGTGAGGATATGAAAAACTCTGAGAGCGAAGTGCACATTGATTTCTCCAAATATCCTACCCATGTTACCATTCTCCTTATCATCCAGACTCCAAACCCCACCTAATTCACTGAGAGCCATGTAAATAGTTTTTACATCCAGTCATCAGCTGTCAAGTCCTCATTCAAAAGCCTTCCACAATCTGCATTTCCCTTACTCCAGACTTTACCTCACAGTTAGCCCCTGGCTCCCATTTCCTTCCTTCCCACTCCATTCCATCACCACCACCACCCCCACCCAATCCTTTCTGCAAATGAGCAATAGGGTAATTTTCTTAGAAGACCACTTTAAACATCCCAGTGTCCTTACAAGCTATTCAAGGCCCCTTGTTGCCTGTAAGACAAGGTTCAGATTACTTAACCTGGCAGTCAAGGCCCTTTCCAATGCAGTCCTACCTAGTCATAACTCCCTTTCCTTCCTGTAGAATGAACCCTCTGCTCGGGCCACCTGGTTTCCTTCCTCTTACTCTATCACTTTCAGCTGCTTCTCCTCCTTGACTGATATTTCCCTTCCCTGAGGCTTAACACCAGCCCTCTCTATTCCACCCAGCCTTTCAATTGCAGGTCCCCACTATCCTTCCCCTTTTGGAACCCAAGCTGTTTATTATATCTATGCCAAACATTTGGGCAGTCAACTCAGATTGCTTTAGGAAGGTTTTATTTTGCTATTTAACTTTTCACATATGCATCTATGTTTCTCTCTCCATTAAGGCTATTGTTTTCCTACATATGTTGCGTAGACATTAGCCCCTATAGTGGGAAAGGCGGCATGCTATGCCCCTTTCTAAAAGATTCAAATTGCACGTTAGCATATTAAAAAATCTAAAAAAGTCTTGTACCAGTGAGACCGCTTAATTTCTGATTCCTAAGTGTCAAGAAAAGCTTTTTTTTCTTGCAACAATATTAGTATTTCTCAGAATTTAGTGCTCCTCAGAGAAGACTTTGGGAAGCATGGAATTAGATTGTAAAGTCCTGGCTCATCATGGTAGCCCTGCCCTGGCTCCTAGCCCAGTGCCCCAGCACTCAGTAGGTGCTCAGGAAGTATTCGAGAATGTGGTGAATGTTTTCCTCACTGGTCTAAACTCTTCTAAGAGTTTCTTTCTGTGGAGTCTTGAGAATGCTATTAAACCAATAAATAACCCTACTTCCATTTCTTATTAAATTTATTGGCTGCAGACTCTGAAACGAATGAGTTTTCTAAGTCCTCTATGTGTTTCTGAGCCTGCCTGAGAAAGATAGTCTGTGCGCCTCCAGAGTGGGGACACAACAAGTTAACAGAATTTCCCACTTCTTAGTACACCAGACCCAGGCTTTTCTCCTTGTCATGTAAATGTCTGCCTTGTCATTTCATTTCACTTAGAGGAATGAGTCACAGAGAAGCTCGGGAGCCGTCTGGACTCCCGCAAAGGAACTGACCCAGAACTTCTATACAGATGAGTCCTATTTCGAGGTCTAATTTTTTTTGCATGTGTGGGTTTGGATGTACTTTCTCTGCACATGTTGGATAGAAAAGCTAATGATTTGAATCTAACTCCAAGATAGCAAAAGAAAAATAACTACAATTATTTCAATAGCCAAAGTTGTGGTAGAGTTACTAGTAATTTGAAGCCAAAGTTTGATCTTGTTATTCAAAAATAATAGGAGATTTTAGAGAGAATTGACAATAAGTTAGTGATTTTTGTTTTTTGTGTGTGTGTGTTTTTTTTGTTAGCAGGACTTTTTTTCTTAAATTGCTATTAGTACGTGATATAAATATAAATAATATATCCTATACACTATAGTATATATATTATTACATTATATAATATACAATATTTCACATATACACTGAGTGGCCAGATTATTATGATCTCTGAATGCATAATAATCTGGCCACTCAGTGTATATCCTATATAATAAAAGGCTAATATGCAAATTGTCCCCTCGACCAGGAGTTCAACCAGCAGGCAGGCCGGCCAACCGCCCATGTCCCCTCCCCCTGGCCAGGCTGGCCGGACCCCACCCATGCACGAATTCATGCACCGGACCTCTAATATATATATATATATATATATGTATATATATATATATATATATACACACACACACACACACACACACACACACACACACACATACTGAGTGGCCAGATTATTATGCGTTCAGAGATCATAATAATCTGGCCACTCAGTGTATATTATATATTTTAATATGTGTGCATATATTACAAAAATTCAACATATATAATCGAGTACATAGCAAAAATGTAACTCCCTCCCACCTCTGTTTCCCATTCAACCAGCCCTCCCCAGAGGCATCCCTTTTTAAAAGATGCTTTTCAAACCTTCTGGAGATAGTCTATGCATATACAACTATACATTTATGCAATTCCAGGTGTTATTATACAATTTATACTTTTAACCTTGCCTCCTCCACTTAATATTGGAGATGTGTCCATTTCAGTACATGGAGAGCTGCTTCTTTCTAGAGGCTACAGTGTATTTTGCTGTTTGGGAGTATCATCATTTATTTTATTTCCATATTGATAGACACCTAATTTATTTCCAATCCTTTGATAGTATAGATTATTCTATAATGAATAGTCATATATATGTGTGTGTGTGTATATATATATACATATATATATATATATATATATATATATATATGTATATATATATATATATATGCCGTATTTTCCGGTGTATAAGACGACTGGGTGTATAAGATTTTCCTGGGTTAAAAAGTCGTTTTATATGCCAGAAAATACAGTAGTCTAATATATCTAATCCATTATATCTAATCCCATCAATATAGTCCAATATACCGTATTTTCCAGCATATAAAACGACTTTTTAACCCAGGAAAATCTTATATGCCCAGTCGTCTTATACGCCAGAAAGTACGGTATGTGTGTGTATATATATACATATATATATATATATATATATATATATATATATATATAACTGTGTAAATAATTCTTAGATTTAGAAATTTTGGGATCAAGAGGCATACATACTTTACATTTTTTAACATATATTTTTATTTATTTCAGAGAGGAAAGGAGAGGGAGAGAGAGATAGAAACATCAATGATGAGAGAGAATCATTGATCAGCTGCCTTCTGCACACACCCTGCAGGGGATCGAGCCTGCAACCTGGGCGTGTGCCCTGACTGGGAATTGAACCATGACGTCCTGGTTCATGGGTTGACACTCAACCACTGAGCCAAGTTAGTTGGCTATATTCTTAATTTTAACAGAGCCCATCAATTTGCTCTCCTTAGCAGTCATGCCATTTAAAATTCCACACCCAACGTATGATAGTGCCATTCCCCAATACCTTTAATTCAGCATGCTATCTAAATTTCTTTTTAACTCTTTCCACTAGGACATTGTCATAATCTAGATTTCTCACATAAATGAAGTAAAGCAAAGCATTTCTTTAGGTGAAAAACCTGTATTTCCTTCTCTATGAATTGTGCACATTCTTTGTCCAAGTTCCATTGGCTTAGTTTCTTATTCTTGATTCATGAGAATCCTTGATAGACTGTCTGTCTTATATTGAAATAATTGACTTTAATGCCAGTGCTAGTTCCTGAAAGAGACATTAAGACCGTGATCTTTTCCAATGCGTCATTCTCTTCAACCCTGACTTTTTTCGGATACAAGTTAGACCAGTTCAGGGAAGGCTGGTTTCCTTCCTTCCACTTCAGCTTCATAAAAATTTTTTCCCACCGAAACAAGACCACACTTACATATTAGTGCATCCGGTATCACCTTTCCAAACTTAGCCAGTGGATTGAATAGACTTTCTTTTAGAAGCGGTGTGCTCTCATGACTTGTTTATGTTGCAGAAGTCGGCTGCCTATCTGTCCCAGCTGGTGTGATTTATTCACAGAATAGCCCTCCCATTTCCTCTGGATCAGAGGTTACAAGTTGGCCAGTCAAGGGCCAAATGCAGCCACAATGTATTATACTTGGCCAGGGTGATATTTAGAAAATATTTGAATTAGTTGACCACATTAAAGACAGTGGGTAATTTTACAGGAATATCTAGATTTCTGACTTTTTTGAAAAAATTACAAGATCTGGCAACATTGCACTTCCACATGACAATTGACTGGAGCCTGTGGGTATACACATGCCTCTTTCATAGACCACGTGCTTCTGTGTTCTTAAACCAAGCCTGCCTCACTCTTTTTAAATTGATTTCAGAGAGGAAGGGAGAGGGAGAGAGAGATAGAAGCATCAATGATGAGAGAGAATCATTGATCGGCAGCCTCTTGCACACACACCCTCCCCCCACTGGGGATGGAGCCCAAACCCGGGCCAAAACCAGGAATTGTACTGTGTGACCTTGTGGTTCATAGGCTGACAATCAATCACTGAGCCACACTGCTTCACTTTTTATGTCACCTGCCAGGCTCCTGGAGGTGTTTGCCTTTGTGACCTCTGATCATTTGTTCCAGAGTTTTCTTCTCTCCCCTCCAGTAGGAGAAAAGTAAAATCCCCTGAAGTGTCTTGTCTCGCTCAGCCTCAGAGCTTTTCCACTTCTCCACCTGGGTCAGCCTTTCTCCCTTTCTTCTTTGAAAAGCTATTTCCCTACATCCCACAGAGAATTTACTTGCACTTCGCATCGAGCCCTCACATTTCCCCTTTCAGCATTTCCCTTAGAGATGTAGTCTGTTCTCTAGGATGCCTTCCAGAAGAATTTGGGAAGATGGATGACTGCTTTACTAGGGCATGCGTTTTAAAACACAGTTAAACAGACTTAACAAAGTTCAGAGAAAGATGGATAAAAGCATATTTCCTTTGGGTACTAAAGGATGCTTTAACACAAAATATTTTCTAGGATGGGGGAAGATGGACCCAGGACTGCTAGGCTCCTCTCCTTTCCTACTGCTTCTCATAGTTCAAGATCTTGTCAGCCTCCACCTGACATTGCCTCGGCTGATAACTAATTTCCCAGCTGTTAGTCTTTTTTTTTTTAATTTCTTTATTGATTAAAGTATCACATATTTGTCCTCACCCCCCCCCCCCGCTGTTAGTCTTGATTCTTCAGAAATAATTTGTGAAAGTATGAATCTTATTTCATCATTCCGCACCTTTCTTAAAAAAACCTTCAATCAGCCCCCACCAGTGTGGCTCAGAGGTTGAGCATTGACCCATGGACAAGAGGTCACAGTTTGATTCCCCGTCAGGGCACATGCCCAGGTTTTGGGTTCAATCCCTCCCCAGTGGGGGGCATGCAGGAGGCAGCTGATCAATGATTCTCTCTCATCATTGATGTTTCTATACCACTCTCCCTCTCCCTGAAATCAATAAAAAAAATATTTAAAAACAACAACTGCTCAGCTGCCATGGCTCAGTGGTTGAGCATAGACCTATGAACTAGGAGGTCAAGGTTTGATTCCACAGGGCATATGCCTGGATCCATCCCTAGTGTGTGTGTGTGGGGGGGGGGGGGGGTGATTGGACATGCAGGAGGCAGCTGGTCAATGATTCTCTCTCATAATTGTTTGGTTTTTTTAAATCTCTCTCTGCCTCTCCCTTTCTCTCTGAAATCAAGAAAAATATATATTTAAAACAAACAAACAAAAAAATCCCACAACTCTCCCTGTGATTCTTATGCATACCTAAGTTGGAGAGGCTGCTAAGGAAGTCTGCATGGCCTAGATAAGGAAACTACATTTACTCTGAGACGGGAAAAATGAGTATAAGTAGGTAAGATGCAAGAGGGGTGGGAAATGATTATTTCAGGCCAAGATCTAGTCCAAGGAAGCCAGATTTATGGCAGAAACCAACAGTATGTGGGAAACAATGCTTAGAGATGAAAAATCATAGAAGGAACAAAGAGAAATTAGAAGGTGGTATAATTGGCCTCTGAGTTCTGATACACAAAAATGTGAGGTTGAAGATTAGTCAATTTAGTGACTAACCTTATACTAATCTTATAGTAGCCTGGCTGCAAGAGCAAATTCATAACTGATAGAGGTCGGAAACCAGTGAGCTTCTTTAAAGAAAATGAAGACCTAGATTAAGCCCCAGTGAACATTTGCTATCTGCTTAATGAGAACCGCCACTCCCATTCCTTCCCTCCCCCCACAAAGCCCCTCATCCCACGGAAGGAGGCATGCTGAACCTAAATAATTTAGTCTGGTCTAGAGTTCTTCCTGGCCTTTCCAGGGAGCATCTGTTAATAGGTGGCCTTGCTCCTTTTTTTATGCTGTTTGGGGCCTGGGTGGAAAGTGTGTTCTGCCCAGTGATGGGGCTCGGTTGACTGGCCAGTGAAAAAATAGGTCTCGGTGAGGATTCAGACCACATTATCCCTGAGATAGTGGATGTGCCTGATTTAACAGGGCTGGTATGCCTGCAGCTCATACTGGGAAATGGAATTGTGATTAGAAGGAGTCATATCTACCCGTGACAGTGGGATTATTTTATTTTACTTTTTAAGATTGAGTGGCCTTGGCTATCTCTGACCATCCAGTGGTGTTACTGGAGACTAAATAACAGACTTGGGATTTTGCATGGGAAGAAAGGATGAATCCAGGGAGTGAGGCCTCTCACTGTTGATGAGGGTGGGGTGTTTCCAGGGGGAGTGGGTAGCGTCACAGGAGACCCAAGGAAGAAAGTGCTTGGGGAGGGGGCTTAAACCTGAGGGCAAATGAGCTAAGTGAGCAGTGGGAGAGAAGCAGAGGGAGGACCTAACCCTAGAGAAAGACCTAACTCTTCAGGTCCCGTCCTCTGAAACCTGAAATTGGTGAGAACGTTAGCCTTACAGAGTGAAGGGATCAACGTCAGAGGGAATTAGCATGAAGGAGCCCCTTCCCTGCAACCTCCTCTGAAATCGACTCACTGTTCAGTACGGTCATGGGTGCATGTCTGCAAAGCCTGGTGTGCAGGCTGCAAAGGCACGGCCCACCTATATCCTCACTGGATCCGGAGGAGAGGGTGCATGCCTCTGTGTCTCTTACTCCAAGGGCTGAGATTGGAGGTTTTGCATAAGCCGTCCATTTGGAAAAGAGATGCCAGGCAGAGCTGGTGGAAGGAGCACTCCTACCAAGGTGGATAAACTTAAGGAAAGTGTAAAAACCAGACCTTTCTTTACCCCGAAGTTTGGACCAGCTGCCTTCTGAAGGACAACGGGGGAGGCTGGGCATCTGGGAACAACGGATTGCCCAGTCTCCAGGAAGAGGACTCGTGGCATCCCAGACCAACACAGATCCGTGTCCGAAAATGCAGAACACAATCCTGAAGATCTGGGGCTGGAGTGAGTACCTCAGAGCTCCTCCTGGCTAGGAAATTGGTCAGCACCCCTACCTGAGCCGTCCACATGCCCAGAGCAGGAGGGTATTCTGGACTCTTCAGGTGCAAAGGAGAAGGCATTTGTTACTCTGGGCTGCTTGCAGGCCTAGTGGTTTGTGGCTGCTTCACTTTTAATCAGTGACTTTCCCTGGGGAAGTCCCCTTGGTAGATTCTAGAATCCTCTCCTCTTTTACTGCTATTCCCTACCCCTAGCAGGGGCAGATTCTTTACCCCCAAGTAGGGTTGCCAGATAAAATCCAGGACACTCCATTAACTTTAAATTTCAGATAAATAATGAATACTTAAAAAAAAAAGTATGTATGTCCCAAATATTACAAAAATGTCAAATTTAAAGGATATCCTGTATTTTATTTACTGCGCCCTACCTCCAAGAGACTCTCTGAGGGGGCAGATACCCGACTGGGTTCCTGTGAGCAGTTGGTTTTGGTCCTTTTTCCTACTTTGAGATTGCCCAGTGATCAGCGATTTTATGACACATGAACATTTTCTGCATGGTCTTTAAGGAAATGGGAGAGAAATAAGTGATTATTTCTCGATTCTGCATTTTTTGTTGTTGTTGTTCTTACCTAATATGGCAAGCAGTTCAGTATGAAAACTGAGAAGAGAATTACAGGATTATGAGTTATCCATAAACCCTTCCCCACGTCTTAACTCTACAGTATTGGGATGTAAACTAGAGGTAGACAAGGAGAGGGTAGATGATACCAAGGTGATGTGATCTGAAACCGTCAAAGAGGACTGTTTTCTGACCACCTGGCACACCACAAACCCCTCTCTTGGTTAGTTGTGAGGGGGCTTTTTATAGCACCGGCACTGTATTCTCATTTTGAGAAAGCAACTTGCCCTTAGCCAGAGTGAGAGTTAGATAAATGACTCCCCTCACAGCAGATTATTGATGACTGGAAGTCTCTGCCTGGAGATTTTTGAAACTTTGATGAGTGAAAACTGGAAAAACAGTCACTTAAGTGCTGCCCGCAATTTTCTACCTTACAGGAAGCGGAGATTCCAGCAAACCTCTGAGAGTAGAATCTCCCTTTATTATAGAACCATCAGATGGGTACCTATTGCTTCTTGGGGAGAAGTGTCGAGTTACCACCAACACGAATGTTAAACAACAACTGGAAACTCACGGCTCAGTCGGGAACCACACAGGGCTGTGGTTGCTGGAGTCAGAGCTGTCCCTCGGCATCCTTCCTTTGGGGTTGGGATTGCTTACAGAAGCTGAGACTCTGGGTAGAGAAAACAAAAGAAAAACATGAGATCCAAATCTCATGCTAGAGGAATTAGACAGAATTTGGCACAACCCCGTCCATAGCCATCCCACGCACCCTGTTACTTAAGACTGAATTGCACAGAAAGTATCGATGTTGGACTCATGTAATGATAGTAGTGTCATGGTGAGGCACATAGGGCAAGGCCACCCTCTAGTGGTAGGGGTTGGGATTGCTCCTTAAGGAAGGAGAAATTCCCTGTCAATCGCCACAAAAGGATGATTATATCAGAATTGGGTTAAACCCCAAATAAGGGTACCTTAAATACATAAGGGTTTGTTTCTCTTTCTAAAAGAAAGTATAGAAGTAGCCAGAGCTGTCAGGGTGGTTCTTTGGTTCTTAAGGACCCAGGCTTCCTTCTCTTTTTCTGTTTAATTAGCCTTAATGAATAGCTTCTGTTCTTAGGGTCGCAGGGTGGCTGCTAGAGTTCCAGCCATCATCTCTACATTGCAGCCTGGACAGAGGAAAAATGCCAGAGGGAAAAAGTAGGGTGTGTGAGTGTATGTGCTTCAAGGTGAGGCCTCCCAGCTGATTCTCCTTTAAACAGCCTTTCTGAAGTCCCCCAGACACTTGCAACGCTGGCTGAGGAATTGAGAAACAGTCTTTTCCCTGGGCACTTTGCCCCCCTAAATAAGGAGGCAGGAGAATGGATATTGGGGGCAGTAGACACCTGAGAAGTCCTTTCTCTCTCAAAGCCTCTTGGCAGTTGGGCCTGAACCTTCTGTGATGGGCATGAGCCGGACTCTGCCACGCGGAGCCAAGGCCGGGCACCAGGAACCCTGAGAATGGCTGGGAGGTGTGCGTCAGGGAGCTGCCTCCGCCAGCAAATGAGATGACTCTCGAGGCCAAGCTTTCCTTCCATTATCCTTAAACCCTCCACGAAGCTTTGCTGCTCTTCTGTTGGGCTGTGGGAAATGAAGGTGGGGTGGGAAGGTACTCATGCCTGGAACTGAGGGTAGGAGGAGGGCAGTGTCTGCTATCCCAAAGCTAGAAGGGTGGCATCTGTCACCTGACAGAGACTCAGAGCCTTTACCACATAGCAAAACTCCAGGAATGTGACACACACAATAGATGCCTAATTAATGTTGGTTAAAAGAGTTAATCAGTGTGTGTGCATATATTTACTTATGTTTATATTTACTGTTTTTCTATTTAGGGCATCAGAATATTTAATGCAATCCTCAGTTTGATCCACTCTGTTCAGATTTATTTGTTAAAATACCTAAATAATTGCTTTAACTTGGGACTTCACACACACACACACACACACACACACACACACACACACACAAATTTATTAGGGATATTGCCACTGAGAATAACTACAATTTATAGACACAACAAAAGAATTCGTTAGCAATATTGTTATTGAGAAGAACTAAATCTACAACATGGGAGGAACTATGCCATGCTTCCCCACAGTTAAGTATACAACAAACCATGACTATTTTATAGTGTATTTAGGTATAAGTTTGTGGTTGCTTTTGCTTTTGGAATTATAAATGTTATGAGAGCATGGCTAATGCATTAGAGGCAGGGTAAGCTAGGGTTTGTTAAGAAAACAAACACACCAACAAAAACACGTCCCAAATCTCAGAGCCTACCACAGTGGTTCATTCCCACACATGTCAACCTCCTCCATGCTGTTTGTGCCACCTCACATGTTGCCTCCAACATCACTGAAAGATCCCAGTCCTTTCACTCTGCCCACCTCCCATTGGTCAGAACTCTGTCACATGACCCCACTGCCAGCTAGGAAATGTAGAGTGGAATCCCAGGTCTGCAGGGAAGGAGGGTCTGAGGTGGATGTGAACATGCAGAACATCTCCGAGGGAATGCTCTGGAGTCCACATCTACGGAAGGGAGGATTGGGCAGAGTGACGGGTCAAGCCCCAGTACAGTCACCTCAGGAGCCTTAGCTGACTTTGTGGGGAGTTCTAAAGATGGGGTCATTTTAGGGCTGTCCTGAGTTTGGGTAAAAGGGCTCGACATTTGTACCCCCCCATCAGTCAGTCACTAGATCAGGCCGTCCTGGGTGAGGCAGCTCAGCCAAGGCAACCCCAGAGAGGCCTGACATTTAGGGCTGTGTGGGGAAGCTGGAGAAAAAGTCCTGCTTTTATCTTTGGTGGGGTTCTGGGGAGCCCATCACAGCACCCACAGGGAGCACGGTAGTCTCTTCCAAGCAGACCTGTCTGCACAGATCACATGTGAACCCTCTTTCATCATCCTGGCTTTGAACCAATCACTGGCTTGACCTGTGAACCTTACCAGTTGTCTCCCCTAGCAATTCCACTGAGCTTGGGGATCAAGCACATTCTTCACTCTCACTGCTCTCGCTGTCCTGCTGGCTACTGCACAGACTCAGGCACTGCTGAACCCTCCCAAAAGGCGTTCTGAAAGATTCCTGCTGCCACCTTAACCAGAGCACAGCTTCTCCTCATCTGCGCCCTGTCTTTGCCAAGCTGTCTCTTTTTGAGCTTCCTCTGGCTATGGTGAGCCAGGACCCTTCCAAGGAAAATCATTTCTTTCAGGGTGGTCTTCATGATCAGCATTATCGAACACCTACTCCTCCAGTAGAGGTAACCATACTGGATTTTCCCGTGTAACCATTTCATGCCCACTATACACTGGTTACACTGGAAGCAGCATGGCCCTGTTGAGGAACACCTGTGTAAATTCAGAATGTTTATCGGGTCTCCTGGGGGAGAGGATGCTGAGCCAAATCCTCATGTTCCAGGGGATGCTGCCAGGAATCCACTTTTACTTGATCAAACCACATTCTTTCTGTGGAGACACAATAATGCCTGGCATTTATTACAATGCACTTTATACATGACAACTTAATTTTTACAACTATCCTATGCAAAAGTACTGTTCTCTTTCCTGATTTACAAATAATAAAATGAAGGCACAATTGGAGAACTTGCCCAAGGTTACAGGAGGCAAAAATGGTAGAATTGGTATTGAACCCCAGTTAGTTTGACTGCAGAGTTCGGGCTCTTAATCACTGTTCATACTGCTCGTCAATGTCCAGGGTTTCTTAAAACTCAGGTTCCAGGGGGTGGGCCCATCAATCAGCAAGGGATGTTTGCATGGAATGTACTGATCATTGAATGGACGGAAGTCCAAGGCCTGTGTGAAAAGCCCCAAAGTGAATTAAGCCCTAGCCAGGAACTCTCTTCACAAGCCAGAAAAATGAATTAAATATGAGTGAATCGATGGAGGGAGATTCCCCACAAAAAAATTAAATCTGGTATTAAATATAAATGTATGGACTTTGGTTTTTTTATTCATTAACTAGAGGCCCGGTGCATGAAATTCGTGCACTGAGGAGATGTCCCTCAGCCCAGCCTGCACCCTCTCCAATCTGGGACATCCCTCTCACAATCCGGGACGATGTGGGGGTGGCCATCTTGTGACATGGGGGTGGCCATCTTGTGGTGTCCATCTTGTGACAACATGGGGGCAGCCATCTAGTGATGACGCAAGGGCGAGACGCCACCTAGGCTTTTATTAGTATAGATTTTGTTTATTTATTTTCATTCTAGAGGGTGTCTATTAAAGCTGGAGACAGAGAAACAAGAAAGAGCTTAGCACAGAAGAAGCAACAAGAGAGCCTAGGCTGGGCTGCCCTAGCTCTCTGGGAAGTCAGAGAAAAGGGGGCCTTGGTGACAGGTTCAGGGGACTAGCCTGCGACAAATTGCTGCTGCCCATTGCTCCCCAGGTTACAAGTCCCCTGGGGTCCCTTAGAGGAGTTCAGGAGATGCAGGCCTGTGGGGGAAGAAGAGGGCAAAGGGAATGGTGGGGGCTGCTCCCCAGAGGGAGAGCCGACTTGGGTATTTTCAGCAGGGGACAACTTAGGGGTAGCTGGTGTGAACATGCATTGTGGTTCTGAGAAGCAATAAGACAGCAAAATAAATTAAATTTGGAGGAGAGACAGCCACTGCTATTTGTGGTGGGGTGGGGTAACAAGAGTGGAACTGCCCCCACCAATGTGGAGCCCACAGTGTCTCTCCCTGCTGAGAGGCAGACAGGCAGCTACGGCCTCATCGCCCTCACCATCTCTGTTTGCACAGGACGCCTACCTGTCTCCAGAGAGACTCCAGGCTACAAGATGGCCTCTTCTCTCTTAAATAACCTGCTGAGAATTGGAGGAAACCTGATAAAAATGCTGGACAAATGGCTCCTTCACCTTCAGGTGCGACGACAGGATGGACTTTCTCCACACCACGTTACCTGGGAAATGGGCTGGAGGGAAGCTTAGCGTTCTTCAACAGGCATTCTAACCTGCCACATTGGCTCCAGTGTCAGGATACAAATAGCCCAATGAGGCCATGGACCAACTTAGCAAGTCCTGCCCGGTGATGAAATGTGCTTGCTTGCAGTAGGCGGGGTGTGGAGGTGATCGGGCCTGACAGCTCGACCTCCAAACCGCATTTTCCATGTGTCAGGAAAATGAACACCGTGTCCACTGCACATGGTCTCAGCAATTAGACCTTTGTTAATACCGCAGAGCAGCTGGAGCTAGAAATAGTCTTCAAGTGCTCACATTCTTTCAACATACAAATTTCAAGAGTGGTGGCAGCTGCTGGGGTCAGGTTTATTCATCTTGGGCCCAAATTCTCATACTCCTGACCCCACATTTGGGGCTCCAACAAAATATGGCCACAAAGCTCTGTTCTGAAAAATCAGACCCTTCTCATTAAATGAAGCGTCTTCACCTCCTGCCTCATTTGACCCCTCCATGGCCACTGGTTTGGGTCTTAGAAAGGAACTTCGCTGTGTTTGGGGTTGCAGGGGAGTGTTGTAGTTCATAAGTCTTACTCCTGTCCACACTCCACCCAAGGTTTCTCCCTGTGCTGGTCTGGACTTCGTAGGAAGACTAGACTCCTCTTATCAATGTTGGGCAGACTAAACTGCCGGCCCAGTGAGAATCCTTCTGTGGCTTCTGCCTCAGTTTCTCCTAGGTATGCCCTCTCCTGGGGAGTGGCTGATTTGCATTATAGGACAACACTGGATCTTTAGATCTACTCCCTTGATCTGGCCTCATCAATTGCATCCCAATGCATGTTCACTGCATTGAATGAAACATCTCCAGGAAGACAGACCTGAGGAGTACCCTGGCCACTCCAGACCATTCATTTTCCCATGTTGCTCCAGAGAAAGCAAGGAGAAGGCAGTAACATTAACTTGTTCTTCTCCCTGTCAAAGGATGAAAGACAACTCATCCTTCAGGAATGAGTCTAATGCCATCTCCTCCAGAAAGTGTCTCCATGTAATGCATTTGTTCTCTCCACTTCTATGAATTCCTGTCATATTAAATACATACTGTTCTGGGTTAAATTGTGTTGGAGGCCCAGCTCCTAGTACTTCAGAACATGACCTTATTTGGAGGTAGTTTCTACAGAGGGAATCAAGTTAAAGTGAGGTTTAGAGTGGGTCCAATTCCAATATGACTGGTGTGCTCTTAATAAAAGGGGAAATTTGGGCCAGAGACACACACAGAGGGAAGATGATGTGAGGAGATACAAGGAGGACACAGCCATCCACAGGCCAAGGAGAGGGGCCAGGAAGTCCTATCCTCACAGGCCTGAGAAAGAACCAACCCTGCCCACACCTTGATCTCAGCATTCTGGTCACCAGAACTGTGAGACGACAAATTTGCTGTTCAAGCCGCTGGGCTTACAGTTCTAGGAAACCAGTACAGGAACACTGCCTTTTGTTTCCGACATGTTTTTCCTTCAAAGTTTTTTAAACAGAAAAGTATAAAGAAGACAATAAACTGGGGGAAAAATGTTTACAGTCTCCCTGTAATTGTGTGTGTGTGTGTGTGTGTGTGTGTGTACAGAATCTGCTCCTAAGAAGTAGGGTATCAACCTTAATCCCAGGGCAGTGGAAGGTGGTATGGGCAATGGTGGTGGAACCCCCTAGACCTGATTTAGTTCCCAGAGGAAGAAAAACGAAAACGAAGGAGGAGTTATCGTACAGACAGGCCAGGAACCATCTATCAAAAAGATAAAAAATTCTGAAATTGTTGCCTTTTAAAAATGTAGTTTCGCCCAGCCAGAGTGGCTCAGGGGTTGAGCGCTGACCTAGGAACCAAGAAGTCACTGGTTGGATTCCTGGTCAGGGCACATGCCCAGGTTGCGGCTTGATCCCCAGGAGGGGGCATACAGGAGGCAGCTGATTGATGATTCTCCTCTCATCAACGTTTCTATCTCTCTATCCCTCACCCTTCCTCTCTCTCTAAAAATCAATAAAAAAATAAAAAGAAAAAAAGAGAAAAGAAAGAGAATATAGTCACGCCCCAGCTGGTCTGGCTCAGTGGATAGAGTGTCGGTCCAGAGAGTGAAGGGTTCCAGGTTGGATTCTGGTCACATACCTTGGTTGCAGGCTCGATCACAGCCTTGGTCAGGGTGCATGAGGGAGGCAATCAATTGATGTGTCTCTCTCACATCAATGTTTCTCTCTGTCTCTTCCCCTCCCTTTCACTCTCTCTTAAAGAAACAAAATAAAAACAAAAACTATGGAAAAATATCCTCAGGTGAGGATAAATAACAACAAAAAAGAATGTAGTATCTAAATATATGAACCACAAATAACCAGAACCACACACACAAAAAAAAATCTAGAGATCCACTGTCATAGTGACATATTTTAATACAATGTCCAATATTAAGTAGCTCAAGCAAACAAAATTATTAGTAAACATGTAAAAGATTTAAACAACACATTTGATACCTTGAACATAGCATTCTTGTTTGTAATGGATAGAGAATACACAATAAACTTATTTTTGAATGACTACATACATGGCCACAAAGCAAATATCTAAAAGTAGTGAATCAATATCATACAGACCACATTCCCTTTCAAAATGCTATTAAATTGGAAGCAAATTACAAAAACGTAACTAAAAAAGGAACATATGTTTGAAAATTTAAAAACACTTCTAAATTATTAATGAATCAAAATAGAAATCACAATAGAAATTTAAAAATATCTAGAGCTGAATGATGAGGGACAAATGGCCCATCGAAATGGGGGAAAAAAGTACTTCAGAGAAAAAATAATAGGTAAACACATACACCCGAAAAGCAGAACTTTTGAATATTAATGAACACATCTAGTGAAAGAAGTAGATAAAGTAAATGTGAACTCAAGAAGAAACTAAGAAAAAAGATACAAATAAGAGCAAAAATTAATGAAACAGAACATAATTGAGATGGCCAACAAAGGCAAAAGATCAGGCAAAAAGTGGAAATGCTACAAATGAACCATACTGGGAAAGGAAAAGAAGATGTAACTATAGATATAATATAAATTTACAAAGTCATGAGACTACTATGTCTGATGTTATTATAACATCATTAAAATTTTAGATGAAATGGGAACACTGCTAGAAAATATAACTCAAAAAGAAACAGAAAAGCTGAACAGACAGATGGCCTTTTAAATATTTAATCAGTAATTTAAAATCTGTCCACAAAAAGAGTTGACACCTCAAACAGTTTTCAGGTAAGTATTCCCAATTTTCAAGAAAAACTGAATTCCTACCTTAGGCAATCTATTCCAGAAAACAGAAGGAGAAAACTTTTAAAGTCATTATGTGATATTAATATAACTTTAATGACATTACACAAAGAAAAAATACAGGTAAATCTCATTTATAAACCAAAAACATAAAAATTTGAAATCAACATTAGTTAACTGAATTTAATAGTGTTAAAAATAATATATCACAATCAAGAAGTTAAAGCTTAATAATATAAAAACTATTAATATAATTTGTTACATAGATGATAAAGAAGAAAAAACATGTGATCACCTCAAAAGATGAAGGAAATGCATTTGATAAAATTTAAGGACCATTTATAACTGAAATTTTTTAGCATGCTAGGAATAAAAAGAATAACCCAATAAAGTTTGTCTACTATTAATCTACAGTAAAAGTTATACTTGGTGCATCTCCAAAATAATTCCACTCAAGTTCAGGAACAAGGCAAGGATGACGACCATCAAAAGTCCCTAATCAATATTGGTCTGTAAATCCTACCCAATGAAGCAATGATAAGATGAAGTAATAAAATGAAAAAAATTCAAAATTAAAAAACAAAAGTAGCCTTATTTGTGGGTGCTATGATTATTTTTAAAAATCTAAGAGAAGTAATAGGCAACTATTCCAAGAATTGAGGAGATGTACAAGTTACCTCATTTAAAAATGACTTTAAAAATGGTTCCTAAGCCCCTGCATAAAATTGTTAGAAGATATAACTTTTAAAAATATACTATTTACAGTTGTAGCAAGTATTATAAAAGCCTCATAATATAGCTAATAAAAATGTGTAAAATACTTACAGGGAAAAGTACAAATATATATTAAACAATATAAATGCATCATTTTTCAAGAAGACCCTAAGTAGAGAGATATACCATATTTCTGGTTAGGACGTCTCAACATTGTACAAAGGGCAAAATTTTTCAAACTAAATATTTAGATGCACTTTCTTTATCAATCCCAATAGGTACCTTTAAATAAATAAATATGTATGTATGTATATATATATTTGGGATTAGCTATTATATATACATGTATGTATATATAATAGCTAATCCTAAAATATTGGAAGGTTCAGGACTAATGAAAGTCAAAACATTTGAACCTATAGTCAACAATACTGTATTGATACTTGAAATCTGCTAAGAGTAAATCTTAAATGTTTTTAAAACACACACACATAAATGGTAACTATGTGAGGTGATAATGTGTTAATTCATTATTATGGTAATCATTTCAAAATATATACATATATAAAACAAAACAAAATATATACATATGTCAAATCATCACATTGTATACCTTAAACTTAAAATGTTATTTGTTAGTTGTATCTCAACAAAGCCGGAAAACAAACACATATTTGAGGACAAGAATGAGGGGAATCACTGCACCAGTTACTAAATATACCTATTATCTATAAGAATGTTGAAATTATGGTACCGTGGAGGAATACACAAATGGACCAACAGAGTGGCAGAGAGGGTGGAGGAACTGACCCTCTCGTATATGGAAGTTTGTATTTAACAGAAATGGCATTTCTAATGCTGGGAAAGTCTGGACTATCCATATGAGGGGCTGAAACATTTAACTTTCTATTTGGAAAAAGATAAAATTAGATCCCTATTTCACCATAGAAGCCAAAGTAAATTCCAGATGGACACAATTTAAATGTGAACAGCAAAACTTCAGAATTTTTAAAAAACAATATGGGATAATATCTTGGGTAGAGAGTTATGAACAGATTTGTTAAATAAAGAACAAATACCCACAAACCTTAAAAAGATTTATGATTTGACTACATTAAATTTAAAACGTTATTCATAACAGAGGATAACATACACAAAATAAAAAAGCAGATCCAGTTTGGGAGAAGGTACTTGCAATTCAAATAATAACTTCAGAATAAATACAGAACAATTACAAATGTATAAGAAGAAAGGCTAACCCGGGGTTTTTTTAAAGAGCAAAGAATTGGAACTGGTATCTCTCTCCTCTTCTCCCTCTCCCGCCCCCGCTCTCTGTCTCTCACACCTCCCCCACCCAAATTGACTAGTAAAGATACGAAAATGCTTTTGCTTATGAGTACTAAGGGATCTGTAAATTAGAATAATAAAATGTGTTTTACACCTATCCAATTAAGAAATTTTAGACTCTCAAATGATGGTGAGAATGCAGGAAACCAGAAATTTCTAATCCGGCAGGAATACGAATTGGTGCAACCACTTGAAGAGCAGTTTGTCAGTACTGAGAAAAGTGAAGACGAGCATTCCCTACTACTTAGTGATTCCACTTCTCAATGTCAATGCTAAAGAAATTATATCATGCACAAACATTCATGCACAAGCATGTTCACAGCAACAACAGCAAAAAGCAAATAAACTGTGGTGTACTAGGCTGCAGTTAAAATGAGTGATTTTCTTAATCAGATGGACAGAGGACCTGAATAGACGTTTCTCCAAAGAGGACTTACAGATTGCCAACAGACATGAAAAGATGCCCAACGTCACTATGCATCAGGGGAATGTAAATTAAAACCACATTGTGATATCACATCTGTCAGAATGGCTATCATGAATAAATCAACAAATGTTGGCGAGGATGTGGAGAAAAGTGAACCCTTGTACAACTGTTGGTAGGACTGTAAATTGGTACAGCCAATATGGAAAACAGTATGGAGCATCCTCAAAAACCTAAAACCTGAACGACCATATGACACAGCAATTCCACCTCTGGATATTTATCCAAAGAAATCCAATACACTAATTGGAAAAGATATGTGCATCCCTATTGCAGAATTATTTCGAGTAGCCAAGATACAGAAGCAACCCAAGTGTCCATCAATACTAGGTGTACTGGTTAATTATGCGGATTTTTTTCACTAGATGGAGTTACACATATGTTGATATATATTCGATTTGATATGTATGCTATTTTGTTGTATTGTCCCACCACTTGGTCTGATCAATGACACACGCACTTTCTGAGCAGCACTTCAAAACATACAAAGAAGTGGAAAATTGGGTCTCTGAATGGTCTGCCTCAAAACAAGAAAAGTTCTATTGGGATGGTATCCACAAAATGTGTAGCTAGCAATGGACATTACTTTGAATAAAACACTTTTGATGTTTCTCTTGAAATTATCGTGTTTTCTTTGACTACAAAATCCGAACTATTACAGTTAATAGTGCAGATTAACTATTAACCGGTTAATAATTCGGATTAACTATCAACCGGTTAATAGTGCAGATTAACTATTAACCAGTTAATAATATGGATTAACTTTAATGGGTTAATAATGCAAATTATTAACCAGGAAATAATTTAGATGAACTATTAACCAGTTAATAATGTGGATTAACTATCAACCAGTTAATAATACGGATTAACTTTCATCCATAATACTGTTGAGTAAGAAAGGCAAGTTGCCAAAGAATATAAACAATATTATGCCATTTATGTCAATGGATGCACATAAAACAATAGTAAATGGTGTTTTGCATGTACATAGTGAAGGCACAGAATCATGCATGGGAATAGCACATACCAATTTAGGCTGAGGTACCTCTGCAGAGGGAAGGAGAAGAGATGTGAGTGCAGGGGATGTTAGCTGGTTTTATCTTTTTGTCTGTCTTTTGTTGTGAGTGACTTAAAGTAAATATGGGAAAATGTTAACAGCTGTTAACCTGATGGTAGGCATATGGTTGTTTTTTTTTGTTTGTTTTTTTTTTTTTTTTTTTTTTTTTTTCCAATTTTTTTATTAAGGTATTATATGTGTACATATCTTACCATTGCCCTCCCCACACCCCACTCCCATATATGCCCCCACCCCCCAGAGTTTTGCATCCATTGGTTATGCTTATATGCATGCATACAAGTCCTTTGATTGATCTCTTATCTCCCCCACCTCTCCCTAACCTTCCCCTTGTAATTTGACAGTCTGTTTGATGATTTACTGTCTCTGTATCTATCTTTTTGTTCAAGTTTATAATGTTCTTTATTATGCATAAATGAGTGAGATCATGTGGTATTTTTCTTTCATTGACTGACTTATTTCACTTAACATAATGTTCTCCAATTCCTCCCAGGTTGCTGCAAATGATGAGAATTCCTTCTTTTTTATGGCAGCATAGTATTCCATTGTGTAGATGTACCACAGTTTTCTGATCCAGTCATCTGCTGACGGGCACCTAGGCTGTTTCCAAATCTTAGCTATGGTGAATTGCGCTGCTATGAACATAGGGGTGCATATATCCTTTCTAATTGGTGTTTCTAGTTTCTTCGGATATATTCCCAGGAGTGGGATTACTGGGTCAAATGGGAGTTCCATTTTCAGTTTTTTGAGGAAACTCCATACTGTTCTCCACAGTGGCTGCACCAGTCTGCAATCCCACCAGCAGTGCACGAGGGTTCCTTTTTCTCCGCATCCTCGCCAACACTTGTCGTTTGTTGATTTGTTGATGATAGCCATTCTGACAGGTGTGAGATGGTACCGCATTGTTGTTTTGATTTGCATCTCTCGGATAATTAGTGACGTTGAGCATGTTTTCATGTGTCTCTTGGCCTTCCTTCTGTCTTCTTTTGAAAAGATTCTATTTAGGTCTGTTGCCCATTTTTTTATTGGATCATTTATCTTCCTTTTATTAAGTTGTATAAGCTGCCTGTAGATGTTGGAGATTAAACCTTTATCAGTGATGCCATTTGCAAATATGTTCTCCCATGCAGTGGGCCTTCTTGTTGTTTTGTTGATGGTTTCTTTTGCTGTGAAAAAGCTTTTTATTTTGATGTAGTCCCATTTGTTAATTTTCTCTTTAGCTTCCATTGCCCTAGGGGCAGTGTCAGTGAAGAATTTCTTTTGGCATATGTCTGACATTTTGCTGCCTGTGGATTGCTCTAGTATTTTTATGGTTTCCCGTCTTATGTTTAAGTCCTGTATCCATTTTGAGTTTATTTTTGTGTATGGCGTAAGTTGGTGATCAAGCTTCATTTTTTTGCATGTATCTGTCCAATTTTCCCAACACCATTTATTGAAGAGACTGTCTTTATTCCATTGTATGTTCATGCCTCCTTTGTCAAATATTAATTGAGCATAGTGGTTTGGGTCAATATCTGGATTCTCTATTCTGTTCCATTGATCTATATGTCTGTTCTTGTGCCAGTACCAGGCTGTTTTGAGAACAGTGGCTTTGTAATACAGCTTGAAATCTGGTATTGAGATCCCTCCTACTTTATTCTTCTTTCTCAGGATTGCTGTGGCTATTCGGGGTCTTTTTTTATTCCAGATGAATTTTTGGAGAGTTCTTTCAAGGTCTGTGAAATATGCCGTTGGTATTTTAATGGGGAGTGCATTGAATCTATAGATTGCTTTGGGTAGTATGGACATTTTAATGATGTTGATTCTACCAATCCATGAACATGGTATGTTCTTCCATCTGTTTACGTCTTCCTCTATCTCTTTTTTCAGTGTCCTGTAGTTTTCCGTGTATAGGTCTTTTACCTCCTTAGTTAAGTTTATTCCTAGGTATCTTAATTTTTTTGGTGCGATGGTAAATGGGATTGCCTTTTTAGTCTCTCTGTCTGTAAGTTCACTATTGGTGTATAGAAAGGCCATAGATTTCTTGGCGTTAATTTTGTATCCTGCTACATTGCCGAATTCATTTATTAAGTCTATGAGTTTTTTGACGGAGTCTTTCGGATTTTTTATGTACAATATCATGTCGTCTGCAAATAAAGACAGCTTTACTTGTTCTTTTCCAATCTGGATGCCTTTTATTTCTTCTTCTTGTCTAATTGCAATGGCTAATACTTCCAGTACTATGTCAAACAGGAGTGGTGAGAGTGGGCATCCCTGTCTTGTTCCTGTTCTTAGGGGAAATGTCTTTAGTTTTTGTCCATTGAGTATGATGTTTGCTGTGGGTTTATCATATATAGCTTTTATTATGTTGAGGTATGAGCCATCTATTCCCACCTTGTTGAGAGCTTTTATCAAGAAAGGGTGTTGGATTTTGTCAAATGCTTTTTCTGCATCAATTGATATGACTATGTGATTTTTATCTTTCAATTTGTTTATGTGATGTATCACGTTTATTGATTTGCGGATATTGTACCATCCTTGCATTCCTGGGATAAATCCTACTTGGTCATGGTGTATGATCTTTCTGATGTACTGCTGGAGCCGATTTGCTAGAATTTTGTTGAGGATTTTGGCATCTATGTTCATGAGGGATATTGGTCTGTAATTCTCTTTCATTGTGTTGTCTTTATCTGGTTTTGGTATTAGGGTGATGCTGGCTTCATAGAAGGAGCTTGGAAGTGTTCCTTCCACTTGAATTTTTTGGAATAGTCTGAGGAGGATAGGTTTTAGTTCTTCCTTGAATGTTTGGTAAAACTCTCCTGTGAAGCCATCTGGCCCCGGGCTTTTGTTTGCTGGAAGCTTTTTGATGACTGCTTCAATTTCGTCCATAGTTATTGGCCTATTGAGCTGTTTAGATTCTTCTTGATTGATTTTTGGAAGGTTATATTTTTCTAGGAATATGTCCATTTCCTCCAGATTGTCCAGTTTGTTGGAATAGAGTTGTTCGTAGTATTTTGTAACAATCCTTTGTATCTCAGCGGGGTCTGTTGTTATTTCACCTCTTTCATTTCTGATTTTGTTTATTTGGGTCCTCTCTCTTTGCTTCTTGGTGAGCCTGGCTAGAGGTCCATCAATCTTGTTTATCCTTTCAAAGAACCAGCTCTTGGTTTTGTTGATCTTATGTATTGTTTCTTTGGTCTCTATGTCATTTATCTCCGCTCTGATCTTTGTTATTTCCTTCCTTCTGGTTACACTGGGCTTTTCTTGCTGCTCTTTTTCTAGCTCTTTGAGTTGTAGGGTTAAGTAATTTATTACCATTGTTTCTTGTTTTTTGCAATAGGCCTGTAGAGCTATGAACTTCCCTCTCAAGACTGCTTTCGCTGTGTCCCATAGATTTTGGATTGTTGTGTTTTCATTGTCATTTGTTGCCATGATGTTTTTTATTTCTTCCTTGATCTCTCTGGTGACCCAGTCCTTGTTTAATAGCATGCTGTTTAGTCTCCATGTGTTTGATTTCTTTGGATTGTTTTTATTGTAGTTGATTTCCAGTTTTATGCCACTGTGATCTGAGAAGATGCTTGATATAATTTCTATCTTCTTGAATTTGAAGAGACTTTGCCTGTGACCCAGAATATGGTCTATCTTTGAAAATGACCCATGTGCACTTGAGAAGAATGTATATTCTGTGGCTTTGGGGTGAAATGTTCTGAAGATGTCAATTAATTCCATCTGGTCTAGTGAGTCATTTAGGATTGCTGTTTCTTTGCTGATTTTTTGTTTAGAGGATTTGTCCAGTGGTGATAGTGGGGTATTAAAGTCTCCTACTATGATTGTGTTGCTATTAATCTCTCCCTTGATATCCTCCAGGAGTTTTTTTATGTATTTGGGTGCTCCTATATTGGGAGCGTATATGTTTACCAGAATTATTTCTTCTTGTTGGATTTCTCCCTTTAGTATTATGAAGTGGCCTTCCTTATCTCTTGTTATGGCATTTACTTTGAGGTCTATTTTGTCAGATATAATTATTGCTACCCCAGCTTTTTTTTCATTTCCATTTGCCTGAAAGATATTTTTCCATCCCTTCACTTTCAATCTGTGTGAGTCTCTTGTTCTGAGGTGGGTCTCTTGTAGACAGCATATATATGGGTCGTGTTTTTTTATCCATTCAGCTACTCGATGTCTTTTGATTGGAGCATTTAGTCCGTTTACATTTAAAGTTATTACTGAAAGGTATTTGTTTGCAGTCATATCTATTTTTGTGTCTGTATTCCTTCTTACCTGTTTATTTCTTCTTTTTACAGTATTCCCTTTAGCAATTCTTGCATTGCTGGTTTGGTGGTGATAAACTCCCTGAGGCTTTTTTTGTCTGCAAAGCTCCTGATTTCCCCTTCAATTTTGATTGATAGTCTTGCTGGATATAGTATTCTTGGATTCAGTCCTTTGCTTTGCAACACTTTGTATACCTCCTTCCATTCACTTCTAGCTTGTTGTGTTTCTGATGAGTAATCATTTGACAATCTGATGGGTGTTCCTTTGTAGGTAACTCTCTGTCTCTCTCTTGCCGCCTTTAGGATTCTCTCTTTATCATTTATATTTGCCATTGAAATTATGACATGTCTTGGTGTGGGTCTTTTGGGGTTGATCCTGCTTGGGACTCTCTTTACTTGCGTAACTTTTATCTTTCCCATATCCGGGAAGTTTTCTGTCATTATTTCTTCAAATAGATTTTCTAATCCCTGCTGCTCTTCTTGTCCTTCTGGCAGCCCTATTATACGCATGTTACTTCGTTTCATGTTGTCCCGAAGCTCCCTTAGGCTTTCCTCCTGCTTTTTAATTTTTTTCTCCAATTGCTGTTCAGCTTGAGCTTGTTTCTGTACCTGATCTTCTAACTCACTAATTCGGTCCTCTGCTTCTTGTAATCTACTGTTGAAACTTTCCATGGTGTTTTTGATTGTAGCTATATCACTTTTCATTTCTTCCTGATTCTTGCATAAGTTGTTGATTTTCTCATCCATCCGATGTATAAATTCCATGACCATTACTCTGAACTCCTTTTCGGTCATGTTGCAAGCTTCATTTTCACTAATTTCCTTTCTTGGCGACTCCACATTTTCTTTCCTCTGTGAGTTATTTCGTTTCCCCATTCTGGCTATTACCAGAAAGCTCAAGCTTCTGTTTGCGTGGACCTGGGTCGTGTGCTGTGGGGACTTCGCTCCACCCTAGTTTCACTGAAGTGCTCTGACACTAGGACGTGTGACTGTCTTTGGTTGGTGGGAACCAAACTTGCCCAGGATCAGTGTCCCCAGTGTTCCGTGTGGTCTCGTGTGCACATTTAGAATCAGGGGCCCTGTCTGCACCACACTGTTGGTATGTGCCGAGAATGAGATCCTTAGCATGTGCCAGGAGTCAGAGTTTCCCTGTGTCTGCACCAAGACTCGAGTGTCAAAGTCTCTGTTGCCTTGTGCGGTTTCTCGTTGAGAATCAGGGTCCCTGTGTGTGCACGCACCAACAATTGGGGTCGCTGGCTCTTAGTGTGAATGCGCTGTGAGTCAGGGATCCCAGGCAGCTGTGTCCGGCGTGCCAAATTCCCTGAAGTGGGGCTGCGTCCTGTGTGTGCTCTCTCTACTGAGCCAAACCGGCTAGAGCGCACATTCTTAAAAACCTGAAGGTGAGCCGGCTCAGTGCACTCTCCCAAAGTCCCAGAATGGGGGCGGAGTCCGTCCTGCGCGCCAAATTCCCCAAAGGGAAGCCCCTCTGTGCACGCTTTTAAGAATCTCCGAAGGGGGAGCTGTGCCCCGCGAGCCAAATTCCCCCAAATTCCCCGAAGGGGAGCCCTCTGTGCGCACTGACAGATTTCCCCGACGGGGAGCTGCTTCTGTCCCGTGCGCGAGCGCGCGCCAAATTCCCTAAGAGGGAGCGTGTCCCTGCGCAAAGCTCGGCAGCTTGGGCCAGGGGCGGGTCTATCAGTTACTATGACGCTGTCTGTGCGCGCGCCTGTGAGCAGCTTGGGCGAGGGGCGCGTCTATCAGTTACTATGGCGCTTTCCGCACGCCTGTGGGCGCTCAGCAGCTTGGGGGAGGGGCGCGTCTATCAGTTACTATGGCGCTATCAGCGCCTGCGAGGAGGGGGATAGGCTCTTTGACTCACGGAAATCTGCCGGGAAGTCTGGATTCTTGTTTGTTTGTCTGAAGCTGTGATAGCAGTTCTCTGTCCCCAGTGGCTGCAGGGTCCTGGTTTGTGTCAGAAGCCAGGATCCGAGTCTCGGGCAGCTCTGTTTCCCAAGATGGCGTGGTCTCTGCGTCCGCACCAGCCGCCGAGAAGTGTCCGCTTTGTGCGCGGGGCTCCGCCGTCTAGGGCTGCCCTGTTCGGGAGCCCCTTGGAAGACCTGCAGAATCTAACTGACCCTATCTCATACACACACACACACCACACACATCTACACTCTCCTCTATGGGTTCCTCACTCACACTCTCTCTCTCCCTACCTTCCTGCCGGTCGCCATCTTTTTTTTCGGTTGTTTTTTTTTTTATTTTCTTCATCTTTCTAATATGTTTGAAATATTTCTTAATTTTAAAAATTAAAATATAGAAACATTTTTTTAAAGAGCTGAAAAACAATTCAAGTATTTTCCCTCTGATCTTCTTCAATGCAGTAAACACTGTGCAACTCCCATGGGCCAGGTATGGGAGAGCTCGTTGTCAGAGATGTTGTCCCAGATTCAAGGCCTACGTTTCCTAATGGGGAGGAAGATAACAATTATTCCTTATCCTTTTTGGTAGCTGCCAATGACAAAAACAAGCTGCAGTTTTTCATTTGAGCTAAATATAAAGGCAACAAGGAAAGACCCATGTGAAGGGCTTTCCTCAGGGCCACATGCTTGGCTGTCATGCCCACAAATGGCAGTCACAAGTTCCCTTTGACTGCCAAGAGGTCATTGGATGGTGGTGCCTATCTTTGTGCCTGTGGCATCACCAGGGCTGCTGGACTCTAGACCATTTCACAGACTGTGTCTGCAGAGGCCATGCTCTCCCCAGTCCACCTGGATAATTGGCTTATTGGGATAGAAAGATTAAAAAAAGGAGCTCACACCCAGCCGGCATGGCTCAGTGGTTGAGTGTTGACCTATGAACCAGTGTGGGGCCGTGCAGGAGGCAGCCAATCAATGCTTCTTTCTCATCATTGATATTTCTATCTTTCTCTCCCTCTCTGAAATCCATAAAAATGTTTTGCTTTGTTTTGTTTTTTCAAAAAAGGAGCTCACTATAGAGAAAGTGGTTGCCAAGGGTTGGGGCTGGGGAGGGTACATAGGCAAAGCACAGAGGGATTTTAGGGCACTGAACCAACTCTGTATGGTACCACGATGCTGGATACGTGGCATCATACATTTATCCAAAGCCATAAAATGTACCAGAGTGAACCCTAATATAAACTATGGACTTTGGTTAATTATGATGTAACAATGTAGGTTCATCAATTGTAACAAATGTACCACTCTGGTGGGGGGTGTTAATGAGGGAGTCTATGCATGTGTGGGGATGGGAGTATATGGGAAATTGCTGTACCTTTCTCTCAATTTTGCTGTGAACCTAATACGTACTGCTTTACAAAAGTAAGTCTTTTTAAAAAAGAGTACAGAGTCTAGTGGGGAAGACAAATATGAAGATCAAGACATATGGCCCATAAAAGGGGTAGAAACAATATGCTAAAAGATTTAGGGATGTAAGAAGAAATGAGATTTTAGAGAATTTCTTGGAATCAATAGAATTTCAGATCAGCCTTATTTCTAGTCAATGAGTATGTGCCATTCAAATCCCTATCTGAAGGGTAATATAGTATCATCCCAAATTGCTATTGGCAGAGGATGCTTTATGGAGTTGACATAGGAATCTATCCATTAGGCTTAAACCCTATTCCACTGCCCTCCTTACCCATCCATCCCCAGGTCATTGCATGCCTGAGAATGCTACTCAGCATAGACCATATGCCACCATGGTGACTGCAGACAGAATATGGTGAGTTACTGGTGTAGAAAGGAAGAAAAAGAAAGAGACAGGAGAGGCAAAGAATAAGTTCTGGTAGTAGCAGGTAACATGCAAAAATAACTGGTGTTTCATCATAAAGGCCTGAATCAAGAAGTAGGTTTCCGCCCTAACTCGTTTGGCTCAGTGGATAGAGCATCGGCCTGCAGACTGAAGGGTCCGAGGTTCGATTCCAGTCAAGGGCAAGTACCTTGGTTGCAGGCACATCCCCAGTACGGAATGTGCAGGAGGCAGCTGATTGATGTTTCTCTCTCATCAATGTTTCTAACTCTCTATTTCTCTCCCTTCCTCTCTGTAAAAAAAAATCAATAAAATGCATATTTAAAAAAAAAAAAAAAAAGAAGTAGGTTTCCCAGCTGAGACCAGGCTACATACAGCAAACAGATGGCAAAAAAAGACCTGGAGGCCTCCTCACTTTTAGGTAAACATAAACTACAAATTGAAAGCAGAATGTACCTGTGTGTCCCCCAGAGTTTGCTTATGATTCTGTGGTAGGCTAAATAATGGCCTCCAGATATATCCCTGCCTAATCCCAGAATCTGTGAATGTGGCTTTTTATGGCCAAAGAGAATGCCGGTGTGTGATTAAGTTAAGGCTCTTGAGATGGGGAAATCATCTTGGATTATCCAGCTGCACCCTCGGTGCAATCGTGTGGGGAGGCAGGGAGAGATTGGACACAGAAGAAGGTACTGGGAGCACTGAAGCAAGAGGCTATATTGCTGGCTTTTAAAATTGAGTCAAGGCCGCTGGCCAACAAATGCAAAGAATTCAGCTCCAAAAGCTGGAAAATGTAAGAAGCTGGATTCTCCCCTGGAGCCTCCAAAGGAAGGAGTCAGGCCTGCCAAAACCTTGACCCAGTGAAACCGACTTTGGGCTTCTGATCCATCAAGTTTGTTGTCATTTGTGACAGCAGCATAGGAAATACAGATTTGTTTATTGTTTCCTATGACTGCTGTCACAAATGACAACAAAACCATCATGGTCAAAGAAGACTTCTATCTTTGGTCTATCCTGACCAAAGAAGACTTCTAGGCATTTTGATATGGAGAAGATGATATCCATTGGGTAACAAGAGTCAACATTCTGCCCCGGAAGAAGCCAGGCACAAGGGGAGTGATATTCTGGGGCAAAGATTTGCCTGTAGGTAGTTACCTGGGAGTGCTCTGGGGAAGACTGCTGTGCAGAGTGAGAGAAGGAGGCTTGGGCAGAGGGTGAAATTGTACTTTGATGCAGTAGCACAGAAGCCCCAGCAACCCCACAGGGAGCTCTGGATTTGGGGTGGCCCTGCAAAGATGTCCTGAATTGAGCAAGGGGGGCAATCCTTTGTACCCCCACCTTGACCAGTCATCAGATACAGGCTGTTCCCAAGAAAGGAGTTGTAATCTTGAGTGAATCAACAGCCTTTATCAAAAGGCAGTCCCTGGGGAAGGTCTCAGCTATGGGCCATCAGCGGGCAACACTCCCGGCAGCGGGGAGGGTGTGTGCCTTGGTCCTGAGGCAGGGGTCTGAGCAGCACCCAGTCTCTGCTATGCCCTGGGAGCAGCCCCAACCCAATTGTATCTGATTAAGTTCCTGGTAAAGAGATGGAAGGAAAGTTTCTTGCTGACCTGCTCTCTGGCCTTTCTTTTGGAGGCACAGTCCAAATCCTGCATCTGTGGGATTCTTTTAGCAGCTCGGGGACACCTTGGGCAGAGGCTGAAATAACTGAGTGGTTTGGTCTTGGACTGAGGTTTGAAAATAAACCTCCCAATGGAGTATTTGGAAAGCCTTCTGAGAAAGCCCCTGAATAAATACCCATAGCTCCTTTGTGCCATCAGTCAGAATTGTTTGGTCTGGATTTCTGGAACTTGCACTGTGCCCTGGCTGATAAATAAAGCTATGTGGAAAGCACAGGGAGCCCAGAGCCAAACCCTGTCCCCACCATCACACCACACCAAGCACCAGCCAACTCTGGCTTCACACTCCAATGCCAAGGTTCTAGGGCGAAGCAGAGCTGAAGTTGATTTTCAAAGAGGTGCACCCCGGAGAGACTCACTGTCGGAAGAACAATCTTAAACAAGCCAGAGGCCTTTGATTTTAGCGTTTTGCCGTTCCACATTCTACTAACAGGCCCTACTGCACTCTCTGCCTACGTACTGCACTGAGTGTAACTTCGTGGTACTTTAGGGACTTGGATTACCACCCCCCCCCCCCCCCCCCGGGGGCTCAGAGGTGTCCCTGTGAACTGACTGTGGGCCTGAAGGGCTGGAGTCTTGTTTTACTTCTGACAGCTATCAACAGTGTGACCTTGGGCAAGGCACTGCCTCTGAGCCTGCCTTCCTCCCCTGGAGGACGGGGCTGCATAAAATGACCTCTAAGATCTCGTCTCCTCTTCATGCTTAAGGAAATCTGCGGTCCTTCTATGGGCATGGAGATTGCAGAGAAGGACATGCATTTGTACAGATGCTGGCACATCCTAAAATCTGCTTTGTTGGGAACAAATTCCTGCCATCAGATTTCTTTCAAATGGATGAATATATGAATATATCATGCTTATTTGCATTGGCTGTGTTCCTTCAAAATCAGCAGATATTCATTTGTTCACTAGAATAGACCCCTTTCATCAGCCTGTGAATTTTCCAGGGGCTTGCACAGAGTGGTCATTACATATTTTTTAAACCCAGAGCATTATTTTAGAAGTTTAGTGGAATGATAGAATGGAAAGCCTTCTAACTTACGGGACAGAATGCTTGCATGGCAATCTGTGCCAACTACTCACCTTGTGACACTGGCAAGCCATTTAATCCCATTGAGCTGCTGATAGGCACACTGGTCAAGGTCAACCTTGCCTACCAAGTAGAAATTGCGAATATCAAATGAAATGGAACTCATCAGAGAACTCTGGAATGTGAAAAGCTTATCAAAATGAAAGCAGTTGTTATTACTTTAACGCCTTCAAAGCCACACAAGGGGAGTCTATCCCATCACATCTGCTTGGGAAAAGCCTTGCCTTTTCAAAGCTGAGGCCTTTAGTCCGTGTTGTCAGAATACAAAGAGAGTGAGGACAGAGATTTATTTTGTCAGCCTCTGAGGTTCCCAAGAGAATGACTTTCAGCAGTAAAAGGTACCTGAACAGTTTGTGAGGTCGCCTGCTCTTAGCAATCACGACTGGTCGAGAAGGAACTAACCCAGGATCTACCCAAGGACTGATGCTCACACCAGGCCCCACAACACCAAGGGGCAATTGCTAAGGCAACCCACGCACTCAGCTCCCGCTTCGGCATTAGAACAGACAGTTCTGTTAACTCCCTCAGAGCACACGTTAGTCACGTGTCTCTTCTGGTTCCAAGGACAACTGCAAATGTGAACAAGTCACAGTACAAAATCACAATTCTGAGGACTTTAAAAATTATTTTTAAAATATATATATATTTTATTGATTTTTTACAGAGAGGAAGGGAGAGGGATAGAGAGCTAGAAACATCAATGAGAGAGAAACATTGATCAGCAGCCTCTTGCACACCTCCTACTAGGGATGTGCCCCCGACCAAGGTACATGCCCTTGACCGGAATCGAACCTGGGACCTCTCAGTCCGCAGACCGACGCTCTATCCACTGAGCCAAACCAGTTAGGGCAAGAATTTATTTTTTTAATGGATTTCAGAGAGGAAGGGAGAGGGAGAGAGAAGTAAAAACATCAATGATGAGAATCATTGACTGGCTGCCTCCTGCACGCCCACTACTGAGGATCAAGCCCACAACCTGGGCATGTGCCCTGACTGGGAATCAAACAGTGACCTCCTAGTTCTTAGGTTGATGATCAACCACTGAGCAACACCAGCCGTGCTCTGAGGACTTTTTGATTTCTACTGTTCAAACCTTATTCCTTCTAGACTCTACCAAGCACGCAGAACAACACCTCACCTGTTCTCTTCCCCACAATGGGTCTCTGAGAAAAGCCCTACAAATGAAAGGCAAAACCCCACAGAAAGGTATCACTGCCATAAATGCAGAATGCTCCTGTTTTTAGATTTTTAAAGCATCTCGAATCCCACTGCTTTTCAAGATTATTGAGAAAACATCATAGCGAACTAATTGACAGCCTATTTCCTCTTCTTGCTGCCAGCTTAAAAGAACCCAGACAAAGCAACAGTGAAGGAAATTGAAACTGTGCCAAGATTAGGATGGCTTGCAAAAGCTCCGCTTTTATTTGCCTATTTACTGAGTCTCCATTCTCCTCTTTCTACTTTTGGGAAAAAGGGATGCTCTGAGCTGGTGTCTGAGTAGGAACAGGTGTGGCAGATCTGGAGGGGCCAGGCTGAGGTGGGCCAAAGCAGCATGGTTTGGCAGGCGGCCTTGCTCACTGAGAGGCAACTCCAGGGGGGTGGGGCCTGTTGTTATAGAAACCTGAATCTTCCTGGGCCCACACAGGTAGAGGCAATAGGTTGTCAGGAAGAGAGCAGGTCGTCAGACCTGCAACAGTGCCGTGGGATTCAGCGCGGGCAACACAGGTCCACACACAGTGCAGCTGAGCGTGACAGCCGAGCACAGAAGAGAGGCCAGCGTCCTTCTGCTCAGGGTCGAAGCCCTGTCTGTCCTTCCTCCAGGCAGATGTAGGCTAGCAGGTGCTCCTGCTCTCTCCTCAGCAAAGCAGAACTTTGCAGGTGCTGGCGATTACAGAGCCAGAAAGGGTTAGGTCTTCTGGCAGGTCCCTAATGTCAGTGACTTGTGGGATCCCATTTCACTTCAGCCAATTAACTAGATTTTCATATAACGTACAGTAAAACATGGATCCACTGGAGTTGCCTTCCTCTCTGAATTTCACAGACACAGACACGCACACACACTCACACGGAGTAACACAAACACATATAACAACCTAGACACACACACTTTAACACAAACACATCCTCACAAGCCCACTCTCATGGGCCCTCCTGTGAAGACATTGCTGAGGTTGAGAAGACTTACACTTCGGAGAAGAGAGTTTAGCTGTGTTTTCAACATTACAGCTGTCAAAGGGATGTTCGCTTGGGAGTAGGATGGTTTCCGAGCTCATAGGAATTTGGGTTTGAAGTAATAAAGCTCCAGTTCTTTTTAAAATAGCTGGGCTGCCTTCGCTATGACTGTTTTCTAACTTCCCTGAGGTTTGTCATGATGTATGGCTTCAAAATAACCCTGCCAGGGACCCCGAGGTCGACACTTGCTCATCCACTAGTTTTTCCAGAATATAAGCAAAATATGTTGCAAAATAGTCAGGAAGGGGCCTGTCCAGAGTACCCATTCTTAAGGTGAACCCATTTCTGCCCTGTACCCCTGACCAAGCATCTTGACCTCAATTGTCAGTAAGACTCTTCCCACCCTGACCCCTAAAGTTGAAATACCCAATAGGATTCTTCAACTCAGGACTTTATAAAGACAACAAAAAGAGGCCAACTGAGAATGATTGCTTCCAACTATGAAACGCGAATTATCTACAGTTTGTTACACAGCTAACCTTAACACATTTTTATGTCCTGCAAGCCATAAATAATACCATAGTTCTGGAATCAATTTCCACATCCTTTTTACCACAGATTTGTCTCCAGGCGAAGGTCTCTCCAATCCTGTCCAGGTTTTTTCTGCGTTCACTGCCCCAGTTCTCCTCTATTTGCTGCCCTTTTCTGTGTGCCTTACCATTCATTTGTATTTATTTTTTAAAAACATTTTTATTGATTTCAGAGAGGAAAGAAAAGGGTGAGAGAGATAAAAAACAAAACATCAGTGATGAGAGAGAATCATCGATCGGCTGCCTCCTGCACATCCCACACAGGGGATCGAACCCACAACTGGATGGGGAATCGAACTGTGACCTCCTGGGGCATAGGTCGATGCTCAATCACTGAGCCACGCTGACCAGACGAACCTCACCATTTAAATTCTGAGCATGTGTATGTCACACAGTCTACGTTAAGGTGGGTATTATCAGAAGAAGGCTAACCCTTTGGCTGGTAAATAGTGGGTGATTTTAGAGGATTGCAGAGGAAACGAAGGGCAGGCTGAAATGGAAACTCATTTTTCCTTCCCTCCACCTGCACTTGTTCTCATTCTGCTGCATCCCTCTACCCCCTTCATCCATGGGACCAGAACTCACACTCCTCCAACCTCCACCTTCCACCCGGGAAGGTCAGAGCGAACTGGCCAGAGACAGAACTGGGAAGAGGAGAGTATCCCCAGGAGAGGATGTGGGTGCCAGCAGGAGGAAAGGACTTGCTCCTCCATGTGTCCTTCAGGTCCAGGCATCTGAAAAACTACCCCTTTACCTCTATCCCACCCGCTGCTTGTTCTGTTCCAGGTCTTTGAAACAACTAACTGAACTTTTTAGAAAAGAACCACATGGCTTCTTCGTCAGTGCCCAACACGTATTTGTTTTGGGAAAGCAGGACATCTATTGAGCATCAGCAGCTCCCTCCCTGTCTTCGTGGGCCACCGGAAAGCCAGAATTGGCTTTTTCTCTCTAGACAGACTCTGCCCCCAACAATCTCTACCCCCACAAGGTTTCCTAGAATCACCCATTGTAAAAGAGAAGAGGAAAGACCTGCCCAGTAAATTAGCGGCTTATCTACCTATCTGGTCCCCATAGTGATTGAATCTTCCTGAAGGAAAAGCTTCTTCCTTATTTGTCCTTTTCCTCCCCCCCTCCCCCCGCCCCACCAAAGTAACCAGACTCAGTGTCCTGCCCAGGGTGAAACTTTAATAAGCGATTATTAATATTTTCGCCTAAATCAAGAAAATGATACACAGGTGCTGAGCACAGGCTTCCAGCTCAGCCGTATGCTAACAGTGGTAGAGGAGACAGGACAAGAACGGTAGGTGAGAAACAGTGCCTTCAAAGAGTTAAGGAAGTATGACAAATCAGAGAGACAGGAAAAGACAGCTAACAATTCAAGTCTTTACAATGAGAAGAACTTGGAGAGGCTAAATGCATTCCCAAGGGCACATAGCTGGCAAGTGATGGAATCGGCATTCTAGCCCTAACACATCAAAGCATTTAGCCAGCGGAGGCAGAGGAAAGGAATTCCGTGCCATTCATCAAATTCCAGGCTCCAGGAAAAAGGTTTCTGAAAAATTAGTGTCAAAGCCTGGACTAGGAGCTGAGCCTCTAACTTTTGGCTCAAATTATTGTGAGGTCTGGAAGTTATTTCCACCCCCACCCCCGGCCAAAAAAAGGTTCACTTTTTCTTATTGTAAGCTAAGGCTCTCTCAGATCTTAACGTGGTTAACAGGTTCTGACACTGTCATTATTTCCAGCCAACCCTTTTGAATGGTATCTTGAAGTCAACAGGTCAATTGTCTCCAGAATCATGAACTAGGGGTGAGGGAGGCTTCACACCTTGTTTAGATCCCCAAATTTAGGCTTCTTAGGCACCCCATGGCAGTAAAGGCCATTAAAACTAGAAACACAAATATCTAAAACCCAAGACTCAGTTTTATTTGAAAAAAGTCTCCCTGAGATATGTGCACTTTGTAGCAGACTTTTTCAGCTGTTTGTCAACCCTGCCCACACCTCCTCCTCAGGAAGAGGGAAGGCAACGTGCAGAAAGAAGCTGAGATAAGACCCTTGTGCCCAGAGAGCTGGCAAGGGCTGCCCTGGTTCCTGGTGGCCTCCAGCCCCTGGAGCCAGTCCCCCTGGGGCCTACTGCACTGCCTGCCCTGGGGTTCCGGGAGAGCTTCCTGTGTCCTTGCCAAAACACCACCTTTTAGTCTTATGATCATTTTAATGGTCCTGGACAAAGACACTCTTGCTCACTCCTTATCCATTTGTCACTGGACTCCTTTAGTACCTTCCGTGAGTTTTGACATTTTTTTGCCGTGCCTCTCTCGTTTTATGGGTTTACTCACCTGTTTGAAAGTTACTTGAGTTTGCTTTTTATTTAATCAGGACCAACTAACTCACATGGAACATAACAGCAAGCCAAAGAGTAAGTCAGGGATATTTGAGATAGGAAAAGATTATCGTGGGTTATAAATCTGAATTCTATCTTTAGTCACAAATTGTGAAGGGGATTTCCACAAAGCTAAAATAAAATTACTCGTTTCCTTTATTTATACAACATCAGCAAATTCCATCATCTTAACTCTTAAAAATCTGAACTGGGAAAACCATGGAGACGAATTCAACTCTAATTTTACAAACCAGGAAACCTAGTCTCAAAGAGGTTAAACGTCCCATTAGGCTGCTTAGCCCAGAAAAAGTTATCTTAGGCCAGAATCTCCATCCCTGGCCTTGACTCCAGCGGCAAACAGATATTTCCACATCTCTTCTGCTGGTAGGGATTTCCTAATTTTCCCGGGCAAGCGGCTTCCATCTCTGATGTAAGTCTTTCTGGGCAGAGGAGGGTCTCTGCATTACAACAACTTAACCTGTACTCAGGTAAAGGGATGTTGTGAAGTACTGCCTGAGGTTCTTTTCCTGCTCCTGACTTTGCTTTATAAGGCAAAGATAAAGCACTAGTGAGATGTTAATAAGTTCTCCCAGCTGCTCAGTATTCAATGAAAGCCGCACTCTGGCTATCGAACTTCCCTCTCACTTGCTATCACTTACCACCCCCCACCAGGTGCAAGCAAGGCCTCCCTGGGGCGGAGAGACACAGAACTGAAAGCTGGAAAAAGCTTGTCTTTGGAGAAATCTATCATTTTCTCTCTTTTTTAAAAAAATAATACATTTTTATTGATTTCAGAGAGGAAAGGAGAGGGAGAGAGAAAAACATCAATGATGAGAGAATCATTGACTGGCTGCCTCCTGCACATCCCACACCGGGGATCGAGCCCTCAACCTGGGTATATGCCGCCACCAGGGTTGCCCCAACCATTCTGAGTTGTCTTATGGGGTCTTTCATCTCCCTGCTCCCAATTCCAATACCAGAGAAGTGAAAATGCAGACAATTCTCTGCTGGCCGCCCTGCCCCCTTCCAGGCAACCAGAGCCCCTAGAGTAGCCTGGGCTGAAGAGAACACAAGATGGGCATTTTTAAATGAACACGTCTAACTTTCAAGGACCTATGAGGTTGTTTGAATAACTGAAACCGGGAGGTTCTTACCTGGCTGGAAAGGAGGACTGGAAGAGTCAACAAAAGCTTGCTGCCACTGATATAATATCGACAGGAACCCCCCATCTGGAGTGCAGCAGAGAAAGGAGAGGCTTTATTCTGATGAACAGTTTGGAAAATGGAACAGCAGCCACCAGGGAAACTGAAAGCGAACTCCGGGGACAACGACAACCGAGAAGCGGGATTTTTAAAGAGAATGGCTCTGTCCTAGTCCCTGATTGGTCCACTTTTATGCAAATGAAGAGTCCAAATTTCTACAGTCTGATTGATCCAAATAACACTGTCTCGATGGGTTGGAATCCTGTGTCCTGATTGGTTATTATGGAGCTGCTCTGATTGGTCAGTAAAGATGCAAATGAGGCTATAGCTACGCAGCTCCAATTGGACTGGGCAGGTCTCAGCTCATTGGTTGAAATATAATACCAGGAACATCTTTATAAGGGTTGATTCCGCGGCAGGAACACAGTGCAGGAGGCCGGCAGCTCAGTCCATCCATGGCTTTTCCCTGAAATGCAGAGTGCCTGAGAGGCCTCTGTTGGCAATGGCTGCTAGACTCTAGTTATAAATTTGTGCCCAGTTATCCACGAGGAGTTCTTCTTGGCAGATATATTCCTTCTTGAGGTCCACAGAAGGAGCTGCCATTTTCCCAGTGCGCGTCATGGGCTTTGCTCTGCGCTAAGTATTTCATATGCTGCAGCAGTTATAGTGGGCTGTGGATTGGTGGGCGAAGAAAAACTAGGCTCAAACCCGCTATATACTGCTATTACGTGCCTGGTTTACTTAGCCAAGGACCCAGAAACGTTCAGAAGCAAGGAGCTGAGCGCCACAGGCTAAGAGCAGATGCAGATTATAGAGATAGATTTGCTCCTGACCTCCAGCGTCCTTAACAAGGG